>NC_090436.1:117663919-118288919 GCF_031143425.1 Pleurodeles waltl | reverse complement strand
ACTGCTGGCTGTGATGCGAGGTCCTGCATCAGTGATGCACCATGCAGCAGTGGTTCAGAAGCAGAGCTGCGAGGAGATGCATCACACTGCATCGGGTCTGCCCACAGGACCACAGCCAGGCTGGTAGAGCACTTTTAGGTCCACTTCCAAGGATGCAGGCCTGGGATAGCTCCAATTGGAGTACAAGACTCACAGCAGACTGAATCCAGGTACTAAGTTCAAGATGAATGGAACCTGTTCTGTCCCTGAGTCTTCTGATCAGGAGGCCAGCCAACTTCCCCTTGGAGTTACCTTGGTGCTCTTGGGATCAAGATGCAGGTTCATTCATTCCCTCAGGCAGCAGAGTAGCAGGTCAACAGAGTAGCAGTCCTTCTGGCAGAGCAGCACAACAGTCTTTCTGAGTCTTCCAGAGGTCCGGAGGTGTACTAAGAAGTTGGGTCCCATTTATTTTACCTGGTGCCTGCTTTGGAGTAGGAGAAGGTTCTGGAGGTTTCCACCCTCAGAAGTGTTTGAAATGTCATGGCTCCCTGTGCTGGCTCCAGATTGTTATGGTCACAGTAGACTAGTGTCAAACTCGTTGAGTGTGTGCTCAGGTAGAGCACACACACAACGTGGTGTGCAAGAGTTGTAGGTGATAGTTCCACCCCCTATCAAGCTAACAATAACTTATCCTGCCAACACCTACTCCCCCTTTGTCTCACTACCTGGGAGTAATACATAAAGACCAGCTACATCTAGCCATGCTCCCCACTATACAGGTTGAAGGCCTCAAATGGTTATGACATGAAAATGCCAAATTTCTCAAAGTGGCATTTTTTTAATTGTGACTTAAGATCAACTTTACTGTTAAAAAGAGCTTTAAATTGCAATCCTTTAGACACCAAAGTCAATATTACTATCTGCTCCCAATTTAAAGTTATCACTTATTACATGTAATAAACTAATACAATGTTATCCTATGAGGGGGGAAAGCTTTGCAGTAGTGAAAAATGTATTTGCGTTTTTTACTTCCAGGACATGTAAAAGTTAAAAGTACCTATCCAACTTTTTTAAATATACTATACCCTGCTGTCTGGCCAGTTTAAGGCCTACTGTAGGGGGTGCCTCATATGTATAAAGAAGGCTTGGGCCAGGCAACAGGGTCATTTTGCTAGGTGGAAATGTCAGTCTAAAACTGCGCACACAGGCTTGCATGGCAGGTCTGAGACATGCTCATTCAGCAAACTCACAACGTTTCACACTAGTAGTTTGTGCACCCAGGCAATTTGGGGCTAGGGCAGGGAGGCAGTTAATCACAGACATCTCCATAGCAGTAAGACTCTAGAAGCTTCTCCATCCTCGAAATGGGCACCAGATAGGTAGAAATGTTTCTCACACCAAATCTTTAGTACACCTGTGGAAGACACTGAAGGACTTCTGTGCCGCTCAACTATAAGAAGGACTGCTACTCTGCTGTCCTTCTACTCTGCTGCCCTGCTGTCTTGTGCCCTGCTCACTGAGTAATAAAGATTGAACCTGCACCTTCGACCCAGGACCACAACAGTGATTCCAAGGGCTAGTTGGCTGGCCTCCTGATCAGAGCCTCAGGGACAGAAAAGACTCTAACCAGCTTGAACCTTGCACCTGGGCTCTGCCTGCTGTGAAGTATTGCCATCTCAGTCCTATACCCTTGGAAGTGGGCCTGAAGGTGCTCCACCAGCTCAGCTGTGATCTTTGAATAGAATCGATGCAGCATGACGCATCTCACAGCACCGTTGTGCCTTGTATCCCCAATGCAGGACCAAGCAGCTCTTCAGAACTGCTGGTGCACAATACCTACTCACCACAGAACCTCACATCACAGCCTTTCAGCTCTTCTGAACGGCTACTGCACAACGCATCTTTGACATAGGACCTCTCATTGCAGCTCCGCAGGTCCTCGGAATCACAGCTGCGCAACAAATCCTCAATCCTAGATCTCGTATCGCAGCCCACAGTGCACATGAACTGCCACAGAATGACGCATTCTCACAGTGTGATCTTGCAACATTCCACAACAAGGATTTATGTCACTTTGTTCAGCAGGGCTTTGTCCATCACGGTCGGCTTGAACTTGTGACTTTGACCGGGTCTGGCGCAACCAGATAATCACAGTTGGTACTTTGTGCTTTTAGGCACTATTTTTACCCAAACCTTTAAAACTGAATATCTCTAGTTCAACGAATTAGATAATTGTTGTTTTGCGTTTAATCATTTTTTACATTGTACTTTTTTTTCTACATTGGTGTGGGATTTTTCTTGTGTTGTGTTTTCACTTCATTTCTTACTGTCTGTGTGCTGCATTAATACTTTACATCTTGCCTCTACTTTAAGCCTGATGGCTTGTGCCAAGCTTCCAGAGGGTTAAGCACAGAATAATTTGGCATTCACCTGTGTTTCACCCTGACAAGAATTGTGGTTGCTGCTTCTGTTGGGTTCCCCCTCTCAACCAGTAACTCAGGGCCTGATGTAGAAAGCTTTTTGCATGGTGCAAACTGCGAAAATCGCAGTTTGCGCCATGCAAAAAGCCTTTTACGATGCACATTCACAATTTGCGAGTCGGTACCAACTCCCAAATTGTGAATGAGACTCGCAGATAGGAAGGGGTGTTCCCTTCCTATTTGCGACTCGCATTGCTATGCTAAATTGCTTTGTGACCGCGAATGCGGTCGCAAAGCAATTTGCAGTTACCACCAGTGTCACACTGGTGATAACCCATTCGCAAAAGGGAAGGGGTCCCCAGGGGACCCCTTCCCCTTTGTGAATGTTGCCAATAAGGGTTTTTCAGAGCAGGCAGTTGTCCAATGGACCACTGCCTACTCTGTAAAACCGAAACCAAAAGGTTTCGTTATTTTTTTTATTTTGCAACTCGTTTTCCTTTAAGGAAAACGGGCTGCAAAATAAAAATAAAAAACTGCTTTATTTAAAAATCAGTCACAGACATGGAGGTCTGCTGACTTCAGCAGGTCACCATCCCTGTGAGTGCAGGGACTCGCTATGGGGTTGCAAAATGCGACCCATCTCATTAATATTAATGAGGTGGGTCTTTGCGACCCCATCGCAAAATCGGAAATTGCTACATCGGTAAACATCCTTTATGCCGACTTTTTTATAACGAAGTCCTGGTTAATGAAAGCGGAACAACGCTTTCTTTAACAACGACATCGTTATTTTGTGCCTTAACCACGCATGTCCTGAACAACGAACATGCATGGTTAAGGTACAAACAAGGGAGTCGGCTGAGGAGGATGATGCAGATGAGGTGACGACTCAGGTAAGTGGGGGGTTTTAGGTTTTGGGGAGGGGGTGGGGGGTCGGGGGTTTCAGGTTTTGGGGTAGGGTTGGGGGATGGGGCGTTTTTGGTTTTGGGGAGGGGGTGGGGGGTCGGGGTTTTAGGTTTTGGGTGGGGTTGGGGGGGTGGGGCGTTTTTGGTTTTGGGGAGGGGGTGGGGGGTCGGGGTTTCAGGTTTTGGGGTGGGGTTGGGGGGGTGGGGCGTTTTAGGTTTTGGGGAGGGGGTGGGGGGTTGGGGTTTTAGGTTTTGGGGTGGGGTTGGGGGGTGGGGCGTTTTTGGTTTTGGGGAGGGGGTGGGGGTCGGGGGTTTTAGGTTTTGGGGTGGGGTTGGGGGTGGGGTGTTTTTGGTTTTGGGGAGGGGGTGGGGGGTCGGGGTTTTAGGTTTTTGGGTGGGGTTGGGGGGTGGGGTGAGGCATGCAGGATCAATGGGTGCCTGTTACTAATGACTTTACCAGGAATGCCTTTACAACGAAATATCGTTGTTAAGGCATTCGTGGTAAAGGCATTAGTAGTAACAACGAGGTCGGTGTTCCGACCTCGTTGTTTAGGCACCCGTTGTTCGTACAACCGCTACATCTGGCCCTCAATTCCTACAAAACCTAGTACTTGAACAGCATCCACATCTTCTACATTCTCTACCATACATATACACAT
Organism: Pleurodeles waltl; assembly: GCF_031143425.1. Lineage (NCBI taxonomy): Eukaryota > Metazoa > Chordata > Amphibia > Caudata > Salamandridae > Pleurodeles > Pleurodeles waltl. The sequence continues at coordinate 118,284,956 of NC_090436.1, read as the reverse complement.
TTCTCTAAAACCTTTGCCCACATGAGAAAAATGTCCTTTCCTACCACATTTAAAACAACGTTGTGTCCAAGCAGGAAATTGCTTTAAAAATTCCCAGCATGTGATTTGCTAACACACCTACAACAAAAATGTTCTTTAGTGTCTTTTTGTTCATTCTTGTTAATACTTTTAGTAGGTGTAGTCCAGTTGTTTTTGTATTTCCAAATGACAGATTGGACAGTATCTTTGGATGATGCAGTATCCTTGGATGATGCCGTGTCCTTGGATGGTGCCATTTCCTGCATGCAGGTTTCTAAATATTCTGTTCTTCCTGGTACATTTAGAGCCATTTCCAAATCAGTATCTTTTGTGAATTACAATCTTTCTCAGATTGTTTTGTTGTTAGTTTTTTTCAATTAATTGGCCCCGCATGCTTTCATCACTTATGTCTTGGTAATTACATGTTACAGTTAATCCTCTCATAGCAGCAACAGAGTTATCAATTGGATCACCAGGAAACTGCACTCTTTGGAGAAGCGAAGGAGTGCCACTGCCAGGTAAACATGGAGCTGGAGGAATTACACCTTCCACTGTACTTTGTGCATGCAGTAGAGTATTGCTGTCACTGTCTTCTAATTATAGAACGAACGATGTGCAAATGGAGGAAACATAACAGCCTGTGGTTGTTTACAATATAAAATGAATATGTGAAAACAAGTGTATATAAATTAACATCTCACCTTGAAAGTGCCAAGCAGGACACAGTTGGTACGAAATACAAATAATAAATCTGATACAAATGTACAAACCTAGTTGAACTAAGCACAAATGCTTCTTCGAAGTGATAATTCTGATAACTGATGATAGCAGAAAATTTTAACAATTCCAATGTGCTAAGATGGCAGTATATTGTACATGCCTTGCTTTGTTTCACCAAGTGGTGCAGCCTGTATTGTCAGTGCCTTAGGATTATAGATGGTGGCATGTCATCAGCAGATATGTAACTCTAAATACCCTCCGAGCAACCCAATGTTAATAATATCAACAGATCCTTGTGTTCACAATCAATCTTCTTGAATCCAAAACAAATCCTAGATCACAGTATTGCTTGTATATGTTTCAGTTCAGAAAGCACACTTGAACTCCATTGAATGCAAAAGTATATCTTTGTTTATTGACAGCGTAGCAAAGTCGTCACTTTTTCATCTCTGGATGCAACAAAAGGTCTTTGTTCATAACAACATAACTTTGTTCTTAGGGACGTAGCCAACACATATTTCGTTGTATGAGGTACATACACCTACAACACCATCAGGGCATCAACTTTATCTAATAGTAAATCCTATTCAGTTAGCACCATCAAATCCTCTTCCATAGTCTGAAAATAAGTAGCCCTCATGTCACTGTCATTGTTGTCTATAAGTGTGTATAAATCTGGATGAAAAACTATATCCCCAAATACATCTGAGAGTGTTCCATCAAGGCGCGTGAACCCCCACATGCTAAGGAAAATCCTCAGATGGATCCCCATCAAAACCAAAAAGAAGTTCCCCCAAGCCAATATTACCAGCAGACTAGACAATGGAAATCCCCTCTACATCAGACTCCCCACCCAGCTCCTCCACCTCCTCCAGACCATCCAGAACGCAGCAGCAAGACTCACCCTGGACCTCCCCAGATGGACCCACATCACCCCCCCAACTCAGAGGTCTCCACTGGTTGTCTGTGCACAAAAGGTGCAAATTCAAGGTTCTCACCATCTGCATACAAAGCTTTACACAACATTAGACCTGATCTAATCAACCACAGAATCTCCTTCCACCAGCCAGCCCCGGGACTCCATTCAACAACTCTCACCCTCTTGCATGTCCCGAGAGTTTTCTGCAGCAGAGGGCGTTCCTTCTCCTACCTCACTGCCAGGACCGGGAAAGACCTCCCGCCACCTACGCACCTCGTACACCCCCTTCTACTTCAGGAGAAAGCTCAAGACATGGCTCTTTGAGGAGTAGATACTGGCTCACAGGGACAGCCATTAGCACCTGGATACCCACCCTTTACAAATCTAATGATTGATTGATAAAATGCCTAGTAACAGTGGAAAGATCCTTGCATTCCACTACACCTTTGTAATGCAGGATGGCAGCATTAATTTACTACACAAAAGAGTACCTGCAGCTCTGAAATGGTCTGTTGGACACTTTTGAATAAAATGAAGGTCGCCATGTTGAAATTAAATGATACAGGTAGGAAGGAGAACGAGGTATGAACTATGATCTCTTATTTCCACAAATGTGCTGAGCTAGTCAGCTCAAGGGTTGGAAGTGAAAAATATTTGCCAAATGCAAATGCAGGGACCTATTGAAAGCTTTAGCTTGTGTTTAAATGAAGCAGTAACCTCATGATCATAACAATGTTGGACAATATACAAGAAAGATAATGTAAATATTAAAAAGGAAATGTTCCTAATACTGGAACAGATGTCTCCTGATGTCAGCCACGAAAGTTTGGTTCACAATACAGATTACCAAAGAAATGTGGGATTCATTTGGGTGCCAAGGACTTAGCATGGCACACAATGGGGTTGAGGACAGTCTCCCTAGACAGAGGAAGTATACTGTCTGCACTGGCTCGTAGGTGGAGACCCAGACACTGTGGTGAGGAGGAAGAGAAAAGACTATCTTTTGAATTTCAATGGTACCTTTTGTTTAACAACAAGTAGCAGATTATTCTACCTAATCCCTGTCATTTCATGGATGGTATGGGTAAGGATGGGCTGCAGTGTCTGTTGTTTAAGGTGAGGATATTTAAAGGGTAGGCCTACCAGTCTTGGCTGTCATGATTGCTGCTACAAGATGGATGATGACCTGTAGGTCTTGAGATCTCACACTTCATTGTGCCTATGTGTGTGCTCCAGCTTAGAGACAGCCCCAGTGCCACCTTAAGGGAGAAGCATGGATTTAGACAAAGGGCAAGACAGCTTGAGAGAGACCCTTGAAAAAGAATGGCCCCAAGCGGGTTTATGAGACTCTTTAACATGTCCACATTCACTTTGAGAGCTAATATGCTGCAGATTGCCTGTGGGTGTGGTATACACGAGAAGGGCAGGCAGAATGTCTACTGCAGGGATCTTGTTTTCACAACAGGCATCCGATCACCTGTGATCAAAGAAGTGATAAACATTAGATTTAATTGTTTTCATCCCTAAATAAAACTCATATTCATGCCCTCTTCTGCCTATGAGTGGTTAATTCCCATTGCCTGGCATATCATTTGAGCTGACTGGTTATCCTTTACCTGTACAAGGGTCAAAGGCAAGGAAATAACATCTTAGGGGCTTTAGAAACTGTTGTATTGATTTGCTTGAGGCCTGAAGGTCACAGGTTGCAGTCCAATCCTGCACATACAACATGAGTACAAAGAGACAGGCAATAGCAATATAAACATGCACTGTCAGAAGCAGCAAACTAGCAACTGCACAGGTCTCCTGTCTGGTTGGGATCCCAAGTGAGATCCCTTGGTGGTGAGGTGACTTACACATGGGGCATAATATATCACTGACTAGCAGAGCATAACATACCACAGTGTAACATTCAACTGCCTAGCATGTAATAACAAAGCAAACCAGTATAGCAAATCACAGCATATCATAAAGTAACACAGTATAACATCATAGATCACATATCATAACATGCCCTACCCACAAAAAATAGTACATGGTAGCATAATTAAGAAAAGAGCACAAAATAACACAATCAACACTTCATAGCAAAACACAGCAAATTGTAGTATAACATTACATAATAAACTTAGCAAACACACCATAAAAGGACGCATAACACATCCTACATATGCTATGAAAGATCTTCAAGTGGCTGACACAAAACAGCAGATGCACCACCACACAAGCACTAATCATAACAAGACTCAACTACGGCAGCGCTCTCTGCTGGCATCTCTAAGCATCTCCTACACTGACTTCAGACCATCCAGACTTCAGACCATCCAGACTCAACACTCAACCTCCCATGGAGGTTGAGTCTGGGAGCTCCACTGGCTCCCCATTCACAACCACAGACAATTCAAACCCCTCACATATACATACAAAGACTTGCACAATACGCTGTCACCATCCATCCATACACCTACGCTCAGCCTCACTCTCAATGGCACACACCCCCGGCATTCACAAAAGCAGTGCAGGAGGTGGCTCCTTCTCCTGCATTACACCAAAAACATAGAACAACTTTCCACATCACATCAGAGCCTCCTCCTCACTTCTGGAGTTCCGCAACAAGCTGAAGACTTGGCTCTTTGAACAGCTCTATGAGGACCACACACCAGCCCAAACATCTGGATACCCTCGCGGCTGATTAGTGCACTATAGTACGCTATAAGAATTTATGTAACACAACATAAAATAACATAATGCAATACCAAGACACACTAGTGCTATGGTCTGTTGAAAGAAGCAATATGCACAACTACAATGGGGGTGGAAAAGATGTCATTCTCAGTGGCTTCGGAGGATGTGTAGCAGTGGTGTAACAAAGGCCCCTGCAGCCCCTGCAGTGCTGGAGGGGCCCTGAGCTCCAGGGGGCCCACTCAGCACAGTTCACTGTGCACAGGCGGTAGGCCCCTAACTGTGTCTGGGGGGGGGAGGGTGCCCCCTCGAGGTACTTTGCAGGGGGGCCCTCACATTTTGTTACACCACTGATGTGTAGTATGTAGCTTTCACTTCCGTCATATGTTGTCCCAATCTGTTGATTTGTTTTGAACGATAAGGCTGCACAAAGAAAGATGCATGTTTGCACTTTACAAAACCCTTAGACGGATAAACACATGAATATATACATGAACTAATTCTCTCATTGGTTTATGTGCTGAGAACGAAGTTCAGCTCATCGCCTGATGGTCATGTGTACTGGTTGAGAAAACCACAATAAAATCAGGAAAATCTATCTTATCATCTACATATGTTGCTTAAATAAAATTGGTATTGCACTCTCTGAGAATGCCCTATGCTAAGAGGCTCCCTCCCCTGAACTCTTTTTTTGCACATGCAGTACATTCTGTTTATGAACTGGTGAGGCAAATATGTTACACTTAGTGAAAGAAAATAACCACTACCTCCAGTTAAAGGTGTTTGAGTTACATCCCATTTGTGAGAGAAAACCAGATTATAAACCTCAATGAAATGCATGCGTTTTTCAACGTCTTTAAATAATTCATTTTTTACTAATGCATGCAGGTCTGACTGGTAGTAGCACAAGGATCACATTTGTTAGTAGCATTCTGGGACCCGTGGAGCCCGGTGAGTGGCGTAGTTCCTGCCTAGGGAAGCCTTCTTCCATCAGGGAATATTACGCTCCAGACATAAAAGGCTCTAAAGGCCAAAATGTGATGGGAGGATCGTTTGAATAATTTCTGCGAGTCAAGCGATGGTGTGCGTGAGTAAGGAGAGACATGTGCTGAAACCAGGGCTTTTAAGTGCCAGTGTTAACTGCAGTCCCTGATGAGCCCCTTTAGTCAAGCAGCACTTCTCCTCACCTTACGACAATTATTTTGTAATTCGAGCGTGTAAACTTAAGCAAATCAGTTTTGTGAGGAGGAAACATGCACGCAGTGGCAGCTCCTAAGTTTGGGAAGAGGAGCATCACCCTCCAGCCAGCAGCAGCAGCTGCAAAACCTTTACCAGAAAACCATCATAAACATTGTCTATGATGGTTTTCTGGTAAAGGGGGGCGGGGCCATGGGGGTGACGTGCATTGAGGGGGATTGCCCCTCAGAGCGCATGTTCATTTGGTGGGCCATCTCAGGACGGCCAAACACACATGCACAGAGCTCTCTCCAGCCTAGCAACACGGTTGCTAGGCTGGAGAGACCCTGCACAGGCTCCCATTCTGCCTGGGAGTGTCCACCCTGGCGCTCCCAGCCAATCCTGCTGCTGGTCTGAGCAGCATCAGGATTGGCACAGGGAAGGCTGGGAGCCTGTGCCTGCAGCGGCAGCGAGGAAGCAGTGGAGCGCGCTGTGGGAGAAGGTAAGTGTTTTTTAAGGAATTGTCTCGCTTGCACACTATGGCCTTGTAGAGCGCATGTCCACTTTCAGATTTTCTTCTGTTCCAGGTTGGTAAATTGGTTATATAATATATGACTGCCTATAATCATTGGATTAAAACAAAAAACACAGCTGCCCCTAATTGTCTTATTTCAGTCTAATTTTTACATGTAATAGGAAAATGACCTAGCTGTTCAAGCTTTATCTTTTTACAACAGAGTTGTGATTTCACAGCCCCTGATGCCAGAACCAGGAGACTGTTTGAAAAATATGTCAGAGCTGAATTACAACAGTTTTTTTCAACAATAAAAAGAACTAAACTTTTTTCTTACCTGTTTCCTAACAATAGAAAATGATTTTCAGGAAAGCATGATTTTTGGGGGGGCTGGCTATAGTTTGTTAAAGGAAAACAGGAGGCCCTACTTATATGTTTTTCAATAAATAATTAGCTTTGTGTTGAGGTGCTTAATTTTGCAGTATGAATTCCACATCTGAACGTGGATTCACACACTCATGATGGCCATTGTAAAAATATTTTTATGAAATTATATAGCAAACTTTTTCTTATGGCTGAGATGCATGCACATGCATGTGTAAGTGTAGGAATGTGTGGTTTAACAATTTTTTTTTCCATAAGCAATAGTAAAACAAAAAACGCTTTGTCAAAGCTAATAAGTTTGCATACCAGTGTCACATCCGGAACCTATTGGTTTAGCCAATGCTTGTTTTCCCCCCTTTTTTCTCTAATGGGCAAGAAAATTCCCTATGTAGAAACCCATTCTCATCAATTTTAGGGCTTTTCACATCTAATCCTGACTTGCACAAGAGTAAATCTACATGCATTTCCATCATAGAAAACTGCCTGCAAATTGATGGTGAATAAACAGCCAGATGACTATCTAGGATGACTATCTAGGAATGTGTTTTCCTTTTCTTTAAAAAAATGTGTTATTGTGAAAAACTCATCCTTTTAGGCTCTGATCACCCCCATTGTTTGACTTATGCTGGTGGTAACTGACTCTGACTGTATCCGTACTAGGTTCTGCTAACCAGGCCCAGGGTCAGTGCTTTGTTTAAAAGGTATATGGTATTAAGGCATAATTTGAATTGGCTCTGACAACCTACCTGCAATTTTCTAGTATATGATAGGGCATGTAGGTTTAGGGACCCCAGGGGAGTTAGGGCACTTGTGGGTGCACTCCTGTGATGTCGTATGCTATTTTTTAAAGGCTGCCGAGCCTTGCTGGCTGCTTTTACCATACAATTAAGTCCACATTTCGACTTTGGAATTTAAAGTACTTCCAAAGTCTTAAACTATCTTATTTTTATATATGTCACCCTTAAGGTCTACCCCAGTTGCCCCAAGGGTAGGGTGCAGAGTAATCATAAGCAGGGACATTATAAAAGCTGTTTTATAAGCCTTAGAGAGGGAAAAACTGCCAATTTTGTTTTTTCCCATTGTAGTGCATTAGCTCCTTAGGCTAAAATGGGACGGCTTTATTTTAATGCTATTTATTTGTGATAGGAGTGAACTAAACATTTCATTCAAGGTGTCACAGGAATAGTTAGAATGCATTCACCAATTTGCCAATATTAGATTTATTATACCTATGCCAGGGAACAAATTTTACAACTCTTTTCTAAAGTTACCTAAAATCAGCTCTGTAGCTGATCAATGTGATCCTGATTGATCAGCCCCTGACAGGCTGAGCCAAACTACCTTAATGAGATGTGTACTGGCTTGGGCTTGAGAGAGAGGAAGAGGAGAACTACAGCAGCAGATGCCAGAGCAGGATGGGGGCTTGGTGGCCAAAGTGGTATTGAATGGAGGGAAAGAATTTGGGGCAAAAACCTGACCGTCCCCATTTCCTGCAACCCCAGCCCAATGGGAGCCCCTGTAATTAGCTTAAGAGAAGGGCTGGAAGGGGAGTGTAGGGTCAAAGTTAGTGACACCTGTGGGCAGGCTTAGCCAGACCTGAACCTTCAGGAGGGATTTTCTCCATCTTGAATTTTTGAGAAACAGTGTTTTCTGGGATTGAAATGTGTTCACAGGAAGCTGTCATCACAGAAGGTGGCACTCTTCACCCCATTGCTCAGGGTTTCCCCAGTGCTTGGCTGTCCAGAGACCTTGATAAAAGGGAAAGAGCTTCCCAGCAACTCAGATCCCTGCTGGAAGAAATCTGAAGAAGGACTGCCCTGCTGAACCCCTGGTCTGCACCAAGAAGGACTGCACTCTAAAGGACTGAGTCTGCCTTGCTTGTAAAGAGTCAGGAGTGGACTCCCTATTAGCAACAAGTACAAAGGATCTACCAAGACTCCCCTACTTCAAGTCCTGCAAGAAGAGCCCAGCTGATCAGAGTCCAGTGGACTTTTAAGGATTGGCCCAGGTGCATGATGAAACTGTAGTCCTACTTCCCAAAGAGCAACTCAGAGGTACAGGAATCTTGGATCAAGATCATGGAAACTTCAAGACCCCAAAATGACCTTCTGGAAGAAGATCCAGAAGTTTAGAGAAGTATGGAGCATTTTTCGATAAAAGCTCCATAAGATGACTGATCCGTTGTCAGAATCAAAGCCGGAGGTCAAAGTCTTCCTTTGTGCAAAGTCTGAGACTAAAACAGGCAAGAATCTCTCAAAGTGGATATATCATTGTCAAGCTCCCACTGAAGCCAATAGTTTTTGACACCTAAAACTCTGAGAGGGCATAACTGGATTTCATAACCAATGAGGTCACATTGCCAACTCACACCATCCAAGGCTTTACCTTTGGACTTAGTCACTTCATTCATTCTAAAGCTCCTCCAGCAGTGCAAAGCCGGAAACTATAGCTTAGCAGGGCTGTACAGGGTCAGGCACATTTGCTGTGAAGTCCTGCTCAACCTGTTTTCAGTGCAGTAAAGAATTCTGAGTGGAGCTATCCCGGTTTTCTTGCCCATCTAGAGCTTGATGTCCCTTGGCAAATTACACCTTCTGGCCCTGGCATTCCAGAGCTGGGAAGAATTACTGACTACCACTTTTCTCCAACTAAGGATAATGTTCTTTTAGGTTAGTTCCAGTCCATATATGTCAGAGTCCTTGAGTTTTCTTTCTTCCAGCAGGCTCTTCTCCCTATGTACTTCCCCGATCCAGCATTATTATGAGATGGTGGTTCTGAGATGTCTGACTTATCCAATGCAGTGGCCACTGGAGAAAAATGTATACCAAATTCTACCTGCTTTCTTACCCTATGTAAAATATTAACACCATGGTGGACTCCATTGTGTTTCCATTAGGGATGTGCCTACCATCACTTTAACTCCTGGTCGTGCCAGGCGTTAAATTTGATGCTGATCCGCCGTAACATAATTTTCTAGGTCTGCCTCCTTAGTGAGTGTTGTTTTAGCGTTGGGAGATAAATATGGCGCGGGAGGGCTAGAGTAATTTTTTAGAATGGAACGCCTTCCTTTCATATCATTGCCACAATATGACACAAGGTGGGTTGATGCTTCCAAAAAATCACGCAAACTCAGATATTTCGATGCTAGACCTGTCTAGCATAAAAATATAAATATGGAGTTAAGTTATCGCCGCTTTGGCATAAAAAAAGAAAATTACGCTAAGGTGGCACAAACTTTCCATAAATATGAGCCTAGATATTTTAAAACTAAGCAGAAACTAATTTTGAAGAATATTGCTAGCATTTTAAAACTTTTTTTTGCTTTTTCTTTTACAGTTTTTTTTAGGGTTTTTGGGGTTTTACTTTTTCAAAGGCATGTTCAGGGGGGATCTAGCTGAACCTATACAGGGAAAACAACATTTGGACATTTAAGAGCACATTTATGAGCTTTTGGCAGAGGGCAGTGCAGCATCACCTTCCATCCAAGGAAAAGGGCAGGAATGTGTTGTATTTGACCAATATGGCACATTCCTGTCATTTCCCCCTTTGCAGGTGCCCTTTTGGCTGCCTAGCACCATGGTGCACAGGTGCCTGCGTTGCATGCAGGATTGTTTCTGTGCAGGAAGGCACACCTTCCTGCAGAAAAACAATCCTGGTAGGCGTTTTCCTCTTTCTATGTGTGCTGCAGAATACAGGACACATAGAACGAGGAAAAATCAAGGAAGAATATGATGTTTGTTCTTGTTTCACCGTCGTTGGGGAGGCGTAAGGTTTTGGCGCATCCCCAGGTTTTTAAGGTCTTTTAAAGCTGGGGATACTTCAAAATCCATGGTCGTTGAAGGGAACACCCACTGCATCGCTCCTTAGTGCAAAGTAAGGCAATGCAGTGATTTGTGCTGCCTTGCCTTACTCCATATTTATGAGGACATTCAAAGCCATGCAAAGTGGCTTTGGGTGGCTTCATAAATATGATCTAGTGCTTGGTGTCTCTATTGCATCACAATAAGTAACACAACAGCGGCACAAGGGCCTTGTGAATATGGGCCTTGGTCTTTGTGAAAGTGGATTATTTCAAATAGATAGTGCGCCACTTTTTGAAGCGTTAAGCATACTGTGCTGTAAACTTGCACGGCAGAGTTTAGGAGTTATGTATTAAAATAAAAATGTATTTCTACAGGTTAAGGCACTTTTCCTTTCTCTATGTGACTGCAATGCTTTTAACCTGCAGCCCAGCCAGAGAACAACGGTTCTCCTGCAGCAATACATTTTTGTAATATCGGTGGGTGGTATAAATGTTCACAGTAGCTCATATATAACATTATTTAACTACCATGCTCTTGGTGCTTTTTCTGCACTCTCTACAATGTCCTAACAGGAACATCCTAATAGAGCAATTGAGTGAAACATATTAAGTCAGTACCATTTTAGGGTATGAGAAGGTACATTGTGACACTGAACAGCACTGCCACATTGTGCAGAGTTTTAATACCACTAAAAATTGGGCCCTGAAAAAGCTAAAAAAAAATCTGAGATCAACAAACAGAACACAGGGCTCTGCTACACCAAAGACTGTTTCTTTTTTGCTCCCTACTGGGAAAAGATAGGAAGAAATCTGTATTCATGTTCAGCATAGAAAACTGCACACTCACTGGTGAATAACGAAAAACCTGTGAGTTTCTGAGTGCTCCCTAACTCTACAGGTGGACCCACCCAGGAATCCACATAGTTAGGTTGAACATAAGAGTACCAAACAAGAGTTGGACTTGTGATGACTTTCTGAAATATGTATCCGTTCTATCGATTACCTTACTTGGGGTTAAAATAAGGCCGAAGCGGACATAAAAGCTCTTCACCAGTCCTCACGACCCAGAAAGACGTAACATCACAATTTTAGAGAAGTGGTGATATCTCGACTTCACCAAAGGTCATATATTAGTTGCTGAATGTTGCATGTAGAGTGTGCATGGTTTTATTTGTTCAATTAAGTAATTTTAACCTTTTAGCCGTGCAACTACATCTGTTTGTTCATTATGCTTATTTGGAGTACCTTCTAAACTTTCGAGTTGACCAAGTGGAAGTTAAGAGTCATGTTGCTTGCGGTACAAAATGTGTTTTACTATATAAAATAAACAATTAAAGTACTAATATTTACTGGCCAAGTTGTATGGTATGCTGAAAGTACTATTTGCTATTGTGCAAAAATCTAAACGTAACCTGGCCTGTGCGGAGATAAGTATGCTGCATATAAACGGGCTTACTAGTTACTTAAATGAACAATAAATATTATGGCAAATGGCATCTTTTCTGCACAGAAAGAAAAAAATCAATGAACTACAGGTTTGGATCCGGGAGGGAGTATGAGTCAGGGAGAGATGGAGTTATATTTCAGCCTGCAGATGGTGTTTTGCTGCTTCTGTGCACTAATTGCTATCAATAATTAAATCTAGGCTGCTGCTTTAGTAGGCAGGGAGGATTCTTAAATTCAAAATTTTAAGCCGTTACAGTCCATTTTACAATTAATCTAAAGGGCATGCATAGACGTATGATGAAGCACATGGATACATAATGGCATGGCAAACACATCCCCTACAATCGGAAGGAATATTCTTATTTCAGATGGCAGGCAGACACATTTCAATTAATCAATCAATCAGGATTTGTAAACTACCACTAATCACCCCACAGGGTGTCCAGGCAGTTGCAGATCCCAGAGAAAGCAGTGAAAATGAGGGAAAAACAGGAGAGGTCACACAAAAAACAGGACAAAAAGCAAGGAGAAAGCAGTGGAAAGGAGGGGAAAGCAAGAAGGCAAACAAAAAACAGAGGAAAGAGCAAAGAGAAAGCAGTGAAAATGAGGGAAAATCAAGGAGGAGGCACAGGAAATGGAAAGAGAGCAGTGAGAATGAAGAAAAAGCAAGGAGAAGGCATACAAAAAACGGGGGAAAAAGCAACGAGAAAGCTGTGAAAACACGAGGAAAAAGCAAGGATCGGGCACACAAAACAGAGTAAAAGGCAAGGAGAAAGCTGTAAAAATGAGGGGAAAGCAAGGATAAGGCACTCAAAAAAACAGGGGGAAAGCATGCAGAAAACAGGAGCAAGAGGGGTGCAGCAGCATGAGGAGAATTGGGCCTGTAACCTCAAGAGCTTGAGGTCACACCTGAGCAAGACTAGGAGGAGACCCTTCCGCCTACCGTCAGGGGACAGCCATTACAAGAAGCTGCCAATTGACCAGCAGTGCAGAGGGTCTGCAAGGCTGAGAAGAGGTTATAAAAAATAACCTTGTGACTCACTCTTAAGTGCATCTCGTAGCTATTTGTAGAAGTTCTGCAGACGTCCCTGTCTGAATGCCAGCTGTAGTGTCTTAGTTTCTCATACACTGCTGTCAGCATTTGTCATTCTGTTCTACTTCCAGCTGCTTCTTTATTTGTGGCTATAGAATGTGTATGCCGGAATCAGTCATTAAATAATTGATCACGCTATCTCTTATGGTTGTTAGTGCCCTGCTCTTCTGTTCTTCGTGTGTGCTTTTTTTGTCCCTATTGCAATAATTATTGTTTGCAGTGGGAATTTTAAGCCCATGTGTCACTAGCAGGGATCTTAGATAATCTCTACAATCATTAAAAGTGTCTCCATCAGGATCCCTAAAAGGGGGGTGGCTTATGTAATTAAGGGTGTAGCTAAAACACATAGAATAAATTTGAGTGATTCTCATAGTGTGCCACCCTACCAGTAATTAGGATTCTTGTAGAGCTTCAGGATAATGCCACAGTTGACATACACTCTAAAACCAGCCAAGACCAGTGCCTAATTTGTGCTTGTTGTTTCCGGTGCTGGTCACCCGCATTTATTTTTGAGGGCCGGGGCTTATTCTTCTGCCTCAAGCATTTGCTGCGAGCAAAAGACGCATATGGGAAAGACAGATGAAGGGAAAAATGAAAAAGAGTCACAAAGGGAGAAAGTAGAAAGCTGCAAGAGTGAGCTGAAGGGGCAGGGAGTGGCTTTATATGGATTGAAGAGGCCCGAGATGGCTTCAGGATTACGCCACCTCAGTATTCCGTGTTCACACATTTAATTGCAGCAGCCACGTGTTGAAGAGGAGGGCTTTGGGCACCGGCACCTTTTTATTTACAAACTAAGCACTGGCCAAGACCACTGGCCTTATCCATGGTTGTTACCTGTGTAAGATAAATAAAGAACAACCACAATTTTTATTTAAAATGATTAATAATTATTGAAATTATTTCAATTCTGAAACTATAGGACTGCAAATTTAACATTACTGGGGCCTGTGAGACCTGTGGAAGGGCTAGTGATCTTCATGGTTTCTCAATCACTCCTCTTTGTTCCCTGTATGTTGAAAACGTGTATTCACTTTTTTTCTCCACATCACCATCTGCATATCTTTCATCTTCAGCACCCTCTTTTCACTTTAGCTTGAATGTACTCCCAAGCATCTTCTTCATATCCCCCCAAATACACAATGCACAGACTCAATGCAAGAACTGCATTTTCTTTCACTTTCGTCATGTCAATAACTTGATAATTCTGCATTTTCTTTACACACATTTGCCCAGTCTCAACTGCAGCCCGAATAAGTGATCATTGCTCTGTGCGCCCTTCAGAGAGGCCAAAGAGTCGGTGACCATGGATTCTGAACACCTTTCTGACTCAATGACAGACACTGTGAGAGACTCGCATTGCCTTCCTCCTCAACTCAAACTCAACCTCAACTCGACCTCTTAATTATGACTCGTTATGAACAACTGGAGGCTAGCCATATGAAAGTTTGCAAGATAGGATGGAATTATCCTGAACAAAAAAATTCAGGAAAAAGTACTTTCTGGAAATAGCTAACACTCTTAGGGAACACAAGATCATGGGCCAGATGTAGGAAGCATTTTGCATGGTGCAACCTGCGAAAATCGCAGATTGCTCCATGCGAACTGCTCATCGCGATGCTCATTCAGAATTTGCGAGTCGGTACCGACTCGCAAATTGTGAATGCGACTCGCAAATAGGAAAGGGTGTCCCCTTCCTATTTGCGACTCGCATCGCGATGCTAAATTGCTTTGTGACTGCGAATGCGGTCGCAAAGCAATTCGCAGTTACCACCAGTGTCACACTGGTGGTAACCCATTTGCAAAAGGGAAGGGGTCCCCATGGGACCCGTTCCCCCTTTGTGAATGTTGCCAAAAATGTTTTTTCAGAGCAGGCAGTGGTCCAATGGACCACTACCTACTCTGAAAAAACGAAACCAAATGGTTTCGTTATTTTTTTTTATTTTGCAACTCGTTTTCATTTAAGGAAAACGTGCTGCAAAATAAAAAAAACACTGCTTTATTTAAAAAGCAGTCACAGACATGGAGATCTGCTGTCTTCAGCAGGCCACCATCCCTGTGAGTGCAGGGACTCGCTATAGGTTTGCAAAATGCGACCCACCTCATTAATATTAATGAGGTGGGTCTTTGCGACCCCATAGCGAATCGCAGACGGTGTCTGAGACACCGTTCTGCATATGATTTTGCGAATCGGAAATTGCGAGTCGCATCGGCTTGCAATTTCTGATTCGCAAAATCGGAACTTCCTACATCTGGCCCTAAGTTACATATATAAAATATAAACAGATGTTAAATTGCTGACATGGATTACCTCAATGTTTTTACATTCATCATTCATAAATAGATCAGTGTTTTTGTCATTACAGTTAAGGATTATATGGGCCACTAGAGGCCCGTTTCAATGCCCAGTTTTAATTACTACTGGGCCTCAGACCTGGTGGGACCTGGCCCACTTAAAGCCCTGGTATACATTACCAGGTAGCAGCATGTCAGATCGCTCCCTGTATCAGCCCTGTCCGGACAACTAACAACTCTCTTTTTTCAAATTCACTATTGGAAGTCTCTATGCACATTTTTATATTTCAAACCGTCGTACTTTTCAGAGGTGTAGATGTTTTTAAAGTAATTGGTTTGTTGACTCCTAGTCAGTTTTCTTTCTACCGTTGTCTGCAGGTAATTATGCCAATAAAACTTGTCAACCTGCTGCTTATAAACATCAATTTAAAATATACATAATGGCTGCTATACGTATGTTTTTGCTTCGTTAAGTTCCTGCTTTTCTTTCTGACATTCCCTTTTCCTTCTATTGTCATAGGCATTACCAACTTTCTTCATTCAAGGCACGATTTTATAAATATTACACAAACTACATTATGAAAAAAACTCCTAAAATGAGAGACAGAGCAGGCCCTGCGTGAGTCACAATGGGCAAACCAATGTTTCAGTGTTAAAATCTATTTAATCTGATTTGAATTCGTGGCACAAGATACGATCTACAAAGTGTAGAATTTGCAGGAGTAGTAACGTGTACCGTCTATGTCTTGTTTTTACACCATCACGCTTTCTCATTCACTTGGATTGTATGTGCATGCTAATCCATAGCTACATATGTGTAACAGTAATTATCACAAGTACAATTCCTGCCCCAGTGTAGAAGTGGCAGTATCCCTGGATTGTGACCTAAAATGTACAAACATTGCACACAAATTAAGCCTTTGTGATTTTTTTACTTTACTCTCAAGAGTTTGGCATTAGACACATTTTACAAAAAAATGTGAAATGTTTCAGGTGCTAAAGTTCATATTTTGTCCCTTGGCAGACTAAATTGAGTAAAAAATATTCTGTATGAATCATTTTTCCCCAACCAGTCTGCTTGCAGATATCTTGTTTGATTTTTGAAGGTGAGATCAATTTGAAATACTTGACTACAGGACTGCCCTCTACGCTGAGGTCAACAAAAGCTCACCAAAAGACTACCGATCATTCAGAACTGGGTGGCCAGAATCACTCTCAACCTTCCACGCTGCACTCACATCACATCACACCACACCTGAGGAAGCTCCACTGGCTCCCTATTTACAGATTAGCACAATTCAAACTCCTCACCCACACTTTAAGATCACTACATAACATTCACCTAGCATACCTCAACATTCACATCTACTTTCGCAAACCTTCCAGACACCGTTGCTTGTCTGGACTACAACTTACACAAATCCCACACATATGGAAAACAAGGTCCTACGCTTCATAGGAGCCTTCTTCTACATCACTCCTAAAGCATGGAATCACCTACTGCTACACATGAGAGCCTCCTCCTCACTTCTTGAATTCTGCAAGAAGCTAAAGACCTGGCTTTTTCAGTAGTCCCAATGAGCCATTGCTGTGAACTGAACTCACACCACATAACACAACACAACACAACATAACAATAATAAACATTTTATATTGCATTTGTCTTCCTTTTAAGAGGTACAAACACTTCAAATATCAATGTCTCCAGCCACAAGAGAGGAAGGTAGCAAATTGCACGCTGATTTATGAAAAAATCATATTGATCTATTGCAGTTTTATTCAAGTCACATGATTTTAAAGGTAAGCATATCCATCCTTGGAGTAAGTCACACATTAGAAATTGGCCATACAGTGAAATTTTAAAGGGAGTGGAGAAACACTAATAATTAGCAGGAATTAATTTAAACAATTTTTAGTTTGTGAAATGGCAGAGCGCATAGCATACAAATCTTGAATTGTGAACTTTTCCAAATAATTCTAGCTAGAGAGTCAGGAGACGGGCATTATCAGTGTGGTTTGATGTTGGACTCCTGAGAAACACCCTCCACAGCCAGCCTGTATTCTATAAGGGTGAAGATCATAAAACATCCACAATGTTTTGCCAAAAAGTCAAAAATAGGCTATGCCACCATGGCTCTAAATTTCGTGGATAAGTGGGCTAGGACACAGGAGATACGCAGCAGTGGCGGCTGGTGAAATTTGAATGTGGTGGGGTGTAAAAGTTCAGGATGAGTGCCCTGTGGCAAGAGTGTGTAGTGTGCAAGCCCAACTGGTATAAGGTAGGTTCGGTGGAGTTCTCTCCCAGAAGAAATTTTGAAAAAATGAGCGGGAAAATGGTGCATTTTCAAGCACATTTAATTTTAAGAAAGCAAGAAGGTTAATAAAGCAATTGTTAAAGACTAGTTATGAGATCACTAATAAGATTTCATATTATAATGACGTAGGTAGCTGCTTATTCAGTATAACCACAGAACTTAATAAACAGACTTTGAGATAACAATGCTGAGTACCTCATAGATTTCTTTATTTATTGATATACCTTTAGAAATGAAATCTACTGAGGAAAAACAAGTCCTTGTGCACGGGTGCAGCACAGGCAGAGTAGAAGAATGTAACACCCCTCTTTGTTTCAGGGAATTCCCGCATACTAATCCCATCAGTGGTTGCATAACCCCCTTGGGCAAACCTTGCCTTGGCTCTACCCATGCTAAGAGTGGCACCCTTGCCTGGTCTCTACATTGACCATCCGAAGTGGAATTGAGTCTATTCTATGCAAGTGGTCTTTGCATGCCCCTACTATGGCCCACAAATGGGAGATGGCCTATTTACTCCTCACCCTGAACAAACTATGCCTGGTCTCTCGTACCTCAGACACACAGTGGGGGTTATTACAACTTTGGAGGAGGTGTTAATCCGTCCCAAAAGTGACGGTAAAGTGACCGATATACCACCAGCCGTATTACGAGTCCATTATATCCTATGGAACTCATAATACGGCTGGTGGTATATCCGTCACTTTACCGTCACTTTTGGGACGGATTAACACATCCTCCAAAGTTGTAATGACCCCCTGTATCTCTTCCCTCCCCTGTCTAATCCCTCCCTTAATGTCCGTAGAACTTCTTTCTCAGAACATCCAGTAAGACAGTAACAGATGGGTTTATGCAAAATAATCTGCAGACCACTTCATGTTCCAGTGTCTTAAAACTATCTCCGACTACAAGAATGGACTTGCTGTCCTCTAGCAGACATTGTATTTATTTGCATTTATTCTAACACCAACAATTCCTCTTTATGGTGCTTTGGAGTATGATGTTAGAGGTGCAAGAACAAAACAGCAAGAGCATACAGAAATCACGAAAAAGCTTTGCAAAATGAAGAAAGAGGAACCAATGAGAATATCCAGAGAAAGCCAGTAATACCTCTCTACAGATATGGGCGCAATATTAGGGATTTAGGTTTGAGCTCATGCAACAGTCACTTAGAATTTCATCAATCTTAAGCTGCTGATGTGAGTACCACTGAGTTTTGTGATAACATCTGTTGGACTTTTTTGCTTATGCAGGGTAATCCCCAATCTTTTTGCCTCTTGCCTCCTATTTGTTTCTGACCTGTTGCTGTTGGCTGTAAACTCTGAGCACTTTACCACTGCTAACCAGTGCTAATATGCTCTTTGTGTAAATTGTATTGTTGATTGGTTTGAAAATTCCACTTTTAGAAAGGGAGCATTTTCTTGCTTAAACCATTTCTGTGACTCTGTCTGTTTGAGGATTCCCTGTCAGGGTCAGTTTGACAGTGGACTGGTTGCACCTCTCACTGGACAGTGACACAAAGGGAGCCATCTGTGCTAGGAGGGAGGGGAGGAGTGGTCACTCACACCTGAAAGAGCTGTGCCTGCCCTCATACAATGCAGTCTCCAACCCCCGGTGTGTCTGCGGCCTGGCCTGTGCAAGGCAGGATTTCACAAACAAGAGAGACTTTTCTTTGAAGTAAGCCTACTTCAAATGGCAAAATGGGTATAAGAAGGGCACCCAAAACCACAGACTTTAGAACACTTCTGGAAACCAAGAGGAACCTCTGCCTGGAGAAGAGCTGAAGAGCTGAGGAAGAAGAGTTGCCCCGCCTGTGACTTTGCATTGTGCATTGTGGGGCTATCCTGCAGTTGATGCTTCTGCCTGTGCTAGAGGACAGACACTGAACTTTGTGTGCTTTCCTTCTTGTGAAGAACTCTCCAAGGGCATGATTTAGAGCTTGCCTTCTGTTATTTGAAGTCTCAGGGACAGCAAAGACTTCTCTCTGCCGGCCCCTGGAGCCTCTGCTGAGACTCCTACTCTGCCAAGTGGTGCCAATCCAGTTCCTGGGGCCCTGAAAGGAGAAGCTGGTAGGACAAGAGTGAGAAATTCATGCACAGACCGCCGTGTAGGATAAAGATCGACGCAACTCCGATCCGCGACTGAAAAATCGATGCACCAACGGCTTCGTGGCTGAAATCCACACTCATCTGTTGGGCGGCTGGGAGATCGACGCACGCGGCTGGAGAAACAACACGCAGCATCGCTGACGGAGGCTGGTGAGATCGCAACCTGCGCTGCGTGGTTTTCGGATCATTGTGCAGCAGGATTTCTGACGTAAACACCGCTGGGAGTGTAAAAACTACGCAAGGCCTGCCCGGACCCGAGAGTGCTGACCGGATCGGCGCATGTCTCGCTTGTGAGTGATATCAACGCATCGCAAGCCCTTTTTGATGCCCACTCGCCCGTGGGGGGTTATTTTTGACGCGCCCAGGTACATTTCCACGCTAACAAAGTTAGCGTTGTGTTTAAAATTACATGAAGACTCTTTTTGCATTTTTATTGATAACTTGACTTGTGTACTGTGGCATTTTTGTCATTTTGGTCTTGTTTTGTTTAGATAAATATTCTCTATTTTTCTAAACCTGTGTTTTCTCATTTTGTAGTGTTTTCATTAAGTTACTGTGTCTGTTAATACAAATACTTTACACCTAGCACTCTGAAGTTAAGCCTGCCTGCTCGTGCCAAGCTACCAAGGGGGCGAGCGGGGGTTAGCTGAGTGTGATTTTCTTTTACTCCGACTAGAGTGAGAGTCCTTGCTTGGACAGGGGGTAATCTGACTGGCCACTGTTATGCCTTTTTAGGCGATCGATTGGGACTCCCATAGATGGTTTAGGGAGCCTGGTGTGGTTGGGCAAGGTACTGTTGTCATTGTTAACCTCACAAGTAAACAATTCCGAGCCATCACCCTCCTATGACATTTAATTGCTTCTATCTTCTGACAATCTTCAGAAATTCTTCAGAAAATGGTGATGGCACTGTGACTAATTCATGCTCCAGGAAAATAGAACCTGTGGAAATGGCTGACTTTCTGCTAGAGATTCATGCATTTTATAGCCCCATAAACAGTCCCATTAAAGGTGGAAAACCTGTCTTTGTGTTGTATCTTAACAGGGTTCTCCTGCCTGACCCTGCTTCTTTTGAGCTCTCTGTTCACATAATTATGCTTGACCAAGAGATACTGGAAAATGTCTGTTGGTTTTCCAGACTAACTTCTCTTTTCATAATAGGGACTCAATTGTTTTGTGTACGTTTTTTAAATTAGGAGGATAATAAGCTTATTGCCACACATCAGTTAAGACTCAGTTGAATAGAAAAGGTATTCTCCTTAAATTATATACTATTTCATTGTTTGCTCTTGGAGATGAGTGCAGGGTAGCTACATGTTTCAGACTATTACAGGGGCACTCCTGGTTTTTAGATGGGAGGAGAGCTCATACAAGTGAAATGGCCAAGCATCTGAACACAGGCTTGCCTAGTGTTAGGAGGGCTCTCCCATATTAAGACAGGTTCTCCAGGGTAATTTCCAATAAGACAAAGAGGAAGTGTTGCAAAAGGGGGTGGAGGAACTGCGAGAAAATAGTTAGAAATGGTGGCAGACTGGGGCAAAGTGTTAAGGCTTAACCCAAGAGGTTGCTCTTAAGACTTGCAAGAAAATCAGGTTTGACAAGCTTGGATTTTTTTTTGACATGCTGAAAATTGGTGAAGCAGGACTTTGCAGCAAAGGTATCTGGCCTTGTGGATCCTGGGTACAGCTTCTAACCTCACCCCACTGGAGGATTTTGATTGCCAAAAAAAGTGACTAAATCCAAACTTGGACCGGAAAAAGCAACAATATATCTGAATGTCAAACCAACGTCAGTATCTATGATATCCAGGTCTGTCATCATGCTAAAACCAAAAGCTTGATCAGCAACTCCGCAATTACATACCCAGCTTTGCAGGATACTCGAGGGATTCTTGCCAGCTATAGCCTGGAACTTTGCCCCTTTAGAAGATTTTTTATTTTATTTTCGAAAGCAAAAACTTTGCTAGGAACAATCTATTTGGTAAGTAACCTTCGCTACATTGTGGTGAGCCTGAAATCAATCCTAGGTCCTTGACAACCACAACTGGGACTTTACTCTTTCTGTAATGATTGTTGCCTTCGAACTTTAAACGAAAATTATGTCCAGTCCCTCCTAACCTATTTCAATGATCCTAGAATGTTCTGTGTTTCACAGCAGTCCAACAAAGCACCAACCAAAATCCAAGACCAAAACCCCAAAGATCTAAAACAAAAAATACAATGTCTTCTTAAGACAAAAAGGCTTGCATACAGGCAGTCTCTGCTAGATATATTATCACTGGGTGCTCCACTGAAGTTTTAAAACTTCTCCAATAGTGAGTCTCTGTAACTGAGTCTCTCCCACTGTGTTAATATGGATTGGGAGTGCTAACTGCAGAGTCTATTTTTTAAGATAAGGTCTGCTGCTTCTCAGCTAGGGTAAGAGGTTCTTGGTTGATTGCATGTGAACATGTGCACACACACACACACACATGTGCCAATGAGCATGCTGTCCGAGTAGGACTATCATCTGAATCAGCCCTGTATTTAGTAACCTGTCATAGAGGTGATATTACGTTATTGGTTCCGAGTTGGGCAGGTCTTATAAGTGGAGATTTATAGTGTTAAAATGTACATCTGTAGTGATGTCATGTATGCTTCAATGTATTCTACACTATGGGGGAAAACTCTTCAGACTATAGTTTTGCCATGGTTAGGCCTCAAGACCAAGGTGACTCAGCAATATTATGATAAATCATCATCTGAAATGCAGATCTGACAGAAATGTCCACATATCTGCTTTACTGGCACTTCAAGATGTATCATTTTCTTGGACTCTGCTTTTAATTAAATTCTGGCGTTTGAATCACCCTGATCATCCAAGTAAATTACTCTTATGGCCTGGATCAAAGACCTACCTACACTATAGGGGAATTTACCAGTGATTTGGCCTGTTCTTGGGAGATAAAGGGTGGGAGCTTAATCTTCATCTGCTAATTACTTTGCATACTGCACTTGGCCAGGGAAGGATCCAACCTACAGAAACAGGATGATAGCCAGACCTCTGGAGTGAGTCACAGAAATTGTTCCACATAGAAATGTTGAAGATAAGAGACAAGGCAGCTCTGGTAAATAGGTGCACGGCTTTGGCTGCCAGATGTTTTTCAACAGACTGCTTGAAGGTACTATCTTCGAAAATCCCACAATTCTGTGCAGGAGCGCAGGTGCCGGGGTGGAGTGATGAAGTGTCACTCTCAGATTGAACATAGGTACCTACCTTCGGGAGCTTTCCATTACAACTTAAATACCTCTGCACAAATGAGAGACTTTGGAGAATAGCCTGGATGTGGGGCAAGCGACACCAGAGAACTGCCTAGCATAAGAGAGAAGACACCTGGCTCCGCTGCAGAGATTGGCTCAAGGGATCTTGAATTCAGTTGGCCTTCAGGGAGTAGGATTTGTTTTTCCAGGGCCAATGGTGCCAGCCACCTATCCACCCTGGGGGACAGTAGAGAGGTCGACCTGCTGGGGAGGATTCTGGTGGGTTCCCCAGATCTTTTGTGGACTGCTACTGCAAGAGTGTAACCCCCAATAGGATGGGGCTCATGATGTTTGCTTACATGGGTGCCGTGCAAATGGCCAATGAAGGCAATTGACCTGGGGTGCATGCAAGCAGGTCACTTTGCTTTGAGGTATGTGGAGTGCTACTGAAGCATACCCCTGAACTATGATCCAGAAGAAGTGTTGGGGCCCCAGATAAGAGATAGGTCTATTGGGGGAGAAGAAGGGGAGAAGGAAAAGCCCTGAGCTCTTCCTCAAAAGAGGAAGAGCAGTAACAAAGAACTCCACAAAAACAATAACATTGTAGAGGCTAGGAAAACTGAAGTAAACACTATGGTGGCAGGCGCACACCACTAGACACACAACACAATTTGCCCCATGAAAATCAACCTATCGGGCCAGAGGAAATACCTTTTGTTCAGGCTCTTCATGTTGGAACTGAGAAGAACTGCTCCTGTGTAAACACCCCCTCACCCCCATTTGACTTTCCTGGATCTTCATGTGAGTGGTGTAGGAAATGACCATCTTTTGCATGATGTATGAGCATATTTTTACAATAACTGTTTTTCATAGCTGCCGAACTCTAAGAACTTTATTCCTATTACCCAGTGGTCAAGTGCCTGTGCTTCTCCTTTCAACATGCTGAAATTGGTAAACCCCTAATTGGCATATTTAACCTACCTATAAGCCCCTTGTATATGAAACAAAATTACCCAGGGCCTGTGAGATATATTTCTCTAATAGACTGCAGCATCACCGATTGTATCACTGACTACAGAGGCAGTATAAAACATGGCTTTAGATCAACCATTATAGCCTGGTGAAAGCAACTTTTACCCATGAATCAACTGCTTTTGAAGATGAGGTATCCAGCAAGGAGTGAAGACAGAGTTCTATGGAGGATGGTGGTCACCAGGAAGGATTGAAAGGGATTATGTGGCAGTTCGGAGTCACTTACTCAGTTGAATGGGTTCAATTATTTTAGTAAAGCGATCTGTTAAACTTGGAATAAGAGCTGAGGCTCCTGAACATCTTCAGTAGGTGGAATTTCACTAACCTTCAGAACTGTTCATGTGGGACCATATGACCATCCTAAAATACCTATACCTTTAATAGCATAATAAATTGATATAGTGTGTGAAAGCCACAAATTAATATTTTTAAAATTACTGTTATTTTGTTGAAGCTGAGACCTTTATTGCAGGCCTTCATATTATGCTAATTGGGTATACTCACAAAAGAAGGACTATGGCCAGTATGGTCATAGAGGACTACAGTGTTTTGTTATAGACTGTTACAGTCATGCTAGAAATAGGTTTTGATAGTGGTCAGCTTTTTATGTTGTTGACTAGAATGTGCAACCCTTTATTTGAGGGCCTAGTTTAAAAGCTATTGGAAGGCTTGCAATCTAACATGGGCTTTATGAAATCATCTTTGCATGCATGTTTAAAAAAAAAA
Source organism: Pleurodeles waltl (assembly GCF_031143425.1). Classification (NCBI taxonomy): domain Eukaryota; kingdom Metazoa; phylum Chordata; class Amphibia; order Caudata; family Salamandridae; genus Pleurodeles; species Pleurodeles waltl. Next base: position 118,260,496 of record NC_090436.1, on the reverse strand, counting down.
AATAATAAGTCTAATAATATAGTCTGTGGGAAACCCCCCTGAAAAGACAGACATCGCCTGGTATGCGACACATAACAAAGACTAGTGCTTATAATTTTTTTCAGCATTCCAGTCCTACAGCCTTTACCCCTTTGAGTAAGTGCCAAAATAGCAACTAGCAAGGGGCCAATATAAAAGAACTGGCATTGCACTTCCACTGAACTGTGTTCCTTCATTCAGTCTGAATATCCCTGCCACAACTTTAGAGGCTTACTTAGCAATTTCTATACATGGAGTTGACATATGCAAGCTTGAGATCCTGACTGAATTAAAGCCCACTATCACAACCTACCATTGTCTCAGAGTCACTGATTTGACTACCAATAGGTAAGCATACAATGTAATTGTTCACTATTATGAATCAATTACACACCACATTTACTTACACTCCACCTACCACTTACACTAACTTTAATTGCATGTAAATAAGTTAACTTTAACCTAATACCGGTGGTTCTCATAAACTTTTTTTTTTTAAAGATTTGTTTTATAGTTTACCAGTGACATCCGAGACATTACATAATATCTTGTCAGTAGGCAATTAATCGCCATACAAGCAGCACCAATCAACGCAGTATATAACTGATAGTCTTTCAAATGCAGTCTTCAGGAACAAGTGTGTAATCATCTTTGTCAAACAATTAACAATTAACAGTTATACATAAATCAAGAAGCTCATGGAACTATTTGCAATGTGGAGGGAGGGGTCATCCTTCATCATGGGTCAGAGAATGTGTCCGGGCGGGGGACATCAAGGGGCCCGAGGGTTATGCTTGAATGAAATGCACAAAAGGAAATACTAATCTCCCATCAAGTAAAGCAAAGCAATTAACCTAGGATGTCCTCACTTTCATGGTGGGTGGAGATCATTTTTGGCCTCAAAATTTACGGGGTCATTACAACCCTGGCGGACGGTGTTAAAGCGGCGGTAAGACCGCCAACAGGCTGGCGGAATTTTTTAGAGTATTATGACCATGGCGGTTACCGCCATGGTCATCCGCTGCTACTCCGTTCCGGCCGGCAGGGCGGAGACGACTGCTGGGCTGGAGACCTGGGTCTTCAGCCCGGCAGCCGTCACAATACCGCCGTCGGTATTTTGACCCGGCTTACCGCCGTGGATTTCCAGAGGTTTGAACCGCCATGAAATCCATGGCGGTAAGCACTATCAGTGCCAGGGAATTCCTTCCCTGGCACTGATAGGGGTCTCCCCCACCCCCACCCCGACTCCCTCCCCTACACCCCCATCCACCCCTGCCACCCCCCAAAGGTGGCAGGGCCCCCCTCCCCAACCCCCAACATCACATCACCCATACCCACACGACACTCACGCAGGCACCACCTACACACTTACACGCACACACGCCGACATACATGCCTAAATCCACACACACAGTCAGTAACGCACACCCACATTCAAACATACACACACACATCCTCACAGACATACCCACAGACATACACGCACTCCTTCCCATACACACGACACCCCTGCAAGCATACACGCACTCACACACCCCCTCTACATACACACACGCACACCCCCATGCACCCACACAACACACAACATCACCCCACCCCCCTCCCCTAACGGATGATCGACTTACCTGTTCCGTCGATCCTCTTGGAGGGAACGGGAGCCATGGGGGCTGCTCTGCCGACACCACACCGCCGAGATATAGCATTTACGGTCACTCAGCTGACGTAATCCTTCCCCTAAATATTGTGTTTTATTGAGGACAACTACATTGCCCCCCTTATCGGATTCACGGATTACAATATCAGGGTCTTTCTTCAAATTCTCCAGAGCCATTTTTTGTTTCTTGGTAAGATTATCATATTTGACATTTCTAGTCCCATATCGAATTTTTTTAAATTGATTAATCATAGGAGAAGGATTACGTCAGCTGAGTGACCGTAAATGCTATATCTCGACGAATCAGTCTGAGTTAAAAAAGTCTAGTCTCCAATATCTTGGGATGTTGGTTGACTGGAGAGACAGGGGTTTATTGGAATGGGATGAGTATTTGTTTTTGAAATGTGACCACCCCAGAACACCAGTGTTGTATCTTTTGCCCAGAGTACATAAGGACAGACTGAATCCCCCAGGTAGACCGATTGTGTCAGCAATGGATTCGCTACTTGAAAACACCTCACGATATATAGATTTTTTTCTCAGACCCTTTGTGGAAAGTTTACCTTCATATGTCAAGGATACCACACAATTTGTAGGAATGATGGACGGTTTGGGCTGGGAAGATGATTTTTTATTTCTGACCTTAGATGTCACCAGCCTTTATACCTGTATCCAACATGAACTGGGTCTCAAAGCAGTTAGACACTACTTAAGAGCAAGATCTTTATCATACCTTATGCATACAGAGATGATCTGCGACATGATTTGGTACTGCCTTACCAACAACTTTTTCCTATTTGATGGCCAAATTTACAAGCAGACTCAGGGTACCGCGATGGGTACATGCTTCGCCCCCAGCTACGCGAACTTATTTATGGGCTGGTGGGAGGAGCAATTAGCATCTAATGTAATCAACTATGAAGACAGTGTGGTACTTTGGTGCCGGTATATAGATGATATTTTTATCATCTGGAAGGGGGATGCTGTTTCGGCACTTAATTTTGTTACAACTCTAAATGATAATCAATGTAACCTCAAGTTCAGTGAACAGTACAGCAGAACATCCATTCAGTTTTTTGATGTTGAACTAAATGTTGAGAACAACATGGTACACACTAGGCTTTACAGGAAAACTACGGCAGGTAACAGCCCATTGAATGCCAAGAGCGCACATCCCCCAAATTTGATTAAAAGCATTCCATATGGTGAACTTCTAAGAGCAAGACGCATTTGTAGTACCAAAGAGAAATACCAGCAAGAATGTATGATTATGTGTATGAGATTCAGCGAAAGGGGATATAGTCCAGATGTTATACGTCAGGCGGTAGAAAAAGTTGAGGAAGTGACAAGGCCAGAAATATTATACCGTACACAGCACCGCACTACTAAGAAAGAGAAGATTAGGTTTATTACGACCTATTCCAACCAAACATTTAATCTAAGGAAAGCACTTACTAGGAGCTGGCACATTCTTCAGACAGACTCAGACTTACATGAGGTTGTGGGCAACAATCCAGCACTAACCTTTCGTAGAGGCAGATCGCTTAAGGATAGCCTCAGCCACAATATAGTACGGAGCAGCATCGAATCTGAGAGTGATAGATCTGATATTGTGGGGTTCTTTTGCTGCCAACAATGCAAAGCATGTAGATATAGTAAAGACTGCAAAAATGTAACATGGGGTGGCGGGCAGAACCAATATGCCATAAAGGGATTCTTTACATGCAACACTGAATTTTGTGTGTACTGCCTACGATGCCCATGTGATAAGATATATGTGGATAGCACAATCCACAAGGCGAAAAAGAGAATGCTGGAGCATGTTAGAGCTATTTGTAATTTTGACCGCAATTATCCTGTGGCACGCCATTTTCATGAAGTACATCATGGCGATGAAAAACAACTTACATATCTGGTCTGTGATCAAATCAAATCTAATTTAAGAGGTGGAGATAGACAAAAAATGCTACGTGTCCTAGAATCCAAATACATTATTAAATTCATGACTTTGTCGCCTAATGGGTTAAATTTAAGTGAGGAAATGAACACCCACCTTGGCAGTTAATCTGATTCGGATTACAGCAATGTTCTAGTCTTCGAGCTTCCATATTGGTATATTTACACTTTTTTGAGGTTTTTTAGCTGTGAGTGTATAATCATGACAAAAAGAGCAAGATGAAGTGGATACATTAAATTTATAGTGCAGTATTATGTATGCAACCTGTATTACATTGAATATACAATTCAGAACTCATGGTATTCATATTTATATACAAGTTGATTTAATATGATGTGTGGAATGTATATTTATAGGTTAAAGATGAGCTTACACACGTACTATGATGTTTCTTGGTATGCATTTTGTTTTATATACTCTCACAAGATGGCACTCATTTTTTTCAGAAGGACATGTGTATGTACTTTGTGATCAGTCCTTTTTTAATGTTTATGAATATGTATTTAAACCTGTTGTTTGTTACACACCCCCACCCGTGAATAAGGCGACGGCTGAAACGCGTTGGGAGGAATACCATTTTTCCTTTTTTTCAATATATTTTTGGAACTATCCGTTTGTTGTCTTGATCTCTTGTTTGATTGAATGAGTGAACTTACAAATATTGTATGGGATACCCGATCCCTTATCAAGACCGCCATAATAGAGCCTTGGCAAGTCGGGTGATCTTTTTCTTTGAATATATATATATATATATATATATATATATATATATATATATATATATATATATATATATATTCTAAACAACTAATAAACCATAAAAAACAAAAAGAAAACCGTACCTTAAAATTAGTTGTGCAGGCAATTGTTATTCAGGCACAATTGTTGTTTAGACAGTAGTTGTTCAGTACTTAGTTGTAGAGACTTTTTAGTTGTTTAGAAGTAGTGGTTCAGGCAAGTAGTGGTTTAGACCTAGTTGTTCAGGATGTTTCCCCCATAACATAAATCCATCAATCCTAACCACTATGTAAAATAAATTACATAATTAACCTTAACCTAAATCTAATGGCAAATCAAACTATAAGTTAATTTTATTGTAATTATATGAAAGAAACACAAATAAGAATAGTTTAATCCTAATGCAAATCTTAACTCTAACTGTATGCTTACAATAAAATGAAATTTCACATGCAACCTTAACATAGCCCTATCCCTTGCCATAAATTAAATGAATTGCAATTAAATACAGTTTGTAACTGTGATACTATTAGTGCTCGCCCTAAACATACCTTATTATAGGTTAATTCTCCCTACCAGTATTCAAAGTAGTGACAATCGTACTGTCATGCTTCTGATATAGTAGCACCTCAATGAAAAGGATTTGAGATAGTGAGGGTGCACATCTACTCAACCCACAAATGTCTTTGACATCGAACCAGAAGAACACCTGGATGGTTTGACATGCAGGGGCCACAGCATACATAGCAGTTCAGAGCAAGAGCTGCTATTGTCTATGATCATGAAACCTCTAGGAAACTAGACACAGGCATTACTCATAACCACTCTACTGTATCCTGACTTCTTCTGGTCATCTAAATGATAAATATTAAGACTTATTTTACACTGCATTGCATTTTTACATTACAGTTGTCAAACCCTACTCACAGAGCAGTCTATCCCTTATGTAAAACTATTTACTTAAACATGAGTGTGGACCTTGAAGTTCCTTTATTCTCAATGATTTTGATATTTGTTGGTACTGCTACCATTAAACATGACAGGGATATTCTCTGAGAACTGCCTAGATCTGGTGACAAGTTATCTACCCCTAGTTAAACAGGTTCACTTTATGGTGACTGGACAACTGACTGTTTGAAGAGAGGCCAGTTTCTCAAAGAAATAATTGTAGTTTGTAATAGTATTGATGACTAATCCATAAACTAATGGGTGGTTAAAGGACCTTTTCTTCGTTATAGGCCCTTTCCACAGGTTCAGGGCCTTTAACAACCAGGATAGCCCTCTGCATCGTGCTATAATGCTCTAATATTATTTAGGGCTATTCCCTTGTGGTCAGTTAAAAGCACCATTCTTCGCCAGGGATACACCAGTAGACAATAGGAAAGGCATCTGTGGAGCAGTAACCACCCCCTGACCATGAGCAAGTGGTCACCAGAAATAGACTTTTTTTCTCCCCTGGGAATTTTAGAGGCATACCACCAGTTGCCCCCAAGGATGCATAGGATGCCCCCTAGACCATCAGAGATATAAATAAAAAGAAGGGATAGGAAGGACACCCTGGCATTGACATGCCCCCACCACAAAAAAGGCCCAGCTTTTCTGCCCGCATGGAATGCAAATTGAGGGCTTACCCCCCAATCTACCTCCCCAAGGGGGAATGGTCAGTAGACATCAAGGAACATATTACATACAGTGCCGCAAGAGTGTAACAGCCATGTACACCTGTTTTCTGTGCTGCTGGTGCATATTTGAATGTGGGTGTTGCCCCTTGCAAATGAGGGGCAAACTATTTGTGTGCCTGCCCTATATTATAGACATGGGTGCAGAGGCAAAAAGGCAATCAGTGGGCACTCTGGCTGTGTGCCACAAAAGAGTGGTGCACTGACAATACACTCCATCAGGGAGCCCCTGGGAGGAAGTGGCAAGCTCAATAGACACTAGGGAAAATGTGGAAAAATAAAGAAGAAGAGATGGGGGCACCCCCCCGCTTTAAGTGATGCCACCTCCTCATAACTGTGTCAACAATCTTTATGCCACCCTAAAAGGTACACTGGGGAGGTTTACCCCCAAACTGCCATGTCAGGCTGGGTAGGAAGTAAGACCACTAAAACTATGGATAATATAATGAAAAAATAAGGAGTGGGGCAGCCTGCCCATGCAACAAGTAATGCCACAAACCCATGTAATGGGCAATATGCCAAGCCACAAATTGTGCTACCTGTTTTACTGTGAAGAGTGTGGGAACACTGGATGATTAAAACTGTGTGGATCTACACGGATTTTTGGACTTTCCCACCCAGAAATGTGCTGCAATTCCAATATGTAAGCCAAAGTATGAGGTTTTCCAGGCATTCTTAGTAAGAAGACATCATTGGGTCCATGCAATTCACACACATTGTTTTGCCTCGATGTCTAGTTTTCAGAAGTGTCTAGGATTAGTGAGTTTTTTTGAGTGGCAGTCCAGGCCCACAAGCTGCAGCTACCCACATTACAAAAATGGGTCAATTTCCATGGTGATAATGTTGTAGTGTGGTTAGTTTTACGTATTCATTGTGCTTTAGCTTCAGGCTTTAGGCCTTTGTGCATTTTGCCCTGAATATATTTTATTCATTTGCTAATAGCTTAGAGCCTCTGTGCACTTTGCTCTACATGCTTTTTATTAGGCTTCGTACTGTTATTTTTCAAATAGCCAGTTCTACGGTGTTGTTTTTTATTCATATCACACTGTTTTGCCTACTTCAGCACTGGAGTTCTCCATAACATATTTACTCTGTGCTTCAGTCAAGGATACAGTCTGGTACATTGCCGATAGACGTGGTAAGAGTTTAGACTCGGCATTCCTGCGTAGGGACATTTTGTGATCACGCTGACATGTTAGTTATAAAATCACTTCCTTGTCCCAGTACACGCAAGAGGGAGATTCCGACCAGGGAACCACAACTTGACGTTGACTGCCTCGTTGCAGATGCTGAACCAAGATCACAGGTCTTTGCTCAGGTATGAGGGCTGATATCCCCATAGTGATTCTAATAGGCAAACTAGAAGCTTAACATGCTGTGCTCTAGATAGAACAAGCAGAGGGAGAGTAGAAACTGTTTGACAATATGATAGCTTTGTTTTTATGTTTTACTCTCCTGGTAACTATCACAATCCTACTGTGTTGTATCGTTCTGGTTATTGCGGCTCACGCCTTAATATCTAAAATACAGTCGTTTTATTAAAACATTATATAAAACTTATACTGTTTTTGTCATTTGTATATGAGATCATATTGGAAATAAGAGAGTTGGTTTGGATCTGAGTAACCACGACTTCCCTGAGAAGTTCCGAAGATGTCATGCGCTCGGCTGACAAATCATTCCTTCCACAGGGGAGAAATGAGGCACTGCTAGTTAGCCGGAGCAAAAACCGGATTTAGGGTGACAGAGTTCTTTACACGTGGGTCAGACTCAGTCCCCCACACTGTTATCGATCCTGCTACCTAGAAATCCAGTAGTCTCATTTAGAATAATGAGAGCCCACGCGACATGGCGCCGCCAACGTTTGGTCTGGCTCTAATGATTAGGTCCGACTGACTCTCTTGGTCTCATATATATTTTGACTCCTCGGTTCCGTATACGGAGACGTCCGTGGGGCTGAGGGTTTCCGCCGCCACGGCATAGGTGCTTCCTATTGCTTAGTGGTCGGTTGTTCAAGCTTGAACTTTGAAAGGAAAAAACCCCGATATTGGTGTGCCTTCTCTGACCTGCAGCTGTTTTTTTAATAAAATGGCGAATCCTAATGTAGTGAACATAGCAATTAATATGCGACATCCGCTCACGGGACATCTATTGACACATGGACTGACAGTCCAGGGGGGTCCTGTCACTTTTGTGGTGGACGCCCATGCAGCCTATAGAACGGAACTTTTTTATTCTTGGGTCGCTTTTCCAGCAGTGGATGGGGGAACAAATACTTTTCACGAATACACAGTTGCGAATGTCCCTGGACAATACAGGGCTTACGCTTATTTAGAAATACCTCTATCTTATCAAGAACACCATAATTGGCTTGATGGCGCCCTCCCACACACAATAGCACAAGTAAGGTTAGGGCCACTGAGTAATGATGGTCCTACCTGGCCTTTATTGGCTACATATACACCACATCCTGCGGTTGCTCAATTGGCAGTGGTTGAAGTTCGTCGTTTATATACAGAATTAACGGCTACATATAGACGATTAGTTCAGTTTGTGATGCAGACATTAAACACGAATGCAGCGCGTGCTGCTCCAGCGCACCCACAGGCGGTGGTTCCGGGTCTTAATCCGGCCACTGTACACTCAGTTATGGGTAAAGTACCGGCTAAACGAGAGGAGACTCCGTTTTGGCTGGCGCAAAAAATTAATACGCTGGAAGCAGTATTTCCCCATACGGGACCTCAGGATAAACATAGAATTTTGACGATGTGTTTGCCGTACGGGATGGTTCCTCCGGTGGACCTTTGTAATACCTGGGGCACGGTGTTTGCCGCGCTCTACACTACGGCACACGGTACACCGACATTAGCTAATTTACCGGAGGTACTTAAACAGATTCAGGATGAATATGGGGCTGCCCCTGCCTTGGATTTGGGCATGCAGTTGCTGGGCAATTTTGCCACAGTTTCTTCTATTATTTTGAGTAATCTCAAAGGAGAGGCAGTAGCACTAGCAGTGCGTATGCGTACTTGGGATGTTCCGCTGCTTCAACAGGAGCGGGAGCTTCCGAGAATAATAGCGGAAACATATTCTAGTATTGGTCGTGATAGCCTAGGGGCTAGACCACAAAAACCCCAGTTACAGGGTAAAAATAATAAAGATAATGCTAAACAGCAACAACCTGAGGGTTCGAAAAAGCGCTGGGAAAAGAAACAGCAAACACCTAAGAAGGATGATGGGCAGTCTCCGCAACCGGAGACCCCACAGAATAAGTATAATCTCAGGAATAGGGATACTTTGAAGACGCCTGATAGATATCAATATACTGATACACGCCAATCTCGTTCCTTTCAGGACTCCTCGGAAAAGAGAAGTGAGAGAGGTGGGCGGTCAGAGCGGAGGACGGAGTACGTGAAACCGAGACAGGATTCACAACGCTCAGCGGAGGTTTCTATTAAACAAGAAGAGAAACCGCTGCAACAGAAACAGCAATTCAAAAAGAAGAAGGTGGCAGCTGTCTCAGTTAGACATGCCGCTCAAGAAGAGAGTTCTCTTGACGAACAAGACATGGGCGTTAGCACTGTTAGACAGCGCGGCAGAGGTCACAATAGTTCGCCGGAGTCTTCTAGAGCATCTGGAGGTGAAAGCAACTGATGACTTCATACAAGTCGAAACGGCGGATATGCGAGTCTCTGATCCTGATAGAGTATATGAAGTAGCTCTGCGATTGGAAGGGGACATTGACCGTATTATAAACGCCATTTTTTGGGACCATGTGGTAAAATCATATGATGTTCTGTTGGCCGAACAAGATTGGCCACCTGACTTTGTTCGCGACTGTCCAGTTGGGGAGGAGGTTATTACACCTTCCTTCTCACCACTTGTTCCACGAGAACTCGCGGAGTCCTATAGTAAATCATGGGCTCTAGCACAGGCTCCGGCTTTGTATAGAAATAACGTGGGGTGGGACATACAATCACCTTATCATTTAATTACGATAAAGGGCGAACCTCAACCACAACCGCAATATCCTATCAAATTTGAAGCTAGGGCATCGGTTAGAAAAATTCTTACCGAATTGGAGTATCAGGGTGTAATTGAGCCCTGTGTCTCGCCGATGAATAATCCCTTGTTTCCGGTTGCTAAACCGGACCATTCATATAGGATAGTGGTGGATTACCGACATTTAAATAGTCATACACGCACATATGCAATACAGAATTCACACAGCGCAGCGCTTATGAATAATATAGTGCGTAAAAAATATAAGACAACATTAGATATCTCGAATGGATTTTTCTGCCAGAATATAGCGCCCGAGAGTCGGGACTATACCTGTTTCAGTGCGTTTGGCTCTCAGAAAATTTTTTGTCGTTTGCCTCAGGGGTATAAGAATAGCCCAGGACTGTTTTCGGCTCGTGTAACTGAACTGCTGCATGAGTTCGACCCTGAAGCATTATCATATGTTGATGACATATATCTGACAGATGATGAGATTCTGCAACATCTAAGGCGCGTATCGCGCATTGTTGTGGGGTTTGCTAATATTGGCTATAAGTTTAATTTTAAGAAATCAAAGATTGCCTTCCTCAGCGTCATTTTCCTGGGATATGAGTTGTCGAGTGAGGGCAAGAGCTTAGCGCCACATGTTTTGGAGAAATGTGCTTTATTGCAACCTCCTAATACGGTTCGGAAGCTCCAGTCATTGTTGGGGTTTCTGAATTTTGGCAGAACTTACATTCCTGAATATGCAACGCGTATAAAACCCTTATACGAGTTGATTCGCCCGAATTTTTCGAGTAAATTTTGGACGATTGAACATACACACATACTGCGAGAATTACAGAGTGATCTTTTAGCAGTTAAACACTTACACACTCGGGACAATAAGACACATTTAGTGATCAGGGTAATACCTGGGGCTGTTGGGTTTACTTATGTCACCTTTAATGAAGGGGAGACTGTCCCGATTGCATACAAATCTCACTTGTATTCTGCTGCAGAGCAACGTTTTGCACAAACTGAGAAAATTCTCACTGCAGTACAGATGGCTGTTATTAAAGAAAGACCGCTGGCCCAGGGTCAACGCATTGTTGTCGTTTCACCGGTTCCGGCCTTAGAGGCTGTTACAAAAGCGAGTGTTCCTAATTCGAAGGCTCTACACCCGCGATGGATACAATGGGCTTCGTCTTTGACAGCCACTGATGTAGATTATGTATTTGACCCTAAACTGCAGACTCAAGAATTTCTTCAATATGAAATAGAATGCCCTGTTCCTGCTGGTACATTGCCTATTGACCAATATGAAGTGGTCATGTATACCGATGGCTCTGCGCAACCGGCGGTTGGGACTAAACAACAGTATTCTGCTGCATGTGCGGTGGTGAGCGGCACTATGGAGGGGGAAGTGTTCTGCCCCCGACATACTTATACTAAAACCTTGGGAGATTGCACGGCACAGCTGGCTGAGCTCAAAGCTCTATTGTTAGCGTTGGAGCATGCGGATCCGGCACTTTTAACCTTGCTGGTCTGTGACTCCTATTACTGTGTGCAGTCTTTCAATGAATATTTACACTATTGGAAGACGAATGGGTTCAGAGATTCTAAAGGCAACACCATTAAGCATAAAATGTTGTGGGGTAAGGTTGCGGATCTGAAGGAAACGCTTCCTAAAGTCCATGTTGTGCATACAATTGGACACCAGCACGTTGGAATACACGTTGCTGGGAATACTTTGGCTGATGAAGCCGCGAAATTGGCAGTGGCTGTCGCCACTGTGGCCGCAGTGACTCGTTCGAGTTCCAAACCAGACACAGAAATATCGGCTGCCATAAAAGCTACTGCTGATGGCACGCCCTTTCCTAAAGGATTTCCTTCAAAATATAGTTACTGCTTGAATGGTGCGTGTTGGACCTGGCTTTTTGACAGGGACATCCCCAAACTTTTTGCCTCCTTCCTCCTATTTTTTTCTGACCTGTTGTTGTTGGCTTTTGACCTCTGAGCACTTTACCACTGCTAACCAGTGCTAAAGTGCATATGCTCTCTGTGTAAATTGTACTATTGATTGGTTTATCCATGATTGACTATTTAATTTACCTGTAAGTCCCTAGTAGAGTGCACTACATGTGCCTAGGGCCTGTAGATTAAATGCTACTAGTGGGCCTACAGCACTGGTTGTGCCACCCACCTCAGTAGCCCCTTAACCTTGTCTCAGGCCTGCCATTGCAAGGCCTGTGTGTGCAGTTTCACTGCCACTTCGACTTGGCATTTAAAAGTACTTGCCAAGCCTAGAACTCCCCTTTTTCTACATATAAGTCATCCCTAATGTGTGCCCTAGGTAACCCCTAGAGCCGGGTGCTGTGTAGGTAAAAGGCAGGACATGTACCTGTGTAGTTATATGTCCTGGTAGTGTAAAACTCCTAAATTCGTTTTGACACTACTGTGAGGCCTGCTCCCTTCATAGGCTAACATGGGGGCTGCCCTCATACACTGTTGAAGTGGCAGCTGCTGATCTAAAAGGAGCAGGAAGGTCATATTTAGTATGGCCAGAATGGTAATATAAAATCCTGCTGACTGGTGAAGTCGGATTTAATATTACTATTCTAGAAATGCCACTTTTAGAAAGTGAGCATTTCTTTGCACTAAAAACTTGTTGTGCCCTTCAATCCACGTCTGGCTAGGTTTAGTTGACAGCTCCTTGTGCATTCACTCAGACACACCCCAAACACAGGGTACTCAGCCTCACTTGCATACATCTGCATTTTGAATGGGTCTTCCTGGGCGGGGAGGGTGGAGGGCCTGCCCTCACACAAAGGACTGCCACACCCCCTACTGGGACTCTGGCAGACAGGATTGAACTGAAAGGGAACTTGGTGCATTTCTTAGAGACTCTTTGAAGTCACCCCCACTTCAAAGGCACAACTTAGTATAAAACAGGGCCTCTGCCCTACCTCATCAGACACTTGCTGGAGAAGAAACCTGAACCAGAAACTACATCCTGCCAAGAAGAACTGCCTGGCTGCTCAAAGGACTCACCTGTCTGCTTTCTCCAAAGGACTGCTGTCTTGCTGTTGCCCTGCTGCCTTGCTGAACTCTTGTCTGGCTGTGAAAGTGCTCTCCAAGGGCTTGGATAGAGCTTGCCTCCTGTTCCTTGAAGTCTCAGGACCAAAAAGACTTCTTCCTTTCACGTGGACGCTCCGTGCGCCGAAAATTTCGACGCACAGCTTGTTTCGCGGCGAGAAAAACGCCGCACACCGACGCTGATCAACGCGACGCCCTCGGGACGATCGAGACTTCGACGCACAACCTCGCAAGGACAAAGCCGCCCGACTTCCAAGGAGAAATCGACGCGACGCCTACCGTGAGTGCGAAACTTTGACGCACGACCTCGCAAGGACAACGCCGCCCGACTTCCAAGGAGAAATCGACGCGACGCCTGCCGTGAGACCAAAATTTCGACGCACGGCCTCGCAAGGACAACGCCGCCCGACTTCCAAGGAGAAATCGACGCGACGCCTACCGTGAGATCGAAACTTCGACGCGCAGCCGGAAAATAAGCAGGAGAATCCACGCACAGACCCGGGACATCTGGTAATCCTCGCGATCCACAAAAAGAGACTGTCTGCGCGCCGGAAAACGACGCCCGACTTCCCCGCGTGGAAAAGAACGACGCAAGTCTGTGTGTGCTGAGCGGAAAACGACGCACACACCCCTTTTTCCACGCATCTCTTCTCCTGTGGCCCTCTGAGGAGATTTCCCACCAGAAACCAGGTACTCTGTGCTTGAAAGACACTTTATTGCTTTTTAAAGACTTAAAGACTCTTAATATCACTTTTCAGTGATATCTTTACAAATTCGTATTGCAACTTTGATCGTTTTGACCTACAATTATCCAGATAAATATTCTATATTTTTCTAAACACTGTGTGGTGTATTTTTGTGGTGTTATGCTATGGTGTTGTATGATTTATTGCACAAATGCTTTACACATTGCCTTCTAAGTTAAGCCTGACTGCTCGTGCCAAGCTACCGGAGGGTGAGCACAGGCTGATTTTGGATTGTGTGTGACTTACCCTGACTAGAGTGAGGGTTCTTGCTTGGACAGAGGGCAACCTAACTGCCAACCAAAAACCCCATTTCTAACATTGGTGATCAGCGGTGAGGATAGGACTTGTGTTTGTGCAGTGACATACAGTAGCTAAGTATTTCACTACCTACCCACAGTGGAAGGTCAACTTGATTTTTCATCTTTTTTTTGGCTCTTGGTTCTCTGATGTCCTCCTGGATATACTATTGATATTTTGGACTTTGGATTTTGGTTTTTGCTGATAAGATCTTATCAAAATGGGATTGCTTACCTACTCATTCTTTGTTCGTACTGACCACCTCACTAAGGCTGACCTAAGGAAGCTTTGCAGACAATGGGGCCTTCCTGTAGCAAGGAGATCTACTAAAGCGGAGATGCTCCATCACTACATAGTCTGGGGGGAGGAAAGATGGGCAGAGAGAGAGGCAGCAAGAAACCAAATGACTAAGTACCCCTCAGATGAGGAGGAAGACTACTCAGATGAGGAGGAAGGCTACTCAGAGTTGGACAGTGACCCAGAAATAGATGAATGGCTCCGAAGTCAAAGGCGACAGGAGCAACAATTAGAGGAGTATCTTGCAGAGGTTGAGGCAAAAAGACTTTTAGCCCTGGAAGAAGAAAAGATTGCAGCTCAAGAGCTGAGCTGTAAAGAGCTGAAACTGGAGGCCGGAAGGGCTGAGTCCAGTTCAGATGGTGGCAGCAAAAATCTTGCATCTAGTACTGCTGAAGAAGGGCACAAGCCCAGAGATGTGGTGCCCAACTTGAAGAAGGGAGTTGACACACCCCAGGCAGTTCAAGGGTATGAGGTAGTTCCCGTTATGCACAGGGTCCCTGAGAAGGATTGGGGAACTGGCACAGGGAGTCATATTCCTACTGGGGGGAGGGACACTTTACTGACTCTAGCAGAGAGTGACAGAGAAAAGGGTTCCCCCCTGGTGGACGTCCTGGATATAGAGTGTCGAGACATCCCAGAAGAGTTTGGGTTGAGTGTCAGGGACAGACAGAAACTGTCTCACCAGTCTCAAGAGGGTGATATAGAGTGCTTTTCCAAGGCTGAGTTACTAGGTGGTTGGGTGAAGGGTACTGTGGTTAATACATGTGAAGGGCAGAGTGATGTAATTGCTGGAGAGCATATGTCTGGTCCTTATTTTCCAGAGCTACGCCAACACCAGGTGGAGTGTGAGTTCTCTGACCCCAGGGAACTTACAGTGGAGGCAGACTTTTGGGTGAGTACCAGAGAGTCTGAAGAGGCATTTGGGGGTGCTCCTGAAGGGAGTGGTCTAGGTGATTCCCGACCAAGTGAGGTGGGAGAGGATTGTAGTGTCCCAGGTAGGTCTCAGAGCCTAACCTGTACCGTAGGGCCACCTTTTGAGGGAAGCCCCGCAGTGTCAGAAGAACTTGGGGGGATGACTGTAGACAGCATCCCAACAGTTCTGGTGTCTGGCAGTACCACTCCTAGTGGGGGGGTGCAGAAGTCCAGACATAGGGTTGAGAGGGGGTGGCAGACCCCAGTGGAGGATCTTGAAAGTCAGGGGTCAGCTCTGAGAGCAGAGCCCCCCAGGAATGACCCAGGTGAGACCGTTTCTGGTTTGGGGGAAACCCAGACTCTGCCGGATGGGCAGAGGTCGGGAGACCTGCGCCAACCAGACTCTTGTGTGGCCCATGGGGACGGCGTGTCCCTTGTGGGGGGTGAGAGTGCCCCCCAGGAAGTCCTGGCATGCCAGGCAAAGATTCAACCTCAGGGTGGTGACTCTGGGTTGGATAACCGGGTTCAGAGGTTAAACTTTGACCTGGTGGGGGGTAGATGTGCCCCCCAGAAAGTCCTGGGATGCCAGGCAATGGCTCAACCTCAGGGTGGTGACTCTGGGTTGGCTTACCAGGTGAAGAGGTCAAACTCTGACCTGGTGGGGGGTAGGTGTGCCCCCCAGAAAGTCCTGGCGTGCCAGGCAGTTGTCCAACCTCAGGGTGTCGACTCTGGGTTGGATGACCAGGTTCAGAGGTTAAACTCCGACCTGGTGGGAGGTAGGTGTGCCTCCCAGAAAGTCCTGGGGTGCCAGGCAATTGCCCAACCTCAGGGTGGTGACTCTGGGTTGGCTAACCCGGTTCAGAGGTCAAACTCTGACCTGGTGGGGGGTAGGTGTGCCCCCCAGAAAGTCCTGGTATACCAGGCAATGGTTCAACCTCAGGGTGGAGACCCTGGGTTGGAGAACCAGGCTCAGAGGTTAAACTCTGACCTGGTGGGAGGTAGGTGTGCCTCCCTGAAAGTCCTGGCCTGCCAGGCAATGGTTCAACCTCAGGGTGGTGACTCTGGGTTGGATATCCAGGTTCAGAGGTTAACCTCTGACCTGGTGGGGGGTAGGTGTGCCCCCCAGAAAGCCCTGGTGTACCAGGCAGTTGTCCAGCCTCAGGATGGTGACCCTAGGTTGGAGAACCAGGTTCAGAGGTTAAACTCTGACCTGGTGGAGGGTCAGTGTGCCCTCCAGAAAGTCCTGGCGTGCCAGGCAATTGTTCAACCTCAGAGTGCTGACTCTGGGTTGGATACCCAGGTTCAGAGGTTAAACTCTGACCTGGTGGGAGGTAGGTGTGCCTCCCAAGAAGCCCTGCTGTGCCAGGCAATTGTCCAACCTCAGGGTGTTGACTCTGGGTTGGATGACCAGGTTCAGAGGTTAAACTCTGACCTGGTAGGGGGTAGGTGTGCCCCCCAGAAAGTCCTGGCGTGCAGGCAATTGCCCAACCTCAGGGTGGTGACCCTGGGTTGGGGAACCAGGCTCAGAGGTTAAACTCTGACCTGGTGGGAGGTAGGTGTGCCTCCCAGAAAGTCCTGGTGCGCCAGGCAACTGTTCAACTGCAGGGTGGTGACTCTGAGTTGAGTGGTCAGGTGCAGAGGTTAAACTCTGACCTGGTGGAGGGTCAGTGTGCCCTCCAGGAAGTCCTGGTGTGCCAGGCAATTGTTCAACTTCAGGGTGGTGACTCTGAGTTGAATGGTCAGGTGCAGAGGTTAAACTCTGACCTGGTGGAGGGTCAGTGTGCCCTCCAGGAAGTCCTGGCGTGCCAGGCAATTGTTCAACTTCAGGGTGGTGACTCTGAGTTGAATGGGCAGGTGCAGAGGTTAAACTCTGACCTGGTGGGAGGTAGGTGTGCCTCCCAGAAAGTCCTGGTGCGCCAGGCAATTGTTCAACTTCAGGGTGGTGACTCTGAGTTGAATGGTCAGGTGCAGAGGTTAAACTCTGACCTGGTGGAGGGTCAGTGTGCCCTCCAGGAAGTCCTGGCGTGCCAGGCAATTGTTCAACTTCAGGGTGGTGACTCTGAGTTGAATGGGCAGGTGCAGAGGTTAAACTCTGACCTGGTGGGGGGTAGGTGTGCCTCCCAGGAAGTCCTGGTTTGCCAGGCGGTGATCCAGTCTGAGGGTACAGACCCTGGGCTGGAAGACCAGGTTCAGGGTGTCCCCCCGGACCTGGAGGGAGGGGCTACTGATAACAGTGCCCCTACCATGTTGTCTTCTGAGGAGGCCACTCCTAGTTGGAGGGTGCTGGACCCCAGAAGGGAGGGCAGGGGGAGGGAAGCCTCACCCCGGGCCCTAGTCCAACCTGAAGGTATAGACCCCAGGTTGGAGGGCCAGTGGCAGGTTAACAGCCCTGCACTGGTGGAGGAATGGTACAGGGCGACTTCTGTAAGCCCCCTGGCCATGTTGGACTCTGGGGGTACCGCTCCAGGAGGGAGGGTACAAAGCCCCAGAGGGGAGGACCAGGTTCAGGCTGTCATCCCTGACCTGGTGGAAGGGAGAGTGGTTAAAGGGTGCCCAGCACCTGGGGCTACCGCCCCCCACTCTCCACAGCCACAGTGGTTGGAGAGCTTTGAGAGGCCTGGGGCCTGGCTCTCATCCCTGGCAGCTGTCAGTAATCACTGTGGCTTGCTGTCCGGGTGGACAGAGTTATCCCTGGGGAGGGGACAAGTATCCCACCCCGGGGATAGAATGGGCAACACCACTGTGTTGGTCCTGGTGGTACTATCCTGCTCCTGGGATACATCTGTGAGCAATGTAAGGTTAGGTGCTGCACAGATGGGATCCGCAGGAAAGGAGAAAGGTTCCCCATGGATGGGCTTAGTGGGCCCTGAGAGTATGGACAGAGGGATCCAATTGGAGTCAGGAAGGCGAAGAACTGGAGCATGCCCCTGCTGTTGTGGGCCTGGGTCCTTGTTCTGTCGCCTCAAACAGGGAAGTACATCAGGCTAGTGATTGTTCTCCCCTGGCTTTAGGCTGGTGGGGGGTCATGTTGGACCTGGCTTTTTGACAGGGACATCCCCAAACTTTTTGCCTCCTTCCTCCTATTTTTTTCTGACCTGTTGTTGTTGGCTTTTGACCTCTGAGCACTTTACCACTGCTAACCAGTGCTAAAGTGCATATGCTCTCTGTGTAAATTGTGCTATTGATTGGTTTATCCATGATTGACTATTTAATTTACCTGTAAGTCCCTAGTAGAGTGCACTACATGTGCCTAGGGCCTGTAGATTAAATGCTACTAGTGGGCCTACAGCACTGGTTGTGCCACCCACCTCGGTAGCCCCTTAACCTTGTCTCAGGCCTGCCATTGCAAGGCCTGTGTGTGCAGTTTCACTGCCACTTCGACTTGGCATTTAAAAGTACTTGCCAAGCCTAGAACTCCCCTTTTTCTACATATAAGTCATCCCTAATGTGTGCCCTAGGTAACCCCTAGAGCCGGGTGCTGTGTAGGTAAAAGGCAGGACATGTACCTGTGTAGTTATATGTCCTGGTAGTGTAAAACTCCTAAATTCGTTTTGACACTACTGTGAGGCCTGCTCCCTTCATAGGCTAACATGGGGGCTGCCCTCATACACTGTTGAAGTGGCAGCTGCTGATCTAAAAGGAGCAGGAAGGTCATATTTAGTATGGCCAGAATGGTAATATAAAATCCTGCTGACTGGTGAAGTCGGATTTAATATTACTATTCTAGAAATGCCACTTTTAGAAAGTGAGCATTTCTTTGCACTAAAAACTTGTTGTGCCCTTCAATCCACGTCTGGCTAGGTTTAGTTGACAGCTCCTTGTGCATTCACTCAGACACACCCCAAACACAGGGTACTCAGCCTCACTTGCATACATCTGCATTTTGAATGGGTCTTCCTGGGCGGGGAGGGTGGAGGGCCTGCCCTCACACAAAGGACTGCCACACCCCCTACTGGGACTCTGGCAGACAGGATTGAACTGAAAGGGAACTTGGTGCATTTCTTAGAGACTCTTTGAAGTCACCCCCACTTCAAAGGCACAACTTAGTATAAAACAGGGCCTCTGCCCTACCTCATCAGACACTTGCAGGAGAAGAAACCTGAACCAGAAACTACATCCTGCCAAGAAGAACTGCCTGGCTGCTCAAAGGACTCACCTGTCTGCTTTCTCCAAAGGACTGCTGTCTTGCTGTTGCCCTGCTGCCTTGCTGAACTCTTGTCTGGCTGTGAAAGTGCTCTCCAAGGGCTTGGATAGAGCTTGCCTCCTGTTCCTTGAAGTCTCAGGACCAAAAAGACTTCTTCCTTTCACGTGGACGCTCCGTGCGCCGAAAATTTCGACGCACAGCTTGTTTCGCGGCGAGAAAAACGCCGCACACCGACGCTGATCAACGCGACGCCCTCGGGACGATCGAGACTTCGATGCACAACCTCGCAAGGACAAAGCCGCCCGACTTCCAAGGAGAAATTGACGCGACGCCTACCGTGAGTGCGAAACTTTGACGCACGACCTCGCAAGGACAACGCCGCCCGACTTCCAAGGAGAAATCGACGCGACGCCTGCCGTGAGACCAAAATTTCGACGCACGGCCTCGCAAGGACAACGCCGCCCGACTTCCAAGGAGAAATCGACGCGACGCCTACCGTGAGATCGAAACTTCGACGCGCAGCCCCGCAGAACGACGCGCAGCCGGAAAATAAGCAGGAGAATCCACGCACAGACCCGGGACATCTGGTAATCCTCGCGATCCACAAAAAGAGACTGTCTGCGCGCCGGAAAACGACGCCCGACTTCCCCGCGTGGAAAAGAACGACGCAAGTCTGTGTGTGCTGAGCGGAAAACGACGCACACACCCCTTTTTCCACGCATCTCTTCTCCTGTGGCCCTCTGAGGAGATTTCCCACCAGAAACCAGGTACTCTGTGCTTGAAAGACACTTTATTGCTTTTTAAAGACTTAAAGACTCTTAATATCACTTTTCAGTGATATCTTTACAAATTCGTATTGCAACTTTGATCGTTTTGACCTACAATTATCCAGATAAATATTCTATATTTTTCTAAACACTGTGTGGTGTATTTTTGTGGTGTTATGCTATGGTGTTGTATGATTTATTGCACAAATGCTTTACACATTGCCTTCTAAGTTAAGCCTGACTGCTCGTGCCAAGCTACCGGAGGGTGAGCACAGGCTGATTTTGGATTGTGTGTGACTTACCCTGACTAGAGTGAGGGTTCTTGCTTGGACAGAGGGCAACCTAACTGCCAACCAAAAACCCCATTTCTAACAGTGCGCTAAATGCTACTGTTACAATTCCAGGCATTGGTGTACGTGAAATTCCGAATAAAATAGAGAGACCTCGATTGATTTCTGCAGCCCATGAGGGGGTGGCTTCTGCACATGCTGGGGTGGCTGCCACAATTTCACTTTTACAGGCTCGTTACTGGTGGCCTGGTCTCTATAAAGAGACGAAGCAGTATGTCCTTTGTTGTGACATTTGTCAACAAATTAAGGCATCGTCGGCTAGACGCCCGCAGCAGACGCCCCTTCTGATTTCAAACAAACCATTACAGTGTGTGTACTTGGATCATTGTGGTCCGCTGACGCCAGATAGTGCATACAAGTATATATTGGTTGCTGTAGATTCGTGCTCCAGTTTTGTATGGGTATGGCCACAACGCTCGGCTGACGCTCGCACTGTTATTAAAGATTTGCGCATCTTTGTCGATATATTTGCAGTTGCGGCTTTTCATTCGGACCAGGGCCCTGCTTTTGCCTCTAAGGCATTCAGGGACACCATGGCTTCGTTGGGGGTCCAACTCCAATTCTCGTCTCCATTTCATCCCGAGGGAAATTCTGTCGTGGAGCGTTTAAATCGTGATTTAAAGCAGTCGTTAACGGCCAGAGTTATAGGTACGGGTCGTGGTTGGCTAGCCCACCTATATGGAGTACAGAGAGCACTTAATAACTTGCCTAGAAGGTCACTGGGGGGTCGTACTTCATATGAGTGCCTGTTTGGAACACGAATGTATGTTCCTGATCTTGATGGTCCTGGTGTGGAGGCGGCAGATATGCCCTTTGACATAAATGATCGTGTCACTGTTTTGCAGGATTTACAACAATTCCGTGAAGATAACTCTTCTGCCAATGCTGCCTCCTCAGGAATTAAGGATGAGCCAGTAACACCTACTGGTTGGATACCCAGGATTGGGGATCTAGTGCGTGAAAAGGTCGCAGTTAAAAAATAATTTGGTCCTTCTTATCGAGAACCTGTCCCTGTGTTGGGGGTAAGCAGCACAAGAACTGTGATTTTACCGCCGCTGCGAGGGGCCAAAGGAAATCGCTTTGTTTCCATTGATAATGTCAAGTTACAACATGTGGCCGATTCTGCACAGCAGACCAAGAGGGACACCCAGTAGTTCCGGAATCCCTCTCACTACTGGGGACGAGGTCCCGCTGCAGGTGATTTTCACCGACACTGTTTCCTCTCCGAGCTTGGGGAGGGTGGATAATGATCTTGCGATTGTTCCACCGACGGCGATTAATATGGAATCTTGTGATCAAATTGCTGTACGTTCTACTGACGTTTCTGAACATGTGGTTTATAGCGTGCCACGGCGAGAGCCTCCGTCTGCTTCTTCGTTCACAGTTGCACCTTTTGCTAGAACTGCTTCTGGCTGCTTCAACGACGCTGATAATGATGGGTCCGGCTCCTCGTCTTCAATGTCTTCTGTCCACGGTCCACGACGGCTGCTGGGATGGCTTAAACAAACATATTTTGTTTTTCCTTGGAACTATTTTTGGCTATTTTTGGCCGTGATGACTATTTTATTATGGTTGGGATTTGTGGTTACTTTTTTTCTGATAATTCATGGTCATTTTCTTCCTGATCGATCGGACATTGAGCACGTGGAGACTGTGTTAAAACCACATTTTTCGTCTCATATGGTTCGAAGAGACTTGTCCACAGTGAACATTTCTGCTATACCAGTTCCGGATGGAATTGTGTGGGATAAAGTAATGTTTGATATATATGGTCCCACTGAATTGATTCAAATACCGTATGTCCTCAAATTATCAATGAATGATATTGTTATACCTGGCATTGTTTCTGATGATTGGGATGTGAAGACAGTAGATTCTATGCTAACGGATTTGCAATATTATACTGTCTATGACGATGAAGATGCTTACCAGTTTAGAGATAATCATGGTGACATGTTTTGTTACAACTATTATGGACACCACTTTATTCATAAAGCTAGTAGCCCTAAGTCCATGTTTAATTATGTGCAATGGGAACATTGCTCGACTCCTCCACAAGGGAGTTCAAAAACGTATTATGACAAATTTGCATATTTTACTGGGCATGATCCACGTAATGCTAGGTCCTACTATTTTAAAGTTACACCGTATTCTAATAAGCAAATGTTATTGACCGATACTAAATTACTGTATTCTAATTTGTTTGTATCTAAACTGTTGGTCGAGGGATATGAATACTGGTTCAAAACTGTTGACTTGAAAAGTGTTTGGGGTACGAAAAATTGGCAAATGCGAGGCAGGGACACGTTATTTAGAGCATGTATTATCCCTGTGCAGATGATTTTCCTCAATGACACAGTACAACAGACTAGCTGTTTGGGCTTAGCGACGATTAAGGAGTTAACTTTGCCTAGTATACCTGTCCCTTCTAAATTAAAAAATTGGCAGCACTATGTGAATGCTACTTTCAGTGACTTTACACATTGGGTCCAGAATGGTACACTTAACACTTCATCGTTACATCCAGGCGGGTGGTTATTATGGCCTGTAGACACTAATATGTGTCATCAACGTTTTGTCACCTCTTCAGGGGGGTTCAGGACTAGTAGGGCAGACCCTCGTTACGTTTCACCAGAACATGCTGATATTATAACTACATACAGTGTGGGGAAGCTTTGTCAGCAATGGTTGAAGTCATCCACGCTGGATGCAGTTAAGTCACATCTCATGTTATTGTCTAATAATACTGATTTACAAGATTTTTTGTCAGGTCCCAGAGTACCACGGAAGAAAAGGTTCTTATACGTGGTTTATAATGAGATTTGGAAGCTTTCACAACAAGAGGCTGCAGCCCGGTTGAGGCAGATTGATCAAGAAAATCTGATGCAGACTTTGTCTGTTGTTGATAATGGCATGCATACCCTTTCCGAACGTGTTTACACGATTGACAGCATTGTTTCCTCTGCCATTGACATTATTAAATCGGACATGTCTTCTTTATATCATGGGCAGAGTCAGACGTGGTCCATCATGCAGCTGGGTTGGACTCTTCAGACCTTGAAGGCGGGTCGCGTTCCATGGCAGCACGTTCGTGCCATGGAGATTTTTATCTCTTTTAATTTGACTCGTCAACAACAACTGATGGCTAAAAAGGAAGCGACATATGTTATGTTAAATATTGAAAAATTAGAGAAACTGCCTTTCACGGTAGCTGAGATTCCGTCAGCTGAATGGTTGATCCATGGGGTTATTAATTTGCCTATCTCTACTTTGCAATTTACTTCGTGTTTGAAGCACATTCCGGTGGGTAGATATGAACTATTGGGAGACAGTTACATACACGAGGTGTGGGACCTTCCCTTTCAGTACAGATGTGTTAATGGTTTGAAGGAGGTTTTTCTTAGCGGCAGCGAATGCGAAGCTTCTGTCAGCCATTCAATGGTTTGTAAACAGCTGTCCATGCACGGGGCGTGTAACGCTTCGATTGCTAACTTAGCTTGTTATCTGAATGGACTTCCAGTCCCGGTTATTAAAAACACTTTCCAGGTGCTTTCTAACGGCAGTTACATTGTTCTTAACAGCGAACGCTGCTGTGGCATGCGTGCCGGAATAGTTTACATCGTTGTTGTCAACAAGGCCGTTACGTGCTGCGGGAATGTGTTGTTTCCCCCCACTCAAATTAGGGAGGTAGCGGACATCTGGCCTCATATTGCTACTTCCAAGGTTGATTTTGACAAGTTGAGTCGGCTAAAAGCTTTATTGTTTCAAAAGCATGTGGCCCTTACATCTGCTAGCGAGACCTACGCACTTCAGGTGGCAAGGTCATCGGCGGAGATACAGTCCCTTTTGAATACTAACTTTCCGACTCACTTCGGTGAACTTGTGGGACGTATATTTAATGCATCCAGCACTGCTGGTATTGCACATTTTTTCAAAGTCGTTGGTGTTGGTTTTGCTCATACCTTCTCTTCCATATTCGGTTTGATACCTTCGGCTATACATTCTATTTTCGGAAGCATTTTTGGGGGTTTCCCGATTACTTTGGCTTTATTGGCTGGAGTCTTGCTGTTATTGCTATTTTTTTGCAATGGCTGTCCCGTCACGACGCGATCCTGTACTGCTGCTCCCATCAGCGCAGCTGTGTCGTGAACGCATGATGCAGCATTTTGGAGCAACACTCCTGGGACATTTGGAGTGCGACTGGTCTCTGTCATTCAGACCGGTTTTGGATTGTGTGCAACCCGTGTTTCGATGCCTTTGGTGCTCGTTTGAACATGCACTGGCTCTCTGTCTCTCCTTGCAGCGCCCTCCAATGGTCGATGCTGATCTGTTGATGTTCCCGATTAGGGCTCATTCCCAGACTTGTGCACTACGGATGCGCTTGCTTCGTGAGGCAATTTATGAGATTCCCTTCCTGGAGGAAGATGGTATTGTCTCTTTCATAGGCCCTGCACGGGGTGCGTCCCTGAATGGTTTTGGGGCTTTGGATCACACCTGCTCCATGGTACTTTGTGGCGTGGATCTTCCGATATTGACATATATCGAAGTGGAGGAACTCCTGCGTTCTATTGCTTCTATCTGACGATTGGATTTTTACGAAATTGACACTATATTGAATTTGGTTATGCTCACATGTTACCTAAATTTATGACTTTGTTGTCTTCTCACCTTGTCGAAATACTTGTTTTAGATATTGTTTATATTTATCCTTTTTTGATATTGGAACCACTTGCTACCGACAAGGGGAGGGTGTAGTGTGGTTAGTTTTACGTATTCATTGTGCTTTAGCTTCAGGCTTTAGGCCTTTGGGCATTTTGCCCTGAATATATTTTATTCATTTGCTAATAGCTTAGAGCCTCTGTGCACTTTGCTCTACATGCTTTTTATTAGGCTTCGTACTGTTATTTTTCAAATAGCCAGTTCTACGGTGTTGTTTTTTATTCATATCACACTGTTTTGCCTACTTCAGCACTGGAGTTCTCCATAACATATTTACTCTGTGCTTCAGTCAATGATACAGTCTGGTACATTGCCGATAGACGTGGTAAGAGTTTAGACTCGGCATTCCTGCGTAGGGACATTTTGTGATCACGCTGACATGTTAGTTATAAAATCACTTCCTTGTCCCAGTACACGCAAGAGGGAGATTCCGACCAGGGAACCACAACTTGACGTTGACTGCCTCGTTGCAGATGCTGAACCAAGATCACAGGTCTTTGCTCAGGTATGAGGGCTGATATCCCCATAGTGATTCTAATAGGCAAACTAGAAGCTTAACATGCTGTGCTCTAGATAGAACAAGCAGAGGGAGAGTAGAAACTGTTTGACAATATGATAGCTTTGTTTTTATGTTTTACTCTCCTGGTAACTATCACAATCCTACTGTGTTGTATCGTTCTGGTTATTGCGGCTCACGCCTTAATATCTAAAATACAGTCGTTTTATTAAAACATTATATAAAACTTAACAGAATGGGAAGACATTACAAGGGGAACAAGGAAAAAGAAGCGCTCCCAACAGTCCCCTTACATTATGAGCTTAGGTGCTCCCGGCCCTAGAGGATTCTTCACTACCCCCAAAATCTATGAGAACACAGATATACAGAACTTTAGAAAAAAGGACCTAGGCACTCTATAAACATAAATTAGCCACTATATTAGTAATACACAGTCCATTAGTAAATAAGCAGATTAATTGTACAGATGAAATTAGCAGTAGTCCAGAAGCCTCTGTATGTCATGGTCAATCCATCTTTAATGTAGCGAAAAACAGCATGCAAATTCCTTCATTCGAAATAATGAAAAGAGAACAACAGCCATGAGGAACAGCCAACACGTGTTTCGTCATGGGGGGTATATTCCCCTTGACTTTTTCAAGGCTTTAAAACACAACAAACAACAGTATTTGTACATTGAAACAGAAGGCTTGTAAAAACCATACATGTATATATCAAAATTAATATGATTAAGTGTCAAACAAGTCTCAAAATTAACTAAAGTTTACTATCACTAACAATGGAATATAATGTATATGAACCCCATTATAATTTATATAATTCATGCATGTGCAAATTAATTGTTAGACCATCACATCCAAAAAAGTGAAAGTGACCAACCACAGCACAAACGCGTGGATGACTCAAGCTGGTGAATATCAATAAGCTAAAAGTGTTTGCTAACAACTATGTGCACCAACAAAGTTCAATGTGTTTAATCCCCAAGGACCACCACTAATCACTGACCAAATGAAAAAAAACACCTACCTCACTGAATCTTCCAAAGTAACACTAGAACACCAACCCTAGGCGTTAAACAGAACTGCTGTAAAGAAATTATAATACCAAAATGAAATAAGAGAATTTCCCAAGCAACTAAACATATGTGTCCACCACCTACACCAATGTGCAATAAAATCGAATCACCTACCGGTACGTAAGCAAGTACCTTACTCAAAATATTTAGCCCACGAGTATGCTCAGAACCTACAATATTCAAATACAAAAATAAATCTAACACGAATAGGCGCCAAATGACTTGTTTAGATGAATAATGGTACCCTTCTGTTGGCTCACCCAAAATTGCTCCACTGACTGGGGCCCGGCTTCCCGGTTCGGCCATTCCCCGATACGCGTTACATCCCCGCCGCCTTGGTGAACAAAATAAAGCATGCCGGTATACGCGTGCCATTTACGGCAAGACCGAAAACCTCACAACAGAGAAGCTACTCTCCCGGCGGCACAGAGGCGCCATCTTTGAAAGGGCGCCGATATATTTAATAGCATTAGTTATATTGGCCACTTCTCCATTTAAACAGCGTCTAGCCCTATATAAGAAAAGAACCAGATTTATATAATATGAAAAAATATATGAAAGAAAATGTGTAAATTATCCCCTATATTTGGAAAAAACAACCATTTCATTAGAATTAATATTTCAAGGTAACTCAAGAGTAACTAATCAGAAGGCTAAAGTCATAATTTGTAGCCAAACGCACGTCTGCGTCATGATTCCCACCCCACAATTCAGGATGTGATGGTGACATAGTCCATTTAGCTAGGCAATAGAGATAATATATATAAAATTTGAAAGATGGACATGTTGGGAATAATACCTTCTACATACACAAATAAAGAACAAAAGTAATGATTACCACAAGAGTTACAATACAGAAAGAGTTCACAAATAATACGACAAATACAATTACAAAGTATAACGGATGGAATGAAATCACCATCAAGGTGAAGGTCTCAACATCAGTAATTAATATTTATACAACTAAACAACCATATATCATTGATATGTATCAAGAATAATATTAGAAAAAAACAGCATAAAGAGTATGTTATTACATACTGCACACTAATTCACTACCTATTACAAAAGGTTTATTCATAATCAAAAATTAAATTCTAATGATACAACACAAAAAACATTACACTGGATACCTTAGTCCAAAAAATATTCCATTTCGTAATTGGAGTTGAGTCCTGTTTCTACAGCTCTAAGTTTAAGAATCCATAGGCACTCCTTCTTTCTTAATTGTAACTCTCTATTTCCACCACGTGGGTTTGCATGGACCAAATCGAAACCAAAGAATTCGAAATTACATCCATTAGTCTGTCTAACACAATGACTCATGTGTGTGACAATGGGATAACGTTCATCACGATGTTTCAAAGCCCTATAATGCTCACTGATTCTAGCTTTGAGAGATCTAATTGTACTACCAATATAGTATAGACCACATTTGCATATGATCATATAGATCACATAGCAGCTATCGCATGTGATGTGGGCATTGATGTAAAATTTGTCACCCGTCAAACTTTCAAAAGACGAAATCCCCGATCTGCTCAACTTGCACATCCCACATCGACCACACTTGAAAAACCCCTTGTTATGGGTAGTAAGCCAGTTATCCTTTTGCAATTTTATAGGATAGCTAGGACACAAAATATTTTTAAGGGTTCTACCCCTTCGGTAAGTAAACATTGGTGATTCAGATAATAAACCCTTCAGAGAGGTATCTGCCTGTAATATATGCCAATATTTCTTCATACTTTTGAGAAGAGCTGTTGAAGCCGGAGTATAGTCAACTACACACCTAATATTATTGTCGGATACTTTATCCCTATGTCTCAAAGTGTCGGCCCGAGACAAACGACCAACTCTAATACGTGCTTTCGTCACAATATTCATAGGGTAACCCCGAAACTCAAATCTAGAGGACATATCCTGAATATTATTAAGAAAATCGGTATCCATACTGCAATTCCTTCTAGCACGTACCATTTCACCATAGGGAATGGAGTAAATTTGGTGTTTCGGATGTGCACTGCTAGCGTGCAGAATGGAATTGCAGACTGTACTCTTTCTATATAGACGACTTTCGATCTTGTTTTTGCAGATAAAAAGTTCAACATCCAAAAAGGATATACACATCTCACTATGATCCCAGGTGAACCTTATATTAAAATGATTTGAGTTTAGAAAGTTAACAAACTCATTTAGTTGCCTGAGGTCCCCTGTCCATATCATGAGACAGTCGTCGATATATCGACCCCAGAAAAGTATATTAGAATTCCAGGTTTTAGCATCAGGCCCCCATATCCATTTGTGTTCGAGGTAACCCATGAAAAGATTCGCATACGATGGTGAAAAACGAGATCCCATTGCGACACCCCTTTTTTGTCGAAACCATTTACTCTTGAAGAGAAAGAAATTGTTGTCCAGAATTAACCTTATCATATCTAGAATCATCGTGGTATGTCCATAAAGGCTAGCTGATTGGTTGTAGAAAAAATAACATAAAGCTGTCATGCCCAAGTCGTGATCAATACTAGTATATAATGAGGTCACATCCAGAGTTACTAGCTTCATACCCTGTTCCCAATTAATATCACTGAGTATACCAAGAATATGTTTGGTATCCTTTATATAAGAGGGAAGATTGGTAACAAAAGGCTGTAAAAAAATATCTACATACTCAGATAATTTTTCGGTAGGGCCACCTATTCCAGATACAATGGGTCTACCCGGCGGTGAACGAGAGTCCTTATGGATTTTGGGCAGAGTGTAAAGACAAGGATATCTGGGTCTAAACACCCGCAAGTACATATACTCATCATCCTTGAGCAAACGTTGATCAAGACAAAGTTTCAAATATTTATTAATTTTGTTGGAAAGACCAGGTATGGGATTAGTCTCAATCCGCTCATAGCATTCAAAGTCACTGAGCTGTCTGATAATTTCTGATTCATAGTCCGCACTATTCATGACTACAATATTACCGCCCTTGTCGGCCTCTCTAATTATAATATCCTTGTTAGAGCGTAAACTTTTAAGACACTCAAGTTCACCAACCGACAAATTGTCATACCGATGATGATAATAAGACTTGTTCCTTTTCTCAGCTATTAACAAATCCTGCCAAACTAGTTTGAAAAAAGTGTCCACGCAATTCCCACCACTAAGGACAGGCGTCCATCTAGATTTTAGTTTCAAACCACTTGCCATAGTATCGGGCATTACATCCAAATCCTCCAAAATGTTAAGAATTGTCGAGGGATCCTGTTCAAAATCTGTAATAGAAAGCAGTACCGATGTATCTTGTATATCCCGTATGGAGAGAGGGTGATAATCTTTAGTGCAAGAGGAAAGAATATCCCTTTTAGAAGTGCTAGTAGACGTACCAAAATATTTCTTAAGTTTAAGTCTCCTCACATACTTGAAAAAATCTATTTTGGTTTTTTGAAAGTAAAACTTATACTGTTTTTGTCATTTGTATATGAGATCATATTGGAAATAAGAGAGTTGGTTTGGATCTGAGTAACCACGACTTCCCTGAGAAGTTCCGAAGATGTCATGCGCTCGGCTGACAAATCATTCCTTCCACAGGGGAGAAATGAGGCACTGCTAGTTAGCCGGAGCAAAAACCGGATTTAGGGTGACAGAGTTCTTTACACGTGGGTCAGACTCAGTCCCCCACACCGTTATCGATCCTGCTACCTAGAAATCCAGTAGTCTCATTTAGAATAATGAGAGCCCACGCGACAATGTGATGTTTCGATTTTGCGTTTTGGGGTCTATCATGTTGTGGGTCCTAACCCACCCACACAAGCAGGGAACAATTTTTATTGGAAGAAGAACTGGAATCCTGACCGGTAGGAGTTTTGTGGATCCCAGCAGATTCCTTAACTTTCTGTTACAGAGATGTGGGGAATATTCATTCTTTACCCAAAGTTAGAGGTTTTTAGGGCATTCTAGGCAAGAAAACATGAAAAGTTTCAGACAAGTCACACCATACTGGACTTGACTTTTCAGTGTCTAGTTTTAAACAACCCTTGGGTATAGTAGGTTGTTATTGGATGTGTGTCAATTTCAGGCCCACATACCACAGCAAACCACATCTCCAAAATGAATTAATGGCAAATGTCAGCACGTGGATTATTGTTCAAGTAGATAGTAGACCTCTTCAAGTACTAATGGCATGATTCCTTGCTAGATCAATTAGGCTGCAATAATTTACACCTGAGCTCAACCCTTGGTAGCTGTAGAGCAAATCAGACAGAGTTAAGTTAGGAGAAATTTGTAAAGTACAAAAACAGTTAAAAAGCAGAAAATACAACATAACAAACTCCCACTCCAATATATAAAAATAGAGAACATTCTAATCAGCAAATAGACACCAAAAAGACAAAAAACTGATGTTGGGAACTGAAAATATGATTTTCCAGATATTTATTGATGTTTCAAGTGCCTAAAAAGCACAATACCCCACCATGAGTATCTGATCTCACAAGGCTGGGTAAAAGTCAAACGTTCAAGCCGACGGTGAGTGCAGGTCAGATACAGGGATCAGGTTCAGTCCAGTGGAAAGTTTTACCTTTTGACTTTGTCTCTGGAATGGAAGTCAAAAATCCTCAGTGGGGCAAGAGAGCAGGCTGTGACTGAGAAGCCATGAGGACCGCTATCCATAGGACGAAGTCCCAGTGAAGCTGATCACTCCCAAAAGGAAAGTTCCAAGAGGGAAAAATTCATGCCTAAGGAAGGTCCCTTTCTGTCTCAATACTTTTGACACCTTGAAGCTTTCTGCCTTTGGACGTAGAAACATTTTTGGAAGTCAAAATCTTTTTAGTAGGGTGAAATAAAGGTACGGAATCTCGCTTCCAAGATAAGTACAAATGAACACCTCAGCCTACAGATGCTTCCCCGATCTCACCTCCTGCTTTCTTCTCTCACCAACTGTCCCCATCACCTAGGTGACTCCCAGTATTCTATGAAATGCATTCTAATCTTAGAATGCCACACATATTCCCCTTATCAACAATCAAACCAACTAAAAGAACTGCAAACAAATCTAATAAAAATAATAAATACAACCTTAACACATCACAGAAAGAAAGAAATTACACTATTATATATATACATATATATACATAGTCATCTAAAATTTTAGAACGTCTGGTGGTCCTAGGACTCTTTCTTATTTTAACATGACTATCATATTGCTCGCCATTATACATTATACATAGTCAAGCAAAGTTTTAGAACATTTAGATTATACACCTATTATTCCTTATATATAGTCATCTAAAATTTTAGGATGTTTGATGGTTCCATAGCTCTTTCTCAATTTTCCATGATTCTCATCTTGTTCACTCCTTCTCTCACAACCATCCACAGCTTTATCTTCCCCATCTCCAGTGATCTTCACTACTCTACCAATGTTCCATATTTTATGATCATCAGTCTTCACAGCGTTCCCCATGACCTTTAATACTTTGAGAGGGGAAGAACATTTTGAATGATCACTAGATAGACCAAGACGAGGATTTCTCACCTTAATAAGATCACCCACACTAATCACTATCTTCTTTACAGCCTTCCGTCTAGCAAAATTGACCTTCCTTTCAAAAGCTTTCTTAAGTTCTCTGTCGTACTTGCGCTCTTCTTTACACACGATTTCAGACCCTGAACCCACTTTATCATTTACCCATGAAGGGTACACTAGTGTGTTAGTTTTTCTTCGCCTGAACAACTCAAATGGCGAAAACCCTGTGCTTGTATGAGGGATCAAACGATAATTCTTGATTTTCAAAATTTCTTCCTTCCAACATCTGTTATTGACCAAAGCTAATTGAATGGTTTCCTTTAGCACCCTGTTTAACCTCTCCACCATGCCATTTGTCTCAGGATGATATAGAGAAGCCTTTTTATGCTTAATTCCCCTGTCACCTAGAAACCACTCCATGTCTTGGGAAACAAGTTGTACACCATTGTCAGTGAGGATGGAAGATGGGAACTCCTCCCTGTCAAAGATTTGATTAAGAAAATCTATGACAACTTGTGTTTCGACTGAAGACGTGATCCCAATTTCAGGCCACCTTGAATACATGTCAATTAATACTATCACATACTTGTCAGTGCTGGAATGTCTAATAGGCCCCAAGAAGTCTAACGAAACTTCTTGCCACGGCTCCTTTGGCAATTCCCTCACTTCCGTAGGCTGAACTCTACAAGTCAAAGTCTTATCAGCTCTCGATCACTCTATACATTCTCTAACACCCCGCTCGATCTGAACATCCATACCCGGTCACCAATACATGAGTCTCAAACTTTCCTTGGCTTTAGAGATTCCAGGGTGACTCTTGTGTGCTATAGATATCAGTTCATCTCTCAACTTCACTGGTGGAACAAGCTTAGTCCCTCTCAATAATAAATCACCATGAGAGGATAATTCTTCTCTGACCCTCCAGAAACCACATAAGTGTTGATCCTTCTTCTCAGTGCCATCCCATCCATTTTAGATTTTCTTAAGAACCCTTTGTAAAATCACATCACCGAGCAACTCAGCCATCCACTCACTTTCTTTATTTACCCCTTCTCTGATCATACAAACATCAAATTCATCAAAACTACCTACAACTTTATCCTCAGAATTTTAAACCTCATTCACCAGTCTAGAACAGCAATCAGCGATAAGGTTTTGTGTGCCGGGTACATATTGAACTTCAAAACAAACTTCCTGCAAAGTCACTACCCACTTTCTAATCCTACCTGAAACAGGATCTAAGCCCTTTTTTTCAAAGATTTCTTTTAGAGGTTTATGGTCGGTTCTTACGAGAAATTTACTACCCCAAACAAACTTCCTTAGTTTCTTCGCAGACCAAAATACAGCCAATGCCTCTCTTTCGATAACTGACTAGTTTAATTAGTTCTCTCCACACCACTGTGAGTTTGTAATAGGACAGCACCAAGACCTTTGGCACTAACATCAGACATAATTATAGTATCTTGGCCAGGTTCAAAGCTTTGTAAACTTGAAGCAAACTTCAAGTTTTGTTTCACATTCATAAATTTGTCCTCACATGCCTAATCCCATCTGAATGTAACACCCTTCCTCACTAAACCTCTAATAGTCTTATCCGCAAAGTTGTCTACAAATTTACTGTAGAACTCAGCCATCCCCAGAAACTTTGCCACTTCTTCTTTTGAAGCCGGGCTTGCAAGATTAACAATTGTGTCAACTAAGTTTTCCACGAGAAGAGATCTTGTGACCTAGATAATCAATTTCATCAAGATTAAATTTGCAGTTTTTCTACTTTCAATGTTAGACCTCCCTCTTTCAGCCTCTGAAGAACTTGGTGAACTCTCAGATTATGAGGGTCATTCTGACCCTGGCGGGCGGCGGGAGCCGCCCGCCTGGCGGGAACCGCCAAATGGCCGCTCCGCGGTCAGAAGACCGTGGATGCCATTCTGGCTTTCCCGCTGGGCCGGCGGGCGACCACCAAAAGAGCGCCCACCGGCCAAGCAGGAAAGGCCCTGCAACAAGGAAGCCGGCTCCGAATGGAGCCGGCGGAGTTGCAGGGGTGCGACGGGTGCAGTTGCACCCGTCGCGGGGCCCCACGACACCCGGTCCGCCATCCTGTTCCTGGCGGTAAAAACCGCCAGAAACAGGATGGCGGGAAGGGGGTCGGAATCTCCATGGAGATTCAGCCCATGCAGGGGAAATCCGGCGGGAAACCGCCGGATCCCCTTTTCTGACCGCGGCTTTACCGCCGCGGTCAGAATGGGCTGGGAAGCACCGCCAGCCTGTTGGCGGTGCTTCCGTGGTCCGCCAGGGTCGGAATGACCCCCTATGTTCTGTTACATCCTTGCCATGTACTAAAATATCATCCTGGTATATCTTGATGCCTTGAATTCCTTCAAGCACTCTCTCCATGGCACGTTGGAATATAGCGGCTGCTGAAACCAAACCAAAAGGCATAAGGATTAACTTGTATGTACCGAAAGGTGTAATAAATGCCGTTAAGTCTTGAGAATCTTTATGTAACTTAATCTGGTGGTAGGCAGAGGTCAGATCAATAGATGAAAAGCATCTTGCATTATTAAGAAGGGCTAACATTTTGTTAATGTTGGGCACAGGATAGTGATCAATTACCACGCATTTATTTAGCTCTCTCAAATCAACACATAATCTCGACTCACCATTAGCTTTTACAGCCATCACAACCGGGGCCAACCACTCTGTGGCCTCTACCCTCTCAATTATGCCATTCTGTTCCAACCTTTCCAATTCTGTTCTCATTTTCTCTTTTACCATTAAAGGAACACTTCTTACTTTACTAACCACAGGAGTAACATCTTTCTTTATCCTAATCTCATGAACATAGCCCTTCAAACAACCATGTTTAGACTGAAAAAGACCAGGGAATTCTTGTTCATAGGATGGTCTAATGTTTTCTACAGTATTGACACAGCCAAGATCTTTCAATCTAACCGACGGGGACTCATTTGGATCAAGATAAACTCTTAAATCTCTCTGGTGAGACCAACTGATGAGTGAATCCCCTCTGATGGAGACATAGATCTTCCCCGCTGTGAGTCTATCCTTGTATTGAATGGAACCTATGAAATAACCCAATAACTTAATAGGTTCACCACCATAACTTTTAGGGGAAATATCCGGTTTGACCAATTTTACTGAGGATTTCAGATGTTTTTCAAATAAACTCATAGGAATTAATGTGATCTTTGCACCTGAATCAAACATCATAGGAACATGTACTCCCTCAATTTGTACCGTCTCTACCGGGCCACTGATGCCATTTTTGATTTGTAAAACAAATTCTGTAGGAGAATCATCGTCTTCTAAAGTTATTTCTTGAACGCCTTTTTTTTTAATTAGTGTCTTTGCAACATGAAGTAACATGTCCCTTCTTACCACAGTTTTTGCAAAAAACTTTCCAACCTACACAACCTTTAAAATTGGCATAGTGACCAAACTCACCACACCTATAACATCTACTCTGTATACTTTTCTTCCCTTTGGAGTTACAAAAATTTTCTTTTACTAATTTCTGGTATTTTGTCTTGTCTTGTAAATTTCCCCCTTGACTGACATAATGAACTTCATCCTCTTTTTCACAAGAACTCGTCTTCCTAATCTCCTCAAGACAAGCGGAACTATGTTCATGCGTTTTAGCAACAGTTACCACCTCAAAAAGGGAAGGATTGTCTTTAGTCCAAAATGATTCTCTTGCCTTGTCAATATTGCAGCCTAACATGAATTGATCCCTTAATCTCTCTTCTTTACTACTTCCAAAACCACACGTTGAAGCCAATTTTCTTAGCACAGTAATATATTCCTTAACAGATTCTCCTGACCTTTGGAATCTCTTCCCAAAATGATACCTCTCTAAAACTGTGGACATTTTCGGTAAGTAGTGTAAGTCAAGTTTCTTTATGCAAATTTCAAAATCATTGAGATCACCAGCATCTTCAGCACAGAGCTCGGGAAGATTTTCAAAAACCTCTTGTCCTTCAGGGCCTAAGCAGTGTAACAGAAGAGACATTTTCCGCTCTGCACTTAAAAAGGTGCCACAAACCCTAGCATAGTGTGCAAAAACACATTTCCATTTCTTCCAAGGGATTTGTGGTTCCCCGGGAGAGGATAAAAAAAATGGAGGACAGGTAACATTCTGCATGTTTATGTATAATAATTAATTAAATATTAAAATAGATATCCAGCAGATAAGATGTCTGTTACTGAAGAAAGTGTGTCTGTCACAGAGTTGAAGGCAATTTGGAGAGAGTAAAAGTGCGCCTGTCACTGAAGTGAATAGACAGGCTGGTTGCCAACATTCAGAAGTGTGCCTGTCACAGAGCAGAGTACACTCAGAAGTGTAGAACATATGATGTAGGCACTTCGTTGTGTTTAAAAGTGTGCCCATCACTGAGTTGAAACTGGTAAGTTTCTGGTGAGTGAGCCGAAGCGATGAGTTCTTGAAACTTAATGAGGCATTTTGAAAAATTCTCGCACCAGTGTAAGATGGCTGCCGCTGAAGAGAAGATGCAGGCTGATTGTTAATGTTTCGAAATGTGTTAGTCTCCTTCAAAACGTTTAAAATGGCCGCTGCCGAAGAGAAGAGACAGGCTGATTGTTAATATACAGAAATTGCCACTTTTCTTCAAAAGGTTTCCTGCCGCGCGGTAATGAGCATGAGAAATAACAAAAGCAAGATGCACTGGAGTGATCCCAACCAGGTAAGATGGCTGCCGAAACGTCAAGACGTCAGTTTCCTGACATAGAGAGGTTTCTTGACGTGCCTGGAAATGCGCGTGTACAAACGTCGTTCATCAGAGCCAGGATTGCACGAGAGACGCCGCGTGTCAGGAAGTAGCGCATGCCAAGCCGGTTAGAAGGCGAGAAGCGGCGCGCTTAAAAGAAATTAATAGTGAGTCAATCAGCTCTCAGGAGCTGCAGCGCAGTTAGTTAGAAATAATAAACAAGAGTTAAATTGCACTGCAGTGGCACTATACCAGAGCGATGTGGGAATGCGGGAGTTGAGGTGTTCAGACCATGACGAATACCACGAGTTCCTCCATCCTCGTCGCCAGTGAAATAAAGGTATGGAATCTCACTTCCAAGATAAATCTTCTGTTTTATTCGAAGTTCTTGG
The DNA here is from genome assembly GCF_031143425.1 of Pleurodeles waltl. Classification (NCBI taxonomy): domain Eukaryota; kingdom Metazoa; phylum Chordata; class Amphibia; order Caudata; family Salamandridae; genus Pleurodeles; species Pleurodeles waltl. Next base: position 118,222,894 of record NC_090436.1, on the reverse strand, counting down.
TACAAATGAACGCCTCAGCCTACAGATGCTTCCCCGATCTAACCTCGTGCTTTCTTCTCTCACCAACTGTCCCCATCACCTAGGTGACTCCCAGTATTCTATGAAATGCATTCTAATCTTAGAATGCCACACAGGGCAAACCTGTCTAATAGGGAAAAAGCTTCCAGTATCAACCTTACCAACATTGACATAATTTGCTGGGAGTTTGGCCCTAAGCTATCCCACAGTGACCTGCCCTACTCCAACATGGCAGAATCTTTCTTCTCCTAGCAAGAGATGTGGGCACACCCCAGAGGTGTGGCTAGGGAGATTAGGAACTCCCCAGCAAACCAGTTCTTGACCACCAGATTGGATTTTAAATTCCTATTAAGTTGAGCCCTCGGACTGAGGTCCAAGCTATTCCTAAACTGACACTATGCATTATAAGTTGTCATAATGTAACTCAGTGATTTTCTATGGGAAATCCCACCGTGCTGCAGTGAAAAATAACTTTGGAGGTTTTGGAGTGCCACTACATATAAAGCTTAAGTAAATAGTCACACTTTTTAAATATCATGCACCCTGCCCATGGGCATTTAGGGCCTACCTTTGGGGTAACTAATTGAAAAAAGAAGTTTTAGGTGTGTGAAAAGGATGATTTTTATATGTAGAAATGACAGCTTTAAAACTGCCATGCAAGGTTGCAGTGGCAGGCCCAGAGTCATGAATTAACTAGTAAAAAGTGTGATAGGGTGGCCATGCAAAAAGGGCATTCTCATAGAGCTAAAATGTAATGTCTTGAAATTGCAATTTGGGAGCCTATTGTTTTGTGGGTGTGTGAAGAAAGGGATTCCTAAAATCTTACAGCTCAAAAGACATCTCAGTGGCACACCCACAGGTGGGTGTCTTGAGGACAGAGTTAAACTTCAATTTCATGAGGCAATGTGTCCCAAGATATAGTGCAAATCAGCATGTCAAAAATATAGTCAAATAAAGACAGACTCAATAAGTAAGTTCTAGTGCAGAATTAGAAACATTAGAGAGGTTTGTTACAAAAATTCAAAGGAAGAAAGTATTTCCCATGCAGGCTATCAGCATTAGGATACTATTGAATGATAGGCACAACCAAAAATAGTTTATGTCCCAAATGAGCACCAAAATCAGTAAGAAATCAGGCTGCAACCCTAATAGCATTGGAATGACTTCTGCTTCACTTCCACATATAAATACACAAAAATGTCTACAAATGATAGGCCTGTCCACACAAGTGGGATATCTTATTATGGGGAACAGTGTGGGAATATTCGATGGTAAAAATTTTGTAGAGGACCACAAATTGTGTTACTTTGTCACACAGAAATATGAGGAAAATGTGCAAATTTAAGCTAACGTTTGAGATTTGCAGGGCATTCTGGGTAAGAAAACTTTGTACGATCCACACAAGTGATACTATTGTGATCTGCCCTGGGTGTGTAGTTTTCTCAAATTTCTAAGTTTAGTTTGCATCACCAAAATGGGTCAATATTTACAGGAAAATGTGATTTCTCACATTTGGGGTCTATTGTGTCACAAGTGATATGCCCAGCCATACTGGTCGATTACTGTTTTTACCAGGAGAAATGTGGGGGCATTGGGTGGTAGGAATTTTGTGGATGCTGCAGATTCTGCAAAGTTCCTTCACAAAAATTTCCGGAAAATGCACACATTCAGCCAATGTTAGCTGTTTGCCATTCAGTACCATTCATGGTAGGAAAATGTTCTGAGATCCACAAAAGTCACACCACACCAAACTCTTCTGGGTAACTATGGACATATGTACAAGCCCCATGATGCATGGCAGGGCAGCAAGTGACCTTGCTGTGCTGCCTTACAGCACATGGAAAGGCTAGAAATGCACTGTACCTACAAGATAGTGATTTTCTGTCCTTTCCCCCACACTGGCACACCAAATCCTACCTAGCAACAACGCAGATATCTTTACACCATGGTGCAAAGGCATCTGCGTTGCCAGCAGGAATGTTTTTGTGCAGAAAGGACACCTTCCTGAACAAAAGCAATCCTGGGAGGAACTATCCTCTTTTTATATATGCTGCATTTTGCAGCACAAATATAATGAAGAAACAACATAGAGAAACAAAGAAATGTTTCCTCATTGCGTCTGCACTGGGAAGCATACAGTTTTGATCAATTGTCAGGTTTACAGATTCTTTTAAATCTGAGAATGCATCAAAAGTCATGGGTGTTTCATGGGAACACCCACCGCAATGCCTATGGTACACCTCCCTGGCGCAGTGTAGGGCAACACAGCGACTAACGCTACGCTGCCTTACACCTTATCTACAAAGCCCTGAAAAGCCACACAAGGTGGCTTTGCTTGGCCTTGTAGACATGGGCCTGCACTTTGCACTGACGGTCAGTCACAAAAAGGGATGCAACAGCAGCATAAGGGGCTTGCAAATATGCCTTTGAGTTTTCAGAAATGTCTGGGTTTAGTTAACGTATCATAGGAAATAGTGGCTGAGCCCAGACACAGTTACTACAGCTTCCTTCATTGTCAAAATTGATCAATTTTCATGACAAAGATTTGGGGCCCTATTTCGTGTTTGGTGGATGGGAAAGCCCGTCTGCCAAACTCCCGACAGGGTGGCTGCTGTCTATGTGGCGACCTCCCCGCCAGTGTCATTAAGATTGGCCCGCTAGGTCAGTGGGCACAAACCTGAGTTTCCTCCCACAGGCCTAGCAGGAAACAGGGTACAGCATTGTCTTTGGCTCATAATGGAGCCATCGGCAATGCTGTATCCTGCAGGGTGAGCCAGCACCCTTGCAATGTTCACTGCCTGCAAAGCAGACAGTGAACATTGTGATGCTACTAGCCAGAGGGGCCTCTGCACTGCCCATGCCAAGGACACCTTCCTGCACAAAAATTATCTTCAATGGCAATTTGCTGTTTCTATGTGTACTGCAGTATGCAGCACACATAGAAAGAGCAAAAAACGAAGAGAAATTAAACCATTTCTCCTCGTTGCACCATGCTAACGCCACTCCTGGGGTGCGTAAGTTTTTGGTGCTGCCTCAGATTTACAAAATCTCGTAAATCTGGGGCAGCATCAAAATGCAATGGGTGTTGCTGTGGAACACCCACAGCAACACCCATTGCATGAGCCTCCCACGCAAAGTGCTGCGAGTGAAGGGGTTGTAGTTACAAGGTGGTATTAAGCCTTCTAAATACGGCCCAGTGCACAGTGCTACCGGAGCGTCACAAAAAGTGGCGCTACGGTGGCGCTAGGGGCTTGTAAATATGCCACTTCAGCACATTTCAAAAAGGCATAGGTTTCCTGTATCCTAATTTTTCATTCATTAGATTTTACTCCATAAATTGCTGCATGGTGAGTAAACAATAAAATATCGTTAGAAACAGTAGTTCTGTTGTAGGATCTGGATATCACATGTTTTAGACAACTGATGAACATTATATCCCCGCAACCAGAGCAGTTTGACGACAGCAACAGTATACTCTTGTAATAGCATATGGGCAAAAAAAGTAGAGATTAAAATGTTCTGACCAATTGCTGGCCTTTTTCTGCTTATTTTTTAAGTTCAGTTATTTGTTTCTTCTGGAAAACGTAAGCAATGTAGAGACATGCCCCTTTGCTGAATTTGGAATTTATGAAGTAAGTAGCTTTCCAGGTTCACTGCCACTTCGAAAAATACAAAACGTATTTTTTCACAACACTGCTTGTTCCCGAAAGCTGGGAAGATGATGCCATTTTCAGAACAAAATGTTTGCTTTCTTTACATTTTTTCATATTTTTCCAACAAAAATATTATGCAACATTTTTGCGTTTTCCCAATTCCATCCAGGGGGATCCACAGACCATGGTAGTTTTTTAGTCTCCAGCATCTGAGAAAAAATGTAAGCATTTTGACCTGGATACCTCTTTTTTGTGGAAGAAAGTTATGAAAGGTCAGCGCAAAGCCCCTAAACATTGAAAAAAGAGATCACGATTGGGACAGGGAAACCTCTGCAGATAAAGGGTTAGGTAAGACATTTTAAGTCAACACATTGCAGCTCTAACGTGTTTATGGTGTATATAGAATGAACAATTGCTTATATAAGTGTGTATCAAGAATGTTCTGCATTGAACTGCAGTAAGGTGGATAAACAGTTTCATTTATTTAAAAAAGTTAAACAAAGAAGTGAGGAAATTAGACAGCTACACAAAACCCTGTTCAGACTGTGTGAAATGTCATCGTGCCTCTCCAAAGGAGCAGACAGGAAACGCAAAGGGCGGAGAATTAATGAGGCCGAGCCCTGAGAACGCTTGAGAAAAGGTCGGGAGAGCTGGTTCTCATTAGAAAGATGCCATGTGGTCCAGCAGCGAAATATTGAACTGCAGAGACATTAGAGGCCTGTAAACACTGCTGAGGGCAACATTCTTCAGGTCAACAGAACTAGGCAACTCAAGACAATACCCAAGGGAGGTTTGAAGTAAGGCCGTCTCAAAGGCCTGAGACAGCACAACACTTTGCTGCATCAGCTGTGTGTGTAACTTGTGTAGGCGAAAGTCAAAGCCTACAGCTTATTATCATTGCTGCATCACTGGGCCCTAAACACACTATCTTTATTCATATCAATGTATATGAGCAGCAGCTTTTTAAGTAGTTATGCACCATATATGTTTTATTGGAAGATCAACCATCAATATTCAACATATAACTTTTCAGAGATTTCATATAGAACAATGCTCATGGCAATATGCAGCAGAATCCGTAATTATGGAGGTTTGTATGAATTAACCACACATGGCTTTCCCATGCATCCTTTACCATGCATTGGCTTTACCACACGTTGCCTATACCACTGAAGCCTTTATCATGCTCATGTCTTTACCAAGCATGCCTTTACACAGGAAGGTAGATACATTTAAGTTAAGTAAAACCCCTACTTGTGCACGCCATGGAGTTGGCAGCTTGCAGAGAGATGGCTGTGGTTGGGTGGGTTGGTCTTAGTGCCAAACCACAGCCCAAGTCCTACAGTCAAGCTCTTGAGGCGCATGACCAACGTGGGGTTGGATGCCTCTGGGTGGGATGGCACCAGGACCTGGCCACACCCCAGACCCTGCAACTACCTCTTGCCAGACATGGCCAAAGGGTGTGCGCGGCATCGGGTTGGCTGCCTGCCGGGGGGAGGGGATGAAACAGGCATGCAACTCATGCCCTCACCATGCACTGCTAATAATGAGAAAACTGTGAATGGCAGGGGCGTGAGTTATAGTTACTTTACTGCGTGAGTTGTAATTACTTGAGATAACTATAACTGGGGAATTTCTATGTTTTTTTAGTTTAAAATGTTACATTGTTTGGAACAGTTCACCTACCAATAATGTTACTTTAACCTTTGATTTTTCAGTGAATATCTCTTGCTCTCTTTCTCTCTCTCTCTCTCTCTCTCTCTCTCTCTCATTAACATCCCTAATGAGTAGGATAATCTGGGGGACTAGATGTACCACTATGAATATATATATATATATATATATATATATATATATATATATATATATATATATATATTCATAGTGGTACCACTATGAATATATATATATAGTCATAGTGGTACATCTAGTATATATATATATATATATATATATATATATTACCTAGGGGTGGTCGCCACTAGATAGTTATAGTTAGGACAAGAGTTTTTTTTTGTTTTGTCTATAACTTTGACGCCGTTTGATGAATCTTCACGAAATTTTCAAAACATATACTTTGCTTAATTCAGTTTCCGTCTTGAAAGTTTCGGGGTCATCTGTCACGTCAGGGTAGAGAGAAAGGGGGGGGCAAAAAGCCTTTTCTCATTTTTCCATAGGATCTTTAGAGGCGCCTACAGCCCAACCCACTAAAGAGAATTACACCAAATTTGTCGGGAAGCTAGATTCTGTTCCGCAGATTATGCCTTTTGTGGTTTGGTGAGCATCCATTTTGTATTTTAGGGCCAAAAAATATATATACATATATTATATTAATATATATATATACTCACACACACATATATATATGTTACACAGACTTAGGGTGGTCATTTTTCTGACCCTGTTTTTGTTGGTTTTAGGAATTGTGCAGTTTACCACTGCTAACCAGTGCTAAATTGCATGTGCTCTCTCCCCTAAACATGGTAACATTGGCTCTTACTCAATTGGCATATTTAATGTATCTGTAAATCCCTAGTAAAGTGCACTAGAGGTGCCCAGTATGGTATGTAAGTAAAAGGCAGGACATCTACTTATGTGTTTACATGTCCTGGTACTGAAAAACTCACAAATTTGTTTCTCACTACTCTGAGGCCTGCTCCTCTCATAGGCCAACATTAGAACTAGATTCTGAACTGAAAGGAGTAGCCCTGCCATGTTTAGAATGTCAATAGAAAATCCTACTTACTGGTGAAGTTAGATTTATTATTACTATTTTAGAAATGCCACTTTTAGAACGTGGGCATTTCTCTACACTCACTCCCATCTGTGCCTTACAGCCTGCTCAAATCCATGTCTGTTCTGTGCTGGTCGACAGCTCCCCTTGTGAATTCCACCCAGACAGATTTTAACACAGGACACTCAGTCACATCTGCAGTCATATGCATACTGAATGGATCTCCCTGGGTAGGAAGGGTGGAGGGGTTCTCTCTTATACTTTAAAGGCCAGTGGCCTGCCCTCACAAAAGGACTGACAACCCCCCACAGGGATCCTGGCATACAGGACTGGGTTGAAATGGGAACATGTGTACTTCAAAACCACTCTTTCCCCACTTCAAAGGCAATTTTGGGTATGTCTATACGGGGTCTGTGACCCTCTAAAATTAGACACTTCTGGATCTACAACTGGACTCTGTCAGAGGGACTGCTTGGCTGCCAAAGTACTCATTTGGACTGCTTTGCTGGAAGGACTGTTCCCCTGCTTTTTGCCCTGCTGCCTGCTGGCCCCTGGCTCTGCTGGAAGGACTCTGCCTTACCCACATGTGCTCTCCAAGGGCTTGGATTAAACTTGCCTTCTGTTCTGAAGTCTCAGAGCACCAAAGACTTCATCAAAGAGAAGAAAATACCCAAGCGCTGGAAAATCCATGCAGCACCTGCAGAAATTGATGCAGCACCTGCCTCGTGGATGAATAATCACTGCATCGCCTCCTGGATTGACACAGCACCTGCTCCTTCTCACAAGCGCATCAAGTATTTTCAACACATCCTCCCTGGGCATCAAAATATCCCCTCATCGCAGTGAGAAACCAAGACTGCGCTCCAGGAAATCATCGCATCCCTTTGCAGCGTGGAAAGTAACGAGGCATTGTCTGTGCCACACCAGAAAATCCTTATTTTTCAATGCACCCCCTCCTCTGCAACCCCATGTGTCGTCATTTTTGACACATCCGAGGTACTGTTTATTACAAGGATACAACCACTGATTCTTAATGATTGAGACTCATTAAACCTTATAAAAAGTGATATATTTGCTTGTGCATATTGGATTTTTGTTGTTTTGGTCTTATTTCATTCAGATAAATATTCCTAAACTGGTGTGGAGTACTTTTTGTGGTGTTTTCACAGTGTTATTGTATGAGTTATTGCACAAATACTTTACACATTGCCTTCTAAGTTAGCCTGCGCCCGGTGTCTATCTACCAGTGGGTGAGCACAGGATAATTTGGATTGTGTTGTTACTTACCTTGACTTGGATTGTGGTCCCTACTTGGACAAGTGTGTATAACTCTGCCACTTAGAGACCCAATTTTTTAACTAAAAAAGGGCAAATCTTGAAAAAAGTAAAGGGGGTCCATAAGGGACCCCCATGCACCGGGGACCACCACCACCGGGGCTATACATACATTGGAGGGGCAGGGCGACCGCCCCATGGAGCCACTGGTGGCCATGGGTACCGCCACCCCCAGGAAATAGCTGTTTGCTGTGGTTTGGCTGCAGCTCTGCAACTGTAGCCAAGCCACAGCAAACACTTCGGGTTTTGACAGTGGGGCCTGTGAACAGGTCCCGCTGGCAAAATCCAAAGCTTTCATTTCTGTCCCCTGGACGATTTCAGGGGCAGATATGAAATGTGAAATATGAAATGCTTCAGCATGCACGGAGCTGCTGTCAAAGCAGCTCCGTGCATGCTGAAGGAATGGCACTGCGATGGAAACCTTAAGGATTCCCCGAGCTGCTAGGTAGCCCATCAAGGCTTTTGCTTATTTAATTGTTTTTTAAAAATTAAACATAAATAAAACAAAATATATATATATATATATATATATATATATATATATATATATATATATATATATATATATATATATATATATATAGTGACCTTGGGGGGAGCCCTTGAAGGCTTAAAGGCTTCCACTTTGTCCCAGAAAAGCCCATGAAGGGCTAAAAAATAAAAAATAAAAATAAACCCCCATTGCTCAGAGTGACGGTCAGAGACCTTCAACCGGAGCTTTGGGTGTTTGAATCCAGCTGGACCCATTTCCCTATTATTATTATTTTCAATAAAAAAATAATATAGTTTAAATCAACACAAATATCTCATTCTGAGTATATAAGATATTTAAAAACTAAAAAGAACTTTATCTCTTTCCCTCTCACTTTCTTTCTCTCTTTCAATCAATTTCTCCTACTCACACACCCACTCAAACACTTAGGCATCCACTCACGCACCCACTCACAGACCCACTGATACCCTCATGCACCCACTTACAGCCCCGTGCACACACTGACATAGCCACTAAAACACTGATGTACGTACTCACATTCCCAGACAGACAATCTGGCAGCCATTCTCACTCCAAGATGCACCCTCTCACACCTATTCTCACACCCAGAGAATCAGCGGCCAAATCCTGCTGTGCACGGCCAGGCCCTGTGGGCAACCTCCCCTGTGCACCAGTGAAGGACGTGCACGGTGCAGGGTTGGGTGCTTATAGGAGGTGGTAGGACCTACTTTCAATGGAATAAATTATTTTTTGCTTGGCTATATCTTTGGCACCTCTTGGCAAATTCTCACAAAAATTTCCAAAAAAAATCAACAGTTACGTCTGCTGCTGCCTGGAAAGTTTCTGGGTCAACTGTCAAGCGGGGGCTGAGATAAGGGGGGTAAAATGTACAGAGTTTCCAATGTTAGTTCCCAGAGGAAAGATTGAACAACGATAGGGCAAAAACCACTAGACAGAATTACACCAAATTTGGCAGAAAGGTATCTCTTTGTCCAGAAAGAGCCCTTTTTATTATTTGGTGTAAATCCGTTCAGTAGTTTCTGACAAATTTAAGGAAATCTCCATTTGTAAATATAGGGATGCGAAGGTTTTCGCAACCCCTCCTGATCTCGTGCTGCAATCTGATTGGTTGCCAGCATTCAAACCAGGAAGTGTTGGCAGCCATCTTGGTACTCGGCTTGAGCCGAGGCCTAGAAAAAAAGAATAAAAATACATAAGGAGCCAGGGTACGAACACCCCGACCCCTAAGGGAACCAGCCTGGGCTCAAACGCATTTATTTTTAAAATTACCGCAGAATCACGATGAGGTACCAAATCTACAGTAAAAATTAAAAAAACAAGCACAGGCTCCCACACTTGTTTTAAAAAAAAAAAACAGGTAGACCATGTCATAAGGCACTGTTTACATTTTAATGGGGAGGCCATCTGGCCCACCACATCCCTGGGGACCCCCACCTCCCCAGGGCAAATAATAAAAACTGCCTTTTATATATGGGCACCACCACCTCCCCGAGGCTACAATGAATTATGAACGAGAGACCACACAGCCCCTCCACCCCGTGGACCTCAACTCTCAAGGCAAAAATGCTTTTTATATGTTGGGATGCCCAATGGCCTCCCCCAGAGCCCCAGGGCCTACCACCTACCCAGTGCTACAATGAATTATGAGCAGGGGCCACGCTTGCAGGGAACAGAGATTAAATGCTTCAGCAAGCACAGAGTTTGCACCTCTCTTCTACTTTTTTCAGCACTGGGGACCACCACCTCCTAGGACTGGCCCTTAAAAAACAATGGAGGAGGGCTGCGCGGCCCCCCTCCTGTAGCCATTAATGGCCCTGGCGACTGCCACCTCCCCAGGGCTGGCTTCCTGTCTCAAGAAAGCCATCCTTGCGACATAGTTGTTTGGTGTCTCCTGGCGGAAGCTTTGACAGCTCCTGCCAAGGGACAGTGAACAGTAAGTCCAAACCCAGCGGGTGGGAGCAGCAAAACTGCTTCCTCTGCTTGGCAGCAGACATTTCTGTCAAGCGGGCAGGAAAATAAATGTTACAATTGCTCTTGTATGCAGTGAGCAATATTTCTTGCTGCTCCTTTCATGCAGAATTAATGGGACTGCTGGGGAAATGGGTCTCCCACCACCATCTTCAAAATTGCACACTGGGTGCCCTGGGTGGAGCAAGGGCACCCAGTAACAAGTGGCCTAGCCCTAGGGGATGGAGTCCCTGGGGTCAAAATCATCTGGGGGCATGCAGCCCCCTACCCTTCCAATAATTGTCCGGGGCCAAGGGGGTGGAGTCCCCAGGGACAAAAGCAGCCCTGTAGGAGAGCTGTGTGGTCTCCTCCTCTTACTTTTTGGATTAGCTGGTCCCTAGGGGATGGGGTTCCCCAGCGCAAAATTGACCCCAGGAAGGGGGGGGCACACAGCCTCCCCTCCCCTTTTGTGAGTTGGCTGGGCCCAGGGAGATGGGCTCCTATTGGGCCAAAGTCAGTCCAGTGAGAAGGGTATTCAGCCCCCCTCTCCTTTCACAAATCGGTCAGGCGCCGGGGATGGATTTTCTATGGCCAAAAGTGGCCCAGGGAGGTGGGCCACTGCCCCACCTCCCCCTTCATAAATTGGCTAGGTTTAAGTGTGCCCAGGGAATGCAGTAAAGTAGTAAATGTAATAGTGCAAGGTTGGGTGCCTACAGCTGGGCCCTGTAGGCCAACCCCCACCAAGCATCACTTAAGGCTGTGCACGGTGAGGGTTGAATTAAGGTAAGGTAATTTAATATTACTTAGCGTTAAAAAAAAACCTAGAAATTCACTAAAACAACCAAATGTTAGAGGAATATTATAGTTAGGAAGTAGAATTTAAAAGCCTTAGAAACTCAATAAAAAACCAAAGGCCAAAGGGACATCTCAAGATGCTACAACTTGTGTTCTAACTATAACTCATACCCCCATCAGGCACAGTTTTGTCCTCACTAATTTTATTGCAAATGTTGCAGTTATATTATGAATTATATCATACAAGATGTCATTACTTATTAAATATGTGCGGTGCGAGTTATAGTTACCTTAGAGCATGATTTATAGTGTCTTAAGATAACAAATTTCTATGGTTTTGGGAGTGCAAAATCTAAACCTAAGTATAATGTCCCTCTATTCTTTAGGTAGTTATAGTTAGGACCTTGTTTACATGGAAAAGCATATTTTGACTTGCCCATATCTTTGGCAGCGTTTGACTAATCGTCACAAATTTTCCCCAAAAATTGTTGTGGTGATTCCTGGTGCACACAGAAATTTTCAGCGGTGATCCGTGAAACGGGGGCTAAGAAAAAGTTGGTGTCAATAAAGTTGTGTTTCCCATGTTAATTCCCATAGGACCTTTAGACATGTCTACAGCCCGAACCACTGGACAGAATTACACCAAATTTGGCAGAAAGCTAGCTTTCGGTATGCAGATTACATTTTCGCTTATTTGGAGTAAATCTGTTGAGTAGCATAGTGTAGGTTTTGAGAAATTTAGGTAAATTCAAATTTGTATATCTCTGTCCAAGAAATATTCACAAAGACGAGCTTGTGCAGGGAAATGCACAATTCTGATTGGCTGCCAACACTTCAAACCAGGAAGTGTTGGCAGCCATCTTGAAACTCAGCTCCAGCCGAGTCCCAGTAAAAAAGTAAAAAACAATAGAAAAGGGGCAAGGGTAGGGACACCCTGACCCCTTAGCTCTGGTGGAAAAAGCATTTATTAATTATATTTTTTCAGCAAAATCGCAATATTCATGAATTTGCATAAAAATAATTTATAAAAAGCAATCATGGGTGCCTGTGCTTGTTTTTGACAGGGTCCTGGGTGGGCCAGGTACAAATAAGACTACAGAGAATCCAGAACTCAGCAGCCAGACTCATCCTGGACATCCCCCACCACAGCCACATCTCCACCTACCTCAGACACCTGCCCTGGCTGCTGGTCGACAAACGCATCACCTATAAGCTACTGACGCACATGTACAAGGCACTGCATGACATAACCTTCTACACCCCCACCAGGCAGCTCGACTCCTCCCAACTCGCCCTCGCTGACATCTCCAGAATCAGGAAGAGCACAGTTGGAGGCTGATCCTTCTCTTACCTCACAGCCCAGACATGGAACATGCTCCCACTCAACCTCAGGCAGGCTGCCTCACTGAAGCAGTTCAGGAAGGATCTCAAGACCTGGCTTTTCGAATGAGCAGCACACGCACAACTGCGCCTTTAGATCCCACAGGGGTAAGTTTTGCTATACAAGTCATTGATTGATTGATTGATTGAGCGTTTGAGTCCAGCTGTTTCCCTCTCTTTTAAAAAATAAAGTACAGATTAGTATATATTTTTTTAATGACATTTTTTACTTGAATTGTACACAAATTTCTCATTTTAAGTATATCAGACATCAAAGCCTAAAAAACTCTCTATCTCTCTTCCTCTCACTTTCTTTCTCTCTCTCTCTGTCTCTCTTTCCATCAATTTCTCCCACTCACGCACTTACGTACCCACTCACAGACCCACTCAGACACTCACGCACCCACTTATGGACCCACTCAAACCCTAATGCACTCACTCACAGCCCCAGTCAGACCCTAACGCACCCACTCACAAACCCACTCAGACAGTTACTCACCCACTCACTCACCCACTCAGACTGTCACCCACCCACTCACAGACCTATTGACACCCTCATGCATCCACTCACAGACCCTCGCATATACCGATGCACCCACTAAAACACTGATGTATGCACTCTCACTCCCAGATAGACACTCTTATAGCCACTCTCACCCCCAGATACAGCCTCTCACACCTATTCTCACATCCACAGAGGCTGTAGCCAACCGCCCCCATGCGCGCCCAAAGGGCTGTGCACAGTACGGGGTTTTGTGGTTAGGGGGGTTGGCCGCTGAGAGTAGCTGCATGCCAACCCTACTGTGCACAGGCAAAGGCTGTGTACTGTGCGTGGTGGCCTGTGCTTCAGTGAGGTGGCCAGTGTGAGGTTGGATGCTTAGAGGGGAATGGCCTCAGTGTCTGGCCACAAGCCAGGCCCGTGGCCATCAGTCGCCATGCACGGCTGAAGGCTGTGCATGATGGTGGTTGAATTAACATATAGTAATAGAAATTACTACAGGTTAAAAAAAGGTAGAAATTCACTGAAAAAAAACAAAGGTTACAGGGATGTTATAGTTAGGTTCTGAATTTACTCGTACAATACCATAGAAATTCAGCAGTTATATTTAGAGTTCTTTCAAATAACTATAACTCGCGCCTTCACCATACATAGCTAATTACTCCTTTCATATTCTCACTGCAACATTTGCAATACAATTAATAATGAAACAACTGTGCTTGGCAAGGGTGTGAGTTATAGTTACCTTAGGGCGTGAGTTTTAGTTACTTGAAAGAGCTCTAACTATAGGAACACCCTTTCTTTTTGTAAACATTTGTCCTAGGGGGCTGGTGGACCCCAGGGCAGCTGTGGGGGCCACAGCCCATCCACTCCAAATAAAGTGTTATCCCAGTGGTGATCGTCCCTGGGGCCCTGGGCCCCCCGCCTTAAGTACAATATTGCCCAGGCAAAGTGAAGGCACCTGGGGCAGCATATTAAAGAGCCCTGAGGAGGGGGCGGTCCAGAGGGCAGTGGGGGGGCCAAAGGCCACCTGCATTCAGAAACAATAAGCCCCAGGGAGGTCGCGGCCCCCGGGGCATCAGGAGGGGTCCAGGAGTCCCCCTGCTTTTTTTTTTTTAAAAAGCCCCGGGACTTGGCCCACCCGGGGCATTAAACTAACGAAGTAAAGGAGAGGGTGCTTTGTTTAAAAAAAAAAATTACAAGCAGAATTCCACATCTACCACATCTCCGTTCATAAAAAAAAATGCTTTTTAGCCCGGGGGAGTTTCATTTGTGACCCCACCACCAGAGCTAAGGGGTCACAGTGTTCGTACTCTGGCCCCTTTTCCTTTTTTTTTCACTTTTATTTTGGGACTCGGCTGAAGCGGAGTCCTAAGATGGCTGACAACACTTCAACAGCTTCTGTTGTTGAAGTGTTATCAGCCAATCAGATCTCGGCACAAGATCGGAAAAAGTTACTCTTTCTGGACCAGGACCTAGCTTCCTGCCAAATTTGCTGTAAGTCCGTCCAGTAGTTTTCCCTCTATTACGTGTTCAAAATCCTATAGAAAAATGAATGGGGAAAATGTATTTAGGGGCTCCTGTTTTTGTTTCAGCTTCCCCTGGTCGGATCACCGCGAAACTTTGCATATATATATATTTATATATATATATATATATATATCCTCCAACACTCCCTTAGATATCAGGAGAACCAGGACACCTCCAATGTGAAAATTTAAATTTATTTCAGCACAAACATCCAACGCGTTTCGGCAACAGCCTTACTCATCCATGAGTAAGGCTGTTGCCGAAACGCGTTGGATGTTTGTGCTGAAATAAATTTAAATTTTCACATTGGAGGTGTCCTGGTTCTCCTGATATCTAAGGGAGTGTTGGAGGATATATTAGGGACTCTCGGAGCCCTCCCAGGACCGCTGTATGAAGCACCTGCTTTCCGGGATTTGTTTGAGAGTTATATATATATATATATATATATATATATATATATATAGCTAGTAAGGGACAAAGGCCTAATTTATAAGAAATGATACACAACTGTGCTAGCACAGTTGTGTGTCAAAATTTTTAACACAGACTAACGTCAGGCTAATGCCATGTGTGCGCCATATTTACAAAACAACGCACCATGGCATTAGGATTTGGCTATTGTCAAAAAAATGACTCTAACCTTTGCACCGCTTCGTAAAGCAAAATGACACTAATGCTGCAAAAGTGATGTTAGCCTGATTAGCAGCACGTATTTTGACGCTAATCAGCCTAGTGTCACTTCAGTGTCAAAAACATCAAAAGAACTGCAGCAAAATGCTGTTCCATGAAAAAACAGAGGAGACCAAGAATACACCACAGGAGAACCAGAAATGGAGAGCGCTGGGCCCAATAGCTCACAGGCCAACCCCCAACAACCCAGGGGTACCTGTCAGGATGTCTAGGTAGACGCCCAGGAGAAGGGGAAGAGGAAAAGGAAGTGGAGGTTCAGTGAAAAGGAGAACAGCATGTTGATCAGGGAGGTGATGCAGCATCAACAACAGCTATTAGTCACCTCCAAATTGCCATTAGGGAAGAAGGAGGCAATATGGCAGTCCATAGTGGACAAAGTCAACAGTGTGGCAGAGGTCAAAGGACATTCACTTCTTCACATTTAAAAAGGTAGGTACCGGCGGGCCATGGGGCAAAGTACTTTCCCCGTGATGGTGTACTCACTGCTTCCTAGCGCCGACACAGGCACACTTGCAGCAAGGAGTAGGGGTGCCTGAATTGCAGGGATGATTGCCCATCAGCTAAAAGGGACACTTTCCTGAACTTGAACAATCATGTTTATCCTCTTCCACTTCCCATTTATGCTGCTGAATGCAGGACATATTGAAACAGGAAAAATGTGGGCTACAATGTGAGATCTCACTGTTGCACCACTTCAGTGCCACCCTCTGATGTGGTTTGGGAATCTGATGCATGTCCAGATATCTAAATCTGTGAATGTGTAACATTCCTTAGGGAATCCATGAGTGTTGTGGGGGAATACCCACACCAACAACCATTAGACTCAACTGTTTTGTACTGTGAGGTGTGAAAGGAGTACACATTTACAGGGTTTAAATAACACAAGTTGGCGTTGTGCGGATTAGAAAAGTAGTGGACTGCACATTGTGCCACAGAAGCATCACGCTCACTTAGAAACATTGATTGTAAAGATGATCACTCATATAAACATCTAGCAGAGCTCAATATCGACTCACCTCCATTACATTGTAGAGGACAACAACATACCTCCTGGCCAGCTGCCTGTCCTGGACGTTTCCGATGATGTGGATGACCAACTGAAAACCCTCAATGACAAGACATTCAAGGAAATTCTTGGCGCCACACCGACACCATCTCTGGTTTCAGGGAGGCCAAGCAGCATTGCAGGGTCTCAAGATGATCCACCCAACAGGCAACAGACACCACTTGCCAGCTTAACCCCAGCCCTGGACTCCCAGGACCCAACAGTCACATTCCAACAAACTGCGGTAGGAGTCCAGCGGGAGCTGGCAGATACGGTGCGGGTGGGGATGGAGACTGTGGCAAGTACCCTAGAGGCAGTCCAGCGGTGCCTCAGTCTGAATAAGGACAACTCAGCATCCACACAAGGCACATACTCTCCGGCCGTGGGCTACAGCAGTTGCAACATACGACACAGAGTATGAGGCATTACACCACATGGGTGGGCGAATCTACGGCATTTTCAAGTGTGGCATGTTGACCACTGCCCCACTAATCTTAGGGACCTATTCACAACATCACTACTCCCACCATGACCTGAGTTACTGTGTGCTATGTGTAACATGTTTAGAGAACAACATCTTGCCACCCTGCATACATGTGTAGGATCCTGTACTTCTGGCACATGTCCTTACTGTCATCACTGTGTTTGGACTCATACACCACGTCCAACATTTACAAGGCCCGTGCAGCACATGTTGCCACCAGTGCATTGTTTTCTTGGGATGCACATCCTACACACAACATCAACCATACAGTTCATATCCATGTATAGCATACGATGTCTGTAGAAGCATACATGCACTTGGTATATGGCACTGCACACAACATACAACATCACACACAATACTTGCACTACACATTACACATACAGATTGACACTCACTGGTAGCATTGTAGTCTGCAAAGCTTGCCACCTCTCCAATGCCATAAGGCTGGGGTCCACCTGCATAAATAACATGAGACATAGCCCTGTGAATGTTGAACAATGAACACTATGGACAACTATTGCACATTACACATGATTTGTTAATGAACATAGAAGACATAGGTTAGTAAATACTCAAATAGGCCATTAGATATTTCTCAGTGAGATACATAGGTAGGCCAGGCTGACATGTAGACATATGTGTTGGAACCATGCATACATGTCTCAGCTACATTGTTCACATTTTGCAGATGACTTCCTACTGCAGCATTTTTCAAGCATAGATAATTGTAATGGCACTCTGCACATACATGATTCACAGGACACACTCAGCCATGACTACCTTTATTCCTGCATCACTTTTATCATCAAAAGTACCTGACTATGCAACATACAACAGTAGTCTGGCATTTAGTGGACATGGGCATATGTCCCTGGTAACTATGTACCCTTGTGCCATGACACAAGTGTGTCAACATTAGTGCACATCAGCATTTAGTGGCTAAACACAGGGGGACAAGGCCAGGAATATGCAATTTGTCTTCTTAATGGTGGATTGCTGCCCTTTTCATGGATGCTGTTTGGTGCAGACACACTACTCACAGCCCTGCCCTTTGTCATAACTTGGTAAAGGAGGCCCCATGGCCAAAAGACAGGTGCTTGCAAGTGCAAAGCAGGAGTCAGCCACATAAATTGTGTACTCACCCACAGTTCCACCAACCTCAATTCCTAAGTGGCCCAGAAGGTCCCGTTCTCTGGAGATGATGTCTGCCCAGCAATGTTTTAATTGGTGGGATGTGTGCTCGACCTCAAAGGCATGGGTCATGTGGAACAGGACCTTCCCTCACCACAGCTTGCGTGCCTCCGTCTGGTATACTTGGATGACTCTTTACCCCATGGCCACCATATTAGGGAGGTAGTGTGTGATGAGCCAGATGAATCCTCCCAGTTCATTGGCACTGAGGTGAGGAGCCTTTCCCTTCCCTGACTTGTCCCGAAACAAACCCACGGTACCCTTAACAAAGCAAAAAGAACCCCAAACTACCCTCAACTAACCCAACAAACGAAACTACCCTAAAGACAAACACCCAACATTACAACCACAAAAATATACAATACACAAATAGACAGAACAAAACAAACATCGGGGACACTACAGAGACAAAAGACAGCACAAAAGTCACCTTTAATGGCAGCCGTCAACACAGCTTCAACAACACACAACCTCTTGCAACACATACAAAAAGACTGTGACTGTAAGGGAAAGTGAAAGTAACTTTGCAGTTTATGGGTTGCAGCTTAGCAGATCCATAACCTCACTCTTTTGCCAGTGCTGTTTTTTTTACGCTAAAATGGTCACTTTTTTGCCAATGTGTTTTTTTTTTTTGACACTGTGCGTCTATGTGTGCATTTTTCCTGTCGCACGACGATGCACCATAAGGCCATTTTGACATGTCACATCGGATGTGTTATTTTTGACAGACACAATGGGTTAAAAAAACACACGTTGGGACAATGTGTACATTTTTGTGATGCAATGACTGTAATATCTGACCCTTAGCACACACGTTTATGGATATGTGAATGGTGCATTTTACTCATGTTGCCCACTTCAGGGGCCTTCCAACAGGGAAAGCACGGGCAGTTTGCCCAGGGTATGGTTTCTGCACCTGGCACCACATTTGACATACATCAGACAGACAAAACTTCCCTTCCCTATTAACTACTAAGGACTTATGGGTAGTGCGATTCCACCTTGCACTATTCTCTACTAGGGACTTACAGGTAGTGGGATTCAACCTTGCAATATTATCTACTAGGGACTTATAGGTAGTGCAATTCAAACATGCCCTATTATCTACTAGGGACTTACAGGAGTCTGTCAATGGCAATTGTGCTTGTGCCAATTTAGCTTATGCCTATTGTTTAGAGTACTGGACCTAAGCCTGGTTAGCAGACCCAGGGTACAGCCAAGGTTAGTCCCAACCATTTTCAGTGACTGAAAATATGGAAACTGGATGACTTTCACAAACTGTGACTGGGCAGGTAATTTGGCCACACACTAATTGTGATGCTATGTGTAATATTACATAGGTACACTCTTTCGTGTTATCACACTGTGTGAGCCACTCATGCATGACCCATACACAGCTAGTTTTGGGGACTCATCAATATGGTACATGTTGGTCTTGCTTCCCATTTTCCACATACTCATCGCCCAGCTGTTCCTGCTCCCCATTGTCACTGGGCCATGGGAGATTGTGGCCTGCACATGTTTGCCAATATGTAGCACAGTAGTATTTGTTTAATGGCTATTGTTGTGGAGTAGGCAAATGGTACCAAATCCTATCCTGACTCCAGGAGTGGTACAGGGGTACTCTGGGAGTCCCCTCCACAATGTAGCAGGTCCTGTTTAGGCCATGCTTTGGAAGACTCTGCTGGGCTTCCATGTGTGTGTGTTTGTGAGGAGTAGTGAGCCACAGCTACAGACTCTATACTTTGTCAGCTGCACAGTGAGTAGGGGTGATTTTGGGTAATGATTTTTCCATTTAATGTTCCATCATACATATACAAGTCATTATGGGGCTTATTCCAACTTTGGAGGAGGTGGTAATCCGTCCCAAATGTGACGGATTTACCACCAGCCGTATTACGAGTTCCATAGGATATAATGGACTCGTAATACGGCTGGTGGTATATCCGTCACTTTACTGTCACTTTTGGGACGGATTACCACTTCCTCCAAAGTTGGAATAACCCCCTATGTGTCCTGATGTACTCTGACCTATTGCCAACAGTATGGGACATGCTATGACATTGATTTTTGAGAAGCTGTGCTACACATACAGATGTACTGTCCTCTGTGATACACTTACTATTTGTCATACATGTGAGTGCAAAAGATGTTGATGTTGTGGGTTGTCAGCAGTGTTATGAATCTTTCACCCATTTATTTGGCACATATCTCACACTGAGCAACTGTTGTAGTCCCTCTGGTTCCCTCAATGTTTTGTGTTGCCACTACATGTGTGGTGGGACAGAATGTGGCTGTGAATTGTTTTTGTATGTCCAGCCTAGGTTGGTGGTGACATGCCAGAGATGGCTAACACAGATACATGTATAGGTCCAGGCTTCTCCCCAGTTGTTGGTATTGCCCTACATTACATTTGCCCATGGCTTTGATTGTCCTGTTTGTCCATGACAGGTGACATGATGCTACCCACACAGTATGCCCACACACATCCCAACTGAGTGACATGATGTGACAACTGTCATTTCCCAAACCTTGTTTGCATGTCAAGTGTTGTAACATTGTTTACATGTGAGACAGATGTGTACCCAATTTGTGCACACGTGACATGTGTCCTGCAGATTTCTGCATGATCATCTATAGGATAGCTGCACACCTTCATGCAAAGTACTATGCCTCTTAAAACTGGTATACATTACATTACTTGGGTCTGCATGCCAATTTGGGGTCCATAGGGTTGGAATTACACAGAAGTTGCCTTGCAAGTACACATTCACATTTGCATAAGGGGTTGTAGGTGTACTTCTTAGCTTTCAGGATGGAATTTGTGTGTGCAGGTACACCGTCCAGCCAAGGCTGCTGCCTCAATAGCATAGCGAGTGATGTCTGTGTGTAGCACTACACATCACACATGTGTGATGTGAGTTATTAAACATTGCATTAGACATTTGTATAGCTACATGTCACCTGGCCATGGGCGTTTGTTCTTTATCTAGCATCTAGGGCCTCATTTATGAATCCCAAGGCACAGGGTAGTGCAGCAAGTGCATTGCTGTGCTGCCATGCATCACCAGGAAAGGCCAGGTATGCACCATATTTACAAGATATGGCACCTTGTCTACCTCTTCACATGCACTGATGCACAAATTGATGCTTGGCTCCAAGGCAGACATCTTTGCAGCATGGTGCAAGGATACCTGCATTGTGTGGATGATTGTTTTGTGCAGTAAGGAACACCTTCCTGTACATAAACCATGACAGGGGGTGTTTACCTCTTTCTATGTGCACTGCAGAATGCAGCAGACATAGGAAAAGGAAGATAGAGGAGTGATGTAGATATCTCTCCCTGTTGCGTCACTGTTTTGCCACCCCTGAGATGGCATGAATTTATGATACATTTCCAGACTTGTAAGTCTGTGATTGCATCAGTTAGGTTCATCTTCCATGTGTGTTGTGTGGGTATACCCCATAGGACACCCGTAGAACAGCCTTTTCACATAGTGCTGTGCATGTAAGTTGTCCATATTTACAAGGCCATGATAAGCCACCATGGTGGCTTTGCATGGCCTTGTAAATATGGCCTGGCAAACTGTGCCAGCGGAGCATCATAAAAATGTTGCTCTGGTGGCCTAAAGTGGTGCAAGATCCTGGTAACCTTCACCCCTAAATGTCTGAGGAATGACACGTCTGATGTCCCATGTGGGTTGCATGTGACCACCCCCCCAGTGTAGATGGTACACCTCCCTTGCACACATAGATGTAGAGCAGGTTTCCTGTCTGTCATATATGGCTGTGTGCCTTTACAATCATGCAACATATGCAACACTGGGTTGAGATGTGTTCACCTGTATGCTAGGTTGATTTGCATTAGATATATGTACAGTACCAGAGTGTATTTTTGTGTGACAAGCCTCATCGTGCAGTTCCTAGACAGAGAGTGATCTGTGTATTGTGTCCTCCTTATCTATTTATTCTTGTGTCTGTTAGGTACTTGCAATTTGCTTACCTATAAGCAGGCCTTTCCCGTATTGTCCATCCTGAAACCTCTGATTGATGATGGAGTTGCCGACGATGTACGCGTCATGACACTGCCTGAGTATTTGGTCAGAACACTGAGGATTAAGCTATGATGATCCACGATGACCTGAACATTCAAGTGTGTGTGCTTCCAGTTGCAGTACACGTGTTCTGTTGTGGAAGATGGAACAAGTTGCACATGTGTGCAGTCCATAACTCCGAGGATATGGGGAAACCCAGCAAATGCATAGAAGCCCTGTTTTATTTACTGCTGCAATTGCTGGGTTTTGGGGAATAGGATGTGTTGGGGTGTGAGGCGGATGATTGCATCCAGAACAGAGGGCAGGAATGCTGACAGGGATGACTGCGATACTCCACCCACTCGTGATCCTGTGCTCTGGAAGGACCCAGATGCAAGGAGGTGAAGCACAGCCAGGAGCTTGGTCAGCAGGGAGATGTTGGTGGGCCGTTCAACCGTTGGCTGCAGATGTGGCACAATGAGGCTGATCAGGTGTAGGATTGACTCCATGCCCAGCCTGTAATAGGTGATGACCTCCTCCTCTTTGAGGGCAATCATGGATGCCTGCAGGCAATAGTCGTGCTCCTTTCTTCTATGCTTCCTCTGTGGTCTTGGTGGTGGTGACTGTGGTGGTGGTGAATGCTGTGGCAGTAATGTTGGGGGTTGCGCTGGTCTCCTTGGTGCCCCAGGTGTAACAGGAGTAGGTCCATGTTGCTCTCCAAGTTGCCATGGTATTTTGTGAGTGTTCTCCCTATGTATGTCATTTTTTAAGAGGAAATGCCTACCTTCCCTATCACTGTCGGTATCTGACGCAGCCAGATCCAACGCAGATAAAAAATTACGCTAGCCCAGTAAAAGTGACACTAGAGGCCTCTAGCACCACTTTGTAAATCTGGCATTGATTTTGCACCTCCGCATTTAAAAAATAATTACGCTACGGTGGCGCAGAATCCTTGTAAATGATGCCCAAAGTCTTTTGCTATTTTTGCATCAAAGTCTTTAAGCATAGAAGAAGCACAGTGCCATCCACGCCGAGCTGTAAAATGACAAAAGCCTTTTACATTATAAATTGGCTTGGATGGTATTTTACCAATCCTAAGCTGTAATACTGTGCCTGGAGTGGTAAAAGACTTTTGTCATTTTATGGCTTTGCGCAAGTCACCTTGCTGTGCTGCACTGTGTGACAATCTCCTTTAGTTTCCAGTGAAAATCCTGATTTGCATTGCAAAGCAGCTGTAAAGTAACTCAAAGTCTTGTTATGCCCTGCTTTGTATTACTTTGTGTTAAGTTGATGCACCACTCAGAGATTTTGGTGCATCTAGCATTATCTGTAGAAAGGCATCAAACACTATGGCTCCTCTAGAAAAGTATAACTGTGGGGAAATATTTTCGAACTATCATGTTTCCTGCACTGTGCAAGAAACAAACAAAGTGGGGAAAATTTTAAAATATATCTGAGCACAGTATTTTGTCCTGGAAGATTTTATGATGTGCCCTGGATGAATCTATGCTAGACATCACATGCACACCTTTGCACAATGATGGAAAGGTGTAATTAATCTCACTAGGGAGCCTAAGTTCCTGTTTTCTCCCTCTCACACAACGCAGTACAGCAACTTTGGTTCCTGTGATGTGTTGTGTGCAATATTTAGAAAATATGCAGCCATCTGGTTTTTATAGATGACAATAGGAAGGAATCTAATCATTATGTGTAGTTAATGGTAGGTAGGCATTTTTAAGTCTGAGTTTAGCCAACAACCTTTGATATAAATATTTTCAATATTGTTACCTAAAGGGCTTTGGCCAGCCCTCTTCAACCATTTGTCTGTTAGTGTGTCATTCACATTTTTCTTCAGCATACAACATTTGGTAGCTCACTTCAGCCATTTGCTAGCTTCACTGACATGAATCTTCACAAAATTTCCAAAACTAGTTTGCGACTCACTTCAGCTGCTGTCTTGAATGTTTCAGGGTGATTTGTCAAGCCAGGGTCGAGAAAAAGTGTGTGTGTGTGTTGGGGGGGCAAAACGCATTTTCCACATGCAATTTCCCGTAGGGATTTTAGACATGACTACAGTCCGACCTGCTGAACGGAATTAAACCAAGTTTGGCAAAAATCTAGTTCTTAGTCCAGAAATATCTGCTTTTTTTAAATTTGGTGTAAATCTATTTAGTAAGATTTATGTATATCTAGAGAAATGGATCTGCCATGGATCCACTGTGGAGCCAGGTGTATTAATGGATCCACGTGCCAACAGCAATGCTGTTATTGGCTGGCTGCAACATGAGAAGAAAGTTGTGGCCCCAGTTTTCTTCATTGGGACTCGGTTCCCAGCAGGAAAAAAAAAAATTAAAAACTGAAGAAGGGTTCAGGGTAGAGAGGTCTGTGGGGGACACCTCATGGGCAGGAAATTGTCCAAAAATGTTATTTTTAGCTCATTAGAATCCATAGATCCACCCAGATTGTCACAAAGTATGGGTAGATTTGATTGGATCTTTTGAAAAAAACACATACATACACTCACAGAACAACACACGTACTCACACACTCATACACATCCACTTATATACCCACTCAACCACTCACACATCCACTTACACACCTATACAGCCACTCACACACCCTCTCACAGACCCATCAAACCTCTACCACACCCACTCACAGACCCACATAGCTATTCACAAATCTACTTAAACATCCATTTACACACACACCATGCCTCCATCCACTTTTTGACACTGTTTTGCTGGTATTAGGACTAGGTGCACCTTACCACTGCTACCCAGTGCTAAAGTGCATATGCACTCTCCCTTAAAACATGGTGAGGTTGGCTCATACCCAATTGGCACATTTAAGTCCCTAGTAAAGTGCACTGCATGTGCCCAGAGCCTGTAAATTAAATGCTACTAGTGGGCATGCACACTGATTGTCCACCCACATAAGTAGCCCCTTAACCATGTCTCAAGCCTGACATTACAAGGCCTGTGTGCGCAGTCCACTGTCACTTTGACTTGGCATTTAAAAGTACTTGTGAAGCCTGAAACTCCCCTTTTTCTGCTACATATAAGTCACCCCTAAGGTAGTTCCAGGATAACTCACAGGGCAGGGTGCTATATAGGTAAAAGGCAGGACATATACCTGTGTGTTTTATATGTCCTGGTAGTGGAAAACTCAAAAATGTGTTTTCCACTGCTGTGAGGCTTTCTCCTTTCATAGGCGAACAATAGGGCTACCCTCATATATTGTTTGAGTGGTAGGTTCTGATCAGAAAGAGGTAGACAGGTCATGTTTAGTATGGCCAGAATGGTAATACAAAATCCTGCTGACAGGTGAGGTTGGATTCTATATTACTATTTTAGAAATTCCACTTTTTTAAAGTGAGCATTTCTCTGCATCCTAAAATCCTTCTGTGTCTTACAGCCTTTCTCCAATCCTTGTCTGGGCTGGGCTAATTGACAGCTCCCTTGTGCATTTCACCCAGACAACCACAAACACGGGATGCTCAGTCACGTCTGCACACATCTGCACACTGAATGGGTCTACCTGGGCGGGAAGGGTGACGGGCCTGACACTTACATTTCAAAGGACCTGGCCTGCCCTCAAACAATGGAGTCCCAAACCCTCTACTGGGACCCGGGCAGACAGGGTTGAACTGAAAGGGGACCTTGTGCACTTCACAACCACTCTTTGAAGTCTCCCCACTTCAAAGGCACTTTTGGGTATATAAACTGGGTCTCTGACCCTACCAACTTAGACACTTTCTGAGACAAATACTCTGAACCAGACCCTGCAACTTGTCAAGAGGAGCTGCTTGGCTGCCCAAAGGACTCACCTGGACTTCTTTGCTGAAGAACTGCTGCCTTGCTGTTGTCCTGCTGCCTTGCTGGCCTCTGGCTCTGCTGAAAAATGTTCTCCAGGGGCTTAGATTGAGCTTGATTCGTGTTTCCTGACGTCCCAGGTCCTAAAAGACTTCATCTTTGCAAAGGAACTTCTTGTGCGGCAAAAATCAGTCCACAGCCTGCCGGAACCGATGCACAGCCTGCCTAGCAGTGGAAGAATCACTGCATCGCTGAACTGGAATGATGCAGCCTGGATCCCCGAGTGGAGATTGACGCAGCACCAGCGTTGAGACAGGTACTTCGACACACAGCCCACTGGATTGATGCATCGCCGAACTGGAACCACGCAGCCCAACTTCCTGCGGGAGAAATCGACACAGCATCTGCCGTGCAACAGAAACTCCGATGCATCGCCCACTGGATAGACGCAGCACCTGAGACTTCATCATGCAAGCCCAGGATTTCCATGCATCGTCCCTGAGCGTCAAAAGACCCCCCATTGCAAATAGGGTACAAGCCTGTGTGCCAGAATTGGATGCAAAGTCCTTGCTGCATGGAAAATAATCGACGAATCATCTGCGTATGCCAGGGAATCCAACGCATATCCTTCATTTTCCTCCCATACCCTCCTCTGCGGTCTCCATGCATGCAATTTTGACTTATACCAAGTACTTTAATCTTGCAAGAGACACTTCTTGCTTTTTAAAGACTGAAGACTCTTCTTATCATTTCAACTTGTTCTTAACATATCCTGATCATTTTTACCTTAATTCACTCAGATAAATATCTTATATTTTTCTACACTCTTGTGGTGTATTTTTGTAATGTTTTCACTGTGTTATTGCATGATTTATTGCACAAATGCTTACACAGTGCCGTCTAAGTTAAGCCTGACTGCTCAGTTCCAAGCTTTCACAGGATGGGCACAGGATAATTTGAATTGTGTGTGACTTACCCTGACTAGGATTGTGGTCCCTACTTTGCCAAGGGTGTATACCTCTGCCAACTAGAGACCCTATTTTTAACACCCACAAAACAACTCACACACCCACTCACAAACCAACTTACACAACCACTCAAACACCCACTCACTCACCCATACAGCCATTCACACACCCACTTACACATTGTAGTACAATTTATGTTACAAAAATGGTGAATCTCAAGAACAAATCCAAAGGTTACAGGGACGGTATATTTACAAAATAGCATTAAAAATCATACAAATTAATTGAAAAAAAACAAAGTCTACGGTGATGTTATTCTTAGGTTCAGAATTTATGGACATAAAACCACAGAAATTCACCCTTTGTAGTTATTGCTATCTCAAGTAACTACAATTCATGCCCTAATGTACTCACGCCCTCACCCAGCACCTCACATATTACTTCACTCATTACATTTCTATCACATCATTGATAATATCACTTTGCAGTGGAATTATTACTGAGTAAAGTGAGCATGCTGGAGCATGAGTTACAGTTACCTTAGGGCACGAGTTATAGTTACTTGAGATAAGAACTACTATTTCTGTGGTTTTGTGTGTGTAAAATATGAACCTAACCATAACCTCCCTGTAACCTATGTTTTTTTCTGTGAATATACTTATGATGCAGCAGAGCAGTAGAAAAAACCTATTCACATGTATACCTATGTGTGTCTATCTATATAATTAATAGTATCAACAGTAATAATAATAAAATCATCACGTTTCTGTGACTTTTGAGAATCGTATGATATGTATTTATTACAACATTATATAGTACTTAAATATCACCTACTGGTCACTTTAGAGCACTGGGCCTACAGAATTGAGGCAATATCTACTGTGCAAATAAGACCACAAGAAGCAGAAGCTTAGTAGAGAGGATGAAAACAAAAAAAAGATACTGTGCTTGCAGTCCTGCTAATGGTTGTACATGTATACTATGTATTGAGAGGTTGATTAGTCAATAGCTATGTTAACAGTACAGAACCCATCTCCTTTAAGCCTAACTTCGTATTATTATAATTACTGAAGAGAAAGGTAACCCAAAATAAATACTCCTAGCTATGGCCATATTAATATTGAAATATATGCTTGATCATCAGTGAGATTCATAAGTATTCTTTGAAAATAATTTTGTAATGTCTTTTCAGGACCAGTGAGTTGCTGCCTTGTTAATCTTTGCCTTTCGGAGTTGAACAAAGTTAAAGACTAGTATTTGGCAAACCATAAAAAAAAAGTCAAAACCCATAGTATGTATTTAAAAATCCATTAAGTAATAAGTCAGGTAAAGAAACAAAACATCTGTTCTCATTAGGTACAATTCCATACTAGGTAGGATTTATTAAACAAACAGGCCCTCATTATGAGTGGCCTGGTTGTCAGGTCAATATTTATTGCTCATGATAAATTACGATACCATGAGGTATATTATTTGTCAGGTGGGTCAAATAGCACCTGTTAAAGGTTTCCCCCCACAAATAGGAATAACATATGGATATCTTGTGCTTTTTCAACCAAAGTTTGCATGTTCCTGTATTAGTGGGAACCTAGTATGTATGTATTGAGTCCCATGAAAACCTCTAAACCTATAATTATGTAAGTGTTGTAGCAGGAATTACTGCTCATGTACGATTTTAACAGGCCACTCAGAATGAGGATCATAGGAGTTACAGTGTCAACAAAGAAATTCATACTAATAAAAGGATTTGTTTTATCGAAGCAGGGCAGAGCATTTCGCCCAGTGTTGCAACAGTTTCAGGGCCTCGTTTATAAAACCCTTCTGCCACTGCTGCGTTCTTTTTTTTTTACCCAATGGTGGCGCTAGCAGTGCACTACACTGCACCACATTTACAAACTGATGACTTGGGCCCAATGCATCAGTTTGTAAAGCCCTGAGTCACATTATGCCTCCACCAGGTATAATGTGTTCAGGTTAGGAGTTCCCACTAGAAACGCCATGCAGAACTGATGCAGTGAAGTTTACGACATTTCACTGTGTCATTCTGCAAATTCACTGTGTCACAATTTTACTACCGGCTCAGAGCAGACATAAAGTTGATGCAGGGCTTTTTCTTATGGGAGACTCCTCACATTGCTGGAATTTCATCAGTTTAACAGTGCTACTCCAGCAATGCGCTAGTTTAGCGCCAACAGATGTACCAGATTTTCTGATGCATCTGTGAAAATGTCCGCCATCGAGCTCTGTATTGTAAATACAGCACATCCATGGCATGGCTAGGGGATGTGTGGATGTCCCTTTTTGTAGGGTCATTCCCAAACTTTTTGCCTTTCTCGTCCTGTTTTTCTGATCCCTTTTTGTTGGCTTTAGGACTCTGGGCACTTTATCACTGCTGATCAGTGCTAAAGTGCAGGTGCTCTCCCCTGTAAACTTGGTATGATTGGCTTACACCTGAATGGCACATTTAATTTACTTGTAAGTCCCTTGTACAGTGGTATTTCTTACACCCAGGGCCTGTAAATTAAATGTTACTAGTGGGCCTGTAGCGCAGCTTGCTCCACCCACAGAAGCAGCCTTTCAAACCTGTCTCAGGCCTGCCACCGCAGGGCTTGTGTACACAGTTTACTGCCACAGTGGCTTGGCATCTAAATTTACTTGCCAGGCCTGGTCCTCCCCTTTACTATATATAGGTCACCCCTAAGGTAGGCCCTAGGCAGCCCTACGGGCAGGGTGCTGTGTAGTTAAGAAGTAGGACATGTGCCTTACTGTGTGGCATGTCCTGGTAGTGACAAACAGCCTTTTTGGTTTCTCATTGCTGTGAGCGCTGCCTCTCTCATAGGATTACATATCCCTTGCATATGGCTAAGTGGTATTTTCTGATCTAGGAGGAGCAGTGTGGGCATGTTTGGTATGGTTCGGAATGGTAGTAAGAAATGCTGCTTATTGCTGTAAGTGATTTTTTTATTACCATTGTAGAAATGCCACTTTTAGAAACTGGACATTTTTCTGAGCTTATGACTCTTGTGCTTTGTAGCCTGACTCTTCTGGGTTAAGGTGATCACTGGGCTTTGTGTTTACTTTCCAGACAGCCAATACAGAGGGAGAGTGGATGTGTAACAGGATTACATCAGCATACTGAATGGTCTTTCTGGCTGGGAGAGAGAGAGAGGTGGACACACTTAAATTTGTATAGGCTGTGTCCTGCCCTCACACAAAGGGCTTGTATACCCCTACTGATGTCTGGAGCCAGGGCTGGGATGTAAGGGGGGTGTAGTGCACTTCTAAAGGTCATTTTAATTGCCCCGAGATCAAAGACAAAATGAGTATAAGTATAGGGGTTGTTCCCCATGTTTGGTGAAGCGAGACACTGTGTGGACTGGACACTAGATGCTGCTGGAAGGACTTGCCAGGATCCGCCCTTGGCACTGCCCTGCTGATGTGCTGACTTGTGAACTGCTAGATCACTAGAAGGAATGCAACTGGTACTTCCCAGGACCTTGGTGCTAGCCTGCTTGCCTGTTTCCTGCATTGTCATGCCCCTTCAGATCACCAGGCACTGGGTGGTCTGTCTCCTCCATTTCTGCTTCGAAGTGCAAGGGAAACGATGTATTTTAGTGAATGACAATGTCCCTTTGGGATAGGGCTTCTTGATTTACTCTTTCGGCGTGTGGACAGGGCTTCTGGTTTTATTGTCTCAGCTTGTGAAGAGCACTACTTGTTCCCCCTGCGTGTGCAGAAAGAGCAGCACTCCCTCTCCGTGGCTGAGTGGGGGGTGCGTAGCTCAACTCCCGTTTTCCGTGGCCAGAGGAGTAGCCCATGCAGCCTGCAGTGGCAGATCGGGGTTCTGAACTGGCCCAGAGAGAGAATGTCACAGCGGTCGGGCCAGATTCCCCCATCAACCATCTTCACGCTTCCAATGGCTGCCGCACTGCTGCAGGAAGAAGTCACCTTTGCCTTCAGAGGCATTGCTGGGGCAATGAGGAAGCTACCAGTGACGTGTCAACTGCAACTTCAGTTTTGTTGCTGAGAGACTGCCAACCTGGTGGGAGTACTGGACTGCCGCACAAGAGGGGAGGCAGGGGGCCGGGAGGCCCGGGTGGGAACTAGACATGTTGAAGCCACATTCGCAGAAATTGAGGAGAGCAGCAGCCGCACCGCAAGAATGCAGACAGCTGCCTTCTGTTTGTCCTTCCGCACAGGGCCAGATTTGCAGGAGGTGCTGTGTGAACTATCATTTTATTTTTCATCTCCTGGCACAAACATTTTGAAGATCTTTAGGTCCAAGCAATTTTCCTTCAAAACACTCAAATATTTTTTTCCCACATCCCCTGAAAAATATTGTAGCTCCAAATTATTATCTCCGGGTTAATGAAATTCCCTTTTTTCAATCTGTAGTTAGCAGATGCAATAATGAGGGTTACCTAAGGTAATTAGGAGTCTGTTGTTGGGCTTAGCACATAGACATCCAACTGAGAAAGATGCAGGGCCTGGGCGATATATTTACATTAATACGGTTATCCTTAGGGTAGATAGATACACTTCTCAAATGCATCTAAAACAAACAACTGCACATCTTGTTTTTTTTCCACCCATGGAGCAGAGGATAAGCCCCACTTTGCAGAAGGAAAAAAGGCAAACTTCCTGTGTCACGCTTAACGTGTGAGAATCTTGCCCAACCCTAGTTGTTATGATTTTATCATTTAGTTACATTTGGGCATTCTTCTTGCCAGCCTGTCACCTACAACAAACTGTGTAGCATTTAAGGAACAACTAAAAAAGCTGTTTTGTAATTGTGTATTTATATCTATCTAAGGGCCTCATCACGAGTCTGGTAATCTTAAGAACGCTAGACTCGTGGCGGTCAGACCACCACACTCCTGGCAGTCAGACTGCCGGATTATGACCCTATCGGTCGGACGACCAGGGGAACGCTGCCACTGTCACTGAGTTCAGCACCATCGTGCTGATCACAAGTCCTGTTTCCACCAGCCTTTTCATGGCAGGGTCCGTGCCATGAAAAGGCTGGCCAAAGGCCAGTGCTGGGGGCAACAGGGGGACCCCTGCACTGCCCATGCCTATGGCACAGGCAGTGCAGGGGTCCCCCTGCCAGAACCCTCAGAATGTGCACTGTCTGCTATGCCCTTAAGGGAGCTGAGGCCAATGCTGTGGCACTGTTTCCGCTGGTGTGACCAGTGAAAATGTTGTAATACGATGTTTCCACCAATAAGCCCAGTGGAAACATTGTAATATGACTAGAGGGGAGGCCACCAGTATGACAATAGCCTTCTCCCTGCCGCTTTGATGTTCAGATAAGTCCGACCGCCAAAGTCGTAATGAGGCCCTTAATCAGGAAACATCAGGGACTGTATTACCATATGGGCATGCACACATTTCCTGGTTGCACCACAGTCACCTTAAAACAGTTAAGTGTGCCCTGTTATGGTGAAAGCACTACCCTAAGGGCAGCCGTGAAGTTGTGCTGGTTTGGCGGCAGCACAATCAAGTGAAATACGGAGTGGCTGCCTCAAAACCACTCTGTGTTTTACTGTGCAGGCGGCAACCTTCTTGCACTTTCAAGAGGGGAGAGATATCCCGTTGTAGGCAGATGCAGTGAGTGACTGCAAGGGCCTGCAAGTGGATGTCTGGGGGATCCACGGGACCTCCTTTCCACAGGACTGCCTTTAGGAGGTGTACTGAAAGAACTTCTACTAAAGGAACGTTTGTCTCTGTGCTCGCATCCATAATGCAGCACAGGCAAAGAGGCAGAGTGATTATTTTATTTGCATGGGGCCAAGCCCAAGTTACGAGGTTTAAGAAGATGGCAGTTCCTATAATGAGGCACACTACAATACCACTAACACTCTGAATCTGCTCACCTCAAATATCTGGTCTATTGCAGATTTTTAAGCAGAGGATTAGACAGTGCTAGAAACGACAAAGTATTTTGCCATTTTTACAGCAATGTTTTAAGCATAGCATTAGCAAGTGCCATCCAAACCAAGCTGCATAATGGCAAAAACCTTTTAGCACTCCAGGCATCTTATAACAGCGTTCGATTGGTAATATACCATCCAAGCCTAAGTAGCATTGATAAAACAACCGCTGACACAAATATTTTGGTCAAGTTAGGGCCGTTGGGAGAGATACAGCATAAGTCAAACCAATACCCTTTCAGGCTAAAGAAAGGAACTTTAGGTAGTTCCCAAGTTTAATCAGAGAGTAACTTCTAATATGGAGCACCCTACACAAACAACTGTCTGAATCTGCTTGCCTAAAGTGGCTGTTTTAGCAGAGTCTTTAAGCATAGGATTAGCACAGTGCAATCCATGTGAGTTATAGAGTGAAAAAGCCTTTTGCCATTTTTTTACAGCAAAATCTTTAAGCACAGGATTAGCAAGCCCGATCAATACCAAGCTGAAAAATGACAAAAGCCTTTTATCACTCCAGGTACAGTATTACAGCTTTGGTTTGATAAAATATAACCCAAGCCAACTTGGAATGTTTTTTGTTTAAACAATCTGTGTTTTGGGGGAGTTTTGCTCCAATTAATATTAAATTAGTGTTTGAAAATAAAGCTAATGAAAAAATATTACGAGCCGGCACAATAGCTATAGGGTAATAGGTCGGGAGTGTATTTTTACTCAGGTATTACAAATAATACTTGAGTCTTTAAAAATAAATAAAAAAATATACTGTTATTTAATCAGGCATTTTAAAATTAAAAAGGAAGAAACAAAAAAATATGATTGTATTTATAATTTAAACTATAGTCATTAACTTAACTGAAAATATTTAATAGTTACATTTATTTAAAAAAACCTTTAAATTCAAAAAATAATTTGTTTTTATATATTTAATGATAAAAATTTAAATAAAAACTGTAATGCCTTAAACTATCCCTTTATTATGAAAATAGTTGTACTTGCTTCCTATGTTACTTAAATTTGCAAAACAATGCAAATATATTTAAAAAAACTTTTTCTCACAATCTTTCATATCCATTCATGGACAGTATTGTTCTTTTTTAAGTTGAGCATAGCAGTGTGCAAGCGCTGCTTTTCCAACCTGTTGTTATCTACCTGTGGGCTTTAACAACGCCCACCCCATGTCCATCACCTTCAATCGGGCCTGGGCTGCCTTTCAAAAATGCCTCAATGTCATTCAGTCGATCAATAAAATATTTTTAGAGTGCACTACTCACCCATAGCGTCTCAAGGCACTGAGGGGTGTGTCCTCAGAGTTCAGTTGAAGAGCCAGGTCTTGAGGTTCTTCCTGAACTGAGGCAGCAATGGCGACTGTCTGAGGTGAAGAGGTAAGGTGTTCCAACCTTTTGCTGCCAAGTGGGTGAAAGATCTTCCTCCAGCCGAGGATTTCTTTATGTGGGGTATGTTGGTGAGGGACTGCTGGGACGAGTGGAGAGGTCTGAACAGGTAGTACTTGGTGATGTGGTGGTTGAGGTTGCTGGGTCCAATGTTGTGGAGGGCTCTGTAGGCGTGTTCGAGGAGTGTGAAGTTGATCCTCTTCTTGACGGTGAGCCAGTGGAGGTCTTTCAGGTGTTCTGTGATGTGCTTTCAGTGGGGGATGGTCAAGACGAGTCTGTCGGCGGCATTCTGAATTTGTTGCAGCTTGCTCAGGTTCTTCTGGAAGTTCTGGCATAGAAGGCCTTGCTGTAGTCAAGTCTGCTCGTGATTAGGGCGTGTGTCACGTTTTTTCAGCAGTTGGCTGGTATCCATCTAAAAATCTTCCATAGGAGTCAGAGGGTGTGGAAGCAGGTGGAGACGACAGAGTTGACCTGTCTGGTCATGGTGAGTGTTGAGTCGAGGATGACCCTGAGGTTTCGTGCGTGGTCGGTGGGGGTGAGGGGCTTGCTGAGAGTTGAGGGCCATCAGGCTGAGGAGGAAGATCCCAGGATGAGGATCTCAGTCTTGTCGGGGTTCAGCTTAAGGCAGCTCACCCTCATCCAGGTGACTAACTCCATCCCATCCCTGAAGTTCTTCTGGGCTTAAGGGAGCCAAGGTCAATATCATAGCACTGTTCCTGCCTGTCTGAACGGCGTGAACATCACAATATGATTACCCCACCGGTCAGCCCAGCAGAAACATCGTAAAACCACTGGGGTGGGAGACCGCTGGTATGATGGCTGCCTCCTCCCCAGGAGTTTGGCGGTCAGAGTTTTCCAACCGTCAATCTCATAATGAGAGAATATGGCCCTCATTCTGACCTTGGCGGGCGGCGGAGGCCGCCCGCCAAAGTCCCGCCGTCAGATTACCGTTCCGCGGTCGAAAGACCGCGGCGGTAATTCTGACTTTCCCGCTGGGCTGGCGGGCGGTCGCCTTCAGACCGCCCGCCAGCCCAGCGGGAAAGAGGCTTCCACGATGAAGCCGGCTCGGAATCGAGCCGGCGGAGTGGAAGCTGTGCGACGGGTGCAGTTGCACCCGTCGCGTATTTCACTGTCTGCGCAGCAGACAGTGAAATACATGTAGGGGCCCTCTTACGGGGGCCCCTGCAATGCCCATGCCAGTGGCATGGGCACTGCAGGGGCCCCGCGACCCCCCCTACCGCCATCCAGATCCCGGCGGTCGGACCGCCGGGATCTGGATGGCGGTAGGGGGGGTCGGAATCCCCGCGGCGGTGCAGCAAGCTGCGCCGCCGTGGAGGATTCAATGGGGCGGCGGTACACTGGCGGGAGCCCGCCAGTGGTGCCGGTCCGACCGCGGCTTTACCGCCGCGGTCGGAATCCCCATTGGAGCACCGCCGGCCTGTCGGCGGTGCTCCCGCGGTCCTCCGCCCTGGCGGTCAAAGACCGCCAGGGTCAGAATGACCACCTATGTCTCTTACCACTACATCTGTGGCAAAGGCATAGAGAATATGTTCTTTTTGTTTAGCAATTAAGTCACCAACTGTAATTGTCCTGCATCTGCAAGAGGTTGAGTGGTAATTAGTGTATCTCTAGTGAGTTTTTCTTCAGTATTCCGGTCATTACAATAAACACACCAATTGTACTTTAACAACATATTCCCACTTATGATTGGGATGCCAATGACATCTTCAATTTTCTTTTCAATGTGATAAACTCTGGAAAAAAGAAAACAACTGTTTTTATTGTATGTTTTTTTAATTACATTCATAATTGGCATTCTTTACCTGTAAAAACTCATGAAGTATGTTGTTGGATTGTTTTTAATTTCTTCCTGCTTGAATCTGGAAATATTTTGCTAGAAGTAAACATGTGTGGTTATTTCTTGTTTTTTTTTCAAATCTCACATAAGATTTTTTTAATAAGAATTACATTTTTTTCTTTTTTTGCTGTTGATGTTTAGTGTGTTGTCTCTTCTGGAGGTTGTTGATTGTAGTTTTTTTTATATAACATTGAAAAATTATTCTGATGTTCTTTGGAAGTTCGTTGCATCTTGTTTATATTAGTACTGGAGAATGGTTATTTTTTGGGAAGGAAATATAAAATGTTAGTTGCTTTTTCACAATGATTTCTCTATTTTGGCATTTTGTTTTAATAGAGTACATGTTGGTCTTTATATTGATAATGGCTTTATCTAGTAATTGTTCAGTATGATAATCCTTCTAAATAGTATTTTCTAAACATTGAAGTCTGTTTCAATATAAAACTGGAAAAAAGGTTATTTGCCATTTTTTTAGTTAAATAACAAACTCAACTTACATTCATTAACTCATCTTACCAATAGAAAATAATTAGCATTATGTTTTAAGTAAAAACTATTCTCAACTAATGTTTTAAGAAATACATTTAACCTAATGCGAAATAGAGGGAATTTGATTTGCACTTTTTACTTTGATATGTGGGCAAAGTGTTCTACACCTAGAAGCATAACATATAATCAGTATATATTTTTATATTTTTGATAAACCAAAATGCCTTCACAATAACTACATTTTTAGATGTTTTCATTAAAAAAACACCTTTTCAAAATATTTAAATAGTGAAGTTTTCAATTTCTAAAAAGCGGTTATTTTTGCATGTCTTGTCTTTAATATTTAGTATACCCAAAACCGTAATCCCTGTAAATAGAAAACAACAATCTGTAATTTAAATATTTTTGTCCTTAATATTTGTTGGACCCAAATTTATAATTCCTGTTAAAAAAAACACAACAATCAGTTATTTAAATATTTACAGTGTGTACTAATTAGAGGTTTTTTTCAATTATAGTGTCCCTCCATTTATTAGCAGGAAAATTGACTACTTGTGTGAACTCTTAGAATGTTGTCTGGTCTCCTCAGTAACATGCCAGACTCAGCCCAAAATGGTGGACAGCACATTTAAATATTATTTTAAGCCTTAATTTAAGATAAAATATATTTCAGAAACAATATTTTTGGAATGATCTAATAATGATTGAATCTATATAAACCAAATAAAAACCAGTTTCATTAATGCGTGAGAGATTAAATATATGTATATGATATTTTGGTATGGGCATTATTTCAAAATAATGTGTAATCATGCTTTAAGTTTTTAATATAATATATTTCTAAAACATACTCTGCGGATTCATAAAAATATAGGGGGGTCATTATGACCCTGGCGGAAGGCGGAGAAGCGGCGGTAAGACCGCCAACAGACTGGCGGTCTTTTTTTTTGTATTATGACCATGGCGGTTACCGCCATGGTCATACGCCGGTTTTCCGTTCGGCCCGCCGGGCTGGAGACCAGGGTCTCCAGGCCGGCAGCTGTCACTAGACCGCCGGCGGTATTTGGACACGGCTGACCGCCATGGATTTCATGCGGTTTGAAACCGCCATGAAATCCATGGCGGTAAGCACTATCAGTACCAGGGAATTCCTTCCCTGGCACTGATAGGGGTCTCCCCCACCCCGACTCCCTCCCCTACCACCCCCACCACCCGTGCCACCCCCCAAAGGTGGCAGGACCCCCCTCCCCACCCCGACCCCCAACATAACATCACTCATACACACACGACACGCACACAGGCCCCACCAACACACATACACGCACACACACTGACATACATGCAAACATCCACACACAAAGACACGCACATCCACATTCAAACATACACGCACACATCAATACAGACATACCTACAGACATACACGCACCCATTCCCAAACACACAACACCCCTGCAAGCATACACACACTCACACACCCCCTCTACATACACAGACGCACACGCCCATGCACGCACAACACACAACACACCCCCCTCCCCTCACAGACGATTGACTTACCTGGTCCGACGATCCTCCGGGAGGGGACGGGAGCCATGGGGGCTGCTCCGTCGACACCACACCGCCAACAGAACTCCGCCACGCCGAATCACAGGACGTGATTCGCTGGGTGGTGTTCTGTTGTTGTGGCGGTGGAGGTGGAGCAACCTCCACTTCCCCGCCTCCCGCCAGTATGGCTGTTGGCGGCTCTCTGTCCGAAAAAGGAAGGAGAGCTGCCAACGGTCATAATAGGCCGAGCGGCAAACCGCCACCATTGGCGGTCTTCCGCACGGCTGTCCCCCGGCGGGCTTGGAAAATGACCACCGAGGTCAAAATGACCACCATAGTGTACAAAAAGTGCATTGTAAATGCACTTTTCATTATTTTAATGGACATGCCGAATTAAGATTTGTAGGGTAAAATCAGGTGAATAAAGACATGTGGAAGAAATGTTTGTGGACTAAGATCTGACTTTTGGCTCATGGTGGTAAAACTCAGGGACCAAAACTTCTCATCTGCCTGATAAGGTTAGGTAACATTGCTTTGTCAAACAGAAGAATGGAGGGAGTTAGTGAGAAAATATGGCTATGTCCCCTGGACTGCCTTGAGCACCATACAGAGAGCTTTACATTTTGTAGGTTGTTTGACACACAAACCACTGAAGCTGCGCCAACACATCATGTTCATGTGAATATGTCAGTGGCTCCTAATTATCAGTCTGGGTGCCACTTTCTGAGGTTTGTGGACCTCCAACATAAAGATCATTAAAATAATCCAATCTTGAAAGAATCAGCAGGCCTAGAGCCAGAGAATGATGACCTCCTGGAAGATATAATGTGATGCAAAATGTTTAGCTGAAAATAGCGAGGTGCACAGTGTATAGATCTGACTGACTCCAGGATCTCTTGCTGGAAGCAGTCACTCAAAAAATACATAGCTCAGTCAAAGACCACACCACTGCACGCTCCTTCCCTGAAGGAGTTTTAAGAATCTGATGATCCATAGTATCAAATGCCACCAAAAGGTCAAGCGAGATTACTATTGAAACACAACCGTTGTTAGATGCCTGACATAGGGTATCCATGAGTTTTAATTCAATTGCATTTCTATTTCACAATTCAATCCAATATAAATTTTACCTCTTTATCTTATTTTCTTATGTGGTCTGAGTCTGCCTTAAGAGTGGGTGAAGAAAAACATTGCTTTCTAGGAACTGTTGTAGTTGCCTTATCACCACGGTTCAAACAATGTAGAAGCTTGCTGCATCAGGGTAGTCTGCTCAAGCTGTCTTGTGTTTTATAAATTATACTATGAGTTGTGTTTTATTTTTATATGAGCATAATTATATTTCAAAATATGAACATAAATTTTGCTCTTTAGCATGGCAACTTTAAGGTAGGATTATAAAACCACATTCTATCAGGGACACCCTAATACAGCTATGCTTTTTAACTTCTAAAGCCATGTAAATTTAGAACATTAATTCAATTGGTTCAATTGAGTTGAACCAATATTACAACTCCCAGAAGGCAATGGGTTGATAACTTAGTGCTCAGGACTGGTACATGGTGCCCCTGATGACATGTTGACTGTGGCTTAACTATTTTAGCAACAGACCACATGGATAGAAATGAATGTAATGTTTGAAAATAAGTGTGAGATGTTGTGCACAGAGGACCTATTGGCTGATAGTTACAATTATGAATGCATTACATAATCACAATGATAGATTTGCCTTGCCATTGATTGCCAATTAGACTAACTAGGTCATACAAATGCACGCGGAACAGTTACAACACACAGGTGGAGATGGAAACCGAGCTACCATTCAGTCTAGGGACAGCAAGAAGTCAGCTGTCCATTCACCTGTCAAATTCACTATTAAACTATTGTTTTAAAAAATATTGAAATAGTAGGTATTTATTATTTAATTATAAAATATTTAGTAAACTCATTTGAAATTCATTATACAATATTTTACAGTTAACTAATAAATATGTACTCTGTTTATATATTTTGAAATTAATTTATATTTACATATATTTTTAACAATTTTACATGATGTAACTTAATTTAACACTATCTTTTATAGGGTTTCGCTTTATGTCTCTACCCCCATTATTTTCTACTGGAGTGTTTTTCAGTACCAGTGGTTGTCCATGTGTAGCACTAGTGATACTACAAAACTGTAGGTTACTACAAAAGTGCAGTATCAACACCAAAAAGTAGTAAACTTACTCAAAAGAGCAGTTTGTGAATCAGACCCAAAGAGAGGGGCTGTTGATGATTTCCTACAACATTGGTGTGTTTTGGGGTCTTAGAAAATAGTGAAATTCATATTGGGATTATGCCAGAGGAGCATTTTAATCTCTGTCATGATGCAAATTTACTTGGTATTGCATGTCGGAGATATACTGTTGTGAGGACTATTTCTTGTTATTATCTCAAGTTGTACTTGAGAGCAATAGAATCTGCATGGAAGGCACTTCATTTCTATAAGAGGAACTTCATATCAAGGTTCAGGATTCAGGATTTTGTGCTTCCCAGCTAACTCCTCTACCTCATATATCCTTGGTAACAAGAAGCAAAATGGGGCCAGATGTAGGTACGTGGCATATTGCGACTTGCAATTTGCGAGTCAGAGCGACTCGCAAATTGCAACTCGCAATTCGCGATGCAGAAAGGTGTCTCAGACACCTTCTGCGACTCGCTATGGGGTCGCAAAGACCCACCTCATAAATATTTATGAGGTGGATCGCAGTTTGCGACCCCATAGCGAGTCTAGGCACTCACGGGGATGGTGGCCTGCTGGAGACAGCAGACCACCATGTCCGTGACTGCTTTTAAATAAAGCAGTTTTTTTTTTCTCTTTGCAGCCCGTTTTCCTTAAAGGAAAATGAGCTGCAAATAGAAAAAAAAATGAAACCTTTTTGTTTCGGTTTTTTTCAGAGTAGGCAGTGGTCCAGGGGACCACTGCCTGCTCTGAAAAAATAATTTTGTGAGCATTCACAAAGGGGAAGGGGTCCCATGGGGACCCCATCCCGTTTGCGAATGAGTTACCATCCACTTCAAGTGGATGGTAACTGCGAGTTGATTTGTGACCGCTTTTGCGGTCACAAATCAACTCTACATCGCGGTGCACACCCCTTCCTATTTGCAAGTCGGAAACACATTTTGCGAGTCGGTACCGACTCGCAATATGTGTTTCTGCATCGCGTGAGGGCATTTGCGCCTCGCAAATGGCGTTTTTCGCCGTTTGCGAGGCGCAAATGCCTTCCTACATCTGGCCCATAGTTTGGTAATAAGAAGATGCAAAACTGACACAATGGATAGCACCATAACACAGGCACTACTTTGCTCATAAGATCATGAATTATTAGCCCTCCAGGAATGTGGCTGAAGCAATTTCCACTTTGTCTATGGATCCAATTATCCCTGCAGAAGTCTAGAAAATTAGTTATTGGGATAATATAGCTCAGTTACTTTCAATCAATCAGGAATTTGTAAAGCGCACTACTCACTGTGAGGGTCTCAAGGCCCCGAGGAGGGGAAGGGGGCAAAGCTGGGGAAGGGGGGTGCTGCTACTGCCCAAACAGCCAGGTCTTGAGAAGTTTCCTGAAGGTAAGGAGGTATTCGGTCTGGTGCAGATGGGTGGGAAGAGTTTTCCACGTTTTGGCAGTGAGGCGCGAGAATGATCTACCGGCAGTAGTAGTTCTGCGGACGGTTGTGAGGGCGAGGTCGGCGGAGCGGAGATGCCGGGTTGGGTTGTAGAAGGAGAGTCGTCTGTTGAGGTATTCTGGTCCGGTGTTGTGCAGTGCTTTGTGAGCGAGGGTAAGGAGTTTGATGGTGATTCTCTTGTTGACTGGGAGCCAGTCCAAGTTTTTCAGGTGGTCTGTGATGTGGCAGTGGTGGGGGATGTCCAAGATGAGGCATGCAGAGGCGTTCTGGATGCGTTGCAGCCTCTTCTGGAGTTTGCCCGTGGTTCCTGCGTAGAGGGCATTGCCGTAGTCCAGTTTGCTGCTTACGAGGGGTTGGGTGACTGTTCTTCTGGTTCTATCCATTTGTAGATCTTTCGGAGCATGCAGAGGGTGTTGAAGCAGGAGGAGGAGATGGCATTGACTTGCTGGGTCATGGATAATGAGAGGTCAAGGATGAATCCTAGGTTGCGTGAGTGGCCGGTGGGAGTTGGAGAGGTTCCAAGAGTAGCAGGCCACCAGGAGTCATCCTATGCAGTGGGGGTGGAGCCGTAGATGAGGACTTCCGTCTTATCAGAATTGAGTTTGAGGCAGCTGCTCTTCATCCATTCGCCGATGGCCCTCATTCCTTCATGGAGGTAGGTCTTGGCAAAGTCCATGGTGAGGGAGAGGATCAGCTGGGTGTCGTCGGCGTATGAGATGATGTTGAGGTTGTGGGATTGGCCGATGTTAGCGAGCGGGCCATGTAGACGTTGAAGAGGGTCGGGCTGAGGGACGAACCCTGGGGTACGCTGCAAATGATTTCGGTGGCCTCTGAGCGGAATAGGGGGAGGCAGACTCTCTGGGTTCTGCCAGTGAGAAATGAGGTGACCCTGTCCAGGGCTCTGTAACGGATTCCAGCATTGCTGACGCGTGAGCGTAAGGTGTGGTGGCAGACGGTGTCGAACATGGCCCAGAGGCCCAGGAGGATGAGGGCAGTGGTTTTGCTGCTGTCCAGTATGGTTCTGATGTCGTCGGTAGCAGCGATGAGGGGCGGTTTCGGTGCACTGGTTGCTACGGAATCCAGATTCGGAAGGGTCCAGGGTGCGGTTCTCCTCTAGGAAGCGGGTTAGTTGTCTGTTGACGGCCTTCTCAATGACTTTTGCGGGGAAGGGGAGCAGGGAGATAGGCCGGAAGTTCTTGAGGTCCTTTGGGTCCGCATTGGGTCTTTTGAGAAGAGCGTTGACATCGGCCTGTTCCAGCTCTCCGGGAAGGTGGTGGACTCGAAGGAGCTGTTGATGATCTTCTGTAGTTGGGGTGCGATAACGGAGCTTTCTTTGTTGAATATTTGGTGATGGCAGGGGTCAGATGGAGAGCTGGAGTGGATGGTGTTCATGATTTTGATGGTGTCGTTGTCGTTGACGGGGGTCCAGGAGAGCAGAAGGTAGGTCGGAGGTGAATCTGTGGTGTTGGTGGTTGCTGGGGGGTTCTGGGTGCTGAATCTGTCGTGAATGTCTGCAATGTTGCAGTGGAAGTAGGATTCTAGGGAGTCGCAGAGGTCTTGGGATGGTGGGATGTTGTTGGCATTGGAGCGGGGGTAGGAGAGTTCCTTCAAGACATTGAAGAGCTTCTTGTGGCTGTATGCGTTGTTGTTGATTTGATCTTTGAAGGCAGTTCTTTTGGCGGCTTGGATGAGTTGGTGGTGTCTGCGGATGGCGTTTTTGAAGGCTGTGTGGTTGTCCAGAGTCTGATCTTGGTGCCACTT
Organism: Pleurodeles waltl; assembly: GCF_031143425.1. Taxonomy (NCBI): domain Eukaryota; kingdom Metazoa; phylum Chordata; class Amphibia; order Caudata; family Salamandridae; genus Pleurodeles; species Pleurodeles waltl. Next base: position 118,179,610 of record NC_090436.1, on the reverse strand, counting down.
TCTTCGGCAGCTTTGCTTAGATTCGTCAAGGTCAGCGGTAAACCAGAAGGCCTTTCTGCCGGTGTGTCTATTGGAAGGATTCTTGATTGGGGTGAAAGTATTAGCACAGGTGTCGAGCCATTGTCTGAAGTTGCGGGCAGCTGCATCAGTGTCGGTGGTGTCGATGGGTGGGTTCTGTGAGAGGGTCGCGATAACTTGGTCTTCGGTGACCTTGTTCCAACTGCGGTGGGGGATCCGTTGTGGGTGGTGGTGTGTTGTGGGTTCTAATTATGTATTAAGGTTTATGGATTAAAATAAAGAAAATATGCATAAAGTACTCAAATGTTTCTGGATTTTGTAACCATCTCTTCCTTTTACTACTTTTTAGATTTCAGATACAGCCAGCTATAGGAGCCCTACTGTTTCCAATAGAGATTATAGTTAGAGTGGACTCTAGGACACACACCTACTCATGACTAAATTACTTTATTTCACTCACATGTCTGCTCTTGATTTGATCGTTTTTCTCCATATTATTGCTTTGTCCTGCCCAGAAGTGTTTTGGTGTCACAGTGTTCGAGGTGAAATAGTTGCATCATTCTACTGCCAACTTGAGGTGGTTCTTGTTATACAGATCTTGCATAGAGAGTCTTGTCAGCCTCATATTTTCCAAAAAAATATTCATTATATTTTCATTCAAGCGCCAGTCCTATTTTTCTTCTGCCCACCACAGTCTACACCTTGAGGTCATAGGTCAGCTCAATTCAGTTGTCAGTAGGATAGGTGTAGTCAAACAGTGCTGGGGGAATATTTCTTTTTAATCAAGCCATCAGGACTGGGAAAGAAACAACCACCAGCCACCGGCCTGGGCAGTACAGCTGGTACACAGTTAAGTCACTGAGACTCGGACTAAGCCAGTCAAAGTTAAGGCCACTTGGGCTGAAACTGACCCAGTAAAAAGACTAGCAAGTAGAGCAGAGCCACTCTAATTTCAGGCCAGCAAAGTAAGATGAAGATGTTACATTCAAGTCCAGAATATAGGTACTATCAGTCAGAAGAGAGGACACAGCCAGTTGCATGCCAGTTCTTTGGGTCTGTTACACAACTAGGGCCTGATTTAAAGTTTGGTGGATGGGTTACTCTGTCATAAACATTATGGATATCCCGTCTGCCATATTACGATCTCCATAGTCTTGATGGAATCGTAATATGGCGGACTGGATATCCGTTACATTTGTAACGGAGTAACCCCATCTTCAAACTCTAAATCAGGCCCCCAGTCACATGGCTTATAATGGTGTATGTCTCTTAATTACATTATATTGAGGTTAGTCCTTTATATTTTTCAAAACCAGTATATAAAAGACCCAATAATTTGACTTTTCCTATACCCATATATGCACAAGCAAATTATGTGAATCACCATTGTCATACGATGTTTGATTTGCAAAGCATAATAAAGGTGAAAGGGTGAAATTAGATGTATTTCCCAAGAAAACAAAGAAACTATTGAGGTTGAGTGCTGAGTCAGAAATACTGGTCAGTCATAACCATAGAGGTAGTTCAAGCATTTAAGTTTATTGCCAGATCCACAGAGCGGTAACAGTGGCCTTTCATTACTCAGTTAGATGTACCATTTTCTGTCATACCTTCAACATCCCAAAACTGGTCCTGTGAGCAGGCAAGCTGTCATGCGAACACAGCACGACCAATTTAATATTGGCCTTGATGGCTTCACAAGGGCTACACATGACATCTGGTTTGCTAATTATGTTTTGGAAAGTAACTGATCATCACGTAGGTATGTATGTTTATTTATGATATTTCTAGACTGCAAAATTAGACAAAAGGCAGTGGAGCGCTGTACGTGTTCAGAAACAAGAAAAAGGTACATTTGTAAGAGGAGAGGAAGCTGGGTTGTGGATAGTTAATATATTTTGATGTAGGATTCTTAACAAGGTGAATTTTCAACTCTTTCTTAATTAGGAGAAGCACTGTGGCAGTCCCGATAGATACGTGAATGTTATTCTGCATCTTGTGTTCATAAATGGAATGATTCAGCTGTTTCTGAAATAGTGCATGCCAGCAAGAGAGTTAATAGAGTACCATCAGTACTCGGTGATGTGATCATATTTCTTCTGGCCATGGATGTGCTGCAGCATGTAGGAACCTCTAAGGGGTGTCAGAGTGGAGACTGGAAGGCCATTAAGTAGGGTATTACCGCATTCTAAATGCAATAATACAAGGGCTTGAACAGCAGTTCTGAAGTTATTTTCTGGAAGGAATGGTTTGAGCTCCTTTAGAAGAGAGAGCTGGTACCAGGGTGTCGTGTTTTTTTGGCAATGTGTTTCATGATGGTTAGGTTGGTGCCCAGGGTGAATTCAAGTGTTTTCTCATTGGGTTAAATGTTAAGGCTCAAAAACACTAGAGTTCCATTCATTGAGTCAGGCTTGTACTGTATGTTGCTTATTGTTCTGGGCTAAAAAACAGGAATTCTGTCTCAGTTGGGTTGAGCTTCAACCTTGCACTGGACATCCCGGTCTAGGTGATGCGCAAGCAGTGTTTGAGGCATTGGATGTCTAAACAGCAGATACTTCCAAGTAGAGTTGTGTATCATCTGCATTTTGGTGGACCTCAATGCTGTTATCTGTAAGGAACTTTTGGCCGTGAAGTTATCCTGCAGTGAGTAGAGACACTTTCTATTGGGAACCAAGAAACCTTTTGTAAACAGGACAGACAATTGGAATCTTCACTGTCTTCACAACATGCAGTGCAGGAACAACTGGCAAACAAGATGGGCCTATTGTTTTCAATCAATAAAACTTCATTATTACCTATATTCTAGGAACCCGGAACATAATAACTGATGCTCTTTCCTGACAATATCCTGAGTGTCCAACCACTTTTCATCAGAAGATCCTAGCCCCTTAATGCATAATCGGAAGAACTCAATATTTTTTAGGTAGAATCCAGCCTGGATATACATCTCTTGCAAGAGAGGACTGGAAGTATAAGGACAAGGACTTATTTAGCCCAACCAAAGAGTTGCAGCTTGAAATCCTTAAGATGTGCCATGATTCACCCATAGCTGTTGATCAAGGCATCAAATCCACCATAGAAGTGATCTTTCGATCTTTCTGATGGCCCTCAGAATGAGAAAACACTGAATTATATATGTCACCTCATATCTAATCTCTGTTTAAGCCAAATCATCGCATACGCAACCTTTAGTGACTATTCCAACCCCTACCTGTCCTTCTGGTACCTTGGCATACTGAGTCCACCCATTTCATTTCTGCCTTATCTCTTCTGCGGGTAATTGAGTCATAATGTTGACAATGGAGTCTTCTTCTAAGATGACACAGTTCAATCCTCCAAGAACATTACCATTGGCTAAAGAGTTGGGGAAGATTTCTTTACATGAAATATTCTGCCTACATGGTCTTCCTCAAATTATTTTTTCAGACCAAGGTCCTCATATGTATCTTGCTTCTACAAACATTTCTGTCAGTCCTTACACATTGAGGTTGCCTTGTCCTCTGGCTTCCATCCACAAACCAATGGTCAGACTGAATGCTTAAACCAGAGTCTGGAACAATACTTCTGATGTTTTTTCAACTAAAGTCAAAGTGACTGGTCTACCTATCTGTCTCTTGCTGAATTTTCCTATTACAATGCATCTCTTGGTGCCTCAAAAACAACATAATTATTGTCTTATTTTCTTTGTATGGTGAACATCCTAGACTTTTTCCATTTGGCACACAGGTATCTGTTTCAGTCCCGGCAGCTGTTTCCTTCTTTCAATACCTCCAAAAAAAAGGGGTAGGGCTGCCCACCACCATCGGGATGGATGTGCCCCAACCCTACTGAATGGGGCAATATTCTTTCTGCTCAACCTGCAGCCTAAAGCATCTCATGCCAATGGAAAACAAGAGAGAGGACATTTGACTCTTTTGGGTGTTGATTTTACATACGGGGCAGGAGAGCTTGGCTAACTCCCAATATTGTCCCACTTGCAAAGGTGAGCAGTTGTACTTTTTGGGCTTGTGCAGGCTGCCCCCTGGAAAAACATACCAGACCCGGACATTTCTATAAACTACACATCTGGGGGAGTCTGAAGTCAATCATTTTTCCTACATTTCTGAATGAAAACTTCTGGAATCCACAGGAAGCCACAAACTTCCTACCATTGAGCATTGCCCCACCTGTGCTGATAAAACTCTACCCCCACTTCTGTGGCTGGAACAAGTGCCAGAGACAAGAATGGATCCAACCAAGGTCAATAGGAGTCTCCACGCAAGGTCTCCCATTGCCCTTGGTTTGATCTGTTCCTGTAGCAGCACTAGGCCCAGCCACACACGTGGGGCAGAGTTTTTATCAGCACAGGTCGAGCAATGCTGGGTGGTAGGAATTTTGTGGGTTCCTGCGGATTCCAGAAGTTTACATCATACAAATTTAAGGAAAATGTGTGAATTCTGACAAAGTTTGAGGTTTGCAGGGCAACGTGGGTAAAATAAAACCCTGATGGGATCCACACAGGTCACACCATCCTACAATCCCCTAGGAGTCTAGTTTTCAAAAATTTACAGTTTGGCTAGGTTTCCCTAGATGCTTGCTGAGCTACGGTCCAAAATCTATAGCTACCTAATCGGAAAAGAGTCAGTCTTTGTTGGAAAAATGAGCTGCGTTCATGTTGTGTTTTGGGGCATTTCTTGTCACAGGAACTAGGTCTACCCACATAAATGAGGTACAATTTTTATCAGGAGACTTGTGGGAGTGCCGGGTTGAAGGACGTTTGTGGCTCCTCACAAATTCCAGAACTTTTCATCACAGAAATATGAGGAAATGTAGTTTTTAGACAAAGTTGGAGTCTTGGTAAAAAGAAAATTGGGTGTGAGCCATGCAAGTCATCCCACCCTTGATATCCCTAGGTATCTAGTTTAAAAAAATGTACAGGTTGGCTAGATTCCTTTGGGTGCTGGCTGAACGAGGGTCCAAAATCTAGAACTAACCACTCGGAAAAAGAGGGTTAGTTTTGGGTGACAAAATGTGCTGCATCCATGTTGCGTTTTGGCCATTTCCTGTCATGGGCACTAAGTCTACCCAAAACAAGTGAGGTACCATTTTCATGGGGAGACTTGGGGGTATGCCAGGTTAAAGGAGGTTTGTGGCTCCCCCCAGATTGCACAACTTTCCCTAGGTACCCTCTGAGCTAGGGTCCAAATTCTAGAGCTACTCACATCAGAAAAAGGTCAGTTTTGGGTAGAAAAAAGTGCTCTCTGCATGTTGCATTTTCGGCTGTTTCCTGCACAGGCACTAAGCCTACCGACACAAGAGAGGTACCATTTTTATCAGGAGACTAGTAGGAGCATAGAATAGTAGAACATTTGTATTAACAATTGTATTTCACTGCATTTGTGCCTTTCAAATGCAAGCCACTGTATAAAAAAGATGAAATTTTGAAAAGTACCCTCCAAATCAAACGCTAGTATGGGCAGCTACCAATTCAGACATGTAGAAATAAACACTGCCCCTAAACTCTATATCTTATAATACCCATTTCAGAAATACATATGGTTCCTTGGTACTCATTTTTTACTCTACCTATTTTTCTATAAGAGTTGGCCTATATTCTGTAGTCAATGAAAAACCTTTGTGTGGTGCAGCTCAATTGTTTGCTCTGGGTACTTGGGTTCTTGGGGAACTTACAAACCCTATATATCTCCGAAATCAGAAGGGCCTAGCAAAGGTAATGATATATTGTTTTTGCCAATCTGTCAATGTGACAAAAAGTGCTTTCTACCACAATCTGGAAGTTGGTTCAGAACACACAAAATAGGGAAAATAGGTCACCTCCTAGAAAAATGCCAAAACTGTGGTACAAAATTAGGTTTTTTGATTCGGCTCTGCATGATCCTGAAAGCTGGGAAGATGGTGACTTTGGTATAGCAAACTGTTTATGGATGCTATTTTTAAGAAAAGAAAACAGACGCTTTAATCTGGAGCATTTCCCTTATTTTTCTCAAAAGACTCAAACTTTTTCTATATTTTGCTTATTTTCTCAGTCCCCTTCAGGGGAATCCACAAACCCTGGGCACCTTTAGAAACCCCAGGATGTTGGAAAAAAAGGGCCCATATTTGGCGTGGATAGATTATGTGCAAAAAAAGTTATAGAGGCCTAATCCTGAGCTACCTGAAATAGCCCAAAAAAAGGCTTATCACAGGGGAGAGGCTTAGCAGTGGAAGGGCTAACACAATAAACCAAGTAGCCTTCACACTTCAATTGCCACACTCATGGAAGGTACAGCCCATCTTTCATGTGTCTTAGTTGAAACCATATAAACCACATCCCTATAATTGTGTTATCTCTCATTACCCTCCGATTCTGGTGAACAATGTCCATGAAAATGAGGTACAGGACATTTGTGAATCTCAGGTCTTTCAGAACCATTTACAATTTCTGATTCATTGGAAGGGATATCCTCCTAGTGAGAGATGTTGGGAAGATGCTGACTCACTTCATGCTCCTGTCCTAATTTGACTTTTTTTTTTCAGCAGTTCCTTGATAAGCCCAGGGCCTCCGGAGGAGGGCATACTCTCTTGCTGCGGGTCGAAGCAAAGCCCGTGGCTCACCACACTATCTCCTTTGCATCCTGCTTGACACAACGGGATGCTTCTCACTGTTGCCTGCAGTCTGGGAGGTTCTATGGCAAGCTGCAGTGGGAAATATGTTGCCTGGCTCACTGGGTGGGCTTGCAGCATTCTGCTCCTTGGGGGCCATATTGAAGGTTTCTGTAATTCTCCTTCCCAAAATTCCTGGGAAGGGGTTTTATTATCCTGATCCATCATGGAGGCGCGACCATGCATTTTTGCCAGCATTTCCCAATCCATCATGGCAGCTTTGCTTCTTCCTCGATGTCACTTCCTATTTCTGGGTATAAAATGAGCAGGACTGTCTTACTCTTGGTGTTACAACACTCTTCATTCCTGCTAGTGTGCCCACACTCCTGTTGGTGTTTCCACGCTCCTGTTGGTATTTCCATGCTCCTGTTGATGTATCCATGCTCCTGTTGAATCTCCTTCAAGGACATTTTCTATTCTTGTTCTGTGTCTTAGGCTTCCATCTTGTTCCTTGCTACTTGTGTCCTTGCAACAGTCCTGGTTTCCCAGCCTCCATTTCTAGTCCTCACCTCGCCTCTTGGAAGTCTCCATTCACCATCAGAGGTTTTTTCCCTTCAGGGTTTTTCCTCGTAGGGGCTCCTTCTGAAGGGCACTGTCTGCTTAGACCTACCAGTGTTGGCAGTATTGTGGCTAACAGAAGGGGTCACCCTTATCTTTAGCAGCAAAGGAAAGTCAAGACTTGGGTGCGCAGATCTTCCCATCATTCTAAAGCTTCAAGTAGAACCCCATCTTCTGAGGAACCTGATAATGTGTTGATTTGCCTTGCCTTTTGACGCACTGAACAGCTTTGGCGGTTGGGCAGGGGTGGGGGGCAGAACAAACAGAGCTGGGCATTGTCTCCATCTGCCCCCTCAACCCCCAGGCGATACCACTGTTTATCACTGCTTTCATATCTTTCTCTTCACCCATCCTTTCCCCCCTCTCTGTCTCTCTTGTTCTGGAATAGTCTCATGAGGAATAATTAATCCAGTGCCCAAAAATGAGTCTACGCCACCAACACATGCATCCATCTGCACAAATTGTTTGTCTACTGTGTTCTATTCCCACCAGTATTGTGCACCATACTCACTGACAATGTGTTATTCCTCCAAACAGTGAATGGTTTATGATGATTTCTAAATCACACAGAGATGTGAGATACCGATGTATTAAATCATATATGTGTAATGAAGGATGAGTGAGTTACAATGAAGGAATGTCATGATCCCAATACTTGACAAGGCCACAAATACATTTGCCCAATTTGAAAGCATTCAACAGTGAATAATAATGTGCAAATTTCAGGCAATGGTACAGATGTAGGTTAAAAATGATTATGACATGTATACTAAAAACGCTGTCTAAATATGAAGGCAAAGCAACTTATAGCGTGCCTAAACCAAGATGTTTGTCTCTCTCAGCCCATTAGCTGCATGAAAAGAGCTACATTTTCACAGGCTTTTAAAAAATTGATTGCGGACTTCTGTGAATCTCAGCTTACCATGGAGGTCTTTCGACCATTAATGCAGCCATGTTTGAAATGACATCCTCGTATGTCATTCTTTCTTCGCCCTCCTGCAATTCATGAAAGAGCTGAAGAAACACGTCAGTGACGGCTGAAATAGTCCCCTCACCCTGTCAGATCTCAGCAGTTCCCTCCTGCTCCCAAGAAAACCTACCTGTCTGTTCGGTTTTGCTTTGGTCTGCACATCACTCTGTGGCCTCTGCCTAGGTCTGGGTTCTGTAAATATCACATGCATATATATGCAATGAAGGCCAAGGGATTGACACAATTGCCTCCCCTCCTCCGGGATTTTCCTCTTGAATTATGACGTGTGTAAAGTACAGTGACAGATGCTAATGAGTAAAGCCGGCATAACTCACAATGATGGTGGCCCCATTCAGAATCTGGTCCGAATGCCTCTAGGACCTTTCTATCTCATATATGTTCATATCCCTCAAGTTGAATGAAAGCCTACCAAGGGGGAGGGCCCCTGCTGCATCACACGGACTGAAGGGGTCTGTGTTACACCCATAAATGGGTGACTGGGGCATACTATTGCACCAAACGCAACCAGTGCACAGGGGCGTCTGGCGACTATGACAGTGGAGAGGTGGGTGAGTAACATAAATAGTTAAAAAAAATAAAAATAAAGAAGAAGTCACTTAGCTGTTTGCACAGACACGTCCTCCTCACTCCCGTCCTCTTCTTTTCCTGATGTCACTGCCCAGAGCCCCATCTGACCTACTTAACCAATCCTGGTGCTTCCCTCATGCTGTTGACCAGCATAAGAGAAGCAGCAGGATTGGAGGTCGAGGACTTTCTCGGCACTGTAGGTCTATGCCTGTCTAAGACAGCTGGGTTAAGACGTTTATAGTGCACGTCAGGCTGGCCATCACAAGACAGCCAGCCAAAGTGACATGCACACTATAAACTAGTACACAGGCAACCCACCACTGCTGCCACTCAGCAGGCCCCACCCCATCCTGACACTCGTTTCAGGACAGGTTGACGAAAAACAAAATGGTAATGAATTAACCTAATTATCAGTTTATTTTTCATCTTTGGGGCATTTTAGTGGGTCAACACTCCTCTGAAATGTAGGAGCTGCACCGGCCAGGGTACAGAGCTATCCGAAAGGAGTGCCATTTGAATTAACACCAAACCACAGAGCATTAGTGCAGACTTTATAGGAGGCCAGCGTAGACAGCATAGAGCAAGAGTTGCTGAACATGTATATAACGCAATAGTATGAGATGCTGCGTTTTGAATTTTATGCAGCTTACCATCAAAATGTGTGGCAGCTTCACAAAAAACTGCAGCACTCAATACTGGACCCTATGATAGACCAACCAACGGTTCACTCTTGCTTATCTCAAACAAGACTGCATCTTACTCAGATGTAATGATTGCAATACTTCCATGTAGAATTTATCTCAAGTTGTGAACCAAACACAAACCCCAATGTTTCTTTCTTTAGGTGCTAAATTGATTAGAGTGTCTCCAACGCACAATGGATCCTAGCTGGACAGACCATATCTGATTCTGAACCCTTCTAACATCAGTTCAGCTTTTCTGGTGTTAAGCTCTATATAGTTTTTGAGCACCCAGAAGTCTATGCTAAAAATGACAACAAGAGTTGCATGTAGATGTGAAATAGAACAAGAGTCTGACTGGAACGCTGAGGGATCCCGCATGTTATCAAGGTCCTAGGGTAAAGATGTTCATCGTACTATACGAAATCTATCACTTAGAAGAGAATAAAGGAGGTTTTTGAGTGGCGCTTGCTGCCATCATCAATTGGTTTGGGGGAGGAAGAAGGTGAAGCAGTGACACAATATTAGTAAGAGATCAGAGCCTTCGTCATAGATCCTAAAGACATCTTCCTCACACCCACGCCTGCTGTCTTGGAACTCCTTCCTGGATGAAAGACTGACTGCATGCCACCAAATTGTAAATTTCGTTTCAGGGACCATCCTACAGAAAATGTCCTTCAGGTCCAATACCTCGCTCGTTTTTTGTGTCCCCAGGTTACTGTTGTTTTGAAGAAGGCACCACAGGGGCTTGTGTGGCCTTTTCTGTAATGTAGGTCACACTGTGATTGTGAGAGCCCGAGGAGCTCAAGGGCGACATTCCTAATTTTCCTGGCATTGTGGCCCTACTAGCCCCAAGCAAATGAGGGAATGCATCCTCTCTTGTGTTTTCACCATATTTCTCACGAGGACACAGACCCCTGGGTGGCACACTGGTAATGAGCCTCATATGAAGTGGCACGCAATCAGTCCATACTTTCTGGGCAACCCTAAAATGGAGTGTTTGGATGTCCCCCAGAACCTCCAGGCACTACAAGAGGGTACAGTGGCACAATGCACTAGCCTGCGGGAATCTCTGTCCCTTCTTTCTAGTCACTGTGCACTGCAAGATGGACAGGTGGTTTCAATACTGAGCTGTCTATTTTGACGGCCGCATCTACAAAAACATAGAAAACATCTCTTATTATAATGACAATTTGTTGTAATCAATGATGGATGCTCGTAGGTTATAAAGGAAGTAGGTTTATTAGCTTAGTTGTAGGTTACACATAAAGCACCACCAGGACCAGCATCCTGCTGCTCAGCCCTTCTCACTCCAACTGTCCACTCATCCAAGCACAAACACTGTCAATATTACAACCTTATAATGACCTCACTCACTGGCTGAGCAGCAGCGAAAATTAAGGTAGTGGGTAGAATGCATTATATGGAAAGAGGCCACAAAACATCTTCCCTCTTGTGAAAACAATGAAATATTAAACAGAACAGAAAACGGCAAAACACCCCCATCAACAGTTCTCCAAAATTATGAGTACCACCCCATCGAAATAAACAGAACAGGTTAACAAACACTCTCTGCAATACACTGAAAAGGTTAACAAACACTCTCTACGCATAACTTGAATACTCCAATGGGATTTAAGATGGTAAAACAAAGTTGATCAATACGTTCCACAAATTTACAATACAAGTGTACAAATAACTCAAAACCTCCCTACTCACCCAACAGAGAACACTAACTACCTGTTCCCCTCTACATCACACACACTATAACAGGACCAGCTTGTTGCCTTCCACATCTCAACACTCAACAGGATTAGAGTTTCTTCCACCTCTACTGCATTGGGGTGTAACCACGTACCCCATCAGAATACACCTAAACAGAACTAGGGTCCCACCTTCCCTCCACTGCATTGGGGCGTAAACATGTACCCCCATCACTATTCACTTAAACAGAACCAGGATTTCACCTACCCTCTACAGCATTGGGATGCAACCATGTACTCCCATCACCCTATGCTCAAACAGGAATAGGGTTTCACCTACCCTCTACTGCATTGGGATGTAACCACTTACCCCGTTAATATTGGGCCTAAAACACTGCCTCCACATCCTTAACTTTGTAGGAAGGATTGACACATATCACTGGGGTGAAACCCTCTTCACATTGGGCTTAAGACACTGCCTTAACCCCATAGGAAGGATTGACACATATCACTGGGGTTTACCCCCCTTAACATTGGGCTTAACACACTGCCCCCACATCCTTAACCCCATAGGAAGGATTGCCACGTATCACTGGGGTGTACCCCCCTTAACACTGGGCTTAACACACTTCCCCCACCTCCTTAACCCCATAGGAAGGATTGGCACATATCACTGGGGTGTACTCCCCTTAACATTGGGCTTAAAACACTGGCCCCACATCCTTAACCCCTTAGGAAGGATGGTCAAAAACACAATCCCAATGATGGATCAAAATAATACTAATATCACAACATAAAAATGTCACTCTGCACGTGACTCTAGCATCCAAACTCAAATTATGCGTCTCTAAGATCAAGCATGGCTTCAAAACTTCGGGCCAATATACACACGCAAAATATGGTAAGCAAAATTTCATGTTAAAATAGCATTAGGTTGCACCTCCCATGCGTAACATACATGCCACGGCTCAACAACTTTGAAACATGTCAGTAACAGCATAGCATTTCTCAATTCAATACAGCATTAAAAATTAATTTCAGCAGTGGCAAGCATTGTCAGCATAAACATAACATTACTCAATTCAACTCAATGCATCTTTAAAATAGAGGATAGCAGTATTGAAAAATACACTCAAGAAATGTATGGTATTGAGTAAAATGCACATGACAGTATATCTAAAGTTAAATTATTCCCTGGAAAATATTCAAATACTCCACACCGGTGAGCGACTTCTCGCCCGAATACATTGCCACTCTACATTTTATTCCATTTAAAAGCACGCACAGTTCTTTATCCTCATACGAAAAATTGGCATACGTTCCCCACTACACGAGCTGTTCCCATGTACCAGGTCAGCGCTGTAGTCTTCCTCTCAGAAAGTTTCCTGGAAACAGATCAGGGACCCAATGATCTCTCTTGTAGTATAGAGGATGGGGAAACTCAGCAACCCAGTCAACAGGTAGACTGCAACTGTTACTCACAATGTGTGCCCTTAAGCACAGCACTTCAAGTGGCTGCTTCACAGGTTCACTGATCACTCTTCAGATAGTGTTTAAATGCTGACACCAGTTGTTCCTCCAACTGACTTTCCACTAGGTTGCCAAATGTTCAGTGCCACACATTTTTAACTCTGTACACACACAGTTCTGCAAATCATTTCCTCAATACACCCAGTCCATACAAGCAGGTAAAACATGTCTGGCTCCCAGCACTGCTGTGCAGACCACCTTCTTAATCTGCAGGCCACTACACTTCATGTTTGCTGCACACCTGGTAGATTTAACAGCTTGCCTTGAAGTTAAACAGGTCACACGCCTTCTAACGTCTGTATATTCCTACATCTTATCAGAAGTATCACATTTGCAAGAATTGTAAAATAAACCTTCCTATACAGTGTTAGCTAATAATAAGCACAAGACATCTTTCTTATGGATATGTTGAAGTTTGCAAGATTAAAAAAGCCAGGATAAACCCCTTTTGCAATAGGTTATTAGGATGTGGCTTTCACTGGCCTGATGCACTGCTCATGAATCGTAGCTTCTTTTTGCCCTATCTTTTATATGTGAGAAGGGAAGCAAGATAATCAATTAATTGTTAAAATGAGTGACATATTATATGATTGCCCATGCTAAGGCAACCTTGAATCCTGACCAAGTACCACATAGACTAGTAAACTGCACAGACAGCAGCAATGGGTAAGATACGCCTACGAACATTACACCTAAGCTTACAGACCTAGAATGTGGCTGGTTTTTCACCTGCCAACACTTTCCTAGCATGCAGTTGGCTCTGTAGAGCTGGATTCGGACGAGTCTATCTCAACCCTACTAGCATGCCTTTCATTGCTGGCTCAGCTCGGGGCACACTTGATCTGGCTTGTGATTGGCTCTGCCACATGTTCCCTGACCTAGTATTTGAATGTGTCCTTCCTTGTCCTACATGATTACCTCTGACCCTACATATAACTTTCTATGGCCCAGCCATTGGGTGTTCCTTGTATTTAGCAGGGTCTCAGCCTCACTGGTATGGCCTATAAATGGTTGTCCACCAGCACCTCTGAAGTAGCCAGACAGGCTGTGATTTAGCCAATTTGCTCTTCCCCAAACCTGCAAGCATGAGTTCTGACTGGCCTTGCAACAGTCCCAGTGCCTTCCCCTGTAACTGACTTTGCCCACGCTCCCTAGCCTAAAATGTGAATGATTCTACACCACACCTACTGACCATCTAGTTGATTTGTTTTGTTGCAACCTACTGGACAGCTATGTAACATAATCTTCCTTAGCCCTACAAGCGTTATCTGTGTTGGCTGTTCCGTAGCATCTGCTGAGGCTTTCGATTGGCTTTCACCCACCCACCTAGCTACCATGTGAATGTCTTTTTTTTTTTAGGGTCTCTTTCAACTTATATGTCATTGGCTCTACTCCAGCCCAACCAACTTGGCATCTGAATGAGTCTTCTCCAACCAGACTGATTTGGTAAGCAATCTTGTATGGATACAACATTTTCTATGGTGCACAGCTTCAGAAAATTAGGGTTAGATAACTGTATCTTCTTTTAGGAGGAAACAATTATATTATAATTCAATGTTGTTTGTGTTACCAAGATTAACTGCCTGCCTGTACATTTATATGTGCAATTATTTCTAGTACAATCTGTTTCTTTATTAGATAACACTAATACATGAGTGCACAAGATGCCAAATATTTACAGATGCTTATTTTCCTGGTGCTCTTGAGACCAACCTCACCTGGGGTGGGGTGGGGTGACAGTTGGGTTTGTGCATTCCTACTAGACAGCCACACACAAAGGGAACTTAGGTGTGACTGATGGGCCATCAACATCCTGCTAGGCCATCCTGGGCATGTTCATATTGGTGACAAGTATGTTTTGTAGGTATGCAATGTTGCATTTGTGTAAATAATTACATAGGACCTCATTTTGAGATGCTGAAGCAATATCTCTTTGTAGATGACACTCTGGGCAACCACAGGTGACCCAAAGTTACTTAAGCTGGCAAACCTGGGTCTAGAAACATCAGATTCAGTTTTACATGGTGGGAATCTGTACTCTTGTCAGGGGCTACAGGCAGAGGCACTACCCCAGCTCTTGCTTGCCATCCTCTGCACCACGGAGAGAGTGGATAACACTCTCTGAGCATTTCCCGCCCCATACAGGTATTCTCACACCAAATAACAGGCAACGTGTAATGAGACACTGAGTGACCATATACGTAACTATATATCCTAATGTTTGTATTTAACATTCAAAAAAGCCCACAGCTTCCTGTCACTAAGAGTAAAACATGTGTCAGATACAGGTTTCCAACAATTTCTGAGAAACAATTAAATAAACTATGTGTAAGGTGCAAACTATTTGGTATAGAAAGTGATGTCCTAAGTACCTGAAGGTCTCTGAACAATGCCCAGATGGATGGAGTAAGGGACCATGCTTTCAGGGACTGGAAGACCATTTTTAGACAAAGAAGCCAGGCATAGGTAAAAAGGGCATTTCCTGCCACCTTAATCAGTCAGTTCCAGAACTGTCAGTCCTCTAGATTCTGGTATGCTGACAGTAGTCATGCTGAGTAAAGGGGAGGGACCCATGCTGTACTCCACCAGACCACATAGCCTAGCTCTTGGTTCCAAACCTTGTTGACATGGGCCATCAGCATACCTGCATGATTGTAATGGTTGGTGAGGCCAACAATCAGCATTAACCAGAGACTTAAAACTAGGGGGACTCAGGGAAGAAATGAATGCTCTGCAGACCCTTGAGGGGACTGTCCCTTCATAACAATGTCTTAAAGAAGTTGTAACTAATATACTTGGTTACTTTTGCTTGTTGTTGCTGTGAGGGCCCGCTGACACTCATTTTTGAGGATCAGTACTCGTTTATTACAATAATGACTCCATTGACGATCATAATTTCAAATCCGTGCTCTCCAGCAGCAGCTCCAAAGAAGCAGTGGTCAGAACTTCAGCCTAGCTTGAAGTTAATAACTTATTTTACTGTAAATAACAAATTATTGTATATCCTACTTATGATAATTGAATTAAAGCCTTGGAAGGTGGGTTAGGAACTATAAACTTCAGGTGACAGAATGTGTCAGTATGCTCATTCAAATCAAAACAAGCTATCCGGCCAGCTGCAAGTTAGATTAATGCAAAGCAGAAACCTGGTAATATTTGGCCAAATTCATAGTTAGGATGGTCTCGACCATAAACTACTTCCACTGAAATGTGCAAGGAACTGTAGGAAATGTCGTAGTTCAGTCAGACAGGGGCATAACTCTCATTAGTACGCTGCAGAAGGTGGAAGGGCAGTAGCACTGGGGCAGAGAGGTGTGAGACTCCTTCTTTAGCCCTAATTTTGTATTGTTTTAAAACATATAATAGCTCAAAGCTATAGAATAGGGTGGTCTCCATGGAATAAATCAAAACCTGGAAGTGCACAAAATGTTCTGTTTACTAGCTGGACGCAATATTTGTGGTATCCAGACCGGTCTGCCCCATGATGTACCTAATGAGGCGAGGATAAAACATGATGTGCACCACATTAGAGCGACTTTTGTGTGCTGTTTATGGTGATGGGGGTTACCAGTAGTGCACCTATGGTACCACGCTGGACCCAGCTGCATACACATAAATTGGTATCACTGGTTTTCTGAGAATATTTCTTATATTATATTATAGACGTAACTGAACCAGACCTGTGTTGGCCAAGACCAAATAACACAGATTTACATGTTTTTCTATTAACATATGCATACAGCAAGGACAGAGACTACAGTGGCATGGATTTTTTTTTTTAATCTTCTGACTCAATATTTCTACACACATAACATTATTAGAGTTCTAATCAAGGAGTGGTTAGCAGAAAAGGGCCATTAGTCATTAGGAATAGCTTTGACCTTTATAGGCAACATGATAGGCAGAAACATGTCGACTATTCGTAGAATACCATGAGGGTCATATTTAAGCATAAATAAATTATTTTTAAACCCTAAGAAGGCAAGAATAAAGTAATGATACCACAATACAGCTTTAATTGTTTGACCATTGATTTAAAATGACAGAGTTACTATTAGGCTCAATTTCTTGAGGTAGGAAAAACTCCCTGAAAAAATTTAATCTTGGACTTGTTTCCTGGTTGATAAACAAAACATGATAATAACGCCTACCACCATTTGTCAGCTTGGATTTGTGCCTTTTGTTATTATCTACACTAGGAACCAGACCGCTAGGTTCTTGCCATGGCCATGGGTCTTTCACCTGACAAACAAATGAAACAGGGCCTGCCACATCTTGGTCGGCAATGCAGTTGGCTTCAGCATAGCTCACGTGACCTTGCAAGTGACAAGATCTTCCTCAGCCCCACTGACCAAGTATGAAACCAGATCTCTTACAGTCCCACTGGCATGACAGGCAACTGCCTCTGGCCCATTCATACAGGCCTGCAATTTTGCTAACTTTGTGCTAACCTCACAATCTAATATTTGACTTGTAGTGCCCCACTGCTGTTTTCCTTCCATGGGGCCAGACCTACTGAAGAATCACAGGCCTGACTTATGCTGGCTTTAACCCAGCTCCGGGGCTTAACATGTGACTATCTCTGCCCAGTCCCACTGCTTGACTGATGACTGGCTCTCTCCAAGTGTATCTACCTGCTAAGAATGTTGTTTTTCCAGGCCCAGACATGTAATTAGCCTTCCTTTGTACATGCATGTGTCTGGCTCAATACCAGCCCCTCTGTCATCGCATGCAACTATCTCCATACCAGTTCTGCTGATCTGGCATGCAACCTGCTCTTCTCCAAGCACTATCTGTGTGAGTGGGAACTGGTTCTGTGCCAATGGTTTGACCTACAACTGGGACAACCACAGCCCTACTAAAAAATACAAATATGCCAAATACTAAAATTGACTATTTTATTGACTGCTTTCAGGCCTACATGTGACTGGCTCATCTGCAACCTGACTGACATTAAATGTGACTGACTCTATCACAGCCCCACTGACTTAACAACTGCCTTTGCTCCAGCCACACTGGACTGCTATGCTACACACCAGCTCCAACCTCACATGCCTGCCCTCCTAGTGGCTTTTCCCAAACACCTGATGCTACCCCAACCCACGGTCCTGGCATCTGACTGGCTATGCCATAGTGTTAGAAATGGGGTTTTTGGTTGGCAGTCAGGTTACCTCCTGTCCAAGCAAAAGCCCTCACTCTAGTCAGGGTAAGTCACACACTATCCAAGATTATCCTGTGCCCACCCTCTGGTAGCTTGGCACGAGCAGTCAGGCTTAACTTAGAAGGCAATGTGTAAAGTATTTGTGCAATAAATCATACAATACCACCATATAGCACCACAAAACTACACCACACAGTGTTTAGAAAAATATATAATATTTATCAGGATAATTGTAGGTCAAAAAGAATAAAGTTGCAATGGAAAATTGTAGAAATATCACAGGGAAGTGATATAAAGTGTCTTAAGTCTTTAGAATGCAATACAGTGTCTTTCAAGCACAAAGTACCTGGTTTCTGGTGGAAAATCTCCTCAGAGGGCCACAGGAGAAGAGATGCGTGGAAAAAGGGGTGTGTGCGTCGATTTCTCCTCAGCACACACAGACTTGCGTCGGTCTTTTCCACGCGGGGAAGTCGGGCGTCGTTTTCCGGCGCGCAGACAGTCTCTTTTTGTGGATCGCGGGGATTACCAGATGTCCCGGGTCTGTGCGTGGATTCTCCTGCTTGTTTTCCGGCTGCGCGTCGTTCTGCGGGGCTGCGCGTCGAAGTTTCGATCTCACGGTAGGCGTCGCGTCGATTTCTCCTTGGAAGTCGGGCGGCGTTGTCCTTGCGAGGCCGTGCGTCGAAAGTTTGGTCTCACGGCAGGCGTCGCGTCGATTTCTCCTTGGAATTCGGGCGGCGTTGTCCTTGCGAGGCCGTGCGTCAAAGTTTCGCACTCACGGTGGGCGTCGCGTCGATTTCTCCTGGAAAGTCGAGCGGCTTTGTCCTTGCGAGGTTGTGCGTCGAAGTCTCGATCGTCCCGAGGGCGTCGCGTCGATCAGCGTCGGTGTGCGGCGTTTTTCTCGCCGCAAAACAAGCTGTGCGTCGAAATTTTCGGCGCACGGAGCGTCCAAGTGAAAGGAAGAAGTCTTTTTGGTCCTGAGACTTCAAGGAACAGGAGGCAAGCTCTATCCAAGCCCTTGGAGAGCACTTTCACAGCCAGACAAGAGTTCAGCAAGGCAGCAGGGCAACAGCAAGACAGCAGTCCTTTGTAGAAAGCAGACAGGTGAGTCCTTTGAGCAGCCAGGCAGTTCTTCTTGGCAGGATGTAGTTTCTGGTTCCGGTTTCTTCTCCAGCAAGTGTCTGATGAGGTAGGGCAGAGGCCCTGTTTTATACCCAAATGTGCCTTTGAAGTGGGGGAGACTTCAAAGAGAGGCTAAGAAGTGCACCAGGTCCCCTTTCAGTTCAATCCTGTCTGCCAGGGTCCCAGTAGGGGGTGTGGCAGTCCTTTGTGTGAGGGCAGGCCCTCCACCCTCCCAGCCCAGGAAGACCCATTCAAAATGCAGATGTATGCAAGAGAGGCTGAGTACCCTGTGTTTGGGGTGTGTCTGAGTGAATGCACAAGGAGCTGTCAACTAAACCTAGCCAGACGTGGATTGTAAGGCACAGAAGGATTTAAGTGCAAAGAAATGCTCACTTTCTAAAAGTGGCATTTCTAGAATAGTAATATTAAATCCGACTTCACCAGTCAGTAGGATTTTGTATTACCATTCTGGCCATACTAAATATGACCTCCCTGCTCCTTTCAGATCAGCAGCTGCCACTTCAACAGTGTATGAGGGCAGCCCCAATGTTAGCCTATGAAGGGAGCAGGTCTCCCAGTAGTGCAAAAACGAATTTAGGAGTTTTACACTACCAGGACATATAACTACACAGGTACATGTCCTGCCTTTTACCTACACAGCACCCTGCTCTAGGGGATACCCAGGGCACACATTAAGGGTGACTTATATGCAGAAAAAGGGGAGTTCTAGGCTTGGCAAGTACTTGTAAATGCCAAGTCGAGGTGGCAGTGAAACTGCACACCCAGGCCTAGCAATGGTAGGCCTGAGACAAGGAAAAGGGGCTACTTAAGTGGGTGGCACAATCCGTGCTGCAGGTCCACTAGTAGCATTTAATCTATATGCCCTATGCACCTGGAGTGCACATGACTGGGGACTTATAAGTAGATTAAATAGTTCAATCAGGTATGATCCAAAGTTACCATGTTTACAGAGAGAGAGCATATACACTTTATCACTGGTTAGCAGTGGTAAAGTGCGCAGAGTCTAAAAACCAGCAAAACAGTATCCAAAACGAGGAGGGAGGCAGGCAAAAAGTTAGGGGTGACTACCCTAAGGCTGTCAGGTCTAACATGTGTCCCCCCCAGCTGAAAGTGGGGAGAGCTACCCGACCTCCTGGGAGCTCTCCTCGCTAAGGCGGAAGTACCTGGAGAGACCATCAGCATTGGCGTGGTCAACCCCGGGGCGATGTTCCACCGTAAAGTCCATCCCCTGTAGGGAAATGGACCACCTCAGAAGTTTTGGATTCTCACCCCTCATCTGCATGAGCCATCTGAGGGGTCTGTGGTCTGTCTGAACTAGGAAGTGAGTCCCAAACAGGTAGGGCCTCAGCTTCTTCAGGGCCCAGACCACAGCAAAAGCTTCTCTTTCAATAGCACTCCACCTCTGTTCCCGTGGTAATAGCCTTCTGCTAATAAAGACTACCGGTTGATCTTGGCCCTCCTCATTTAGCTGTGCTAGGACTGCCCCTATGCCATGCTCTGAAGCGTCTGTCTGCACGATAAATTCCTGGGAGTAGTCAGGGGCCTTGAGCACGGGGGCCGTGCACATGGCTTCCTTTAGGGCGTCAAAGGCTTTCTGACAAGCCTCTGTCCAATTCACCAACCTAGGTTGCTTCTTGGACGTGAGTTCTGTCAAGGGGGACACAATGGTACCATAGCCCTTGACAAACCTGCGGTAGTATCCGGTGAGGCCTAAAAAGGCTCTCACCTCAGTCTGGGTTCGAGGTGGTTGCCAGGCCTTGATAGTTTCGATCTTGGCCTGGAGTGGCTGCACCTTGCCACCACCTACTAGGTGTCCCAAGTACACCACGGAACCCTGCCCAATCTGGCACTTACTAGCCTTGATGGTCAGGCCTGCCTGTTGCAGGGCCTGAAGCACCTCCTTGAGGTGGAGCAGGTGTTCCTCCCAGCTGGAACTGTAGACAGCTATGTCATCCAGGTAGGCTGCACAGAAGGCATCCTTGCCAGCCAGGACCCCGTTAACCAACCGTTGGAAGGTAGCGGGGGCATTTTTTAATCCAAACGGCATCACTCGGAACTGGTAATGGCCGTCAGGGGTGGAAAAGGCGGACCTTTCCTTAGCCCCCTCAGTCAGGGCGATCTGCCAGTACCCTGAAGTAAGATCAAACGTACTCAGGAACTTGGCAGCGCCTAGCCTGTCCACGAGCTCATCAGCTCGGGGGATGGGGTGAGCATCAGTCCGGGTGACTGAGTTGAGACCCCGGTAGTCCACACAGAACCGGAGCTCTGGCTTCGCACCTGGGGCAGTAGCCTTAGGGACCAATACCACTGGGCTGGCCCAGGGACTACTGGATTTCTCAATGACCCCTAGAGTCAACATCTTGGAGACCTCCTCCTTGATGCTGGCCTTCACCTTATCCGACAACCTGTAAATTTTGTTTTTCACAGGGAGACTGTCACCGGTGTCAATATCATGAACACAGAGGTGGGTCAGCCCAGGAGTAAGGGAGAACAGGGGGGAGAACTGCTCCAACAGCTCATAACAGTCTCCTTTCTGATTTAGAGTCAGGGTGCCAGACAGAATGACCCCGCTTACTGACCCATCACCTTCTTGGGCAGAGAGGAGGTCGGGGAGAGGTTCACTCTCCTCTTCCGTTCCTTCATCTATGACCAGAAGCATGTTGATCTCCGACCTCTCACAATGAGCTTTTAGTCGGTTCACATGGAGCACCCTTAGGGGATTCCTAGGGGTTTTGAGGTCCACTAGGTAAGTGGCCTCCCCTTTCCGCTCCTTTATTTCAAATGGGCCAGACCAGCGGTCCTGGAGAGCTCTGGGCTCTACTGGCTCCATTACCCACACTTTGTCTCCAGGTTGAAACTCTACCAGGGTGGCCTTCTGGTCATACCATTGTTTCATCACCTCTTGACTGGCCTCAAGGTTATCTTGGGCTTCTTTCCAGAAGCGGGTCATCTGGTTGCGGAGGGCCAACATATAGCTGACCACATCCTGAGGGGGTGCCTTTGGAGCTTTCTCCAATCCCTCCTGGACAATGCTTAAGGGTCCCCTGACAGGGTACCCATAGAGAAGTTCAAAGGGACTGAACCCTACCCCTCTCTGGGGGACCTCTCTGTAAGCAAAGAGAAGGCATGGTAAGAGGACGTCCCACTTACGCCTCATGGCCTCAGGAAGGCCACCAATCATGCCTTTCAGGGTCTTGTTGAATCTCTCCACAAGACCGTTCGTCTGGGGGTGATAGGGTGTGGTGAACTTGTAAGTTACACCACACGCATCCCACAGTGACTTCATGTAGGCGGACATGAAGTTAGTGCCTCTGTCAGACACTATTTCCTTGGGGAACCCCACACGGGTAAATATCCCCATCAGGGTTCTGGCCACCACCGGTGCAGTTACTGTCCTTAGAGGGATTGCCTCTGGGTAACGGGTGGCATGGTCCACCAAAACCAGGATGAACCTGTTGCCTAAGGCAGTTTTGGGGTCCAAGGGGCCAACAATGTCGATGCCCACCCTTTCAAAGGGGGTGCCAACGACAGGAAGTGGAATCAGGGGGGTTTTAACCCTTTTTCCTGCTTTACCACTGGCCTGGCAGGTAGGACAGGATCTGCAGAACTTGTCTGAGTGTGTCCTCATTTTGGGCCAATAAAAGTGGGTGACAAGCCTGTTAAAGGTCTTGCCCTGCCCCAAATGTCCTGCCAGGGGAATGTCGTGAGCCAGACCCAGTAGGAAGGTTCGGTAACATTGGGGGACCACCAGCACACGTGCTGCCCCAAAGCCCGGAACCTTAGGCTCACTGTAAAGGAGATCATTCTCCCAATATAGGTGGTGATCGCCAGAGGCGTCGCCGGCTGCCTGGTTTGAGGCTTGTTTCCTCAAACCTTCTAGAGTGGGACATTCTTTCTGCGCCTTGCAGAAGTCCTCCCTGGTGGGTCCACCCTCAACTTGCCAACCAGCAAGCTCAGGTAAGTCACCTAGGGCGGCGATGTCTTCCCCAGTTGGCTCGGAAGCCTCCTCCTCAGGAGCCCCGTCAGCCACTGTGGGAACAGCGGGGGCCGGTTTCCCGCACCCCTGGTCCCTCCTCCTGGCAGCTCTCTGGGCCATCGTTCCAGGCTCCAGATGCCCTTGACTTCCCTCTCGGTCAGCCATGGACCGTGTGGTCATGCAGACCCACTCAGGTAACCCTAACATCTCCAGGTGAGACCTGAGCTCCACTTCTTTCCAAGCAGTGTGCTCAAGGTCATTGCCTAACAGACAATCTACAGGCATGGCAGGACTCACAGCTACTTTCAGAGTACCAGAGACCCCCCCCCACTCAAAGGGAACCAGAGCCACCGGTAGGTGACTCTCGCGATTGTCAGCTACTCTGACCTGGTGGAATGTATTAGGCATTATCTGCTCTGCTGACACCAGCTGACTCTTGATAGTAGTCATACTGGCTCCTGTGTCACGCAGAGCCTCCACCCTCTGCCCATCAATGGTGACCCACTGCCGGTACTTGGAAGTATTTCTAGGCATGTGGGCCTTGGGCACCATTTCTCCTTCTCCCAGGGACACTAGGGAAATCTCTACCTGTTCCCCAAAGCTAGTTGGGTCCATCTCCCCCCCGAGTGCTACACTAGTCAACCCAGGTGCCTGTCCGGTAGTGGACGGTGCCCTCTTGGGGCACTGAGGATCGCCTTTGTAGTGACCATATTGGTAACATTCCATGCATTTGGGGCTAGATTTTCCTGACTTGTCAAATGTCCCTGGCTTTCTCCCAAATTTGGAAAAGGAAGGGTTGCCACCCCCTCCCTGGGAATTCTTTTGGGGGCCTTTAGAGAGTTCCTTATCTGTAAGTTTATCTCCCCCCTCTTTCTTCTGTTGGGAACCCTGACCACCTTTGTGGGAGTCCCCCCCAGGTACCTTTTTGGACACTCTGGTGCTAACCCAGAGGTCCGCCTCCTCAGCAAGCTTCCTGGGATCAGTCAGCTTACTATCCACTAGGTGCTGGCGCAAATCTGTATAAGTAACATTAAGCATATGCTCTCTCAGGATCAAATCATATAAACTTTTATAATCTGCTACTTTGTTGCCCCGCACCCATCCATTCAGTGCCTTACTAGAGAAATCAAAGAAATCTACCCATGTTTGTGTGGTTTGTTTGGTGCTGTCCCTGAACCTCTGACGGTATCCCTCAGGGGTCAGCCCAAACTTGGCAAGTAAAGTGGCTTTCTGGAGTGGGTATGTGTTTTGATCCGGTGGATCCAATGTGAGAAGTGTGTCCCTCCCCAATGGCGGCACATAACCCCACATAGCTACCCCCCATTGCCCTTCAGGAACCTCATGAGCCCTTAGTGCAACTTCATAAGCAGCTAACCATTTATCTATGTCATCTCCCACCACAAAACTGGGCACCACATTTTTGGGTATACGAACCTTCTTTTCTCCAGCAGGTCCTGTCTGTATGCTGCCACCATTATTGCTGGATTCAGACTGTCTTGCCTTGATCTCCAGCTCCTTGAGACTCAGTTCATGAGCCAACAATAGTTTCTTTTCAGCCAAAGCTCTTTCAGCTTCCACTTGTTTGGCTGCTCTTTCAGCTTCTGCTTGTTTGGCTGCCCTTTCAGCTTCTGCTTGAATCTGTTTGGCTGTCCTTTCAGCTTCAATCTGTTTGGCTGCTCTTTCAGCCTCAGCTTGTTTGGCTTCTCTTTCTGCCCTCCTCTCCTCCTGTTGCGCCTCAATTTTCAGTTTTGCCATTTGCAATTGGAACTCCCTTTCCTCTCTCCTTTCCTCTGCGGTCAGGCTTTGCATGGAGACACTGCTCCCTGGTCTGGAAGGGTGCACAATTGCAGTGGTAACACCATCCATAGATAGTGAAAATCCTTCTGAGGGGCCATTTTCTGGCTCCCCTTCCTCATCATCCTCTAAATGGGCTTCTGCCCAGGCCCTCAGCGCCACTTGAAAGTCCTCCTTTCTGGAGGCCCCTTGGGTGGGTACCCTCAATGCCCTGCAGAATCCTCTTAGTTGTTTGACCGTGTATGTATCCAACTGGACTAGGTCAAAGTCCCCTGTCTGAGACCCAGTCAGAGACATGTTGAGTGAGGATTTAGTTTTTGAAAATTGTCAGGAAAAAACGGATTTTCAAAAAGAGATAAAAACCAAGTTGACCTTCAACTGTGGGTAGGTAGTGAGATACTTAGCTACTGTATGTCACTGCACAAATACAAGTCCTATCCCACCGCTGCCACCAATGTTAGAAATGGGGTTTTTGGTTGGCAGTCAGGTTACCTCCTGTCCAAGCAAAAGCCCTCACTCTAGTCAGGGTAAGTCACACACTATCCAAGATTATCCTGTGCCCACCCTCTGGTAGCTTGGCACGAGCAGTCAGGCTTAACTTAGAAGGCAATGTGTAAAGTATTTGTGCAATAAATCATACAATACCACCATATAGCACCACAAAACTACACCACACAGTGTTTAGAAAAATATATAATATTTATCAGGATAATTGTAGGTCAAAAAGAATAAAGTTGCAATGGAAAATTGTAGAAATATCACAGGGAAGTGATATAAAGTGTCTTAAGTCTTTAGAATGCAATACAGTGTCTTTCAAGCACAAAGTACCTGGTTTCTGGTGGAAAATCTCCTCAGAGGGCCACAGGAGAAGAGATGCGTGGAAAAAGGGGTGTGTGCGTCGATTTCTCCTCAGCACACACAGACTTGCGTCGGTCTTTTCCACGCGGGGAAGTCGGGCGTCGTTTTCCGGCGCGCAGACAGTCTCTTTTTGTGGATCGCGGGGATTACCAGATGTCCCGGGTCTGTGCGTGGATTCTCCTGCTTGTTTTCCGGCTGCGCGTCGTTCTGCGGGGCTGCGCGTCGAAGTTTCGATCTCACGGTAGGCGTCGCGTCGATTTCTCCTTGGAAGTCGGGCGGCGTTGTCCTTGCGAGGCCGTGCGTCGAAAGTTTGGTCTCACGGCAGGCGTCGCGTCGATTTCTCCTTGGAAGTCGGGCGGCGTTGTCCTTGCGAGGCCGTGCGTCAAAGTTTCGCACTCACGGTGGGCGTCGCGTCGATTTCTCCTGGAAAGTCGAGCGGCTTTGTCCTTGCGAGGTTGTGCGTCGAAGTCTCGATCGTCCCGAGGGCGTCGCGTCGATCAGCGTCGGTGTGCGGCGTTTTTCTCGCCGCGAAACAAGCTGTGCGTCTAAATTTTCGGCGCACGGAGCGTCCAAGTGAAAGGAAGAAGTCTTTTTGGTCCTGAGACTTCAAGGAACAGGAGGCAAGCTCTATCCAAGCCCTTGGAGAGCACTTTCACAGCCAGACAAGAGTTCAGCAAGGCAGCAGGGCAACAGCAAGACAGCAGTCCTTTGTAGAAAGCAGACAGGTGAGTCCTTTGAGCAGCCAGGCAGTTCTTCTTGGCAGGATGTAGTTTCTGGTTCCGGTTTCTTCTCCAGCAAGTGTCTGATGAGGTAGGGCAGAGGCCCTGTTTTATACCCAAATGTGCCTTTGAAGTGGGGGAGACTTCAAAGAGAGGCTAAGAAGTGCACCAGGTCCCCTTTCAGTTCAATCCTGTCTGCCAGGGTCCCAGTAGGGGGTGTGGCAGTCCTTTGTGTGAGGGCAGGCCCTCCACCCTCCCAGCCCAGGAAGACCCATTCAAAATGCAGATGTATGCAAGTGAGGCTGAGTACCCTGTGTTTGGGGTGTGTCTGAGTGAATGCACAAGGAGCTGTCAACTAAACCTAGCCAGACGTGGATTGTAAGGCACAGAAGGATTTAAGTGCAAAGAAATGCTCACTTTCTAAAAGTGGCATTTCTAGAATAGTAATATTAAATCCGACTTCACCAGTCAGTAGGATTTTGTATTACCATTCTGGCCATACTAAATATGACCTCCCTGCTCCTTTCAGATCAGCAGCTGCCACTTCAACAGTGTATGAGGGCAGCCCCAATGTTAGCCTATGAAGGGAGCAGGTCTCCCAGTAGTGCAAAAACGAATTTAGGAGTTTTACACTACCAGGACATATAACTACACAGGTACATGTCCTGCCTTTTACCTACACAGCACCCTGCTCTAGGGGATACCCAGGGCACACATTAAGGGTGACTTATATGCAGAAAAAGGGGAGTTCTAGGCTTGGCAAGTACTTGTAAATGCCAAGTCGAGGTGGCAGTGAAACTGCACACCCAGGCCTAGCAATGGTAGGCCTGAGACAAGGAAAAGGGGCTACTTAAGTGGGTGGCACAATCCGTGCTGCAGGTCCACTAGTAGCATTTAATCTATATGCCCTAGGCACCTGGAGTGCACATGACTGGGGACTTATAAGTAGATTAAATAGTTCAATCAGGTATGATCCAAAGTTACCATGTTTACAGAGAGAGAGCATATACACTTTATCACTGGTTAGCAGTGGTAAAGTGCGCAGAGTCTAAAAACCAGCAAAACAGTATCCAAAACGAGGAGGGAGGCAGGCAAAAAGTTAGGGGTGACTACCCTAAGGCTGTCAGGTCTAACACATAGCCACTCAGACGTTGCATCTGACTGGCTCCATCAACCTTTCCCGTTTGACGTCTATGTGTGCCACAGTACCACTAGTATGGGTCACTACTGACTCTGCCTCAGCCCCAGTGCCTCCAATAAAACTGGTTACACCCCAGCCTTAATGGTCTGCTACTTTCTGACCCAGTACTACTGACCTTCCTAACAACTAGCTGCACGAAAGCCCAACCAGACCTGGCATGTGACTGGCTCTGCCCTAGGTCAAAAAATCTGAAATGTGATTGGTTCTTCCTGAGCCCTTTGAACTGGCTCCACCTCAGTTTGGCTTGCTGGGCCTGTGTTTGGCTCTAGTTCAATACTGCTGACTATTCATACAAAAGCATCTTTTTTCTGCCCCACTTACCCAGCTGGTTGACTCCGACCATTACCAGTGACCAGGCAAGTGATTTGCTTTGGCTCAGTCATGATGACCAAGCATGTGACGGGCTTTGGTCAGATTTTCTTACCCTGGATGTACCTGCTGTGCCCCATGTCCACAGACTTGACACACACCTGTCTGTTCTAACCATGCCGCCCTGAGTTTGACTTGTCCGGTCCCAGATCCACTAGCCTGCTATGCAATGGTGTTAGACCCGAAAGTCTTAGGGTTATTCTTCTCCAAACCTTTTGCCTGTTTGTCTCATATTTTGCTGATTTATTCTTGTTGGCCTTAGGACTCTGAACACTTTACCACTACTGACCAGTGGTTAAAGTGCATGTACTCTCCCCCTAAATAGGATTTGATAGGTACATCCACAATTGGCATACTTAACTTAATATATGTTGCTGGAAAAGTGCACTACATGTGCCCAGGACTTGTAAATTAAATGCTCCTAATGGGACTTCAGCACTACTTGTGCCACTCACTCAAGTAGCCCTTACACATATCTCAGGCCTGTCATTGCAGAGCCTGTACTTGCTGTTACACTGCCATGTAGAGTTGGCTTTTAAAACCTCTTGCCAAGCCTTACACTCCCTTTTTTTACATATAGGTCACCAATAAGGTAGGCCCTAGGTAGCATATAGGGCAGGGTGCTATGTTATAAAGGCAGGGCATATTCATTTAAGTTTTACATGTCCTGGTAGTGAAAAACTCCCAAATTTGTATTTCACTACTGTGAGGCCTATCCTGCTCGGAGGTTAACACTGGGGATTCCTTATTAAATTTAATAAGTTGTCATTCATAATTGAGAAGGACTAGATATATCATGCTTAGTACCTATGGAATTGTAATAATAAATTCTCTTCAATGGTAAAGTCTTGATTATTGTTACAATATTGAAAATGCCACTTTTAGAGATTTACTGTAATAGAAAAGGGGTATGGCCCATAAAACAGAGAGGCTAGGCCAATCAAACTACACAAAAGAAACAAGAGCCAACACTGTAATTGACTTGGAAAAAATTACTATATACAATGAGAAGGCAAAACCAATTACTGCTCCCTAGTATTAATACATGACATTTATCCAGAACAATTGTAATTGAATAACATTTATCACACACAGAAGAACAAATAAAAAAGAGAGCAATTACCTCATATAAAAAAGGTTTTTTAGTACTGCACACACATTACATACATCAAAAACATATAACAATATACAAATCAAAAAACACAAATAGACACAAAAAATCAACCTAAAATTAAGGTTCTGCACCAATTTGAAAGAGGGAACTCAGAGCCTAACTCATTCGCAAAATTTTTGAGGCTCCTCCTTAAAGAGCAGAAAGGTGTAGAGGTGCTAATTATAAGTCTTTGAGGTAGCTCAAACAGGAATGAAGTGCAGTACAAGACAATGCTTTGAATTCTCCCTGAGGCCATATCTTCTTTAATACCACTCACCGCTGCTCCCTATGGCCGACACATTTCGAACCCACTGGATTCAAGGATTCTCTTCAGGACACAGAACACCAAAACACAACTGTTAACAAAAAAAAACGAAAATCACATATACTACTAAAAGAAGAACGAAAATACCATATACTACTAAAAGAAAAAGTGCCAACAGATCTCATCACTCTGCCCATAACACATTCCATTATAAATACCTGGTCAGAAGGAACTGCCATTTCATGAATTGCTTACCACATCGGCAGGGATTTCACGATTCTGTGAAAAAAGTGGATAAAACAAATGGATGAAAAATATGGGTGGTATCACTGTTACTCATTGCAAAGCAATACTAATATTGTAGCAAATCATGTGTGTTTTCAACAGAAATGACTCGATTGAACACACCAATTCAAAACATAACTTGCTAAATTGTCACCAGTTACATGTGAAATCCTTTTACCATGAATCCAACACTGAAGCTACAGTAAAAAATTAACAGAGGTAAAATAACTTACAGCCAAGGAGCGTTAAGGAGCGTTAAGGCAGCATTTTAAAACTAGCTCAATGACAACTAAGTCACAAATAGAAATCACTTGCCATAAATCAAACAACTAAACCCATAAAATTAATCCAGCCTGGAAAGCAAAAGAAAAACCATTTCAAAATGCAGTTCTTCTGCTTATAAACATGTAACCTCAATCTACTTTACCTAGTAGAGAAACACTCCTCGACTTGCTGTGTTGGGTAGACTCTCATTATTCTGATGAGACTACTGGATTTTGAGCGGCAGAATTGCCAGCGGTGTGGGAGACTAAGGCCCTCATTATGATCTTGTTGGTAAAAACCGCTGAGATCAGCACTGGCGGTCAACAGAAGACTGCCAGCGCGACTACCCTCCCGCCGGCCGTTAAATGTTTTCCCCCCCGGCACAGCAGGTAAAAGGGCCATAAAATTGAAAGCAGCTCCAAATGGAGCTGCCACTAATGTTGGTGTGTGGCGGGTGCACCAGCACCTGTCGCGCAGATCCGCAGCCAATGTTGTTGTGCGGCGGGTGCACCAGCACCCGTCGCGCAGATCACTGCCCATAAATCGGGCTGTGACCTGCGCAATGGGGCACTGCGCAGGGGGCCCTGCACTGCCCATGCCAAGCGCATGGGCACTGCAGAGGCCCCCAGGGGGGACCCAAATCGCCCCTAGATACCCATTCTGCCAGCCTTTCCCTAGCGGTGTGTACCGCCGGGAAAAGGCTGGTGGAATGGGTATCATTATCCAGAGGGCAGCGCTGCTTGCCGCGATGCCCTTCAGAGAGGAAAACACCGCCCCCGCCAGCATTACCACTGGCGGTGGTGGTGTCTACCGCCATGGGTTTTTTTCTGCCACCGCTGCCATGGCGGCCCAGGCCGCCATGTACATAATGAGCCCCTTAGTCTAAACCACTGCAGGTGACACCTGTCACTCCAATCCGGGTTTAGCTCCGGCTAACTAGTAGTGCCTCATCTCTACCCAAGGACAGGGATGACTGGGCGGCCGAGCGCATGACATAATTGGTTTCTCAGGGAAGCCGTGGTCACTCAGGTCTCATCCATTTCTCTCAATTATGTTAGTCTCATATATACAATGACAAACAGAGGCAGTAACTGTTTCAATAATGATTTTAATAAAATGACTGCATCTTAGATAGCAAAACGTGAGCTACAATAACCAGAATGACACAGCATGACAGTATTAAAATGGTGACAGGAAAAGTGAAGCATAAGAATAACGGCACCATATTGTCACTAAAATTAATAGACTAATTCCTGCCTAGATCGCAATAAAGCACAGCGTGTTTAAGCTCTAATTCTGCCCTTCAGGTTCCCCTGGGAAGACATCATCCCCCATACCTGAGCAAAGGCCTGAAGTCTGCATTAGCATCTGTAGGGAAGCGTTCAGCAATCAGCATACAGTCATAATTCTCTGGCTGGAATCTCCCTCTAACGTGTAAGGGACAGGGAAGTGTTTTTATAGTAAAACAGCTGAGGTTTTGAGAAAATGTTCCTACATAAGGATGTGTGTTTTCTACGAATGTCGGAGACTAAACTTATACTACGTTCATAGGCAATGTACCTTGCTGTAGCCTTGGAAGAAGCACAGAGTGAGCAAGAATGTCTTGTTTGAGAACAGAGTGCTGTCCTAGGCAAAACAGTTAGATAGTTAGAAAATAAAGCAAGACCGTAAAAGTGGCTATTGTAACAATAATAAAATTAAATTGAATAAAATATATCTAGGTTAGAGTGCACGGCAGCTGGCCTAGTATGCTAAAATAATGTGCATGGAGCTATAGCTAAAATGGATACGCAACCGCTGCACTGAAGTATAAATCATTTTTATTGCTTGTCCTGAAACAAACAAATTAACAAAAACACATCAGAATAAAGCAACCTTGAAATCTCCAAACAAATATAATAACACCATCTGACAATTCCAGACATTACCTTCTGCTTACTCACAGTGCATTTAAACCAATGTTAATCCAGCAATAGGCCCCTTTAGTTTGGAGGAGGGTTAAATTGTGTGTGACCCTGACTTATGACGTGAAACTCCTGTGCCTTAACTTCCCACTGAAGAAAGTTTCAACAGAAGGGATACTAACCAAAATAAACTCAAGCATCAAATTACATGAATGTTAATGCCAGCAAATAAAAGTTACTTTCATGGAAAAAACTGTAAAGCAAAGAATCAAAATGCATTTCTCAATTCAGACCAGACCATTCCATAAACAAATTAGGTGGTTTGGGGAACTGAAGTCCAATTACCCAACAGTACTCTTTACTGCAAAAGTGAAACAAAATAAACATTATTGAAAAAGCATTCACAACGCTTTACCGGTAAACACTGTAAACCACTAAAATACAGATTTGTGAAAGCTGGAAAACATTTATCCAACATCTACCCATGTCACACACAGCTATCCATAGCTACCCTAGATGGCCACTTAGTTGACAACAGCTACCCTCTGGTGGGTCGTCCTGGACAGGATGAAAGGGAGAGCTGGGCACACCCTCACTCTTACACCAGAATAGGCATTGTCCTGTCTCCACACAAAGGGCTGCACACACCCCTGCAGTGAGTCTGGAGCCAGGGAAGGAAAAAGGACCTCTGTGCACTCCAGAGACCATTCTTTGATGTCACCTCCACTTCAGAGGCACAACTGGGTATAAGTACTGGAGGTCTGACCCTACCAATTCAGTGCACTTCTGGACCTGTAGATACTCTGGCAGGAAGAAAGACTTCTGTGCTGCTGCAATGTATGCTACTCTGCTGGCCTGCTGCTCCGGAAGATCTACTTTCTTGAAGTGCTGACCTGCTGTCCTCTTACATGGGGAAGGATATGGACCTGCAACTGTCCATCTTGAACCAAGGACCCAGAGTGAGACCAAGGGCTAGTCCACTGGCTTCCTGATCTGAGCCTCAGGGACAAGGGCTCCCCACAGCTCCTGGAACTGTCTTCAACAAGCTCCTGACCACCAAAAGGCACCTTTCAGGTCCTGGGCCCTTGGAAGTTGTTTTGGGCTTGTGAAATCAAGCGTTTGGGCTCTTCATGACCGCAAACATGCCCATTTGTTCCAGAACCACCCAAAGAATCAGGATGAGCTGCCACAAGTTTAATTCTTTGCACAACAAGCATTGCTGCTCACGACCGTGAGGCTCCAGTCTGCCTGTCCATGACACCTGGCCCACTCTTCATGACCGCAAGGCTCCTGTCCACCCATCTGCAAGCCCGACCAACTCTTCATGCCCACTGACCACCACCAGCAATGCTCTCCTTACTCCCGGTGAAATACTTCCCTGCGAATGGGACTCTTAGATCAATTCTTGAGAAGGGAAAACTTCATTTGGACTTACTTGGCATTGTAGCCGACCCACATTCCATCACGATCAGTCTGAACTTTTGGATTTATTCCAGTCTAGCACAACCAGATATTCCCATTTGGCACTTTACGCTTTTAAGCACTATATTGCATTTCAATCTTTAAAAGTTCATATCTACAGTTCTTCTAATTGGATTTTTGTAATTTTTGGTCTTATTTTTTTCATACAAATACAATCTATTTTTCTAAGTCTGTGTGAAGTCTTTTGTGGTGTTTTCACTGTGTTACTGTTTGAAATGTTTCACAAATACTTTACACATTGCCTGCCTGCTTTTTGCCATGCTACAAAGGGTTAGCACAGTTTTTTTCAAGGTGTGCATTTTACTTACCCTGACTAGGCCTGTGCTTCTTGCTTGGGCAGTGTGCAATCCTCTACCAACCAGAAACCGAATTTCTAACAAACAGGCTCTGCCCTGCCCACTTTGACAGACTTACCCCTGAAATAACCATGTTAAGTTTACCTCACTATCCTTGCTCTCTCCTCCTTTAAGCAAATTGCTATAATACTTGCACTGTTTACTACTGTTGGTGCTCAACTTGCTATCATAAGAAACGGATGTCAGTCAAATCTGTGTGCCGCCTCAAGAAGCTGGACCCTGACATTTGCTGCGCATTAAAAAAGTTGAATAAATGGATGGAAACCAGCTCCACAAACCTAGTAATTGAGAGGCCCTAACATCTCTACAAAGCGAGCCAAATAGCTGATTCCCCCCCACTAACGCAACATACCACGGATCCTCCCTCAACCTCACATTTTTCAGGCGTGTGCGTTTTCATAAAGACCCATTACCCTCCCACCCTCACGCAGTTAACACTCCTTCCCCTAGACTTCCAGGTCCTGACAGACTCACTCCCCCGTAGGCTAATTTCTAGCCTGTACCATTCTCCCCTCCTCCACTTCCCCCCTCGACCCGGATTTCTGCCTGAGGTATCTCAGTCGCTGGGCGTCTTCCTCTATTTTTTAAATCCTGGAGGAGAGGTGAGCTAATTTCCTGCAGCAGAGCAGTTAAAATAATGGACGCGCGGGCTGCGCTCTCCCAGGAGGGAGGAAGGTGCTGATTCCAGCCTGTAGCGTCAGCGTTGCGTCAGCCCCGCTCTCCAGCACGTCTGCAGGCGGGGCGCTCCGGCGGCCGAGCAGCCACAACAGGGAGGAGGCAGCTGTGCGCACACGGAGCGCTGGAGCCGCTCTGCCTGACTCACGAGGCGCTGGCAGCCGGGGCTCCCCTGTCTGCTGCTGCTGCTCCCTAGCTCTGGAAATTCACCAGCTCGCGCATCTGCCTCGGCGTCCGGAGACAGGAAGGCGTGGGCCGCGGCGTAGCAGGGCCAGAGCTTTTCAGGACCGCGGACAGCGCTCAGCAAGATGGCTCCGATTTCCCTCAGCAGAGACGGCTTTGGTAAGCAAGGGCTCCGGGAAACTTACCGGGTGTTTTTTTTTTATTTTTTTTTTTAATATAGGTGCTGATTTATGTATTCATTTTTTCATTATTTGGGATACTTCCTAGTCTTCCTGCAAAAAGATTCTCTTTAGTAAAGATGTTTCTTGGTCGTGATTTCGCCATATCCAGAGGTATTTTATCTCCAAGGCGGTGTTCGATGCAGGATGCCCCCTTGGGCTTGCATGCTTTCCATGTGAAGGGCTGGCTGGGTTCTTGGTCTGCACAAGCCCCTACCTCTGTTTTCACATATAAAAACATTCGATTATAGTTCTACATTTAAGACCACGTTTTAAGCTCCGTTGTTTGTAGTGCTCATCAACTATTTCTTGAAGAAGCAATTGAGCCATTTTAAAATACGTCATTTTTGCATTCACCAATCTTAAATAGCTGTTTTCATTAGTTAATAATTTTAATTTTCAGCGTCCTTAGCGTCAGGAAGGTTAGTCCCAGAGTTGGCATTTCATGGTTTTTGAGATCTGTGTTGCATTACCAGGATGCTGCGGTGACACCCAGCCTTCCTGTGACGTAACACATTTCTGAAATGTCTCTGTCCCCTGCTGGAGAAGTTTTGCGACCCCCCACAATTAAACGTCTAGAATCTGCGATGTAAATGTGTCTTATATGTTTGATATATTCTCCCTTGCACGTGAAAAGCGTGGCCTCTAAGAGCTATAACCTTCCGGCTATACTCCCAGCACGTGTGAAGGTCGGCGTTAACGCTCACTTAAAGTAAATTGAATTTGGAAAAAATTAAACCTACAGGCAAATTGTTGACTTCGCCTTATGGAGTTTTGAATGCATTTTGAAGACGTTTGTAATGCCACATGGGTTGGTGGCGTTCTGTATTTCCCAAGAGAGTGTTCTGAACTAACATAAACACCAGTGGGTGTTAGCCCAGAGGCTGTGAGTAGTGCAGCTCCGTTTGAAGTCGTGGGGGCGGAGGGTTGCCTCCCTCCACATCTCAAGTCTGAGGCCGCACGAGGTGGAGGTAAAGTGATTGTGCCGGGATCACACTGGGTGTCTGAAAGCCTCTTCGGTCGGCACGAGTAGAAGTGATAGCCCACACTCAATAGGCACATGGTATGACCTACACTCAGATCAAGAGAGGCTGCATACGATATGTGCCCTTTTTATTACACTACATCCTTCGGATGCCGTTTGTCCTACGAAAGCGATGAGGCAGAAATTGATTATTCTCGACTTAATGATATTTGTCGATTCAAGTAGAGTAAACGCCAAATAAGTGGGTCCGAATTATTTGTCTGTAATGGTACCGCGATCGCCCTCGCGCCCTGCAAGGTGCACACACATCTCCGAAAGTACAGATATACACATGCAGAAGACACATACAAGCAGGGCGCACTGAGGGCGGGGGGATGGTATAACTGCGATATAGGGATAGTGGATGAATGGGTGGCTGTATCTATAGCTACCACGGAGAGACGCCAAGATGTTGAGACAGCTTGGAAGGAAGAGACCAGCGCTGCGCATAGACATAGAGGGCGGCACAGCTGGTTAAGAAATCAGACAGGATTGAAGAGATTATGTCAGAGAAATACTCAAGCAGAGTGAGAGTGAGGAAGAGGCCGAGCAGAGAGAGAGAGCAAAAGAGATAAAGAGACGGTCTGTTGACAGATAAAAAGTTACACTTCTCAGAGTCAGCTGGAGGGACGGGACTTGATAGTTATTTGTTTACCGTACTAAGCACCAGTACATCGGGGTATGGCTCGGACTGACGTCTTGACACATATTTTACTGTTATTCTGCATAACACGTTTACAATTGCATTCAAGGAAACAGTGTGTACTGTGAGTGCTCTAATATCGGTGATAAAAACACCTACAGTTATATCGCATAGTATGAAGTACTTAATAACAACACTTTCCTCTTCCTATTGTTACTACTGTCATCATTATGATTATACAGGGCACAGTGTAAAGTCGACCACGTCGAGGATCTCTGTTTTTAGGGTACAAGACAACGGATGCGCTGGAAGATAACTTGATTTGCCCAGGGTCACACAATTCGGGGAAATAAGGCAATGAGGATTAGCGCCAAGGTTTCCAGGTTATGACATCAAATAAATCACCAGACTCCACATTTTGCCCGCAATTGATAGACATATAGGCATATAGATGGGTCGATGGATAGATGAGTTAATGGATAGATGAGTAAAGAGACCGGTAGACATTCAAAGAAACAGAGTGAATGATGCATGACAAAACACAAACGCTGTGGGATAGCTTAACTGGATGGACAGAATGCGGAACCAATCAAACATTCACCCCCAGTCACAGATCTGGGTTTAATCCATCCATTATTTTGCTCACCATGCCACCCCAGTTTGAACCCAGCCATATGCAAATCAGTCTTGACCCTGTTCCTCATGGGAACAGTCCAGCCCGAACTGCCAGGCCAGGTTCTCCCTGGACCGGAAACAAGCATCCTGGGACCGGTTTCGGGGTTTCACCCCTCATCAGCCAGGCTAGCTTGAATCCAGTGGCACAGTGAGCCCGAATGATGCATGGACAGGAAGAGACTATGGTTTACTGATACACTATGTAGAGGCTGGGTAGGGGTCGGTGGAGGGGAGTTTCTGTGTGAAGTTCTGCTTTGCCCGATCACATATAGCCCCGGGGTTTTCTTGCCCGGTTTTCTAAGATGAGGGAACAGCGGACCCGATGATACCAGCCGGAATCTCCACCTGGTGCCCTCCCATGAGGCTTTAGCTGCCTCTCTCCCTACCCACCTCCCACCACGTCCTTCTAGGCCAAGGGAAGCGCATGCACTGTTTCCCCTGCCTTGACATCCCGTCCTTAACTCCCCACCCTTCCAACTCCCCTCCCTCCACCGGAAATGCCCCTGGTGGGGTGGCAAATGCGAGCGTTTAAACCCATCGGAACAGGGAATATCGTGTAGAATTCTACATGGTAATTCCGTGCTTGCACAGTTATTCCACATTCTGTGGGGCCTAACTCGTACAAGGTGGGATTCCATCCCCTTGATACCGGGCAGTATGGGTACATCTCGCTGCCAGAAATCTCCTGCATGTAATTCCTATCCACTTGTAATTATGGCAAATATCATAGTTTAATATTTCGTATCACTCTAAATGATAGGCGCTAAAATGGCGCAAATAAATGGTGATGATTGGTATCAGCATTGAAATGATGAAAGTCTGAGCCGACCCTGCAGGGAATCAGACCTGAGCAGAGAAGACTCATGTCGTTGAGGATGTTAGCTAGATAACCTGGTGGAGTCAAAGATAGAGACATATGCCAGTGACAAACATACAGCTGTCAAGCAAACAAATAATCATGTCCTTTTTAACCCGTACCACGCTTAATGCAGCCCTCATTTGGCAACGATTCTACAGTGAATAATAACTTGTACAAGTCCTGAACTCCCCCAGTTTTTCACTGTAGCTTTGCTTGGGAGAGGTATGAAGATAAGAGACCCGTAGTTAGTTTGGGCTCTAAAAATGCTAGCTAGTCTGGTGGAGAGACACACGGACGGACGGAAGGACAGACAGACAGACAAATAGATTGATTCAGAGAAAGCGTGGATGCCTGGATGTGCCCGAGAGGCAGGACGAGGACGCTTGAGACGTAGAGGTGTATGCACGAGTGATTGTCTTCATGTAAAGCGCTCTGATACCCCTTGGCCTACTTCACGCTACATCAATATGCAGATGCACATAAAATAAAAAAGTATATGTGACCCGAGGAATGCATCGCCAGATGAATAGAGGATGGATAGAAGGGCGGACGAAAATAGTATTCGGGAAGAGAGTTTGAGCGATGAATGGATAGATGGACATCGGGAGACATATAATATGATTTTGAGAAAGTGTGTATGTATATGTTTGTTTTTGGGCGAAAAAACAGACCTTGGAATGGGGTGGATATTCATTCGATAAATGAGTGAATGGATGAAGGCCGAATGATATACAGATACGTGTGTAAATAACTAAGTAGGTTTTTTTTTTTTTTTTTAAGTATGTATTTATAAGAGAGATGTGAATGTACTGATGGATGTTCGTAAGGGCGGATTGATGGGCGGAAAGCTGGATGTATGAGTGGATGCCTGGACGGATCGGTGGATGGGTAGGTAGATAGACAGACATATAAAGAGAATAGTTTGATGGATGAATGAATGGATAGTTGAACAATTGTAAAGATGGATGGTAGCAGATGGATGAATGGATGGATGGACGGATGGATTGATGGGCGGGCAGCTGGATGTATGGGTGGATGCCTTGACGGATGAGTGAATGGATAGACAGACAGGCAGACAAATGAGCGAATAGACTGATGGATGAATGGATGGATAGTTGAAAGGATGTACGGATACATGGGCTAACATGGAAGGATGGCTGCTTGGATGGATGGTTGGATGGATTGATGATGGGCAGATTGAAGAATGCACAGCTGAATGTATGGTTTGATGCG
Source organism: Pleurodeles waltl (assembly GCF_031143425.1). Taxonomy (NCBI): domain Eukaryota; kingdom Metazoa; phylum Chordata; class Amphibia; order Caudata; family Salamandridae; genus Pleurodeles; species Pleurodeles waltl. The sequence continues at coordinate 118,140,484 of NC_090436.1, read as the reverse complement.
TGAACAGATGGGTGGATAGATAGACAGACAGGCAGACAGGTAAGCGAATAGACTGATGGATCGGTGGGTGGGTGGGTGGACGGATGAATGGATGGATGAACGGACAAAGGGTATGAATGACGGGTGTTGGATGTATGTATGGATTTCTGGACGTATGGGTGCATGGATGGACTGATGCATGGATGGATAGACAGAAAGGCATGCAGATAAGTGAAAGGGCGGATGGATGGGTGGGTGGATGAATGGATGAATGAATGGACGGTCGGGTGGATGGGTCCATGGGCTGTATCAGTTGTAAATGAATGTACTATTCCTGTGCATTGTAAACAGGAGAATAGCTAGCTAGGTAGACATTGAGGCAAATGTAAGCGATCAATGGTAAGGACCATAAAACCACAACTAATGCAGCTATTATGAAGGAAGGCTTTCCATGATTGCTGTAATGACGGCGCACTATAGTGTTGTGTTAGCAGAGCATGCCAGCCTTAGCTCTCACTGCATATGCACAGCTATGGCCTCTCCTTCACATGCCTCTACCGCCCCATGCCCATTGACCCAACCCTACGTTTCTATTTAGAGATCCTGACGCCAGTATGAGGTTTCATAGCATTGGGTACCATTCATTTGCATGTTGTTACATATCTTGTTAAAAGTATCCGAACACAAACTATAAAACGCCTTAGCATTCTGATTTGCTAGATTATCTGTGCTTTCTTTGCGCTACAAACGTCCTCGCTGAAATGTATTCTTGAACACCCTAAATTATAGCTCTTAAATTGACGAGGCGATGCAGTTTACTTTGGAAAGTCACCGTCCCAGCCAATCTGTATTGTCTTTACGCCAAACACCCCGCTTCCTTGAAAGTGTACCCCTTGATGCAGGGCTCAACGCTGCTTGATCATGCCTGCGCCGACCTGCCAAACATGAAGCAGTTTCACAACTGATGCTGCGCACTGTCCGGGACACTGAGCGGCGCTGCAAATGCTCCCCGGTGTAACCCTGAACCAGTGGTTTGCATTTTGATTATTCGGAGCACAAGGTACAACGGGTCCTATCAAAATAGATCACAAGTGTAAGTTTATGACCACATGTACATTTACACCTACCATGGCGTGTTTCAAAACATTTTATATGCAGGGTTCTCTGCCATGAGTGTGGAGATCTGTGCAGACCCAAATCCAACTCTAGGGGATGGGGAATTGGGCATTCTAAAGGTGGATTGCCTTTGAAGTTTGAAAAACAAGTATTTTTGTGAGATCACCGAATTCTCTGATCCTTTTTCTTTCCACCTTGAAAAGGACCAGAAATTGACAACAACACAGGAATAGTGATCTCCCCTTTATAGTGGAAAGAGGAAGGGCTCACCTCCAGATTTGCTTTATGCAAGGCGAAATGTATTTTCCCCATTGAGAAGAAATACATTAAAACATGCGCGTTTGGAGAAGAGAACCTTTCCTGCTATGTGGGCATCCCCGCTGCGAATGTTATAAGACCTTGATCACAGGTCACATGATCTTATGTCATATGACCTTCTGAGTAGTACACACAGATTTCCAGGTGTGTTAATTCCATACATTTGGGAAATTGAATCTAGGCACAGGCAAAGATCTCCAGTTCTCCCTGCCCCCAGTAATTTCCCGATTTTGCGAATTGGGACTCTTATTAGGCGGTATATTTACTAGAATTTGAGTGGGTAAAGCAGTTTTAACAGATCTGCCTTAGGTAGCTTTTAACATCATCAATAGCTTTCTGAGGTCTGCAGTCTAAGGCAGTTTAGGCCCTGATTTAAGAAACGTGGCGCTGCACCTAGTGCATTGTCACTTTCTTGTGCCCCTTAGCGCGCCCCTAACACCACCATGTGTGCACCATATCTAAGATATGGCGCACCATGTCAGTAGTGAGGGGAACTAGCATCAACATTTTTGACGCTAGTTCGGAGTTTTACTGTATTACCATGAAAACTTTTGACGCTAATCCTGGAAAGCCCATTTAGGCCTATTGTAATCAATGGTGTGCCTCATTTTAATGCGTGCTCTGAGCAGGTGGGAAAAGAGCCGAAATAAATAATGCAAATAAATCTTTTAGATTTCTTTGCAGCATTTTATTCGCCCTCCCTAACGGGGAAATGCCCTCTTTTCACACATTATGCTGGCTTAGGCATAATGTAGCGCAGAAGGTTACAAAGTGGTGTAATGCATGCATTGCGCTACCTAGTACATTTGGCACAGTGATGTTGGCCTCACTGGGCCACATTAGCGTAAAAAAAAAATGACGCTAAGGTGGCACAAGGAGGCGCTAGGGGCTCTTAAATCAGCCCCTTAAAGTGGCTTGATGAAGGGAAGTCCTCTGATTTCTGGAGAAAGGGCGAACTTCAGAGGAGATTCCACCACTGATATTGCCTGCAACAAACCTATAGAATAGTTGAAGACAGACTCAGCCTTCCATCCTTCCACAATGGATATATTGTGTACCACAAATTATGCAATAGTAACTTCTTCCATTTATAGTTTATACAAACAGCAGGCTTGTTGTACTAAACATTATATGAATATATTTTTATTTTTTTATTTTTTTTATTTTTATGATTGTTGTTGATTACATTATCACCTTTTTTGACATTGTTTGACATTTAAAAGTTCACCTCTGGCCATTAATTTGGCATCACAATGCCTTGTATTGCCTCGACTCATCATTTCAACTGGTTAAGAGGCTACTATGGCAGGCTGGGGTCTGCATAAGGAATGTTCGTCTATTAAGTGAATGTTTCAGTGGATTCTTCTTTGGGTGAAGCAATTCCATTAGAAATCAGAGGAGCTTCCATTATCACTAACTCTATTCCAGGTCCCTAAATTGAAGAAACCATGTGGGACCTTAACAGTCCATGCCAATACATTTTTTCTAGAAAGAATATTTTTGAATATATTAACCATGAAAGGTATTCCTACACCCTTATGTTCATATGCTGTTTGCCTTCCACATCCTTATTTAGTAGTTTCAGGAAGTTTTTCCGCAAAAAATCTTCAGTCAAATCAGTTAGCTGAGCTCTAAGTATCTTCAGCCTACATTGCAAGTTATCTGCAGTGCATTTCTTAAAGAGACCTCTAGGTGGTGTAGTTGTTTAGAACATTTGCCAAAGAAAACATGGTCTAGCTTAGCATTATGTTTAATTCCCTGGACCTAAATGTCTGCCATTAATTCTTTGTACATGTTATTTTTGCACAGTCCGTGTTTCAAGTAAATGTATATATTTATTGTTTTTACTTTGGCAGAAGAAATTCCCACCATTGTTGGCATCTTCAGTGCATTTGGACTAGTGTTCACCGTCTCCCTCTTCGCCTGGATCTGCTGTCAGCGCAAGTCATCAAAGTCAAACAAGACTCCACCCTATAAGTTTGTGCATGTGCTGAAGGGGGTTGATATATATCCGGAAAACCTCAGCAACAAGAAAAAGTTTGGCGCTGATGAAAAAACAGAGCTGACATCCTCTGTCCTATCAAAGAGCTCTCTCCACCTTGATCTTGAAAAGAGAGACCTCAATGGCAACATTCCCAAGATAGGCACCAAAGTGAGAAGCTCTCCAGATCTTGAGGACTTTTCACAGAAGACCTTCTCAGAGAACGAGAAAGGATCTATATCACCGGAAAGCCTGAAGTCCACCACTTCCCTGTCTTCTGTTGAGAAAGAGAATTCATTAGGGACCCTTTTCTTCTCACTAGAATACAACTTCGAGAAGAAAGCCTTTGTGGTTAACATAAAGGAAGCAAGAGGGTTACCAGCGATGGACGAGCAATCCATGACCTCGGACCCTTATATTAAGCTGACAATCCTACCAGAAAAGAAGCACAAAGTTAAAACCAGAGTACTGCGAAAGACCTTAGATCCGGCTTTCGACGAGACCTTCACTTTTTATGGGATCCCTTACACCCAAGTCCAAGACCTAGTGCTTCACTTCATGATCCTCAGTTTTGACAGATTTTCAAGAGATGATGTCATTGGAGAAGTCCACATACCTCTCTCTGGAGTTGAATTGTCTGATGGCCGTGTTCTTATGAATAGGGAAATAAACAAAAGGAATGTCAGGGTAAATACCAGTCACATTATTTATTTTCTTTGTCAACAGTTTCATTAGTGTTATTTTATCTGCACGTCTAACCCATGTCTGTATTCTTGCACCTCTCCTTTTCATTATTCTTCTATCCAGTGTTTCTTCATATATTTTTGCCAATTTATTCCAATTTATTTTTTTGCCAGTTTTTATTTTTACTACCAATCTTCTTCTCTTCTCCTGAATTTACGCTACTTCTATTTATTTTCCGTATTCCACATTCAACACTACCAAGTCTTCCTTCAGTAACTTTTGCTTCTTCCACTTCTTTTCACTGTACTCAATTTCCTTGACTTTTCCTTGTTGTTACCTCTTCTTTTCCAGTGTCTTCTATTAATCCTTCTGATTCTTTGCTTTACTTTCTGCCTATTCTACTTCTCATTCTGTTCCTCCCATTCCATACACACCTCATACTCACTCTTCCTCTCCACCGCCTCTCTTTTTCTTTTTATTGCTTTCTTCTTTTCTTCAGCATCTACTCCTGGCCCTCCATCTGCATTTTCCTCCCCTCCCCCTCTTCACCCTCGCTATCTTCTTTGTCTCCAGCTTCTTCCCCTTGCTTCTGCTTTTTCATCTCCTTTTTTTCTCATACTTGTTCTATTTCACCTCTCCTCTGTTTCCCTTTTCCATATCCTTCATCCTCTTTGTCTTATTTTCGTCCTACCTTTCCTTCTAATAACCACCTTCCTCATCATCTTTATCCTCAGTCTGGGCTGAATTTACAAAGAGTGTGTCGGTTTTGATGCATTCATACAAATTTGACTTGTCCATAGTTTTGAAGTGATAAAGTATGTTTTCTCTATATATTTGCACACCTAACCCCATGTCTCTATTTTTTTGCACCACTCCTTTTCATTATACTTCTATCCAATGTTTCTCCATACATTTTTGCCAATTTATTTTTTCCCAGTTTATATTTTACTACCATTCGTCTTCTCTTCTCCTGTATTTATGTTACTTCTCTTTGTTTTCAGTATTCCTTATCCAACACCACCACCTCTTCCTTCATTAACTTTTGCTCCTTCCACTTCTTGTCACTGTACTCTATTTCCTTGATTTTTTCTTCTTGTCACCTCTTCTTTTTCAGTGTGATCTGTTAATCCTCCTCACTGTTTGCTTTCCTTTCTACCTATTCTACGTCTCATCCTATTTCTGCCATTCAATCTACACCTCATCCTCATTCTTCTCCTCCACCTGCTTCTCTTTTAGTTTTCATTGCTTTCTTCTTTTTTTCAGTGTCTACTCATGGCCCTCCATCTATGTTTCCTTCCCCTCCCCCTCTTCACCCTCCTTCTCCTCTTTGTCTCCAGCTTCTTCTTCTTGCTTTGACTTTTTCCTCTCTTTTTCCTTGTCCTAATTGGTCTATTTCTCCTCTCCCCTTTTTCCCTTTTTCGTATCCTTTATCTTCCTGTTCGTGTTTTCATCCTTCTCTTCCTTCTAATGACCACCTTTCTCATCATCTTTATACTCAACCTGGGCTCAGTTTGTAATGCATGGGTCAGTTTTGATGCCTTAATACCAATTTGACTAGCTCATACTTTTGAAGGTGTAAAGTATATTTACTCATGGAAAAAAGTTTTGTGAATCAACCTCATGAAAATGTATGAGTAAGTCACACCTCAGTGTGGAGTTAAACACAACTATTCACAGAAAAAATCTTTTTAAATAAGCCCACTGTGATTTCATTTCTCCAGTGCATTTAATTGTCCCTATTATTCACCAGGAGTATCTTGAATGGCTAAACAAAGTACAACATATGAAGAACAAATGGCTAAGTTTGCAACTATGAACTATTTCAACATGTATACTAATATAATTCCTAACACTATAGGTTTCAAATGTATTGTTACAAACCTTACCTCATTAAGCAATATTTGCACTATTTCTAGTTTATATAAATAATTGAAATTACAAAGATTTCTCTGAAAGCATGTATTGACAATGTGTGACATTTTAATAAGTCTAGTGTACTTTATAGGACAGGAGAAACATTAATCATTTACACCATATAACACGAAACTAGTGATTGCCTCTCATTCTATGTCTTATAAATAAATAAACATTTTATTGTTTTAGGAATTATTCTCCTGCAGGAAAGCTTTGTTTATTTACAAAGTTCACAAGAAACATTTAAATTCCTTTCAATATTTCGATTGAGAAATGAGAAATAAGATATCTCAGTCCATGAATCTGACAAAACATGTCTTCTTCATATTTTTAGTGCTACATTAATAATTTGAACGGAGGTGAATATGGATGCCTTTGAAAGAGAAAAGATAATCCGTTTTCTGTTTAATATATCCTTTAATTAACATTTTGAAAACAATGGGTAAAGCCTTGTCACTTCCTTGTCTATCCCTGCATTTAGCCAGGTTTACTTGGTGGAAAATGCAGTGGAAATTAGTGTTAATAGGCCGAACGAGTGTTATATACATCATCATTGATATGTGTACATTATGTCATTACGAACATTTATTACATGGTTGTACAATTAATACATATGCTTAATCAATTAGAAGTCATCAGGACGTGGGGAGCTCCTGATCTCTCTCTGCTACCAGTCAACGACCAACACTTTAACAGTGGTTGTGCTAAAGGCCCGGCACTTGCCCAAAACCGACATTTCAGGCCTCTCTGGTAAGTCCCTCCAAATGTACCTTTTTGTATTAGTAGTACTTCACGATTACCTGAAATGAAATGAAAACACAGGAGGAAAATAAATTGCACAGAGTAAAGAAGGCCCTGGGAGGGCAATGGATTAATTATAGAGGCACATGGGAAGAGACAGGCTCATCAAGATTCATGGTTTCATCAGGGTATTCCTCCAGGCAATGCAGAGACACATAGTTTAAGGAAACATTTGTCTTGTTCTGCACAAATTCTCAGTGGCACATTGAATGCTGATGCTCACATTGTTATCTCTAGATGTTTACAAATAAAAAGGTAACCAAGGGGCTTTGCAGGACAATGCTCTTTAAATAGGGAGTTTAAAGCACAGTTAGATATAAGTTACAGACTCGCAAACTATGGGGGTCATTCTGACCCTGGCGGTCGGAGGTTGGCGGTAGCACCGCCAACAGGCTGGCGGTGCACCGCCGGGCATTCTGACCGCGGCGGTACAGCCGCGGCCAGAAGCGGAAAGCCGGCGGTGTACCGCCGACTTTCCGCTGCCCATGGGAATCCGCCATGGCGGCGCAGCTTGCCGTGCCGCCATGGGGATTCTGACACCGCATACCGCCATCCTGTTCCTGGCGGTTCGCCCGCCAGGAACAGGATGGCGGTATGGGGTGCCGTGGGGCCCCTGGGGGCCCCTGCAGTGCCCATGCCAATGGCATGGGCACTGCAGGGGCCCCCGTAAGAGGGCCCCACAAAGAATTTCAGTGTCTGCTTTGCAGACACTGAAATTCGCGACGGGTGCAACTGCACCCGTCGCACCTTCCCACTCCGCCGGCTCCATTCTGAGCCGGCGTCCTCGTGGGAAGGGTGTTTCCCGCTGGGCTGGCGGGCGGACTTTCGGCGGTCGCCCGCCAGCCCAGTGGGAAACCCAGAATGACCGCCGCGGTCTTTTGACCGCGGTACGGTCTTCTGGCGGTTCCCGCTTGGCGGGCGGCTACCGCCGCCCGCCAAGCTTAGAATCACCCCCTATATCTAAGAACTCACCAGCCAATGTCAAGATTAACAAAGTCATTTTCTTTTTGTTTGATCAATATTTCTACAACAGTAAGTACATAAATGCCCCACTGGCAGAGTACCACCTGCCATGTCAAAAATATCTGCCTGCCTGGCAGGGATCTCTGGTATGAATGTGCTTCCACTGATGCAGTGCATGCACTTTCATCACAGGTGAATGCCAAGTGGGCCACTGGATTACTGAGAGATGATCAACATTTATTTTAGCTTTCTATGAAGAAACCTCCAAAGCAGGAATAGCTTTCTGAACATCATGAACACTGTGGCCTTGCATATCTGGCTCATTATTTGTTTTTCCCGCCTGTGACCACGTGCACCAGGGAAGGGAAAATATGCAATGTGATGGACACTCTAAATACGGTAGACCTCTCTGTGGTGAACAGCGCACTACCTTTGATTGATTGCAGGCTATGCTGCTTTCAATGGGTTGGATAATGACCAATTCAATTTACTGTACCTTCCACATGCTGCAAAACCCTAAATGACCCCTTAGTGCATTCCAGTACTTATAGATTGCACATGGTGCATCATGTGAATGTGGCCATTCAATACACCATCTTCTACATTCATTTGAATTGTTACGCAAAAACAAGATTAGATCCACATAGCCTTTGGGGTTATGATACAAGCGAACATCATATTGTTTGTTGATAAACATAACTATCTTTCGTTCGGAACTCAACCTACAATAAAAGCAAAGTCTAAGAAATCTATAATGTATCCCAGCCCTTCCACCCTCTTCCCACATCCTAAACAATGAATTCCCCCAGCAGTCCTGCATTTGTTTTACAGGGCATAACATAACCTGTGTTCTGTGTTCTGTGTTATCTGAAGTAAGTGAGTACATGAAATATAACCCCATCAAGTGGTCTTTTCTTTATGTCAAAGTAGTTCTCTGAAAAGCACCAGCCTAGATCTCTTACTACCGGGAACTAAAAGACATTTAGACTAACACTGTTAACTATAATCTGATGGACCGTGACTGAAGGCACTGCCCCTACTAACATTTTTTAATTCAATTCACAAACTGTGATTTTTTAGTAGTATTAGGGGTTCAAATGTACGTTTTGGGGAAATAGCAAGATTTTATGTCTTTCTATATTTAAGGCAAACTCTGTCTATGCATTAGTGCAAAACAGGAGAGAATACTGGGTCAGAAACATATGCATTATTACCGTTCACCATCACAAACTTACACTACAATAGCCTAAGGACGTTGTAAGAATAAGGATTTAAAGAGATATAGTTCACCAATGATTTAGACAAGGCCCATAGAATCAGGTAAATAAGGGCCTCATTAGAAGGCGGGCGGTTCTAGGTACACTAGCCTTGTGGTGGTGTTCAGGCTGCTTCAACTGTAGCTGCCCAATGGCCACATTACAACCCTGACAGGTTGTAATGTGCAACATTGTCCGATGGGGTGACGGCAGTCGGGCTTGTAACCAGCCCGGGTGGTGTTGAACTCAGTGCCGCCTGGCTGAATACAACCCCACTTTCTTCCTGCCTTTTTATGGAGGGGACCCCCACACCATGACAAGGCTGGTGGAAAGCCAGAGCCGGGGCCCACGGGGGCCCCCCTGCCCAGCACCATCGGAATGTGGATAGTGCCCATTCCACTGTTGCTGGGGGGTCCCCTTGTGCGACAGCATTGGCCTCCATGTAGAGCTGAGACCAATGCCGCAACACAGTTTCCACTGGGCTGACCAGCGGAATCCTTGGTTTCTGACGGTCAACCCAGTGGGAACCTTGTGATGGGTCTGGTGGGGAGACCGCCAGCTGCGTGGCGGGCTCCTCACCGCAAGTCTGACAGTCGGCTTTTCCGACTGCCAAAGTTATAATAAGACCCTAAATGTCCGGGTGCATTCAGAGAAAGAGGCAATACTCAAAATATATCTTTATGACTGTATGAGTGCAATGAAATGACTGCACCCAGTGGCTACAAACAGTGATATTCTCAGCCAGTGTGGGGTTGGCTACAGTGTAAGTTTGCCTCTTCCACCCTCTACCTAAATAATTCTGTACATCCTTCCTCAACTTTCAAGAAACAATTCACTTATTTTCCAAAGTTCCTAGCAACCAAAGCAACATAACAAATATTTATTAAATAAATTTAGTAACATTAGGGTAATCTCAACTGGTATTGGCATCATCATGGTTGCATTTTCATGCTCATAGAGCAAATAACGGTCTGTTATTTACCCTGAAAATATGAAAAGTAACCCTACTTCTTCTTAAGAAAATTAAATGTGATCACTCACCATGTTACCTCAGTTTTACTCACAAAAACAATTGTGATTTTTGCATCCTTTACTAAATATGAGAGGTTATGAAAGTTAACAAATAATGAATAATTTAATATTCAATATTGCTTATTACTTTAAACTGTCACTGGAAACATTGAAGTTGTTTTCAATAACATATTGCCTCTGAACATATATACCTCATTGTGCTATATGATTATGCCATTGTGTGGAACTGAGGTACACTTTTTAATGAAATGACCTCCTTCTCATTTGCCCTTCGTATTCAAATGTCACTCACAATAAAGTAAACTATTTTCATCTCTTTTTCCGTTGTATTAGGAATTTTTCTCTAGTTTTTAATTTAATAAGTTAATAAAGCCTTGTTATGTTCATGAAGATCTATTTTGCAAACTGACACCTTTCAGAAACAGTGCAAGTTATCACTCTATATTTTTTCCTCAACGTCTTCTTATCAGACCTGTATGGCGATTACAGCATTTCCTTGGATAGGGAACATGACTGTTTGCCCGAATGACAATAATTTGCAAATATCTACATATATTTTCATAAATCATGCTTGACTAGCTTACAACTGTATATACAAATATATTTCATGAACCTTACTTGACATACTTGTCTGGTATTTACTTCTCCCATGTTATTTCAAATTATCCATGTTGAATACAACTGTTGCAGGGTAGATTATTCTCAAAGGATTACATTTTCGTTTTCCATAGTATATGCTTTCATTTTGATTTGGTTATGTATGCTGATTTAAGGTTCAATTCACAAAGCTTTTTCAGCAGTAAATTTGTACATATGTGCACAAAATGTGTTGGGCATATGACAGATCCTGTGTGTGTCATAGGAATATAATTTGGTGTCATGGTGTCTTATCTTCAGTGGTAGGTTTAACAGTAAAAGGGGTAAATGAAATTTCCTAGAGAAGAGGCTGTGGATAGGCCACTGGAATTGTTGAGCATACCAACAAAGTTTGTATTTTGGGGTCTGTTCACACCGAATTAGCAAACATGGTTCCAAAACTGTTGGAGGAGATATGTTGATTGTACATGGAAGAAACCTTTGCACATGCAGATGTTCTGGGGTTAAGAGAATACATTTCTGGAATTGAATGTCCTCTTCCCACTTCCAGTGTCATACAAGTCATGACAAGCCTGATAAAATATTTTCCAGAAATGTTATGATTCATATAGCCTAATAATCACCAAATAAAGGCAGTGGTCCTACATCAATTTCCTCAATTTTTTTTTAAAGTTTAGAAATATATTTTGATTCTTGTTTCTGGGTGTGTGCAATGCCCATTGCAGAAAAGCCATATTAATGCTACTCATAGAATTTGAAATACACAATGTTACTTGAAACACCTGGAAGTCTCATTGTTCCTTCTCCCTTTTATCAAACACAAATGCAAAAAACATGTCTTCATTTTTGATGGGAGAAGTATAGAAATGTAGGTCTACATGGTTAAAGTTAGGATTCGATTTCTTAAGATTTCAGTGCATGGGTCTTTGTCAGGAAGGAAGAAACAATCTGTAAACATTCCCCTTAGAGAGGCTCTCCAGATACCTGGATTTCAGAAATGCTCAAAATGATTAGTAGAAGTGGTAGTACTAGTATTCCAAAATACACAAATGAAATGAAGGAACTCAGAAAGTTTTCCATCCTGTCAATTGCATAGACCTTCCTTTGGGCCATAATGTATGTCTTAAAAGTAGTTTCTAAATGAATACTTTAAAGACAGTGTTTGCTCCCACTCAGTGTTCACCTGCAGTTATGGAAAACTTTGCATGTCCCATAACGGTCCTACACTTGCAATGTACTATGCAAACTACCAGGATCAAATCACTGTTTATTCAATATATTTTCAGATATTACAATTAGTTAAATTTTGTTTTATATTTCAACTACTTGATTAAAAAATATATCCATATGTTTGGGTTGGATTGTAGTTATCACACTAATTTTAGGTCAAATATGTATATATGGTGTTATCATAAACCAAAATGTTTTGAAAATTGAAATAGCGACAACACAATCTGAATGGCAATTTACCTAACTTTCTTTGCTCTGATTCAGTATTTTGCCAGAAAATGTGTCTTGGAAAACTATAAAGACCTGTCTACTTTTGTGATCACTATCTGATAATGAGCAAATAACATACCCCTTTGCATGGAAGCTTCTTATTCCAAAATTTTGTTGAAGTTGAAGTATGCAATGCTCTGAAAATGACTTATCACTAATTCAATGATTTGCACCAGCCAGTGGCATACCGAGTGTGCTAAAGGCCTTATTGCCAGCCTCGAAAATTACACTGTTCTTGACTGGATAGAAAAAAATAGCATAATTGTGGAGGACTGGTCGGTGCACACCTAGGGGCACTAGTGCCAGTACACCTGATGCAATAATTATGGCTATAGACCTGGTGCCAGCCTGAACCATATGACAAATCATAGGTATACCAGAAAGTGCATCACATATTCACTGATGTCCTGCACACTTTATATAATAGGTGATCACATCACTTTTGACTAAAATCACATTTCTAATAATGACATTCATAACACAGCTATTGGTCCAAATAGAATGAAAGGAAACAGACAAACAGTGAAACAGCAAACATTATCACTGCACAAAAACGTTTGCATTTCCAATCAAAGTGATGGTGATTTTATCCACCAGAAAACTCTAAATCACACCTATGCTTATGGGAAAATATTTTATTTATAAGGCATAATTTCTTTCTATTTGTGCAGTAGTTTTTGATAACGTTTTATACAAGGAAATACATATTAAACCAACATAGACTTAGTTTGAGACTTAAAAAATAGGCATTACTTAAGAATATTTAAAACCATAAATTAATTGTTCATACCCCGTTTATTGCTTGTTGTTTGCACTCTAATATTAACAATAAGAACATGTATAAAATCAAACTGCCACAAAATTAAAAATCAGCTATCCAAATAATTACATTAGCCTGTGGTACTGAAAATTCTGGACCCGTGTTATAAACATCGTCGTATCACAACGATTTTGGTATCAGCAGACCGAGAATGATTAGAATAGTATGCACAAGCATTGTATTCATATTCGGGTAACGAAATCACCCGAATATCAGAGTTTCCGTCCTGAACCCTCGTGTTCCATTTAAACGACAGCCATTTTGTGATTGCCCTCACATAGGCCAATGTCTAATGCTGAAAACGAGTCTGAAGGACACGTACATCTTTGCTGACTCCTCTGTGACCTGGGCAAGCTGACTCCACTGCCTGAAGCCAAACCTGTTCGGCCAGTTTCTTTCCCAGTGGCCAAATGAGATTAGTATCAAGGCACAACACATCATAAAACCTTTCATCACACACAAACCATACCTAATCTTACACGCACCTGTCCCTGTTTCTTTCTTTATGACTTGCTTTACAAGGAGGAGGTGCCTGTTTATATTGGGGGTCCGTTGATATCTGATGAAAGTACTGAGCCTTGCTGGGTAATTGATTGAGGGCTGGACAAACTGAAATATGGGCTTGTCATCATAACCCTGCTATTTCTTTGTAGTGAAAATATGTGAATGGTCAACTGTAAAATAAGGAATGTTTGCCCAAAGCATAATATTTTGTATAAAAGAGAAGGTTAGCTTTGCAAGAGGAGCAGTCTCCTGAGAATATACACCGTGTTGTACTTCTAGGATACCTGTTACTGGCTGCAGCCAATAAACAAGATCTTTGACTTCACCAAGAAGACTCTGTGTTTCTGTAGTCTGAAACAGGAAGGACTCGAAGTCTTAGGGTGTGTTCCCTGGCACCGCTGGGTTCTGAAAAACCCAGTACTTCAAGCCATACAAATAAAGTCATCTTCTGCTTTTGTTTTCCGCCACTCATTAATGAGCATTGTAATACCTAACTCAATTGTGGTCGAACTGGTTGACATTAGAATGAATAAGCCATTTCTTCCATTACTCACACATTATGTCTGCAGGATATTTAAATCTCACTTCAGCAGGTGTTCATCTTGGATCTTATTTGTTTTTATTCAGTTAAGCTTTCCAAATATATTTAAATATTGAAAATAATAAAAGTACTTATCTTTTTTTTGAAGGTTCTAAAGTAATCCACCACAACCTGGATATTCTTTATTATCACAATATAGGATGGTTATCATGGGGCCTCCCACAAAGGGATTTTTCAGTACCCCAAGTGGTACTCTAGTAGGTGTCCTCCAGCTACTAATAAATGTCTTTGTGATTTCTGCTATATGTATAATAATAGGATGCCACATGATCCTATAGTGTTTTAGGCTCCTTCACTTAGTTGTTTTAAGACTGTCAACACTAGCTACATGTGTACATCATTCTACCCAATGTTCTTCATTGTGAATGTAGACATTTTGATCTACGTATGATCTATGTATGATCTTTAGTATCATGTTAGTGAAAATAAAGTCATAATTGTAACATCTGGGTTATTGTCAGAGGCTGTCATTGATACGTTTCTATGCCAGTAACAAATACACAAATACGACCTGGTGACAGAATAACTTTCTATGAATTTCATCTTTGTAGTGCACATTGTGTTGGAATAGATGCTCTAAATAGGCAAGATTGCATGCTGAACTCAAAACTGCTGTGCAAGAATTCATTAGGATATTGATTATTTAACACGAAGACAATTGTGAGTTCACGGGAAGTTGACTTTTTGTCTAACAGCAGCAATGGAATTATGGATTAAGTTATTATTAAAATTGAAGTTAAAACAGACACACATTTCCATCCTAGTTATACAACAAGGGTCTCTGCTGTTTACCTGCATCTCATGTAGGTAAATATTTTCACATGAAGTATGCCATTCTGTAACATATTGTATTAGTTGCAGACATCTGAGGAGAACCAAAATGCATGTCAGATCTCCAAATTAAATGTATTGTCTCGCTCACCTCCCCTATTAAACATTCTTGCAGCAAAACATTAATAACTTCAAAAGGAAATCATTAGCCACTAAAGATTATGGGCCTCATTCCGCCGCCCGCCCTGGCTGGAACCGCCATATGGCCGCTCCGCGGTCGGAAGACCACTGGGGCCCTTCTGACTTTCCCGCTGGGCCAGCGGGCGCTAGCCAAAATAGCGCCCGCCGGCCCAGCGGGAAAGCGGCCTGCAACACTGAAGCCGGCTCCGAATGGAGCCGGCGGTGTTGCAGGTGTGCGACAGGTGCAGTTGCACCCGTCGCGCTTTTCACTGTCTGCTAGGCAGACAGTGAAAAGCATACTGGGGCCCTGTTAGGGGGCCCCTGGATACCCGTTCCCGCCAGCCTGTTCCTGGCGGTTTTTACCGCCAGGAACAGGCTGGCGGGAAGGGGGTCAGAATCCCCATGGCGGCGCTGCTTGCAGCGCCGCCATGGAGGATTCGGCCAGCCGGGGTTAATCCGGCGGGAAACCGCCAGACCCGGTTTTCCGACCGCGGCTTTGCAGCCGCAGTCGGAATGGCCCAGGAAGCACCGCCAGCCTGTTGGCGGTGCTTTCCGTCGTTCGCGGGTCAGAATGACCCCCTATGTCTTATTGGAGTTGCAAAGGTAATGCCTTAATTTAAAGAAAATTAATTGACTCCCTGAATATATTTTCAATCTTTAATTTACTATAAGAAGAAAATTGTGTTTAATCATTTACAAATTTACTAAATTAAGGTTAATCATTTGTGAAGCTAAGTGTTATATTTATCTATCATTGCAGATCCCTATGTGAAGGTAAATCTCTACTATGCCAAGAAAAGAATTTCCAAAAAGAAGACTCATGTCAAGAAATGCACCCCGAATGCAGTGTTCAATGAATTGTTTGTCTTTGATATTCCATGTGAAGGTCTGGAAGACATCAGCGTTGAGTTTTTAGTTTTGGATTCCGAAAGGGGCTCTAGAAACGAGACTGTTGGCCGATTAGTGTTGGGAGCTACTGCAGAAGGAACGAGTGGAGAGCACTGGAAAGAAATATGTGAGCATCCAAGGCGACAAATTGCAAAGTGGCACATGCTGTGTGATGGTTAGTAGAGCAGAAATGGCTTGGACCTTAACCAATGTTTCCATAGGCAAGGATCAATTTATTTTTTCTTTGCAATGTGTGTTTAAAAGCTTGTAACGAACAACATTTCTTTAAGACTGGATTGAATTATCAAAATGGAAGGTCACAGTTCAGTTTATCTGCACTGCGAAATGCCAACAACAAACATGACTTTGTAAAGAAGTTGCAAATAAGTACAACAGATATGTCTTGAATGATTGATATCCTTTTGCAATTACATAGTGTGAAAGTTACATTTTTCTGTAAACTTCAACAGGAACAGTATGCAAAATCTTTTATGAAGACATCACTGATATTGAGAGTATTCACACTGTAAAATGTATTAGTGGAGCTTTGGCCATTTAATCGATGCTGTGGCTTCACTCTGTACCAGAAACCTTCTCTTGTCAGAATGCAGCCACTTTTCATGTGTTAGGTACAAGAAATACACAAACCAACCCAAAGACAATTACAAGAGACTTCTGTTCATATCATCTGACATGCATATAAGTGTTCTACTTGTGACTCTCTGTATAAATAGCTTGAAGATATCATTTTGCTACAGGTAAAAATATCACAGTGATTTGTGAAGAGATTTAAAACAAGGGCTTGAATAGATATAGTGTGCAGCCTCAAGGAACTAAGAGAATGTTTTGGATGAAAGTCTGTCTTTAACTTCTAAAGGTGATACACTTATGGGCAAACCCTGCTGAGAAACAGTGTTATATCAATATTGTACCAGCAAAACAATGTATTTATAATCCAATGCATAATTCTCAAGCAAGAACAATATACAATCTGCTTCGAACATCAGTGATTTACATTTACTTACAAAGAAAAAAGAAGAGTATACGAGGCTCAGCTCAGAGTGCGTAGTCTGATAATTGATCCTCCGCACCCTGCCATCACACCACATTGTCCCTTTCAACACTTGAATGTGGCATACCATTTAGGCAAATAACTAGACAAGTAAGGCATACTATTTCTCAAAAATAAAAAGTGTTATAGTTGAAATAGAAACTCCTTTGGTGAGCACAATTTAAATTTTTTGCTGCAAGGCTCTATATCAGGGAACGTTGTGCGTGCACAAACAATTTTATACATGTCTTTTAAGCAAAGTGCATATTGAAGTTAGTTACTGCTAATGCCTTCCATACACTAGCATTAAGACATTTACAAAATAGTTTCAATGCACCCTATTCCATGATCCTGCCATTACCCTCTGTTGTGGAATGAATGGTATATCAAGACTCCTTAAGGAGCGTTGCTGTAAATTGCAGTTTAATTTAATATTTAATGAGTAGTTCAAACATTGGTTACAGGTTTGGAATGATTCTTGAACACGGAAAATTAAATGCGAAATTACCATACAGTAACCTTATGGTATTTAACTGGTGTGCTTTCTAGTTTTCATTTAAGTGGACATACTTTTCTGCTACATGTTTGAAACTGTTATCCCACACACTTTTACTCACTACATACGTTGATTGCAGCTTTGTAATTTGAAATTAAATGCACTCATTCAAACTGTTGGCCTTAATGATATCTGCTATAAAATGAGCAAATCAATGCACAATACTGCTCTGTCTTTTGTGCTAATGCATTAGGTTACTATATCTGCCACATGCAATTTCATGGGAAGCATCAAAAACAATGACATGGCATGCCTTATATTATGTACATGTTTAATGAAATTCCTACCAGCACATATTCATTCACATTATACGAACTGGTGTGTGAAATTAAAATGATACATTGTCGGAGGGTATGAAGCACAGAAGTGATAGAAATCCCTTAATTCAGCAGTGTGAGATATCTTTATTTTTTTAAAGTCCATTTGCTTGACTTGTTTTTAAATGGAGAATTTGATTCCATATGCCTTTTTTCAAAGTGTTATTCTAAGTGTGGTGGGTACTTTTTAAGAACTATTTGAAAGTGTAAAATACACATGTTATGTAATTGAACAGTGCATTGTTCACTGGTACGCTGTACACACATTGGGAGAAACCCTTCAGTGAATATGGTCTTACATTCCATGATATTTAAATGTGTTACATGTATTTATTGGAACATGTCAGTAAACACATACTGCTGGTCTAGAACTCCAAGAATATGTCCCTTTCCATTGCTATGTATAGTATTTTCTACCGTACTTTGATCATACTTTGTACAGCACTTCCTTACAAAGTGAGCTGCAAAACTGTTTAAATGACTTTGAGTGATTGTGTAGTTGATATCATACCATGAAAATATGCTTACCAGCGCTTACAGTATGTCTGAGGATGGAAGAATGCAGAAGTTCTAGATGGTGTATTCTGAAAGGACATATTGAAAGTGGTAGCTTTTGACTCACAAAAGGGAATTTTGGTCAGCTCAGAAAGTGACATCAAAGTTAGATTTTGATGCTAATATCACCCATGGCAAACACTTTTTTTTTTTTACAAATCTATTTTTATTATGGTCTTTTGTTGGGCAAATGTCCACAATACTTCCCCCTTGAGTCTCCTCCCCAATATAGACTGATCTGTGGTTCTGCTTTGACAATAGTAGGCTGTAGAACTCAGAAGAAAAACACTAGTGCTAGGGTGAGAATTTCTAATGGTCTGAAAACTGTTCATCCACTGTACTTTATTATGCCCAAAGCTTTTAAATTGAGTAGTAGCTGATCTTGCTTTACAGATGATCTTGTACCATAAAATGGCCATAACAGGATCAGGTGCAAACAGTAGCTTGAGTCACATAACAATAGCATAGATCTTGAATGTGCTAGGTGTAAGCCTCGATATTTTGGTTATTTATACATGTTCACCTGTAAAGCTTCAAGGAGAAATTGGGGACATTAAAGACTTGTATAACTTAGCAAACACCTGTGGTTTTTACCTTGCAAATACATCACATTAGGGAAAGGAAAATATAGCCTGCATTCTTTTATTCACAAAAATATTTTTCCAAGAAATATCTTCCCTTCCTATACCTTCTTTCTCTACAAAAATAGATTAGAATGGTGTACTGCACCACTTAGGCCTGAATTATTTAGTTGTAAATTGCAAAGTACAGATAAATGCCAGAAATGCAGTGCAAATGTGAATGGATACCTACAGAATTACTGCAATGTAGGTGCACCGATAGATTTTGAAAGTAAGTGGTTGGTCTGAGAAGAGCGGGCAAAATTATTCTAGACAATGTGATGAACATTCTCAGTCTTTGTGACATGGGGTTTTAGAGGGCAACTCCCAGTGGAAAAACTTGCATTATATTTGCTAATAACTAAAATAATATGTATTTGTCAAAGGGAAAATACTCTTAAATGGTGTGCTCCTTGTGCTTCTTCCTCCTTAAAGGATTGTGATTCATAAATAACGATGAAACTCTGCTTTACATTTCACAAGTTATACATTCCCCCACTTCAACATTACATGAGTTTTTTAACTGCACAGAACACCATAAACCAATTTATCTCTCAGAGAGAGAGACATGGAAATCAAATGAAGGCTAGCTTTAATGTGTTCTAGCGAATTAGATGAGCTATATGAGTTGGGAAATGATTAATTGTTCACAATTAAATATGAATCTACTCAAGAAGAGAGCAATCCACTTTTTGGTATTTAAGACCTCTGTCATGATACATGGTTAAAACAAAGGTCATCTAATTGGAGTGTTATGATGTTCTATCTACATAACAGTGAATTATTTTGTCTATGCTGTAAATGTTGTCATTTAGTATGTGAGTAAACCAATAGGGTTGCTACTAGAAATATATTATAAAATATGCAAGAAATAAAATATACTGAAAGCATTCTGAGACTTTCAGTTGTTTCTCACTTTTGGAGAATGTAGCTATTATCACTCTGAAAAAAATGGTGGTTTCGTGAAATGATGTATGCTATTCAAAATGTTCTACCAGTAATGTAAGTTGTATGGAAAGATCCTGAGTCACATTCTCTTAACAGAATTTAATTTTACTTTTCTATGAAGTTCTTCTGCCATGAACTGTTGTGTTTCAGGCAAAAATGCATTTGCATAATATATGTTCATTCAGAATTTCATGCTTCTCTCAATATTTGTAATTCATTTAAAAAAGAACAGAGCACTATATGGAAAGGAATGTTTAAAGCATTATTGTCAAATCAATTTTACTTCTGTACATTTTGGACAGGTTAGCTTTGGAATTAGTTTATCCAATATCTAGACCTTTGTCCTTTAATACAGTTTCTGAAAGTATACATAGATAAACACAAGACAACATACTTCTACCCTACAATTTGAAATGAGAAACACTATATAACAGCAATGTCTTTCTATGTTTATATATTATGTGTGGCTTTAGTTGTCTAATGCGTTAAAATATGTTAAAAACTCTAAGTATTTATATACCAACCATTTCTGTCATTAGCAAATACCTTACCATTTGAGAACCCTTGTGGAGGAAATCCACCTTGTCTGCTTGGTCACCCAAGAATTTTCACCTTTGTTTGGTCCCTAATTTTTCTGGTTTTAGAACACTTTGTACTTTATCCCTGGTAGTCAGGAGTAAAGTGCCTGTACCCCCATCTCTAAACATGGTTAAATTAGCTTATTCCTAATTGGCAGTTCAACTTGCCTATAAGTCCATTGCATGTGGTTTAGATAGTCTACTAAGGCCTTGAAGTGCAATGCTACTTGTGGACTGCAACACTAATTACGCTGTCCATTACAGTGACTTGTGCAGTATGAAACTTACAATGTGACCCTTTTTTAACAAGACCTAACTTTTAAATATGATTAGGTCACCGCATGTAGGTTGTGTAGTTGATACAACAAGGTGCATGATGTTTGGAATTGGGACAGATGGAAATAATATTAACATGTCCCTACAGTGACAAGACCCTAAAGGCAATTTTTTTACTGTGGCAGGCTTAGCAAAGAGCTGATTTGAATGCTGTTATTAAAACTCATAAAAGGGACCAGCAAGAAAAATAATGAAACAACTATTTTAGTAGTTATTAAAAATCAAATTAATTGATGATGTCAGATTTCTAATAAATATTATGGACTTGTTTTTTAAAGTTACATTTTCCCTGCCTGACGTTACTGCAAGCTAATTCACTTTAAATTTCCAGTAGCTCCCAGACTCTGCTCAGCTTAGCAAGTGGTGTGAAAAAGTAGTGGACTTCCTCTGAGGAGCACATAATAGCCTGATTTGAATGAGCAGAAATGACTCCTCTGAGATCAATAAAATATACATGGTTGGGACTGTGGGCATTTTGTTAACACCACAGTGTTAGATCCTGCCTGACAGATCAGTTGAGTCTGTTGAGTCACATGTAACACTTTAGCACACTTGAATGGAAGATGATAGGATGCCAATACAATGTTTGTGTATACCCTGTCTGGCTAACAGACCCTGCTTTTGTGATAGCAGTTTTCTGCCTCTGAGTTTACTGTGGGTGCAATCCATACTCATAGCTGGATTTTAGGTTTAAATGTGAGCAGACTCTAGTGATTACTAGACTACACTCCTCTAGATACCCACAAGCCTCAGAGCCCAGGTTTAAGGAGTCCAAAGACTTTTGCCATCATGAAAATGTCCTGACAGATGGCATTTAGGGCGTGTTTGCAGTAAGGCAAACAGGAACTACTGAGAAAGTGAGAAGGATTACCCTCCAGGAAGCTTTACCCGATAGGTTAGGGAGTGCTCAGGAGTGACCCCCCCACACACACGTCAGACATAAATGTGGCACCCCTAAGACACCCCATCAGAACACTTTCTGGGCATATGGAAGAACAGATGATGGCTGGACCTGACTTCCTGTGACCTGAAATGAGCGCTGAAGGACTGAACCTGCTCCCTCCTGTACCCAGGACAAAGAAGTGGACTTCAAGGGTCAGTTGACTAACCTCCTGGGCCACTCCAGGGACACAACAAGCTGCAAGAGATTTTTTTACTAAAGTGTCCAGCTAACCATTCACAACTGGACCTCTGCCTGATACACTGGGAGTGACCTCCCAAGAGGCCTTTAGGGGGCATAGAAGTTTACTCCTATGGCTGCTTGTGACTTAGAAGAAATGCCAATGGTTTTCTTCAGAAAAGAAGCATTGGAACTTAAAAATGTTTCTGCAACTTTTGGCTTTGAGAATTTTACTACTACCAATCTGCGTATTGTATTCTGCCAGGGCTCCATTGCGGTTGACGTCAAATTGTGCCTACACCTACCTCCTTCATAGGCTATCATTGGCATGTTGGTCTTTTTGTGCTATTTCTTTTGAAAACTTAACAAATTTATATCTCCCTTTTTGTTTATTGGATTTTTGGCATTTTGTTTAATAATTGTTTGGATTTGGTCAGGAAGCTTTATTGATTGGTGTTTTGATTATTACTGTTTTGGTACTGCATAAATGCTTTACACATCGCCCTATATTAAGCCTCTCTGCTATGTGACATAGTTACCAGGGGTTGAGCACAGGTTAATTTAGTGACTTTGAGGACTCATCCTCACAAGAGATGTGATTATTCATTCAGGTGAGCAGTCTCCCAGTTAAATGATATTCCCATTTCTTAAATTGGTGTTCAGTGGACTTTTGTTTTGCAGTACCACACAGTGATTTAAGCTGAAATTAAAATCCCTTTTTAAATGGACAGCAAAAATTGTTTTTTGGAATTTTCAATTGTCTTTTGTTTTTTAATTGTCTTTTTTTTTTTTTACAAATTCTCTCTTGCATGCAAAAGTTGCACCTTAGGTTTTTGGGAAATGGAAGTGTATCTGGCTAATGTAGAGAGCCTTAGCATGGCAGAGCAGAGGGCATGTGCATACAGTGAGTATGAGTCTGACCTAGCATTCCAAGAAGGAGGATAACCACATTGCCCTGGGTGCCTGGGAGGAGGTCTGTCAGCTACAGTCCGTGTCAGAGGAGGATGAAGTTGAAGATTGAAATGAGGATGACATTGAGGAGGCCCTAGTTGCAGGGGACTATTCTTCCCAATGAGCAGCATCACCACCATTCTCTAGAGCTGGAACAACTGTGTACATTCCCAATGTATCCCCATTAGAGCTAGAGCACAGGCAGGCAGAAAGGGCCTTGAAATTGCAGCTGGCTACTTTTCCCTTTGAGGAGAAAAACTTTGCATTGGCTGCTAAAGAAAAAAAAAAGTTGTCTGTGGAGGAGAGAAAGGCATTTGCAGTCCACTGCAGAAAAAACGTTGACCTTGGAATGAGAAGAAGGTCCTGCTCTGGCCTATGAGATGAGCCAGTGCAAGGTAGACTTCACGTCCTACGCAGCATTGGAGTCCAATGATAATAGTGGCAGCAATTCAGAAGTACCTATGAACGGTAAATGAAGAGTCCACACCCGAAAATTAATGTGGT
The DNA here is from genome assembly GCF_031143425.1 of Pleurodeles waltl. Lineage (NCBI taxonomy): Eukaryota > Metazoa > Chordata > Amphibia > Caudata > Salamandridae > Pleurodeles > Pleurodeles waltl. The sequence continues at coordinate 118,117,043 of NC_090436.1, read as the reverse complement.
AGGGGAGGACATTGATAAGTGCGTAGATTCCTAAAGAGGACTTGCAGGGTTAGCCTTGGAAGCCAATTGTTGCGAGGAAATCACTACTGACCCCAGATGCAGCTGACCAGGATAAGTATGCCCCACGAAGGAGGCACTCATACTTATATTTGTTCTAACCCCAGAGAAGAACTGCTGAAAGTTCAGAGATGCCCAGAAAAAGACACACCAATCTTGGGAGGATTTTGAAGATCTGTCAAGCAAGTCACTAGATGATTGGGAGAAGGGCAGTAAAGTAAAGGATTATAATGAGCTTTACCATGTAATTATGCAAAGGCACATCTTGAGTAATTGCTTTACAGAGTTATGCCAGCATCTGATAGGTTCCAAGTTCGCTGTGCTGAGACAGTTTGGGAAGGAGCTTACCTCTGGCTCAGTACCACAGTGACCAGAAAGGTACCTGGGAATGACCCCAAATGAGTGTTCTATTTTCTGCTGTGCAGAGAGTAAAGGGAGGCCAGGATAATACATATACATTCTCCAAAGGGTTCCAAATGTGTTGTGAATGGAAGATTTCCAGAACCCAACCAATCAGAGTAAGGGGAGTCCTGGTGGGAAGACTCAAATGGTGCCATAGTACTGGTGTTATGATATAAGAGGGATAACCCTGTATTAACCTAGAATCCACCCAGAGAGGTGATTAGTGTAGTCATGGGGGTAGAGTGAGGGCAGAGCATACCCTTGAATGCCTTTGATGGGAAGTGAACCCAGAGTGGTAAACTGTTTATCCCTAATGGTGGTAGATATCACTTCCAGGAGGTCACAGTGAGTGAGAATCTAGTCACTGCTCTGTGAGATACCTGTGTCAGTCAGACCATGGTAGTAGTAAAGCTGGTTTCTACAGATCAATATTGGCCAGGATAGGCCTGTTGGGTAACACAGGCCCATGGGCAGAAAACTGTTCAGCCTAAGGCCATTATATCATTAGAATAGTGGGAATCACTTGGCCAGCAGACTGTAATTGTCTGCCCCCAGGGCTCCCATTGATGGCATCCTTGTTAATATGTTCCCACCTAAGAAATGAGCCGGGAGCAGTACTTATCCAAGGTGCCCCAAAAACACAGTCCTTAGGACACTGTCCCTAAACAGAGGGTATAGAGACTCAGACAAAGAGTGAGGGGTAAGGGTTCTATGCTATCCACAGTGGGAGGACTAGAGGATCAGGGGTTACCAGCCCTAAGGGAAGAGCACCAAAAGACTGATCCTTGTGAGGCCATGTCTGACCTAGGGTTACTGCCTATATTGTCTCAGAGATAGGGTACAGGAAACCTGGGCCAGGCAGGCCCCCATATTGCTAACATGCAGCAGTGAATAGAGTACATAAAGCCCAATCAGCACTTAAATCAATACATCATTATAGTGTAAATGCTAAAGAGTCCCAATGTATGTTGTTTCCGAATTCAGTCCATCGATTCATGAATAGGTGTGTAACAAATTAATCTTTATTCAGGCATCTTCAAACAATACTTTTTCAGCCCAGCCATTGATTAATTAGTGACACAGAATGTAGATATATGAGCGATGAGAACCTGTGTTATCCTTTTACCTAAGGTAAAACCTATTATATTTGGTCTATTTTTGGGTGCGATTCATTGGTGATGTGCTTAGTGGGTGTACATACACTGGAATCCTACTAGAAGAATATTTTGACTACTTGGATAATAATGCATACAATGTACAATTTTCTGTGGCATTTGATGTGGCAAGTGTAGGATTACATTTCTGGATGTGGAATTATGAGTGAAGGGCAATAAAATCCATAATGGAATGTTTAAGCTACATCTACTAACAATATTGTGACAGTAGATAGTTATCATCCTAAATCTGAAATTAGAGAAATTTCATTTGGAGAAATGGTCAGATTGTGTTGAAAATATAGTAAGGGCAGCTAGGAATTAGGAAACAGGCTAGCAGTAGTTACCAGCTATGGGGCACATGTCTGGTGGATTTCCTTCATGAAGACCTATTAGATTTGATCTAGAAGGCCTAGCAAAACATTTGTCTGAATATGTGGAACATTTTTCAAACTGTAGTCATGAATTTACCCTCGTACAGAAGGGATACCATTGATATATCACAAAAAATAGATGGTATTGTACGGGACCATCACATGCTCTTTGTACCCCTAGATTTTGGACTGTCAGCCATGAAACACTCAAGTGCAAATTTATCTGAACATTCGAAGATGCTGGTTGAGATAGCAGAGCTGATTCTGACAATTTGTTCCTGTTCAATGGTGAATGCTATCATCAGATCTAGGGTATGGCAATGGGGTCCAGGTTTGCCCCTTCACTTATGGGGTGGTTTGAGAAGGGTCATGCCTGGGCCTTGTCGGCTGGTGAATGGATAAAATCCATGTATTTTTTGGGGCAATTCATTGATGATGTCCTTATTATGTTGACATGCACTAGAATCCAACTAAAATAATATTTTGGTTAGTTGAAAGATAATGCCTACAATGTATAATTTACTATGTGCTGTGACAAGAGTAGGATTACATTTTTGAATGTGGAATTATAAGTAAAGGAAGATAAAATCCATAGTAGAATGTTTAGGAAAACTGCAGCTACTAACAATATTGTGAGAGTAGATAGTTCTCATCCTAAATCGCGTTTAGAGATTCCATTTGGAGAAATGGTCCGATTACATCAAAATTATAGTGAAGATCCTAATTTTAATAAAGGCATTCAGGAATTAAGAAACAGGCTAACTGCATGTGGATATAGTGACACTTTTCTGAATCATGCTGAAAGAAGAATCAGAACTGTTAGCAGGGGTTCTACTCTGATACAGAAACCCAAGGTAGCTACAAGAAATTGATTGGCACTGGTGACTACTTATACCTCTGAGCATACTGATATAAATAAGGTCTTATTGAAACATTCGCCTTTGCTCACAAGTGTACCTGGATTAGACAATGTGATTTCAAGAATGCCCCTAGTTACATACAAAAGGGGTTGTACCATTAGAGGCGGGTCAGTAAAACTGTCTACCTGAAGTCAGCTTGGGAAAAAAGACCAATTGATTACTAATCCACCTTAGTGATTTTTTGTTTGTTCTGAATAGAATATGTTTCATTTTAGAATGAACAGTTTCAAGTATAATTCTGAAAAATTGTATTACAATCAGCAGTTCAACAGTTGTAATAGCAGTTATTTATAACTGCTCAAAGGTCTACATTTGCAGGACTAAAAGGTCCTTAAAAATGTGTATGCAAGAACTAAATAAGGCTATTAAAAATAGGTATATACATTCCCATTTTTCACAACATATTAAGGAGTGTCACCCGGGCACTTGTAAATTGAAACTTTATGGAGTGCAAGGAATTGACCCCAGTCCATAGGGAGGTGACACAGAACGTATGCTTTGTCAGATGGAGGTGCCATGGATATCTAGATAGAAGACTGTAAAAAAGGGCTCAAACATAGAAAGTGAGTTACATTAAGTTCCCTAACTAATGGGCCTGTGTAGCTTCTTGTATTGGAGGATAAGATACTCAGTGACAGGTGGAATGCAATATAAAAACTTGCACTTGGAAGTAGCCCTTATATTGTGCTGGTGGGGACTGATTATGACTTTCTTTACACTTCATGGTTCATGGGTGAAACCCAACATCTGTTTTCTTGGATACTTAGGGCCCTATTACAAGTTTGACAGAGGGGAAAGCCCATCTACCAAACTCCTGACAGGGTGGCCACTGCCTAAGTGGCGACCTCTCCACCGGAGTTATTAAAAGTCTCCAGCTAGGTCAGCAGGCAGAAACCTGAGTTTCTGCCCACTGGCCTAGCGGGAAACAGGTTACAGCATTTAGCTTGCTCGTAATTGAGCCAGCTGCAATACTGTAGCCAGCAGAGTGCACCAGCACCCTCTCAATGTGCACTGTCTGCAAGCATTGCGAGGGTGCTGGTCAGAGTGGCCCCTGCATTGCCCATGCCCTGGGGCCCCCTGCACCCGTACTCTGCCAGCCTTTTCATGGCAGTGGTACCGCCATGAAACCACTGGTGGAGAACAAGGTCGTAATCTCAGCGCTGCCCTTGTGGATTAGGACCACCACCATCCCCCAGACCACCAGGATATGAGATCCTGGCAGAGCTGGTAGTTCCCAGGCCGTCCGACCACCAGGGTTGTAATGTGGCAATCTACAGACTGCCACACTCATAATCGGGCCCTTAGTCCTAAATGGATTCTCATATATGGTGGCAGTGATATGGGAGCACTCCTTGGCAGCCTGATTACAACAATCATTGATATTAGGATGGTGAGGTATGGATGGTATAATGTTGTAGATAGCCAACATTTGAGTGGGACCTGATTTTCTTTGGAATGGCTAACTTGATTTAATAGGTTGGCTGTGTATGTGATTTTCCACTACAAGATGGCAGACTTTAGTATGAAGAATAGAGTAGTTCTTCTTGGTGATTGACCAATGGGATCATTGTTTGCATTTACATAATAAATCAAGTCTGATTATGTGTGAGTTGATACTGGCCACATGTCCTGTGAGTGTTGTAAATCAGTATTATAAGAATCAGGGTGATATACGTATTTCTAGGAGGAATTTTAAACTATCTGGTACATGGGCCTAAATCCATTTTGTACTGAGGATTTGTTTATGTTCTTACCCCTACAAGATGGCGGGAGCAGCACAAAAAATATTTATGGATGTGTGCTTTCAAGGTACTAGCATATAGGATCTGATGTGGCTCAGGTCAAAATTAGAAACAACAAATTGCATGACCTTGGTCTAATATGGTTATTTGCATCCTCATGTTTCCCGTATCATTCAGTGCCTATGGTAATCAGCTTGGAAAATGTACATGGAAGTGTGGTGCAAGGACCTTTACATATGGGATTTGATGTGGTTCTAAATGAATGTAGAAACTTTGAACAATATGGTCTGTATTCTATATTATTATTTTTATTTTCAAGATCGCTGTCTTGTTCATTTTTGATAGTGGATACTGTCACAATATGTAATCTGAAAGGTGCAGTCTCACATTGTTGACCTACAGGAGCGAATCCCACCCTCTTTAATTTTTGGCTGAGTTCACAATGTTTGTTCTTGCTACTAACTGTTTCCTTTGCAAGCGGGATAAATAAAGTTTCAGACGGTAAGTTTTAAGTTTGTTATATCCTTTTGTGGTTAGCTAATAGCCGGATTCTTAAATTGAGCGATAGTTGGTGCCAGGGTTTACAGGGAGTCAATTGATTTGAACTCCTGAATTAAGCTTTAGTGTGCAAAATGGCAGTGTGTACTAGGTCTTGCTGCTCTTGCTACTGGTTGCATACTTTGAAGGAGAGATAAACCATGTTACAAGAGGCCTGATTTGAGTTTGTTGTTTTCCCTTGTGGTTAACTAATTTCTTGACTCTTGAATGAGACGTTTATTGATGTTAGACTTTCCGGGGAGCCGATTTATTTGTACTCCCAGATTAGGCTTTGATATTCAGATTGTTAATGTGTACTTAGTCTGGCCTCGTTTAGAGATAGGTGTAGTGGGGAACCGACTTACTGTTGGTCATATATACCCTGTTTAGTCTTGTATACAGGGCCAGGTGGTACATGGTGGTGGAAAAAAACTATGGTCCTCTTTGCTAACACCCTAATAAATAGTTGTTATATTTTGCATGTTGGTTGTTAAGCACACATTTTGCTGGAGATTTGGACTGATGGCTATTAGCTCTGTTTGGTGATTGATCAAAATCTGCTGAATCCATCTGGAGAAGTGACTGTAGGCACTGTATCATTTTATTTTTAGGATTAAGATGATATTTAACTGATGAAGTGGAGATTTTAAAAGATTTTCCAGAGATATGTACTTGAGTAAAACTGAGAATGGTACTACCTAATGTTATTTCATGAACACTCACTTTGGTTCAGGGTTTGTTGTTATGGGGGTTGTTTGTCTCATGGAAAAATTTAATACCTGCTGTATTAGGTCCGATTTGCTGAATTTGTATTTGTCTACAGAATATCTGAGATCACTTCTTATTGTATTTGGTTAAAGTTATAGTATCTTTGACAGACGTGAACTGAATAATTTTGCTTTTCTTTAATGATTGTCAGATTTGTTAAAGGAATAAAGGTAGAAATGTCTGATAGTTCAGTCAATTAGAGAATAGCTGTTGTGTAGCTATTTCTTATATTCACAGGGACCTTTTAATATATGATCTTGTTTTACTGTTTATAAATGTTTTTTCAAAGCAAAGAGCTTATATGTATGTCTTTTCACAGCCCTGGAAAATTCCTGTGTCAAGGATGAAACACTTTGGCTGGGCTGAGAAATTATTGTTGGAAAATGCCTGAATAAAGATTAATTTGTCACACTTTAGTCTTCATGGATCAATGGACTGAATTTGGAACCAACTCATATTTGGACTCTTTAGCATATATATAGTGATGAATTGATTTATGTGATGATTATGCTTTAGCACTTTAGGTGCCTCCATCATTGCTGTATGTATATTTGAACCAAAGGGGGTTCTTGGGCGATGGGACCTTGGGTGTTTAGTGCATATTTAAGGAATGGTCCACTGGTGGGTGAACTTTGGCTATTGCAGACCTCTACATGACATCAGCAGAGTGTGTCACCTTTAAAGAGGACTGTGTGCCTTCCTCAGTAGTTCATGATTGCTAGGAACATGTTTAGCCTCACAGTATAGACCCTTAACTGAAAGGCCAGTCTCAGGGCATCACCCCTGAGATTAAGGAATAGTGAAAGGAGGATATCTGCAACCTAAAGGTTTTGTCTCCAACCTGAGAAACCTAAGGTGCCCAAGGGACATCAGGAGCAAGTTGGGGTTCCTTGATAGCCCCACAGCTGAAAGTGAGGCCTACACAAGCCACAGATTGGAGTGTCAACCTCATAGTGAATGGCCACAGGCCTGGTTCCTGACTCTGTCAGCTCTCAGTGGCTTCTTTTCATTGTTGACCTCTGGGCAGAGATTGCCATGAGTTGTGGACAGACATCTGACTTGGTGAGCAGAATGGAGAACATAACATTGTAGACATGGTGGTACTGTCTGCCCATTGGGATACAACTGTTCATAAGCTAAGGGTATTCCTATCCCCGATGAGGTCCACAGTGAAGACCTTTTTCCTATGCACAGGGTTATTGGCTAGTGCAGATGACAACAGAGGTGATCAGGTAGTTTAAGAGAGGTATAGAACAGACAAGTGCCACCACAAAGGTTGTAGATTGTCCTGGTTCTATCACCTGGAAAGTGAAGTCCTTCAGAGGACTGATTAGCCTACCCTAGGACTTGGCTGGTTTGGCCTGTATAAGACATTTCTGCAAGGTCACCCATATTTTTTGCCTTTTGCTGGACCCTATATGTTGTGGTTTTAGACCTCCATGCTCTTTACCTCTGCTAACCAGAAGTAAAGTGCCTGTGCTCCCCCTATAAATATGGTTAAATGTAATTGGGCTAATTCCTAATTGGCAAATTTAATTTTTGTGAGAAATTGGGTTGTTAGTTGAGGGAGGTGAAGCCCTACTCATGCAAAAGCCACAATTCTTGTCAGGATGAACCACAAAAAGTCATTACATCTACCTGTGTTTAATCCTCTGGTAGTTTGATACAAAAGCAGTCAGGCTTAGCTTTGAGGCAATGTGTAAAGTATTTATGCAGCACTTAAACAGTAATAAGAGAAAACAGAACATAAGAAATATCCCACCTCAAATTCTAAAAATAGAGTAAATCTTAATACATTATTTGACATCAAAATGACATAAAATCCAATCAATTGAACCAGAATTGTGAATTTGTAAAGTTTAAAGCGTAAAATGGCACCTGAAAGATCAAAGTGACAACCACAGACATCTAGTAACATGATACCGGGCAAAGTCGAACTTTATGGATCACTGCGATGGAGTGAGGGTCAGTTACACAAAATGGATTGAATTCGATCTCCATTTACCTTCAGACTTAGAAGAAATTCTGAAGAAAATGAGAAGGTAAGAGTTCACCGGGCAAAGCAGCCGACATTGCTCAAGAAGGAAACATTGTCATCTGGGAGCTGCTGGATGAAGTCACAGTGAAGAGTCCTCTGTTCATACTTAGGGGGTCATTCTGACCCCGGCCGGCGGCGGAAGCCGGCGGCCTGGCGGGGACCGCCAGAATACCGCTGCGCGGTCAAAAGACCGCCACGGCTATTCTGGGTTTCCCGCTGGGCTGGCGGGCGACAGCCAGAAGGCCGCCCGCCAGCCCAGCGGGAAACACCCTTCCATGAGGATGCAGGCTCCGAATAGAGCCGGAGGAGTGGAAGGGGTGCGACGGGTGCAGTTGCACCCGTCGCGATTTTCAGTGTCTGCATGGCAGACACTGAAAATCTTTGTGGGGCCCTGTTACGGGGGCCCCTGCAGTGCCCATGCCAATGGCATGGGCACTGCAGGGGCCCCCAGGGGCCCCATGACACCCCATGACACCCCATACCGCCATTCTGTTCCCGGCGGCCAAAACCGCCAGGAACAGGACGGCGGTATGGGGGTCGGAATCCCCATGGCGGCGCAGCAAGCTGCGCCGCCATGGAGGATTCCCCAGGGCAGCGGGAAACCGGCGGTACACCGCCGGTTTTCCATTTCTGACCGCGGCTGTACCGCCGCGGTCAGAATGCCCATGGGAGCACCGCCAGCCTGTTGGCGGTGCTCCCGCGGTCGTTGGCCCTGGTGGATTTTACCGCCAGGGTCAGAATGACCCCCTTAGTCTCTTTTTCTAAAGTCCAAAATCCCCAGTGAGACAATTAACCTTTAAAGGATCAGTGAGCAGATAGATCCTGGTCTCCTTGCAGAAAACTTTTTGGTCAAACACTACCCAAGCTTTAAATTTGGACTATCTAGACATTTTTAGCACCACTTCCAAGGGTCCAGAACTGAAGGGGCATCACTTGGAGGAACAAGACTCACTCAGGCTGGGTCCAGGGTCCATGTGCGGGTTTCAAGATTGTTGGGGTCTTTTTTGTCACTGAGGCTTAAATCAGGAGACCAGTCAACTAGCCCTTGATGTCACTCTGGTAGTCCTGGGTTAAAGTAGAAGAGCAGGTCCCAAGCAGCAGAGCAGACATCTGAGGGTACAGAGCAGACTTCATACAACAGAGCAGTACCTCTTGGTGCAGCAAGGCAGTGCTCTGAAGTACACAGCAGGCCACAAGAGAAGGCAATCCTATTAGATTCCTTCTAGGTCCAGGAGTGAATTGAACCGTTGATCTGAGGGTCCTATATTTATACCTGGTGCCCTTTTGAAGTGGAAGAAACATCTGGAAGCTTACCCCTACAGACTTGTATGGAATTTCCTACTCTCCACTGTGGTCCAGTCTTTCTGCACGAAGAGTAGGCTAGTGTGAAGATGTTTGTGTGTGTACAGGTACAGAATTTATTTAAGTGCAAGTGTGGCCTTGCGCAGCTACATGCCCCATCCTGCCAAAGATGGCCTAGTCCCTGTGTTATGTGGCTGTCTGGGAGGAAAACACAAAGGCCAACTGCCAACTATACCTAGACAAGTGCAATTTAGAAAATCGTGACTTAAAATATGACTTTACCATTAAAGAGGATTTTAAATTATAATTCATCAGATACCAAACATGACATTTTACCTACTGTCAAAATTAGTTTAGTTTAGTTTAGTTTTATGGGCTTATAAAGCGCGTAGCTACCCTAGGGCACCCCAGCGCTAAAGGTACACAACGACTCTCGAGAAGACCAAAGAGAACAGATTAACTACAAAAAAGGATAGTTTTCAGCTTTTTCCTAAAAAGAAGTTCTGATGGTTCGTGGCGAAGTTCAGAGGGCAGGGCATTCCAGAGATGGGCAGCCTTGATGGTAAAAGATTTACTTCACCATGATCTCTTGACACGAGGTGTATAAATCTGCCGAGTAGAGAGTGATCTCAAACGTCTAGAGGGGACATAAATAAAGATCCACCTTCTAAGGAAAAGCAGGTCCCTATTATGTAAGGCTCTATGAGTAATGCACATAGATTTAAAATGAATGCGCTGTTTGATCGGAAGCCAATGAAGTGCTACAAGAGCCGGTTTGGGGGAGTTAGTAAGAAGTCTAGCTGCCGCATTCTGCACAATCTGCAGCCTCTTTATTACGTACTCTGTGGAACTAAGATAAAGAGAGTTCCCATAGTCGAGGCGGGAAAGAATCAACGCTTGGATAAGAATTCTTCTAGCTGTAAAAGGTAGAAGATAAAAAATCTTCCTAAGAGCTCTGATAAGGCTGAAACAGACAGAAGAGATTCTTTTTACTTGCAATTCCATCGTCAAACGAGGGTCAAGCAAGAAACCTAGGCTTTTTACATGTGCCTTTGGAGGAGGCAGACTATTAAAGGCCTCCGAATGCAGTGCCAAAGGAGAGGCAGGAGGTCCGTTGCCTACAATCAGTACTTCAGATTTACCATCATTAAATTTAAGCTTAGATTGGGTCATCCAGTCAACGATATCATTCATACAACAGGCCAGATTCGCTGAAGAAGAGTCCCCAGTACTAGAAAGGGATACCACTAACTGGGTGTCGTCAGCATAGGTGACCATTAAAAGATTATGGTGAGTGACCACTTTAGCCAAAGTTGATAAATAAATATTAAAAATAGTTGGGCTCAGGGACGAGCCTTGAGGGACTCCGCAAGTCAGAGGGACAGTAATTAAAAGTTAGCAACTATCAAATGTAATAACGTAACCCAATGCTATCCTATCAGAGAAGTGGTCAACACAGTAGTTAAAAACAAATTTATGAGTTTTTGACCACCAGGACATGGAAAGTACATACCATCATTTTTTATTACAGTGCACCCTGCCCTATTGGCTGTCTTCTAGGGCCTACTTTAGCAGTGACTTATATTTATTAAAAGGGAGTTTAAGGCATGGTAAAGGGGGTTATACTGCCAAGTGGGATTGGCAGTTTCAAACCAGGCCTGGGATATGTTTTAAGGGCCTACTTAAGGGGATGGCACATTAAGGGGGTGATTCTAACCCCGGCGGTCTTAGACCGCCGGGGCCAGGGTCGGCGGGAGCACCGCCGACAGACCGGCGGTGCCCCGCAGGCCATTCTGACCGCGGCGCTTTGGCCGCGGTCAGTGCAGGAAAACCGGCGGTCTCCCGCCGGTTTTCCGCTGCCCGTTGGAATCCTCCAAGGCGGCGCAGCTTGCTGCGCCGCCGAGGGGATTCCGACCCCCCCTACCGCCATCCAGTTCCCGGCGGTCCGCCCGCCGGGAACCGGATGGCGGTAGGGGGGGTCGCGGGGCCCCTGGGGGCCCCTGCAGTGCCCATGCCACTGGCATGGGCACTGCAGGGGCCCCCGTAAGAGGGCCCCTAAATGTATTTCACTGTCTGCTGCGCAGACAGTGAAATACGCGACGGGTGCAACTGCACCCGTCGCACAGCTTCCACTCCGCCGGCTCGATTCCGAGCCGGCTTCATCGTGGAAGCCTCTTTCCCGCTGGGCTGGCGGGCGGCCTGAAGGCGGCCGCCCGCCAGCCCAGCGGGAATGTCAGAATTACCGCCGCGGTCTTTCGACCGCGGAACGGTAACCTGACGGCGGGACTTTGGCGGGCGGCCTCCGCCGCCCGCCAAGGTCAGGATGAGGGCCTAAGTGCTGCAGCCCACGAGTAGAAATCACAAGTCCTTGGTATATGTTATACACCTCTACTATGAGACTTATAAGTAAATTGAATTTTTCAATCAGGTCTAAGCCAGTTTTACCATATTTTAGGGAATAGGCACAAGCACATTATTGACAAAACCGCACCCAAATGTCCTTGGAGTGCGCTGTTGCTGGGATCAGTTCATTAGGGAGCTCAAGTTTGAAAAGATGCTCCAACGTCGTTTTCAATGTTGCCAAAGTATAAGTTTATTTAAGCTTCAATATTACAACCAACCCTGGCAGCTACCTAGTCTCAACTGACCCTAGGATGCCTCAACATTCTAGCTTCTTCCCCACATCACTAGGCAACATATACATTCCAATATCCAACACATCTCCCCCCTTACCCTACAAACAAAAATAAATAAATATAATAGCTACAATACGTATACATAAATATATTCTATTCTAATTCAATAACAACATACTATGCACTACATGACAACCTACAAAACCGATTTATAACGAAATTAACTTCACCTTATCTAATGTATATAAAATCCATAAAATTCCTACGTCACGTAATCCTTTAAATACACAGGTCTCTTCACCAATCTCCTTCTCCTACATACCTCATTGTTCACCTCGGTCCCCTTATTATCATCCCTCATACTCTTCCACTTTCGCAACTCTGCTTCATTACACTTCGGTATTTCGCTCACATTCCATCTCTTGCCATCCTCCAACTCCACACTATAACCTTTCACACTCACCACTTGCCTAGGCATTGACCATTTGGATTCACCCTTTTTTTTATTCCACACCCTAGTTCTTACCCAATCACCAATCTTCAACTTTTCCAACTTCTTCCAACTCCCTTTATTTCTTCCGTCATACGCTTCTTGACCTACCCTTACTCGCATCAACATTTCCTCCTCATTCACCTTCTCTCTTCCTGCTTTACCCATCCATCCAGGTACAGCCTTGGTACACGGCTTTCTACCCTTTAACAACATGAATGGGTTCTCCAACGTGAGGGAATGTGGAGTTGTGCGATAATTCCACAAAAGATTCTTTATTTCCTTTTTCCAGTTCAGACCATTCTGCACTGACAATTGTATATTTTTCACTTATCACTCTGTTAAACCTCTCTACCAGTCCATTTTCCCTAGGATGGGCTACGGCAGTTCTAATGTGCTTTATCCCACATTTTTTCATATAATCGCCAAACTCCTCAGATGTAAACTGCGGACCATTGTCCGTTACCACCGCCTCAGGATATCCTTCTCTCCTCCATACCTCTTTGCAAAACTCAATCACAGCACCTGACCTGACATCTCTCTCTACACTTACTTCAGGCCATTTGGAATGATAATCTATCATTACTATGATAAAAACCTTGTCACCAGTGTCCAATAGAAAAGGACCACATATGTCCATCCCTACCTTCTGCCAAGGTTTATCTGGAAACGGAAATGGAATAACCGGTGTCTTCACCCCCACATGGGATTTATCACTGCATGCACACTCCACACAGTTCCTTACAAATCTTTCCACATCCCGGTCCATCCCTGGCCACCAAAAATCTTCTCTCACCTTCCTCTTCATCCCCGACATACCTCCATGACCCTCATGTAACACGTCCAACAACCTCCTTCTTAATTTATAAGGAACAATCAACCTGTCACCACGTCTCAACAAACCATCTTGATTGGACAATTCCGACCATACACTCTTGAAATTTGTCACCTGACTCACACGCTCTCCCAATTTGGACCAATGCATTCCCACATATCTCTTCAGCAATTGTAATTCTTCATCTCCATCCACTGACTCAAGCCAAAGTTCCTCACTAATTGCATCAGTTCCTACATCCTGGACACTCGCAACCATCCACTCTTCTTCCTCCTCATCTGCTTGATTCTCAATCGGCAGTCTAGATAGGCAATCTGCATTAACGTTCTTTACCCCTGGTACATATCTTATAACAAAATCATACTCCTGTAAACAATACATCCACTTTGCTATTCTGGAAGATGCACGCTTTGCACCCTTTGTCGTGAACATATCAATTAACGGTTTATGGTCTGTTCGCAGTTCAAACTTCCTTCCCCACACATAGTTTTTAAAGTACTTGACACCCCACCAACAAGCAAGAGCTTCTTTCTCGATTGCAGAATACGTTGCTTCTGCCCGCTTCAATGTTCTAGAAGCAAACGCTATCACACGTTCCTTCCCTTTGCATGACTGCATTAGTACTGCTCCAAAGCCATGCATGCTCGCATCAGTAGACACAATGGTATAATCTTCTGCTATAAAAGGTTTTAGTTCCACCGCGTCGACAATGCATAGTTTTAAGGTAGAATACGCTTGCTGGCACTCCTTAGACCATTCAAATTTTTGATTCTTCTTCAATATAGCGTGCAACGGTTGGGCCACTTCAGCAAAATTCTTCACAAATTTTGCATAATATTCTGCTAGACCCAAAAACGATCTCAATTGGTCCTTATTCAAAGGAATAGGTGCTTTTTCAATTGCTTCCAGAAGGTTTATTTTCGGTTTTATACCTTTCCCAGATACTGTATGGCCCAAATAGTCAACATTTTTGCATTCAAATTTACACTTTTTCATTTCCACTGTCAGACCAGCTTTCTCCAATATGGAACATACCTTCCTCAATAACATATCATGTTCCCTCACATCTTTCGCCCATACTAATACATCATCCTGGAATTTTTTTACATTTCTTACCTCACCCAACAAACCTTGCATGATTCTTTGGAACACTGCCGAAACAGATGCCAAACCAAAAGGCATGCGTAGATACCTAAATGCTCCTTCCGGAGTTATAAAAGATGTTAGATGTTTTGAATCAGGGTGCAACATGACCTGGTGGTACGCATTGGACAAATCAATGGTAGAAAAAAACCTCACCACCCTGAATACTTGCCAACAGCTCATTTATATTTGGTATTGGATGTCTATCTATCCAAATGTTATCATTTAGGTCCCTCAAATCCACACACATGCAAATTTTTCCATTAGGCTTACGTGCCAAAACCACTGGACTTAGCCATTCCGATGACTCTACTTCCTCTATCACCCCCATCTCCAACAATCTTCTCAGCTCACTTTTTAAGGCTTCTTTCAGCACTACTGGAACACTCCTTACCTTGTGTACTTTAGGTACAGCTCCTTCCTTCAAAATGATTTTATGTTGGAATCCTTTCAAACACCCCAGTTTCTCGTTAAATGACTCCGGAAATTCTAATTTCCACTTAACTGACTTCATGTCTTCACCCTCCACAACCAATACTTGTTCTTCCGTATTAGGGTTCAGTATAATTCCTAAAGCTCTCTGTTCACTCCACCCTAATAAACATCTTCCACTCTCCACCACATAAATATCACTGAAGATTTTTTTTTGTTTAAACTCAATTTCACCTCTGAAACAACCTAATACAGGTATTCTATTTCCTCCATAACCCATCAGATTTACTTTGGGTTTAAGTAACTGCACCTCACCTAATTTCACCCATGTTTCTTTATTAACCAAAGTATGCGGGGAACACGAATCCGCCCATATCCTCACTGGTCTTCTATTTAATTCCACCACAAATTTTGGCAGGTTATAATCATCATTCCTTATCATCCACACATCACTAAATTCAGACACGTCTGAAGTACCTTCCGATATTATATCTTGTAGCATTAGTACCTCTACTTGTTCACAACACTCATCAACTTCCAAGGAACTTTCATCACTTAAACAGTTCACCTTTTTCTTGTTCCCCACTTTCTTCTGAGTACAAACTTTAGAAAAATGTCCTATTCTATTACAATTGAAACACTTACTGTTTTTAGCTGGGCAATTCATTGAGAATGCTAAATGTTTTACACTGCCACACCTGTAACATTTTTTTTCAACCTTCAACTTATCATTGCCACCCTTAATTTTATCCACTTCCCGGACAGGCATATCATTTTCATCCACACCATAATTTCCTCCTAATTCCTTGATATATTTGGAAGTAGCCTCAATGCGCCTTGCTGCTGCTAATGCTTCATCTAGTGATGGGTCCCTGAGTGACAACAATTTTTCTTGTATTTTTCTGTCCTTGGTACGGCATATCAATTGATCGCGTATTATCTCTTCATGTAAGTCTTTACATTTACACATGTTGGCTAACTATCGTAATGCACACACATACTGATCTACTGATTCATTTGGCGATTGGACTCTGGAAAAAAATGTATGTCGTTCCACAACAATACTAAATTTTCTACCACAGTGTTCTTCCAGAGCTGTCATAGTTCTTATATATATGTCATTGCTCTCGTCTTCTTCATCAGAACCATCCCTATTAACTTCTAATTCCTCGTTACTGGGTAATGTCTTTAATACTTTCCTCCCTTCAACACCCAAATTGTGTTTGAGCAAAGCCAATTTTCTTTTTGCCGTGAAAATAGCCCCTCCTAACGCTTCCAGGTAAGTCTCAAATGCCTCACGCCAATCCTCCCAAGGCATATTCAGATCACCTGGCATACTCAAAAAGACTGGAGGCGGTACTATTGACTGCATGTTACTTGTCTCTGTGAATGGGAACTTATAGAATACTTATGTCTCCTTTTTTTTTCCTTCAATAAACACATTTTCCTTACTGTTATAGTCCTGTAGACCTTAGGCAAAATACCAAGTTCAAAATGGATATTGCCCAAAAATCACTCACTTGTTCCTTCCTTGTCTCCACTCCGAAGCAACTCTGAATCAAAAAAGAAAAACCGCCGGCGCGCAGATCGCGCAAATCTGTTCTTCAGACCGCATTCACCAAGTCTTTTCTTTTGGTAATGTGCGCGCGTGCGCGCTGACAATATAGCCCCGTGCTCAACGCGATCCGTATAACGTTGCCTGGGTGACGCACAACGCCGGATATCCGTGTGCCCGTACTGTGCCAGACGCCTTCCACGCGCCGGCACGCAGCACATCCGCGCGACCAAACGGCCGTTGGTTTCCGCAGAAGAAAAAAAATAGAATATAAACTTTTCCAAACCATAATTTTTTTCTACAGATATGCCGACATACTCCAGGTACGTTTCCCACGCCGGAATGCACTCGCTCTCTTCTTCGGTGCCTCAGTGTTTCTATACTCGATTTACACACCTCTGCACAACGTGTCCAAGCACTTCTCCGACACCTGAGCGTTACAGCGCACAGTTTACACTCCTTCCCGAATTGTAGCACGAGTTGGCACTAGGCAAATGAAACGCAGATGAGATACACTGAGTCTTCACTTCACCAACGACTCCACATCATTTTAACGACCTTCTCACACCGCCAGGGTTGGTCCACCGTTCACACATGGTATCCCATCCTCGTCGCCACTGAAAAGATGCTCCAACGTCGTTTTCAATGTTGCCAAAGTATAAGTTTATTTAAGCTTCAATATTACAACCAACCCTGACAGCTACCTAGTCTCAACTGACCCTAGGCTGCCTCAACATTCTAGCTTCTTCCCCACATCACTAGGCAACATATACATTCCAATATCCAACAAAGTTAATCACAGTACATCATTTATTTCTTTTAGTGTTGTGGCTTGGATGCACCCCCAGTGTTTCACTACTAATTGTTTAGATGTTTAGACAAAAGCAGTGCCAGTGTGAGAAATGTATTATAAACATAAGGGATTTTCTTTAGCTATTATAGTAGTGCTATTTGCGGCAAGACCTGAATAGGGATCTCAATAATTTTCTGGATGGTGTCAATGATCTTCTCCAGTAATCTAGAAACTTTGAACAACTCCTGGCTAAGCGTATGATTCTGGCAGCCTCCATGCTATCTGCTCACATCTAGAATCATCTTTAATCCCCACTTAAATGGCACCTCCTGGGTATAGTGCACTTGGTTCATATATCTGGAGTGGATTAGGTGGGCAGGAATTCCCTGATTTGTGTGCCACAATATTCTCACATGTAATATTTCAGGGGACCTTCTAAGTCTGCATTAAACCCCAACAGGCACCTCTTCCAATTCATCTTTGATTAATGTTGTAATGGTTTTTCAGTGGTCACAGTTCTTCATATTGTGTGTAGTTAGTTACATCTGTCAGATTATAGGGGGAAGTTCTGCATCACTTTCTTACATGTCGATTTTAGTCTTAGGTGCACAAAGGCTCCAAGGAGGTGATTGCTGAGGGAATTTGAAGGGTCACCTATTTTATTAAATTTAACTTTGTCTTAAAGGCTCCCCAAGTAATGACATTTCGAGTGTGCCTTTTGTTTGCATGTCAACGGGAACAGTTGGTGTGCCTTAAGGTTCAGTACTCAGTACTTAGAGCTTAAGTTGTGCTTTACCTCTGTTTATCACATACTGCGATCGTGAATTCTATGGTATTGATTTCATTAGAGCTTAAGTTATGCTTTATCTCTTTTTGTCCCATACTGCAATCGTGAATTCTATGATGAGCTTTCTTTAACATAAAACATCCCTAAGGGGATAGGGTCTGCCATGTCTTTTTCCACTACTGAGTGTGTTGCATAATTTGTGCGGGAGGTGAAACCAGAAGTGTGCAAAGTGCACTTGAGCACAGAAATAGTACAATTCTATACTGAGAATGGCAGATCATCCCCTGTGATAAGGCTGTGTCATTGTGTCCCAGGCAATTCTTACGACACACTTTCCTTGTTTGCGCCATGGCACACTTTTCAAATCATATGCGTGCTGTGCACACAGGAAAATGTGCCATATTAGAAAGAATGTGTTGCTTCAGGGCAGCCATGAACTAGTGCTGCCCTTGGTGCAGCACATTTAAGAGAAATACAGAACAGCTGTTTAAAAACTGCTCCATCTTTCACTGTGCAGGGGGCACCCTCCTGCACTTTTAAGGGGGATTAGAGATCACCGTGCAGGCAGGTGCAGTGAGTGACTGCACACACCTCGAAGAGAATGTCTGGGAGTCCATGGGACCCACCTCAAAGAGGATGTCTGGGAGTCCCTTTTCTCCCCACCAGAGAACTACCTTTAGAAGGCACACTGAAAGTGTGCCAACTTATTGTAGAACACTTCCAGTGCACCTCCTAAGGGCATGTTTGCCTCTATGCCCACTTCGTTATTACAGTGCGATTGCATTGGCCAAGAGATTCCCTCATCTGCATGGGGCCAACCTCCCATGCAAATGAGGAAATGCCCTCCAACAATATTAGTGGTGCTATATGTGCTATCTGTATAATAGAAGAGGCAGCAAAAGCGTCCCCTTTCAATATTAAAGTGCCCTGGGGGCATGCAAAGCTGGTACAAATGCCCATTGCACACCCTGGCACTTCTATGATACAGCCCCAGGGAAGCTTAACATATAACAAAGCAAGTGACTAGAAGAACCTTTTCTTAAGATGAATATCAATATTCACTAAATGGGATAGAAATTTAAGAAGGACCTCCATTTTAATGCTACTGATTCTGACAGCTGTTGTGAGTGGACGTTTTAGCCATCTAGCTACTTGGTCTTCTAGGTTCTTGATTGCTTCACCATAGTAGAGGGACAGGATCTCCTCCGTATTCAAGCTTATGCACCTAACCAAATATTAGATGTGTGCCACATCAGTCTAAAAGGTAGTTAAATTCACACCTGCATGAATTGATATCAGTAGGGATCTTTTTCAAAATCACAAAGTGTGCAGACCATCATGGTGTCTACATTTTGCCGCTAGCACTGGGGACTAAGGACTACTCTGACTGCTTCCCTGCGCGACCGTTAAAGGAGTTGAAAAGCCATCATTCATGTACAGCCTATGCATCGACTGTGAATATAGCAGTTTTGTTCAGTGACAGAAAAGGGCAGGGTTGCATTCCCATGCGGTTCAGCACAGCCATATCTTAGCTTCACTCCAGCGAGTTAAATGGCTTTGTGGCATCAGAAGCACAGTCACAGCCTGATTATCTGGACTGATTTAGTGATTACTGTAAATATAGTGCAGAGAATATGCATGATTGATCTCCCTGGGACAAATCCAGCTTGATATAGTAGGCTGATTTCCGATATTATCATCATTAGGATCACTCTATTGGCAATGGACTCAGTGAGAATACTAATGTCACAGTTGATTAGCGATGGGGGTTTATACGACTCACAGCTTTCTTCAGGCATAGAAGTTTGAACAGTTATAATAATGGCTTTCTGCATAGTAGGAATTAGTTTTCTGGTTGTCATTGCTTCTACAAATTCCTCCAAAACATGTTGTGCCACTAGATCTAAGTCTGAGAATCCATCAGATCCAGGGGCCTTGCCATTAGGATTGCTAAAATGTCCTCTTTAATTTCCTGTATTTGAGTGGGTAAGCTAAGAATTCTTTAGCGTGTCACTTAGCCATGCAATTGTTGTATCTGCAAGTTACTCATGAGTCCACTCAGGAGCTTTTGTATATTTGGAAGCAAAGAGATAGCTGTGATACTTTTGAAAAACATACTGAATTTCTGGAGCTTTGTTGTAATTTGCTATTATAATCCAACTTTTTACATCACATCATTAGCACCCAGGTTTTCTTTATAATAGTGGCTAGTGCCATCTAGGGACTTTCACCTTAACCTTATGCCTAAGCTCAGGCATATTTACTAGTGGTGGGCAGAGCACACAGAGTTCAGATCTGTGGAATTCCATGGAGTTGGGTAAAAACTCAGTGGAATTCTGTGGATCTCTTCTTGTGGTGGAGTGCCGCCTGCCCTACCACCCTGGCACTAGATGCACCCGATCTTGGGAGCACCAAGCAGGGTTGGCCTGGTTAGTAGCTCTAACCAGACTCGATACCTGGTTAGTAGTACTAATCAAGCTCAACCCTGCATAGCGCTTCCAAGATCAAGCACATTCAGGCCAGGGTATGCCAAAACGACAGAGAAAGCTGCAGTTTCAGGCCTCTTGTGCTGACACAGCCCACCAGCCTGGAGCCACTACAGGTACACACTTCCCTTCACCAAATGCACTCCTTCACAAACGTGCTTTGGAAAGCCAAACTCACCCCGTTCATGCCTAGTGCTGGCCCCCATGTGCACATAGACGAGAAAGCAAAATGAGGATCTTAGTAAGACCTCATTTCACGTCTTACCTGGGTCCCTGTTGCTAGTGGCCTTGCTCTCTGTCTCCGTGTCCTCTGCATCAGGGCTACTGAGGACAGTGAAAGGAGGGAGGCCTGGATCCAGTGCTGGCGCCAGTGCAGCTCTTAAGCAACAGCGTGCAACAGCTCTGCAACCATGCACGACCACTGCTGACATCTTCTTTGGGCCAAGTGCGCACTGCAGCCCAGCTATGGACCACACAACGCAGGCACAGACAGTCTGCACTTGCGACGTGTGGCCCATAACTAGGTTGCAGTATCCATGTGGTGAGCTCTGCTCCACTGCCGAGCCTAATGGAATTTTTGGCCGATCTTCATGGTAAAAGTGGAGCGCAGAGTGCCAAAAACTCTGTTAACTCCACCAGCGGAGCGGAGCTCACCGCCCACCCCTAATATTTACCGAAGTGATTAACTTTGTATTTGCATAGTTTGTAATGTGCAGTCCTTTTGCCTCTGATTTCTTTTCTGCTTTTCTCGCTATCCTGCACAAACAAGCATGACTTAATGCTTTTGATGTCTCTCTCCAATTATGAAAATTAGTCTGTTACTTTGGGCCTGATTTAGATATTGACAGACAAGTTACAGTGTCACAACAGTGATGGATATTCTGTCTACCGAAATCTAAATCCCATAATATCCTAAAGAATTTTTATTTCGGTGGATGGGATATCCGTCACCGTTGTGATGGAGTAACGTGTCCGCCAATATATAAATCAGTCCCTTTGTCTGTTGCAATAATCTTTTAGAGTTGTGCAAAGTTAGGGTCAACAATGTTTTGGCAATATATACCAAAAGGCAACTTACTCTTCCTCCTGTGTTGGTTTAAATTGTGCTATATTGTGTTATTAATTACTTGTCTATTGCAGAGGTCACCCAGTAGGGCATGTTCACTCTTGCGGGACAGAAAGCAAACTGTTGCAAATCTAGAGACCTCACAGTGAAGAATAAAGCTTTAAAGAGTGTATTCCAATGGTTGTTGCTTCTAGTGATTAGACTTGGAAAATGCTAATGCAAAAAGAGTCTGCCACTGGTGATTAGAGCTCAGCACCATCCTACATCATTACAACATAAGGCAGCTGAAATTCCAATTGTTGCAGCTATCTTCTCTGTATAATGCACAGCTTGATTATAGCACTATGGTAGCACACATAGGTAAGGCCTGTTCTGCTGACATATTGGCTACATTCTGTTACATATTATCTAGGTAGGTCCCTACCATACCATAAATGTTCCTCTGAACCAAGTATTAAAGAAATAATTGGAGCAGAGTGAATTTAAAAACAGGTGAAAGAGATTTACTTACATAATGCCATTAGATGTATAGCATCTTCAGACTCCCAACTACCTTCTATAATTACGTACATGTATTTATGAAGCTCTTTCTTCAATGTTAGCATTTATTTTCAATTGATTATAACCATGCAAAATAAATCGCAGGAAAATCAGAAATGCATTTACAATATTTTTAATACATTGCCATGCTTTATAAAATTATAAAAATAATCAATGGGATTTACCATCGCAGCTAGCTCAGCACAGTCCAGGCTTTTAATTGTTGCTTGTTGCTGGAAAACAGCAAAGGAATGTTTCCCTATGATGATCAATGAACTTACAGACTAGAAGTAAATGTGCAGAAGAACTAGCATAATATCCCAAAAAATTTAGCAACTTCTGTCTTGGGTGAAACACTAAGCTCTACTCCAGTAATTTCATGAAAAATCTCCTATCATAGTCTTGTTCTATGATATTTTTGTATTATAGAGGGGTATCTTAAGGAATGATAGTAGGCTACACACACTCTAATATGTACAGTACAAGTAATACTGTTTTTTTGCAATTTATTTCAAACAAGTTATGTTTGCTATTCTATTTGACATTGTTTTAATTTAGTATAACAAAGAGAAACATTACAGAGTCACTTAATAGAGTTTCTTTGATCTTAAATTGTAACCATTGCTTACAGAACTAGATGTAATTACCATTTCCTACTCTTCTCTTTCTGCAGTTCTGTCCAAAACCTAGAACTTCTTGATATAGCAGCACTGTGTGAACATTAATGTAACCACCTGTCTATAAATTTACAGTTTGTATCAGAATAGTGTTTCTTATTGGCAAGTGCCTCCAAGCCTAGACTTCTTATTGTTACCATTTACTACCCAAACAGCACTATTAGCTCCCTTTCTTTGTGATGACCTTGATAGAGTTATTTAATTGCTGCTGCACATCACCGCTTTTTTTTATTCTTGTCGATTGAATATGGGTTTGAACAATCAGCTCTATTCACCCAATTCCTCTCCAATTGAAGGGGGTGAGAGAAGGATGAAGCAAGTAGTAAAGTAGTTGAATCGATAAAGAGAAGGGGAAGTGGTTGAGGAAAGGGGGGAAGGGAGAGAGATGGTGGAGACTTACAGAGGAGAAGCAACAAGAAAAATAGGAGTTGAACAAATAGTGATATGGCAGATGATCAGAAAAGTAAAAGTCAATGCTTAGATGTCTTCTGAACATGAAGAACTATTCAGAACTGTTAGAACGTGTCAGTCTTATGTTAGTCTTCCCCCAAACATTTTGTCTTCTGCCTCCATTTTTTGCTGATCTGGCCTTAGGACTCTCTACACTTTACCACTGTTAACCAGTAGAAAAGTGTATGTGCCCACTCCTTAAAACATGTTAACATAGGATTATTCTCAATTGGCTTGTTTAATTTACTATTAAGTCCCAAGTAAAATAGTACTACATGTATCCAGAACCTAATAATTAAAAACTATTATTGGGCCTGCAGCACTAATTGTGCCACCCAATTAGGTAGCCCTTTTAAACATGTCCTAGGAATACCATTGCAGCCTGTGTGTGCAGTTTTAAACTGCCATCTCGACCTGGCAAAAGAAATCTATTGCCAGGCTCAGATCTTCCTTGTTAATACATATAAGTCACCCCTAATATAGGCCCTAAACACTCTACAGGGCAGGGTACATTTTATTTAAAAAGTAGGACATGTAAATTTGTGTTTTACATGTCCAAGCAGTGACATTTCACTACTGTAAGTCCTGCTTCTCCATGCAATAACATTGGAGGTACCTTATTACATTTCATAAGCTGTAACTTCCAAATGGGAACAGATAACCAGTTCATATGTGGTGTCTTAGAAATTGAAATGAAAAATCCTCTCTTATGGTAAAGTCGGATTGCAGGTTTTGAATTCCACCTTATTAAACTGGCATTTTTCTGCCTTAGCCATTTAGTGCCTGCAGCCTGTTTCTGGGTCACATGACTGAGTATATCGGATAGTTGGGCTTTGTGTATTCTTCCTAGACAACCACACATAATAGAGAGCTTAGGTGTGCCTCGATGGGCCATCAACAGCAGGATGGTCGGGCAGAGTCAGGCACTGCCCTACTTACACCTGAATAGGCTGTGTCCTGCCTCCAGACAGGCCAGGGGAAGCAGGAAAATGACGCACATCAAAAGGAAACCTCTAGAAGCTTCTCCCACTTCGAAGGAGGCAGGTGCTATAAATACTGGACCTCAGATACAAACTCTTCATTACACCTCTAGTGTTGTGTTGGCAGGATGGGCCACTCTGAGTGAAAGAGGAGGAGGAGCTATCACCTACCACACTTGAAAATCACAAAGTATTTGCCTGAGCATTCTGACAGAGGGTTTTACGCTAGTCTACTGTGACCCCCGACAAGCTGAGGCCTGGGCAGGGAGGAACGGAATTCCTGACAACTCAATGGGGTGGAACCTATAGAAGCTTTCTCCACTTCAAAGTGACCTCCAGATATAAATATTGGACCTCAGACCTCAACTCTTTTGTACACTTCTATACCTATGACTGTCATGCTACTAGACTGCTGCCCTGCTGGACTACTGCCTTACTGGACTGCTGCCTTGCTGGATTGCTACCCTGCTGCCTTCCTTCCTCAGTCAGAGTGATTTAACCCAGGACTCCCAGAGTGACTCTTTGGGCTAGTGTGCTCACCTCCTGTACAGAGCCACAGTGACATAACAGGCTCCCAACCATATCAACCAACACCCAGATCCAGTAGGACTAAGCCCCTGATCCCCAAGTGGTACAACTCAGGTCATGGACTCTTGGAGTAGGCTCAGTGGAGCTGAATTGAAGTGTTTGGGCTCTTTGTGACTGCAAACGGGACAGTTGGCCCAAAATGTTTTCGCTCACACTGCCCGCTAACACTCAGTACCCCATACCCCACCCTTTGTGGTATAGCATTGACGGCTTGTGGGGAAAGCCATCATGAAGCTCCAGCCCGACCGTTCATGATGATAACAGGATCTTCGTGCTATAGTGACAACCATCCATGAAGTCTGGTCTGCTCTTCGCGGTATATCAATGACCATCTGCAACGCTTCCATGCTCCTTGCAGCCCCCTCCACCACCAATGGGACTCTTTGTGCTGGACAGGTAACTTTTCAGCAGGACTAACCCGCTGCCTGTATCTGACTCATGATCCATTGTGGTTGGCCTGAACATGTCACTTTCTCCCAGTCTCGCAAGACCAGATAGATGCAATTGGTGGTTTGCTTTTTTTCGCACTGTTCACTTAGGGCCACATGTATGTATATTTGGAGTTGTGATTCCCTAATTGCGATTCCATGTGAATCGCAAATAGGGAATCGCAATTCTAAATGTAAGAAACTCCATTGAGTTTCTTATGTGATTCCCGGTGGGTCTCAAATAGGCCTGCCTCATTAATATTTATGAGGTAGGTCGCAATTTGTGACCCACCGGGAATCGCAAAAATCACAGGGATGGTGGCCTGCTGGTGTCAGCAGACCACCATGTCTGTGATTGCTTTTAGATAAAGCAATCATGTTTTTTTAAATGCAGCCCGTTTTCTTAAAGGAAAACAGGCTGCGCTTAAAAAGAAAACAAATTCAACGTTTCATTTTTATTTTTGAAGAGTAGGCTGTGGTCCGTGGGACCACTGCCTGCTCTTCAAAAAAGTTTTTGCATGCATTTACAAAGGGGTGGGTTTCCCTTGGGGACTCCTTCCCCTCTGTGAATGGGTTAGCATCAATTTGAAATTGGTGCTAACTGCGAGTGTTTTGTGACCTCATTCATAGTCACAAAACAATCATACATACCATTTAGATTCGGTATTAGGAAGGGACTCCCTGAACACGCCTCTTCCTAATACCAAATCGCAAAACCCAAATTGCGATTCGGTAACAAGTTACCGAATTGCAATTTGGGCTTTCTACATCCCAAAAAGCATTATGCATATTGACATTGCATATCTCTGGTCCTACTCATTGGTATTTTGAGATTGGATTGTTGTATTTATTCAATTTACCTGTAGGTTCTAAATTGGTAGGGGATTTTTTTCTTGTGTTGTGTTTTCACTGTATTACTGTTTGAAATGCTTCATAAATAATAATAATAATAATAATAATAATAATAATAATAATAATCATAATAAATAAACACTTTTGCTCTAAGTCAAGCCTGCACGGTGACAGACTACCAAAATGTTGAGCACATGTCAATTTGTGGTTTGCTTGTGCCTCCCCCGACAAGGTTTATAATTTCTGCTTGAGTAAGCATCTGACCCCAACCAGTAACCTGATTTCTTACAGGTAATCTTAGTTGGATCAGTAGATAGTGTCATAAGGCATGTGCAGAACCTGAGAAGGTGTGTTGTTGGGGTAGCCTACATATGAATTTCAGGAAATTTAGTGTTATGGAGTCCTTGATTCAGTCTGTCCTGAGCCCCCAGAATTTGTACGAATGTCAGATAAATAGCTCAGTCTGGTTAGACAAAGGGCTTTGAACATGAGTCACTGAAGCTTGATAAGTGTCCGAGCTCCTAAAGGGAGCCAGTAGAGAGCGATAAAAATTGGTGTGATATGCTCAAACGTTTGTTTCTCCCATGACTAAATCTAGAGTAAAATGAAGAACTTTTTTTAGGTGGCTGGATGGCCAAATAAGATGGCAATGTCTTTGTAAATTCTCGAGATGATAAGAGAATATGCAGCTGCTTCATAGAGAGCAAATGTTTAATTATTTTTAGTTGGAGAAGCTGACAGTTTGCATGTTGCCTAGTTTTGTTCTCCTGAGGGAGAAGGCTGCCTATAAGTAAGCGTAGAGATTTAAAGTGATATAGGAAGAAGGCAAGTAGTCGAGAGCCAAGAGCTTGTTTATGAGGTCATACCTAAGCCTTTTGTTAGAGTTGTGAGCTATACATCTTTTCGGGTGCCCATGCTAATATCTGGTCCATGCCTCTTTGGTCATTTCAGTAGTTACAAATTGCAATGGTGAAATGTTTCGGTATAAATCTGTATTGTACACATATTGGTGTAATTAAATACCTGAGTATTAAATAAGAGGACGAGGGGTTCAACATACAAACTAAAAAGAATTGGATATAAGGTTGAGCCATGCAGTACACTGCAGGAAGGAATCCTGATCAAGCCTGTAAGTGAAGTTTCCAAACTTGAATAGAGGTCAACATCCAGTGAGGACGTTTCTTAATAACAGCTGTGTTGGCTTGATACATGATGATCAGTGAGTGCAGTGGAAAAATATTTAATGCGCATTGAGATTTTTTTTAAGCTTACTTACATTATTTGAATAATTAGTTTTGATGGGCATATAGAGAACTTGAGTAGTCTGGAATCAGTTTTACTGCAAGCTGGGTTATCTGCCTCTTTCACAACCTCCATAACTAGATGGATCTTCACTCATTCTTTAAGAACGTAGAAATAAATTACCTATTTCCATACTAGAATTGCACATATACCAGTTGTACACTCAATTTTATTCTTCCTGGCACACTCATTCCAACTCCAACTCTAGATACTAAGGTATACATTTCAACCTTACCATGTAGATGCAATCCTTCATAACAGCTACTGACACTGCTGTTAGAAACCAACTACAAAGCATATTCAAAATAGATCTAAACATTCCTTTTGATACAGCCTAAAGATTGGTCTATGCACTTCTCAAGTTGGACTACTTCAACCGTTTATTAGAGGGGCTCTTTCTGAACTCATTCTCACCAGGGGATAAGGTATTACATTTCACCAGAAAGACTTCTCTAGTCATATCCCTACCTCACACTAATGTCTTCAGATTAAATATCTATCAGCCAATAGAAGGCCTTGCAAAAAAAGTAATACAATTTGACACAATACAACACAGCAACCAGAGTTGCACTTTATGCTGCCATGCAAAAACGTATAGTCCCTTGCACCATATTGTGCACTTTCTGTGAAGCCTTGGTTTTGTAAAGGAAAGAGGAGCCTTCCAGTACAAAAACTGTGCATTAATACTTTCCCCACTTTTTATGCCTGCTGTACAATGCAACACAGATACAAAGTTTATAATGTATTGAGAAATTCAAATATTTATTCTCAGTTTTCCCTGTCTTGAGGAGGTTATGTTATGTTATGTTTACTTGTAAAGCACACTATCACCCACCACGGTATCCTGGCGCTGAGCAGTTGTGTGTGCCTAGCCCTTTCTATGGTAGGTTGGTTTATTGAAATTGAGGAGGTGTAAAGTTTTGGTGCAAATTCCTGCCTTTAATTAATACTAGATAGGGTTTTGCATCAAAATTCGAAGGGGATTGTATAGAAATGCCCATTTACTAGCCTTGAAGAAAAGTAGCACATAACTGCACATTTGTGTTACATTGACCAACTTTCAAATGCAAATTATCATTTGAGCTGAAAGTAAATACCACTACAACACTTTGCAGTGGGGTTATGCTAAAAAGTAAGGCAAACCTGGCACAAAGTTTTATTGAATCTGGACATGAGAGTCTTGGTCTTCAAAACAGTGAGCTGACTACTCCCTCTAGTTCATTAGCTAAAATTTTTGCCAGAGATATATGGCCTCATTTAAATCTGGGTGAAGAAATGGATGGACTGGCTATCAATGGCTTTCTCTACCATATTGACCAATCTGCAGTGCAAAAAGCTTTGGAAAATCCATGAATGCACACTTCAACAGAAGCCCTCCCTGCCGCAAAGACATTCTAGTGAGAAGTACACAAGCCACTTCATGGTGGCAGCCTTACCTCTTGACATCATAGTTATATATCTGTTGCAGATGAAAGACCATGTCAAACACAGACATCACCAACCATTTGTGTGGTAATGACGCATGTACACGGTGTAACTGTATAAGACAAACTTATCTTTTTCACACGTTGAACATAAAAAAGGAACATAGCAGCTCTGGCTGTAATGAAGGTACAAAAATGGGAGACAATGTTAGGCGTCGAATGCCTACTTCTTATGCCTCTTCTCCAATCTGCCTACATCAGTCTGCTCTGCATATGCCTCAGCCTAAGGCCCAGATGTAAGAGGGTCTAGCACCATTCCAATGCCACATTAGCGTCATTTTTGTATGCTAATGTGGCGTTGGGAGGCCAAAAACGCGGTGACATATATTGCACCACTTTGTAACCCCTTGCGCCACAGTATACCTGTGCCATGAAAAATGTATGCAAGGGGGCATTCCGGTGCTAGGGGGGGACGAACAAAAGAGATTTATTTGCGTCATTTATATTGGCATTTTTAATGCCTGCTAAT
The DNA here is from genome assembly GCF_031143425.1 of Pleurodeles waltl. Lineage (NCBI taxonomy): Eukaryota > Metazoa > Chordata > Amphibia > Caudata > Salamandridae > Pleurodeles > Pleurodeles waltl. The sequence continues at coordinate 118,087,756 of NC_090436.1, read as the reverse complement.
AGCAGTCGTTAAAGGCTGGCTCCCATTGTTTTCAATGGCCTCTAAGTGCTTTGCAGGATTATCGTCAACATTTTTACGCTAATCCTGCAAAGCGCCGGGCTAGTGTAAAAAGTTATGAGGCTAGTACCCCTGACTACCACCATGGTGCACCAGATTTTAAATATGGTGCACACATGGTGGTGTTAGGGGGACGCTAAGGAGCGCAAGAAAAGTGCAGCTTCACCTTACATAAATCTGCCCCTAAGTGTCATCTACATCAAAAGTTCCTTGTGCTCCGTGCACCAGCCCCTTCAACAACAGAGAAAATGCCTAGGATGGAGACCTCCTTACTCCATGAAGTGGCCTCTTGCTCCCCAGTATCAAGACGCAGCTCTTCCACTGCTGAGGTTTCCTGTACCAGAGCCCTGTTACGTTCCCAATTACATTTTCTGTTTCACTTAGTAAGTTTACTATACACTGAGAAAGAACAGCAGTAGCAGCAAACGGCCTGTCCACTGACCTATCAAAATCCTGAAGCCTGGCTAAAATATGTTATTGCCTGTGATGTTGTGTCAGATTGCCCATGGATAGCACAACAAAGAACAGGCATTGACTCCCTCATTGCCTTCATTTAGTAATCCATTGACCAATGTCCTTTCCTAATTCCCCAGAATCCTTGCATGCATGTGTAAAATTAAACCTGTGGTATTTGTATAGTGTGAACCTTACGGAAAGTCAGCCGAGTGCTGTACAGAGTCAAAGCATGAATAGACGTGTATATGGTTTTTAAGAACAAAAGTGTAATGTTTCTGCTTCATGAAGTAGTGTTGTTTTAACAGGTGTGTATATTCTTTCTTTACCAGGTTTTTCTCTAGCAGTTGCATGGTCTTCATTTGCTGACGTTGGACCTTCAGCTTTGATATTTATAATGTCCTTAATTTCTTTGTAGGACAGGGTGCCTCTTAATCAATTGTGCGTTGCCCTGATTTCATGCCTCTGCCATGTAATGAGACTCATTTGCATGAGATGACATGTCTCCTGTGCCTCCTGTGTTTGAGAATGCATTGGTGTGTGTTTGTGGCCTAGTCCTGGACCAGCCAGCTTCTCACCTGGGGTAGTCATGGGGCAGGTGTGCTCTGACGTTCCATATACACGTCCCCTTCTATCCTGTTAAAATGTGACCTATATTGAAAAATTATCGCCTAGCCTTCTTTTGTAGGGGCATTGTATTATCACGGTTGGATGTCATGAATTCAGTATTTGGAGTAAGATGCTATCACATCCGACATGCAAAACAAAATAAATTACTACCTACACTATGCTGTCAGCGCACTTGTGCCATTTTTCTAATCATCTGAGCTGGGCACTTGTAATTCCCACAATTTATTTTCTCCCAAACATGATTCACAGGTCAGGATTTACTGCTTCCTATGCTGTCTTTTAGCATGTAAGGAAGAAAACTTTTGTGCAACAGCTATGGCCTAAATGCCTGAATGGTGGCCCTACTTCAATCAATCAATCAATCACAATATTTATAAAGCGCGCTATGTACCCGTCAGGGTTTCGAGGCGCTGGGGGGAGGGGGGGGGCGTGGAGCGCTGCTGTTTAGCGGTCGAAGAGCCAGGTCTTGAGGAGCCTTCTGAATGCGAGGAGGTCCTGGGTCTGGCGTAGAGGTGTGGGGAGAGAGTTCCAGGTCTTGGCGGCGAGGAAGGAGAAGGATCTGCCGCCGGAGGTCTTGCGCTGGATTCGGGGTACGATGGCGAGGACGAGGTTGGTGGATCGGAGTTGACGAGTTGGAGTGTAGAAGTTAAGTCTGGTGTTGAGGTAGGAGGGTCCGGTGTTGTGAAGCGCCTTGTGAGCGTGGGTGAGGAGTTTGAAGTTGATCCTCTTGTCTACCGGCTGCCAGTGGAGTTCCTTCAGGTGAGGGGAGATGTGACATCGGCGGGGTATATCGAGAATCAGTCGGCGGAGGCATTTTGGATACGTTGGAGTCGTTTGATGTCTTTGGTTGGGATGCCTGTGTAGAGTGTGTTGCCGTAGTCAAGTCTGCTGCTGACGAGGGCCTGGGTCACCGTCTTTCTGGTTTCTGTTGGAATCCACTTGAAGATTCTGCGGAGCATTCGAAGGATGTTGAAACAGGAGGAGGAGACGGCGCTGACCTGTTTGGACATGGTGAGGGCGGAGTCCAGGATGAAGCCGAGGTTTCTTGCGTGGTTGGCAGGGGTGGGCGGGGGTCCGAGGTCGGAGGGCCACCATGAGTCGTTCCAGGCCGAGGGAGTGCGCCCGAGGATGAGGACTTCCGTCTTGTCGGAGTTGAGTTTCAGGCGACTGTTGTTCATCCAATCGGCGATGGCTTTTAGTCCCTCGTGGAGGTTTGTTTTGGCGGTGAGCGGGTCTTTGGTCAGGGAGAGGACGAGCTGGGTGTCGTCGGCGTAGGAGATGATGCTGAGATGATGTTGGCGGGCCAGTTTAGCGAGGGGGGCCATGTAGACGTTGAACAACGTAGGGCTGAGGGAGGATCCTTGGGGGACGCCGCAGATGAGGTTGGTCGCTTTGGAGCGGAAAGGGGAGAGACGGACTCTCTGAGTTCTGTCGGAGAGGAAGGATGAGATCCAGTGGAGGGCTTTATCTTGGATGCCGGCTTCCTGGAGGCGGGTCAGTAGGGTGCGGTGGCAGACTGTGTCAAAGGCGGCTGATAGGTCGAGGAGGATGAGGGCTGAGGTTTCGCCGTTGTCCATTTGATGTCTGATGTCATCTGTGGCGGCGAGGAGAGCAGTCTCAGTGCTGTGGTTTCGTCTGAATCCGGATTGTGAGGGGTCCAGGATGGAGTTGTCTTCGAGGAAGTGGGTGAGTTGAGTGTTGACGATCTTCTCGATGACTTTAGCTGCAAAAGGGAGGAGAGAGATCGGACGGAAGTTTTTGAGATCGTTGGGGTCGGCTTTGGGTTTCTTGAGGAGGGGTTGGATTTCTGCGTGTTTCCAGCTGTCCGGGAAAGTGGCGGAGGTGAAGGAGAGGTTGATGATCTTGCGGAGTTCGGGGGCGATGGTGGCGTTGGCTGAGTTGAATACGTGATGAGGGCAAGGGTCCGTAGGGGAGCCTGAGTGGATGGTGTTCATGGTTGTTATGGTTTCTGCATCGTCCACGTGGGTCCAGGCGGTGAGGCGGCAGTCGTGGGAGGAGACGTCGGGGTGGGGTCTGGCGGTGGACCGGTGTTGAAGCTGTCGTGGATGGTGGCGATTTTCTGGTGGAATAAGGTGGAGAGGTCGTCGCAGAGTTTCTGGGAGGGCGGGATGTCGTTGGAGTTGGCTTTTGGGTTGGAGAGTTCCTTCACGATGCCGAAGAGTTCTTTGCAGTCGTGGGCATTGTTGTTGATGCGTTCGGTGAAGTGGGCGCGCTTGGCGAGGCGGATCCGTTGGTGGTGTTCACGGTTGGCGTTTTTGAGGGTGGCGAGGTTGTCGGGTGTGCGTTCTTGGATCCATTTCTTTTTGAGCTTCTGGCAGATGCTTTTGGAGGTGGTTAGATCGTCTGTGAACCATGCTGGTTTTTTCTTTCCTTGGATTGCAGTGGGTTTCTTGAGTGGGGCAAGGGTGTTGGCGCAGTCAAGGATCCATTGATGGAGATTGATGGCGGCTGTGCTCGGGTCGGTTGCGTCGGGTGGAGGGTTGTTGATGAGGGTGCTGGTCAGTTGGTCTTGGGTGACTTTGCCCCAGCGGCGGTGAGGAGGTAGCTGGATGCGGTGTTGCTCTGTGATTTTCTTATAGGTGAAATGGACGCAGTGATGGTCGGTCCAGTGGAGTTCGGAGGTGTGGCTGAAAGAGATGTGGTTGCTTGAGGTGAAGAGGGGGTCAAGGGTGTGTCCGGCGATGTGGGTGGGAGTGTTGACTAGCTGGTGGAGTCCGAGGTTGAGGAGGTTGGAGGTCAGTGATGCGGTGTTGGCGTCGTTGGCGTTTTCCAGATGGTAGTTTAGATCTCCCAGGAGGATGTAATCCGTGGAGGCGAGGGCGTGGGTGCTTGCGAGGTCGGCGATGGTGTCGCTGAAGGGGGCTCTTGGTCCTGGAGGGCGGTATATGAGGGTTCCTCTGAGGGTCGTGTTGGGGTCCGTGTGGATCTGGAAGTGGAGGTGTTCGGCTGTCTTGAGGGTGTCGTCCGAGTGGGTGTGGATTTTGAGGGTAGCTTTGTGAGCGATGGCTATTCCGCCTCCGATTCCGTTGGTTCGATCTCTTCTGATGATTTTGTAGCCGTCCGGTATGGCGATGGCGATGTCCGGAGCCGAGGAGTCGTTCCACCAGGTTTCGGTCAGGAAAGCCACGTCAGGTGCTGTGGTGTCGAGCAAATCCCAGAGCTCGATGGCGTGTTTTCGTGCGGAGCGAGTGTTGATGAGGATGCAGTTCAGGTGGTTGGGGTTGAATATTTTAGTAGTTGGATTAGTCGTTCTGATGCAGGAGAAGTTGCAGGTGCGGCAGGAAAAAGGTCCTTTAGTGTGCTTCGGGGACGCCCGGAAGCATTCAGTGGAGGGGCCGGGGTTGAGAGCGCGGAGTTCGTTGGATGAGTAGCGGATGCGGGGGGCGCGGGGGCCAGGGGGGGTGGCGCTGGGCGCGGTCCAGGCGCGGACGGGCGCAGACGGGCTTGCCTCTGGCGCGCCAGCGGCGCGCCCGCTGCGCGCGGACGCGCAGCGCCAGCCATTAAGAAGGGAGGGGGGAGGGAGGAGCAGCTGGGAGGCGGGAGGCGGGAGGGAGTGGCAAATGGGGGCGCGAGGGGGGCGGGGCCGCAGGGAGGCAGCGGCAGGGAACGGGGAGTGCACAAGGGGCAAAAACACTGAAAACGAGCAAAATACAAGCAGTTACAATAAGAAAAGCACACAATCAGAAATACAATAATGGCACAATACACGATCGGGGAGACAGCAATTCAGGGGGGCACAAAGGGGGCAGAGGCGCCGGCGGCGAGGCGCTGAAAAAGCGAAAAAAGCCAAAAAAAAACTTACAGGACGGCGGAAGCGGCACACGGGTCAAGTGAGCCCACTAGCCACCAGGGATGAGGCGCAGGAGAATGCCTGCGGGTGGAGGAGGGCCTCGAACACGCAAATGGCAGCGTGCTCGTGAGACAGAGGCAGAGGGCAGCAGGTTGGTGCTGCGGTCGTGGGGGGCGAGCTCAGGACCTGAAACAGGTCAGAGTTCACTCACTCGCGACGCGCAGCGCCAGCCATTAAGAAGGGAGGGGGGAGGGAGGAGCAGCTGGGAGGCGGGAGGCGGGAGGCGGGAGGGAGCGGCAAATGGGGGCGCGAGGGGGGCGGGGCCGCAGGGAGGCAGCGGCAGGGAATGGGGAGCGCACAAGGGGCAAAAACACTGAAAACAAGCAAAATACAAGCAGTTACAATAAGAAAAGCACACAATCAGAAATACAATAATGGCACAATACACGATCGGGGAGACAGCAATTCAGGGGGGCACAAAGGGGGCAGAGGCGCCGGCGGCGAGGCGCTGAAAAAGCGAAAAAAGCCAAAAAAAAACTTACAGGACGGCGGAAGCGGCACACGGGTCAAGTGAGCCCACTAGCCACCAGGGATGAGGCGCAGGAGGATGCCTGCGGGTGGAGGAGGGCCTCGAACACGCAAACGGCAGCGTGCTCGTGAGACAGAGGGCAGCAGGTTGGTGCTGCGGTCGTGGGGGGCGAGCTCAGGACCTGAAACAGGTCAGAGTTCGCTCACTCGCGACACGCAGCACCAGCCATTAAGAAGGGAGGGGGGAGGGGGGAGGGGGGAGGGAGGAGCAGCTGGGAGGCGGGAGGCAGGAGGGAGCGGCAAATGGGGGCGCGAGGGGGGCGAGCCGCAGGGAGGCAGCAGCAGGGAACGGGGAGCGCACAAGGGGCAAAAACACTGAAAACGAGCAAAATACAAGCAGTTACAATAAGAAAAGCACACAATCAGAAATACAATAATGGCACAATACACGATCGGGGAGACAGCAATTCAGGGGGGCACAAAGGGGGCAGAGGCGCCGGCGGCGAGGCGCTGAAAAAGCGAAAAAGCCAAAAAACAACTTACAGGACGGCGGAAGCGGCACACGGGTCAAGTGAGCCCACTAGCCACCAGGGATGAGGCGCAGGAGGATGCCTGCGGGTGGAGGAGGGCCTCGAACACGCAAACGGCAGCGTGCTCGTGAGACAGAGGCAGAGGGCAGCAGGTTGGTGCTGCGGTCGTGGGGGGCGAGCTCAGGACCTGAAACAGGTCAGAGTTCGCTCACTCGCGACGCGCAGCGCCAGCCATTAAGAAGGGAGGGGGGAGGGAGGAGCAGCTGGGAGGCGGGAGGCGGGAGGGAGCGGCAAATGGGGGCGCGAGGGGGGCGGGGCCGCAGGGAGGCAGCGGCAGGGAACGGGGAGCGCACAAGGGGCAAAAACACTGAAAACGAGCAAAATACAAGCAGTTACAATAAGAAAAGCACACAATCAGAAATACAATAATGGCACAATACACGATCGGGGAGACAGCAATTCAGGGGGGCACAAAGGGGGCAGAGGCGCCGGCGGCGAGGCGCTGAAAAAGCGAAAAAGCCAAAAAACAACTTACAGGACGGCGGAAGCGGCACACTGGTCAAGTGAGCCCACTAGCCACCAGGGATGAGGCGCAGGAGGATGCCTGCGGGTGGAGGAGGGCCTCGAACACGCAAACGGCAGCGTGCTCGTGAGACAGAGGCAGAGGGCAGCAGGTTGGTGCTGCGGTCGTGGGGGGCGAGCTCAGGACCTGAAACAGGGTTAATATATTTTGGGGCAGATTTATCAAGCTTTTGAATCACACTTGCACCCCGCAAGGGGGGGCACAAGGGTGACATAAAACCTCTGTGAGATTTATCAAGCCACGCAAGGCCACCTTGCATAGCCCTGCATGGCTTGATAACCCTAGAATAACTCAAGGCAGCGCAAATCACTGCCTTGCCTTACTCTGCCCAGGGAAGCATTCCATGAGTGGAGCCTGGATATTCCAGAGCATCCACCCATGTATTTCGTCATATCTCCAAAGTTACCATTTGTGGTAGACAATGTGATTTCTCCCCAGGTGAGGAGTAATGAGGAGAAATAGCTTTATTTTTACTTGTTTTCACTCTTTCAACGTGTGCTGTATTCTCCAGCACACATAAAAAGAGTAGAATGCCTCTCAGGATTATTTTTGTGCAGGAAGGTGTCCCTTGCAGCACAAAAACAATGCTGCTGACAACACAGGCACCATGATGCAAGGGTGTCTGCATTGGCGCTAGGCAGCCAAAAATACATCCGCACTGGGATAGGACTAGTATGCACAGTATTATGTCAAATACAGAGCATTCCTGCCCTTTCCCTTTCATGCTGCTCAGTACAGCAAGGTGGCTTGATGCTTTGTGCTGCATGATAAAATGATAAATATGGACCTTGTTGTTTAGAAGATCTTGGACAGAGCTATCTGTTGCACTGACTCCTGTTTGTGCTTCAGGCAGGAAAGCTGATTCAATCATCTCTTCCACGTGTAACCTGATTGTCCAGTGGGAGGCCTCCCAGATTCACTCCTCCTGCTTGCAAGCATGACTCAAGGTCGTACCAATAGTTGCAGATTTCATCAATGACGCATTGTTTTGTACGAACTGCATTGATCCTTATGTAAAATCAGGTCCAGATCTTCTTTCTAATGAACTGAGCCACAGTTAAGTAGGATGTGCCAAAATGTTTATCATAAGTGGGCACACATTTTTCAAGATATATCACTAATTGAGGATCTGGGAATGTCTGCTTTCTATGCCTACCACCGTCTTCTCTCCCATGCTTGACCTTCTTCTTCTCTGTATGTCTTCTATGAGTTACCCTGGCTAGTGGTGGGCGTCTGGGGCTATACTTCGGGTATGTGATATCACCAGCCTCTGTCACTGCAGCATTCACAATTCTTCATACACGATTGCAATATGCAATAAATAACGGACTGCAAATGGAAACTTAGTAAATTGCAAATGGGAGTCCTGATGGTGTTTTATACATATGGTTCATCTCGGTAATTGCGGCTTGTTCTTTTTTTGCTATTCCCAGATTGCAAAATCCATCCTTATTTCATCGTGCCCATTATCTTTTTATTTGTATCAAAACTGAAATCGAAATGGGGCATTACAGTGTGTTTAACGATATTTGTAAAGGCTTTTTCTTTGTTTCTCGGTAAAAAAAAAACGTTCTAAAGCCCTCTAGGCTTCGCTTGTTCATCATAAAACTACAGAAATACTTAACTAATAAAAGTAATAGAAAATGAAAATGATAAAAGAACATAATATTTTAAATGTGGAGGTAACATTAATCAACTTGAATTACTAGACTAGATAAACTATTACAAAACTCAATTAAGAAACAAACCGAGCACAACACGATGCAGAACAATCAATAAGGCACTATTTAGAATTAATAGGATTAATCAGAAATGCAAAGATGAGTCAGCCATGCAGTTGGAAATGTTATTACTAACCCTCACAGTACCAAGCAGTTGGTAAGAAACATTTATACTCTTGCCAACAATGCAATGTGCAAGCATAGAATAAGTAACCAAACCATTTTAAAAGGAGCAAGAGCCATTCACAGCAAGCACTACCACGTGCAAATGAGCAACGTTGCCTCTCCAGAGCAACTTCAGTGAATGGTGGTAGAATACCTTCAGGCACTCAATCTGTGTTCATTGACAAACCGGTTGTGTTCATGGTTTATGGCTAACCATTTATAAGCATGCACTGCTTGTGATCTCAGGGTCAGTACCTTCGGACTGGTACTGTGCCCAACCCCCTGCGTACACTTAATGTATGCCTTTGGACATTGGCTGCCTGGGTTACCTACTAGACCTGGCATTTTGGCAAGGACCTGCACCCATCCCTCCGCAAGCCGCCAACTCACATTATCCTCCTATTTTTGTTTTAAATTTGAACATGCCATGAGTTCTATAATATATGAGGTCATAAGCAGTGCATTTCCGTGGTTTTGGGTTTTTTAAAGTTCAACTCTCATTCCAACACCTAATTAAAATTCAATTTCAACCTTTTTTACAGCGATTTATTTTATGTAAGTTATGATCTTAGAACCTAACCTAACTATAATATCACTTAAAACTTTGGTTTTTCATTTCATTTAAAAAAAATCATATTCTGAACTGAATCAAGACCAAACCTTTGCATGTAACCAACCCTTGCTGCCAGGCCCTGTGCCCAACCCCTTCAGCCATGTGCAGTGGAGTTGGCAACAGGGTTTTGCCCAACTCCATGCATGCGACTAACCACCACTACTCACATCACTTGACTATGCATTCCCAACTAATTGTCTTCTCCCGTTTTTTAACATGTTTTCCACTACTACACTACTCCTGTGGCATTATTGTGGTATTTGCCACAAAAGAATTCACCTCATGGTGCAGCAGGGAAGCTACCACATTACTGTGATATCATGGGGTGGATGCTTGCACTGTGAGTTTCACGATAGTGCCTGTGAGAAAAATGTTGTTATTTTATTTTACTCTTAGGGGGAAGGAGTTCCTCTGGGTCCCCCAACAGGTGCCTTGGGGTTAGAGTGTGACTACCATGAACCCTTATGCCTTTCTTTTAAACTTTCTCAGAACACCAAGACTGACTGAGTCTTGTAATGGCCACCGTAAGATTACTGCTGAGATGTTGCAGCGGGACAATCAGATTGTGAGGTACAACAGTGCCATCCTGTGTACTTGGGTACCCCATTTGGTGATGGAAGAAAAGGCTCCTTCTGCCAATAGGATTGCAACATTTGATTAATATATGGTACAACAAGAGGCCCACGGCACTCCCACAGTACATAACCTTTCAGGTATCACTACCTTGAAAACACACATTTCTCAAAAACTACAGAACAGATTTCCAGTAAATGACAAAAAGCACACATTCTGACTAAAGATCTAAGGTTCTGCCAAATTTCCAGGAATTCTGTTCAGCTCTTTTGCCTGCTGTGGAGAGCAACATTTCCTACGGATAAAAATGGGAATTAAATGCCCTCCTTTCTTGGCCTCCACTATGTGGACAAGCGTGAAACATTTCATGAACAACACAAAGTGAGTACATTGTTTTTTTGTAAAGTTCTGTGAATATTTGTCAGAGGGTCGCAACATTTTTTAAGAAACAATAATGTATTTTCTATGGAAAGTCAGGCCCAATTAAAACAACACCGTGGCAACACCTTTAGATAATCTTCAAAGGACACAGATGTACCTGATGTGGAGTGAAGAATTGTAAATCTATACTTACATACATATGCTTAATTTCAAATTATTTTGGTTGTAAGTACCTAGGTTACAATATTTTGGTAGCACAATATTTTTGCGCTCTACTTAGTTTTATTTGAAAATGAAAACAAGTTATTCCGAATCCCCAATCTGATGAACTAGTAGACTGTCAGCATTGAAACTGTGAGAATCTCCTCATCTTCCATTGAAACACTGATAGTTAATGTCCAGCTTTTCAATGCCCTTTTTTGGCATGAAATATATGTCAACAGACTGTTTTTTCTCCACGTAGTCTATAGTATCAATTAGACATATTTAGCCAAATTCACAAAGTTTACACTTGTAGATATACTCCTATTCAAGAGTGTGGATTTATGACTGTCTGAGGTTCACAAACATTCATAGACATTTTCATGGAAACATCTGCGCTATAGAGGAATCACTTCTACTACAAGCTATTCAAATCTGGGGGTGATCCATTACCCTTCCCACTCTGGAAAGGTATTCATTCCACGGGTGGATTCAAAATCTAGCCTTTTCCTAGGTGCAATCAGAGGAATTTGTGAATGCCTCCAAATATACATGTGAAAACATTGTTCCAAGGTATCACACCTCTGACACTAAACTTAAATGCAGGTGTGCTTGGTAACATTTGGGGGCTAAAACATGCTGTTGAAGTCATCTGTGAGACAATGCTGTGCCCATGATTCATAAACATTTAGGACACATTATTCACATATGTATTCATTGTAACTTTTTATGAGGTAACACAATAAGGTACATACTATTTTTCTCTGTTCTGCCAGGCTAGTGTTTTAAAAGTTTCCACCTTAAGCCTTTCTCACTTTTAGTCAGGGCTGGACTGGGGAACCACATGCAGCATGAAAAAAAGCAGAAGAAAGCGCCACTCTCATCATCTCTCCATGCACTCTCTCTCTCTTTCCATCCATCCATTCATTCTCTCTTCCCTTTTCTCTCTGTTCTAATTTCTGATCGCGTGCCTCCTACAATTAGCCTTGGGGACCTGTGGAAGTTAACACTCACCACATGTATCTGCTATAATCTGCTGCTAAGATTCTTGAAAAAGCAAATTAAGCTTTTTCATGCCACAAGATCAGTAAACTATGTAATAATGCTTATTATCTAGAGCAGGAAATGTGGTATGAAACGCTACACAAAAATGAGGATGCTTGAGTGTGCACCATTCTTGGATAGGTTTCAATAGGGAAAGCTTACTTTATATTACTCTAGCTCTAAAATACCTATATATCAATTGAAAGTAAAAGTAAACAACAAATAGCAGGAAGTATAACATAGTTTTGCTTCATCCTCAGCATATATAGTCATCAACATATGTATCTGTAGATGTGAGTAGAAATTGTAGTTATGGGATTCATACCTAACTATTATTAGACCTGCAAGCCTTCGTGTGGCCTTTCCTCAACCTTTTTGTCTTTGCCTTTTTGCTGAAATAAATTTTTGTTGGCTTTAGGACTCAGCTAACCAGTGCTAAAGTGTTAAAGAGCATGTGGTCACTCCCTAAAACATTGTAAAATTGGCTTACACCAGATTGGCATACTTGATTCACTTGTAAGTCTCTTGTAGACGGGTACACCATATACTAAGGGCCTGTAAATTAAGTGCTATTAGTGGGTCTGCAGCACCTATTGTGCTATTAATTTAGGCAGCCCCTTAAAACATGTCCCAGACCTGCCATTGCAGCATGAATGCAGTTTTAAACTGCCAATTTGACTTCCTTTTTGTTGCCTATAAGTCACCTCTACAGTAGGCCGTACTTAGCCCATGTGGCAGGGTGCACTGTAATTAAAGGGTTAAACTTTCAAGTTTTGCATGTCCTGGTAGTGAAAAACTGCTAAATTAATTTTTCACTGCAGTGAGGCCTACCTTGCCCATAGGATTGCATTGGGTTCTCCTTATTACATTTATTAACTGCTAACTTATGATTGGAAATGGATAAACATTTCATGTTTGGTGTCTCAGAAATTGGAACTAAAAATCCTCTTTCATGGTAAAGTCGAAATGTAGGTTACAATTGTGAAAATCCATGTTTAGAAAGCTAGTATTTTCTTTTCCTAAATATTTGGTGTCTGCCTCCTGCCCTACGTCTCATGACTGTGTGTAGTTGGCAGTTAGATTTTGTTTAATCCTCCTAGACAACCACACAATGGAGGGATTAGGTGTGCCTGGATGGGCAATCAAGTGGCAGGATGGGGCAGAGCTGTGGATGGCCCTACTTGCAACAGAATAGGCACCCCTGCATTGTTCACACATCCAGCTTGGAACCAGAGGACTTGGGGAACTTCAAGCCGTTTAAGTGAAATACTCTAGAACCTGCTCCTACTTCAAAGAAGGCACCATGTATAAAAATAGGACCCTTGGACCCACTTCTCAGTTTACTTTTCTGGATCTGTGGAAAGACTCACAGAGGATTGCCCGCTGCTGTGGCCTGTTGTGTACTCTACCAGACTGCGTTACTGCAAGCAAAAGGACTGGGTTGCTGCACGGAGCCTGCTTTCAACCCTCAGAAGGCTGTCCTGATGCTTGAGCCCTGTTTCACACTTGAACCCAGGCCACCAGCGTGAATCCAAAGGTTATTTGTCTGGCCTCCTGATCAGAGCCTCTAGGACAGAGAAGGCTCCAACTATCTTGAACCTACATCTGTACCTAGCCTGAATAAGTTCGGACCATCCATGTGGTGCCCCTCCAGCCCTGGAACCCTGGTGGTGGTACTAAAGATGCCCAGATAGCCAAAATCCAAAACGTAGGAGCATTTTTTGCTTCATATCACCTTTCCTGCTTCTAGATAACTGCTGTGAGAGAAGACCAGGACCAGTCTGCTTGTCTATTTGCCCAAGATGCATCACTGATCAATCTGACTATGTGGCAGCTCCTGCTACATTCTTCTCCCCAGTTGCAAATACTGTTCAGCGGTCCTTCGCCAAATGATTATCCAGCCTTGTGGTTGTTTTGGTGTCAAATGGTTTATTGAAATGTACTCTATTTTTGGAAATCGGTGTGTTTTTTTTCCTTGCGTTGAGTTTTCACTTTATTATTGTTTGTGTGCTACATAAAAACTTGACACATTGCCTCTAACTTAAGACTGACTGCTTTTGTGCCAGGCTACCATAGGGTTCAGCACAGATTAATTTCCCTAAGGGTTCACCCTGACAAGGATTGTGACTGTTGTTTGAACGGTGGACAACTCCCATTCAACTAACAACCCAATTTATCACAATTATAAAATGAATGATTTAAGTAAATCAACTCATTGTGACTTCTAGTGCTCTAATCTACATGACCATTCGGTAGAGCCCAGGTATATGGAACTTATTATTGACTCTTGGCCAAATTTATGAAACCTTCATGCAAGGCTGCGCAGCAACTAAAGTTGTGTGAAAAAGAGAGAGCAAAACAGTGCTGTATCTCTTAAGGTAGGTCCCTCTTTTCCTCTTTCTCTGTACTGGCTCACTTTAGGCTGCCATGCACTAACACACAGACCCTTGCACCATTCATCACAATAGGGCACATTTTTCCTGGTTGTGCCATGACACTTGTTTAAATGTGCACTGTGGCACAAACAGGGAAAAAGGGTCCTTTTAGTATTACAGGCCTAAATGTCTGATAGGTGCTCAGGAAATTAGGTAATGCACACACACCATTATGGTGGTGTCAGATAAGGAGTTTGTTACCTCCATCACCCTGCAGAGTGCATATTTGCACATCCTCATTCACAAACCAATGATTCCAGCCACTTTACCTGCTGATTCCAACCGATAATGTCGTGAGCACTTACTCACTAGCATCCCCTTTCTTTCCTTCTTAATGCATGAGAAGTTCTCCTCTTTCGTGACCTGAATTACATGTAGTTAGAGAAACACAGAGTGAATGCAGTTTTCTGTTGGATTAGGAGTGGGTGTTGATTCTTTTAAGTATGATAACAATTGAGACATTATAAGTGACTAATTATTTTCTGCAGCTAGAAAAACATATTTTTCTCTTTTCAGTCTATGAGGTTTCAGTCACATTTCCTCTGACTCCTATTGGTTTCATATCAACAGAGAGATGTCTTCCTCTTCAATACTACTCTTTTTCAGGGTCCACTTAAACATTTTGTCTTTTCTATCCTTCCCTTCTGGTGCCAGGACCCCATGACCGAGCAGTGCTCACAAGCACTGAAAATAAGGCTGTTAAAATGTACATGAACGTCATGGAGAGCACCTGGCCCACACCTGTGATATAATCTAATTTTCACTTGATCCAGACTTCTCCATAAATTTACTTTTATTCCAAGGTATGCTAACTTTCAGAGTTCCACCTCTGGACTTTTATGCATCTAAAACGATTGTTCCTCTTCTTGTTTGTTTTTCCAGGATTCAGTCTTCCAGATGACAGAATGTCTCCTTACCTATTCTTCTAGTCCGCTATTTTTCAGGGTTCTCTGGTACTATTCATGGTAATTTCCTCATTGAAGAAGACATGACTTCCTCTACTTCTTCCGATGCCTATGCATAAAATTAGATTCAGTAGCAGGATCTGCCATGACAGAGGATGGTCAAATGTTATGTTCTGGAAGATGACTGGCCTGGCCTCCATAGGAGCCACCTGTTGAAATTGGCAGCTTAACTAATTGAGCAGCTCAGGAAGCTTTCAACACTAAATCATATTCTCAACACTGAGGGTCTTGGTGTTAATTTCAGCATGTCACTTACTGATACATTTATCCTCCTCCATTATTTGGGGATAGTTAATTGCCATCAGGGAATATACTGGTACTCACTACACTGATACTGGTCCTCTGGCACCTTGGGCTGCCTGTATTGCTTTCATCTTTTGTCAGTCTAAAACATCAAAGAAACCCCTGTCTATTCTTGAACTCTTCCTTTATGTGATACAAACAGCACTGATTGATCAATAAGGAACACATCGTAAGACACTGTCTGTAAATGAAAATATTACATCTGAATGTTATCTGATGTAGTTGGGTATACTGACGTGCAGGGAGCTCCTGACCTGGTTCCTTCATGACTTTGTGATGTTACATCTTTCTGTTGTGTACATGTATATGGTTATGATCCTAGCTTATTGTCCTCGTCTCTCTCTCTCTCTCTACCAGGAGCTGACTTCTTCCTATGAGAGTCTGCCTCGGTTATTTCATGATAAGAGATAATTCAAGATACATGTGTATGGTGTAGCCTCATTTAGGCATTTTAGCGTTTGTCCAGCATAAATGACAGATACAGAGCACTGCTAGCTTGAGCATATGAAGGAAGCTGACATAGCAGATGAATAACCATGTGTCTATAAAGTGTTTATGTAAGTATTATAGTAAAATGCTTTCAGAATGCACAACTATCCAAAGGATTTGCAGTAATGCAAAGATGGATGTCACCTACACAGTTGTGTGTGCCTGTTGTTCTAAGAACACAGAAGGCTTTTAAACATTTGGGTTTTATAGTATGGCAATAAGATGGAAACATATTTACATAACTGTAGCTCAAGAGGCCCACAAGCAGCAAACTGTTTGTGCTTTATTCTTCAAGGACTTAACTATCGGTAATCAGGTAGATCATTAAGCCTTCATGAGTTTAAAACAACTAATTCTAATGTAGGAATTTTGGAACTTTTCTGTAGATTTTCTGATGTGTCTGACAGAAACCTATCAATTC
Organism: Pleurodeles waltl; assembly: GCF_031143425.1. NCBI lineage: Eukaryota > Metazoa > Chordata > Amphibia > Caudata > Salamandridae > Pleurodeles > Pleurodeles waltl. Next base: position 118,071,853 of record NC_090436.1, on the reverse strand, counting down.
CACATGTTTCAGCCCATACCATTATTTTCTGCAGTAGGGCTGCATGACAGAGCCTATCTTGACCACACCTGATACTTTTAGAATAGTGTTGTTTTCCTGCCTATGTCAAATATGTCTTTCAGAGTGTTCACTGTCACTTGACTGTTAATGGGTACCCTATGGTGAGATGCGTATTTCTCCCAGACAATGGACAAGGGGCTTTGGTGCAGGAGACATTTTCTCCTGGAGGAGGATGTCCTGGGAGCTGTGTCTAGCCCCACCCTGAGGTTCAAAGGAAGCAAATCCTCAAAATGCAGATGTATCTTTTGTCTTCATAGCCAATCTGTCTTCAAACTCAGCGGGAGGGGGAGCTGTCCCAAGGCTGGTTTGAAGTGACCACGAGGGAGGGACATTATCATAGCCACACATCTGTCTGGGCACAAGGAGCGCTAAACAGGGAAAGAATGTTTATCCATATTTTTTTTTTAGGTTAAGATGGGCATGGTAGGATAGTCTACAGTAAAACTAAAGTGCTGCAAAAGTGCTCCCTATTGATTAGTGCTGCAAAAGTGCTCCCTATTGATTAGGGGGTGACCAGGAGTTCCCCCACCCACATACTAGCACTGGGCATACATGTGGTGCCATCAGTAACCTCTTCAGAGCACCTCTGGACCTATGGAAGACAGAAGAAGGACGGCGCCTGCTGTTATGACCTGTGGGCAGACCGCACAAGAGCTGGACCTGCTCCCATATGTATTCAGAAGTGAGAAGTGGGCTCCAAGGGTCCGTTGGTTGACCACCTGGTAAGGTACAAGGACACAAAAGCTGCAAGAAACCCTGTTTCCTGAAGAGCCCAGCTGGCCAGTTCCAATTGTGCCAGCCCTGGACTCTGCTGCTGACTTCTCTCTAAAGGGTGTCCCTAAGGCCTGGTGGACCTTGGATAAGAGTCAGAGTGTACTGCATAACCCTACAAGCTGGGACCTAAGAAATGTTTTCAAAAGCTTTTGCCTGGAGGACACTGCAGAAGGCTGGCACCAACCTACCAAGTCAATCTGGCAAAGGTGCTTTGCCGCTGGGCCAGATATTCAGGTTGCTCCCACTCAGAGCTTTACCACCACAGCAAATCTGTTTCAGCATGATGTAATGGAGAAGGTATCCACCCTTATGGAACCCTGTTCAAGTACAGCTTGCAGCCTTGCCCAGATGGAGTAATTGGAGCCCTAAAAATGTAACCAAGTCTGGAAGTAGAAATCTCCACTGAGAAAAGGTGCCAAAAGTATCCTGTCAGTGAGGGACCTTCCTTGGGAGTGAATTTAGAATTTCTCCCGCTCTGAGCTTTTCTGTCAAAAGTCAATGGCTTTACTGGGACTTCCTCTGCCAGCTATCTGGCAGTGTGGGTGGAGCCAAACTCAACCACAGCCTGCTGTCTTTCCCGACTGAGGAATTTTCACTTCCATTTCCGAGACTAAGTCAGAATGTGTAACTTCGAACCCAGATGAACATGGTCTCTGTTTCTGATGTACACTCCAGCACGGCCGGCCTTTAACCTTAACTCTCTTCTGGTTTAGCAATGGAAGATGCCTACATTTGGCACTTTGTGATTTTTGGTGCTATTGTATCTAAATTGCAAAACAAACCTCATATCTTTGGACCCCCTTATTTGATTTGTAAGTTTTGGTTTCATTTTGGCCATTAAAATATTTTCAATTTCTGTAAATTGTAGTGGGATTTTTATTGTGTTGTGTGTTTGACTTTTTTATTGTTTAGTATTTATAAAAGCTGTACACATTTTCCTAAGTTAAGACACTCTGCTTTGTGCCATTGCTACCCCGTTGCTACCAAGGGTTAGTCTCAGGTTTTAATTACTGAAGCCTTTACTGGACCAAACAAGCATAATGCCATCATTACTATTACTTGTGGTGAACTAATGTTCACCTCAACTAATAATCAAATTCTATTCTATTCTATTCTATTCTATTCTATTCTATTCTATTCTATTCTATATCATATCACATCATACTTTATATGACATTACATTATATTATATTATATATTATATCATATTTGTTAGAAATGGGGTCTTTGGTTGACAGTCAGGTTACCAAGGACCCTCACTCTAGTCAGGGTAAAAGAGAATCACCCTCAGCTAACCCCTGCTTACCTGCTTGGTAGCTTGGCAGAGCAGTAGGCTTAACTTCAGAGTGCTAGGTGTAAAGTATTTGTACCAACACACAGGTGGTGATTCCTAGTTTGGCGGGCGGCGGTCGCCGCCCGCCAAGCGGGAACCGCCAGAAGACCGTACCGCGGTCAAAAGACCGTGGCGGTCATTCTGGCTTTCCCGCTGGGCGGGCGGGCGACCGCCAAAAGGCCGCCCGCCCGCCCAGCGGGAAACCCACAGCAACGATGAAGCCGGCTCCATATGGATCCGGCGGAGTTGCTTTTGTGCGACGGGTGCAGTTGCACCCGTCTCTATTTCCAGTGTCTGCTATGCAGACACTGGAAATCAATGTGGGGCCCTGTTAGGGGGCCCCTGCAGTGCCCATGCCATTGGCATGGGCACTGCAGGGGCCCCCAGGGGCCCCACGACACCCGTTCCCGCCAGCCTGGTTCTGGCGATCGAAACCGCCAGAACCAGGCTGGCGGGAAGGGGGTCAGAATCCCCATGGCGGCGCTGCCTGCAGCGCCGCCATGGGGGATTCTGCAGGCCAGGGGAAAACCGGCGGGAAACCGCCGGTTTCCCTTTTCTGACCGCGGCGGTAGGATGCACCGCAGCCTGTTGGCGGTGCATCCGCGGTCCCGAGACCGCCAGGGTAGGAATGACCCCCACAGTAACTTAATGAAATCTCTAAAAAATGACACACCACAGGTTTAAAAAAATAGGAAATATTTATCTGAACAAAACAAGACCAAAACGACAAAAATCCACAATACACAAGCCAAGTTATCAATTAAAAATCAAAAAGAGTCTTTAAGTAGTTTCAAACACACACTAACGCTGTCAGCGTGAAGAAGTACCTTGGGCACATCAAAAATAACCCCGCACGGGTGAGTGCACATCAAAAAGGGCTTGCGATGCTTTGAATCCACTCATTGAGCGGGACCTTGTGTCGTTTCTCCTTTCGCCGGGTCGGGCGCATCGTTTCTTCACTCCGCAGGAGAACAATGCATTGATCCGGTCAGCACCCTCGGTTCCGGGCAGGCCTTGCGTTATTTTTCCATGCCCAGCAGTACTTGAGTCAGAAATCCAGCCGCATGATGATCCAAAAACCCTGCAGCTTGGGTTGTGATCTCCCAGCCTCTGTCAGCGATGCTGCACGTCGTTTCTCCTGCTCTGCGCATCGATTCTTCAGTCGCATTTCCTGTGAGCGTCGTTTCTCAGCTGCGGAGCCGGCGGCGCGTCATTTCTTCAGCCGCAGATCAGAGTTGCGTCAATCTTTCCCCGCACGGAGCTCTGTGCGTGTATTTCCTTCTCTTTAGGCTGCCAGCTTCTCCTTTCAGGGTCCCAGGAACTGGATGGGCACCACAAGGCAGAGTAGGACTCTCTCCATAGACTCCAGGTTCTGGCAGTAAGAAGTCTTTGCTATCCCGGAGACTTCAAACAACAGGAGGCAATCTCTAAATCAAGCCCTTGGAGATTTCTTCTCAATATGGAAGGCACACAAAGTCCAGTCTTTGCCCTCTTACTCTGGCAGAAGCAGCAACTGTAGGATAGCTCCACAAAGCACAGTCACAGGCAGGGCAGCTCTTCCTCCTCAGCTCTTCAGCTCTTCTCCAGGCAGAGGTTCCTCTTGTTTCCAGACGTGTTTCTAAAGTCTGTGGATTTGGGTGCCCTTCTTATACCCAATTTCTCCTTTGAAGGAGACCTACTTCAAAGTAAAGTCTCTTTTGAATGTGAAATCCTGCCTTGCCCATGCCAGGCTCCAGATACTCACCAGGGGGTTGGAGACTACATTGTGTGAAGACAGGCACAGCCCTTTCAGGTGTGAGTGACCACTCCTGTCCTCCCTCCTAGCACAGATGGCTCATCAGGAAATGCAGACTACCCCCCAGCCCCCTTTGTGACACTGTCTAGTGTGAGGTGCAACCAGCCCAACTGTCAAACTGACCCAGACAGGGAATCCACAAACAGGTAGAGTCACAGAAATGGTATAAGCAAAAAAATGCTCACTTGCTAAAAGTGGCATTTTCAAACATGCAATCTTAAAATCAACTTTACTAAAAGGTCTATTTTTCAATTGTGAGCTCAGAGACCCCAAATTTCACATGTCTTTCCGCTCCCAAAGGGAATCTACACTTTAATCAGATTTAAAGGTAGTCCCCATGTTAACCTACCATGTTAACCTACGAGAGGGACAGGCCTTGCAACAGTGAAAAACGGATTTAGCAATATTTCATTGTTAGGACATATAAAACACATGAATATATGTCCTACCTTAACCATACACTGCACCCTGCCCTTGGGGCTACCTAGGGCCTACCTTAGGGGTGTCTGACATGTAAGAAAAGGGAAGGTTTAGGCCTGGAAAGTGGGTACACTTGCCAAGTTGAATTTACAGTTAAAACTGCACACACAGACACTGCAATGGCAGGTCTGAGAGATGATTACACAGCTACTCATGTGGGTGGCACAATCAGCGCTGCAGGGCCAGTAGTAGCATTTGATTTACAGGCCCTGGCACCTCTAGTGCACTTTACTAGGGACTTACTAGCAAATCAAATATGCCAATCATGGATAAACCAATTACATACAATTTACACAGAGAGCATATGCACTTTAGCACTGGTTAGCAGTGGTAAAGAACTCAGAGTTCAAAAGCCAACAGCAACAGGTCAGAAAAAATAGGAGGCAGGAGGCAAAAAGATTGGGGATGACCCTGCATAAGCAAAAAGGTCCAACAATATTACATGATATTATATTCCCTTATTAATGAGCCCTTCCTAGTAAATATTAGCAATGAAAGCTTTGCTGTCATGAGGGATGCATCACCTGTGTTGCATACCTGAAAGCTAAAGGCAGGTAGCCATGTAACCAGGCCCCCCTAAATATGCTTTTTTTAATGAGTCTCACATAGTGGGTTTAACAGTCATCTTGAGAAACTGTCCTCATGACCAATACAGTACTAAAAAAGAAAATAAAAACATGGGAAATGTAGCATATTGCACATACATGTATGAATATAATAATAACAAAAGGCACATTATCTGAACTAAGAATGCATACAACACACTGTGGCATAAAGCTATACAAAGTTATAAATAGGAAACAGCATATTTGACACCAAAGCCAGGGAAAATAATGGGCAGCGAGAACAGTATTCCCTAAGATTTACTGGGCACACAAAGCTCATGCAGGAAGTGCCTCAACCCCATGTCATAGTTTAAAATGCAGCCTTTGGAACCAATCAAACCAGAACAGGTTAATTGTCACGTTCCTCATTGTTGCCAATTTCTTTGAGGCAGAGTTTTTAAAAAAATATTTAAAAAATAAATGCATAAGTTAATAGTTAGACTGCTTTTCATTTCTCTGCCACTTGTGACTACACCCTCATTTTGTTGCCACACCTTGACCCCTGTTTGAAATGCCCATCTTTTGTCTTGCATTCACTTATATGTTCGCCTTTACTACCCTATTCCTGCAAAACACGTTTTTTGTTGGCTTTAGAACTCTAAGCACTTTATTCCTGCTAAAAAATTATGAAGTTCTTGTGATCTCCCTTCTAAACAAGATAACATTTTACACCCTTGATTGAACAATTAATTGGCTTATATGCCTCTAGTAAATGCTACTATGTGTACCCAGGGCCTCTAAATTAAATGCTATTAATGGGAAGCAGCACCAGTTGTCCCACTAAGTAACGTAGCACTGTAAAACATGGCTCAAGCCTGCCTTTTCACCTTGTGGGTGTTGTTTTAAAACCATAACTTCAACCTGGTAAAATAAATGTTTTGCCAGGCCTACACCTTATTTTTTAATATGTTTTTGCAAAGTGCCTAGCTGTGGATTTTGGCCTCTAGCTCAGCTGGCACCCAGGGAAACCTAGAAAACGTATAAATTTTTAAAAACTAGACACGTTGGGGAATTACGAATGGGGTGACCTGTGGGGCTCTTCCAGGTTCTGTTACCCAGAATACTTTGCAAACCTCAAAATTAAAAAAAAAAAAAAAAAGATTTTCCTCACATTTCGGTGATAGAAAGTTCTGGAATCTAACAGGATCCTCAAATTTCCTTTGACCCAGCATTCACTCAAGTCTCCCAATAAAAATGGTACCTCACTTGTATGGGTAGGCCTATTGCCAGCAACAGGAAATGCCACAAAACACAACACGGACACATCACATTTTCCCGAAGAAAACTGACCTGTTTTTTGCAAAGTGCCTAGCTGTGGATTTTGGCCTCATCCGGCACCTGGGTAAACCTAGCAAACCTGGACATTTCTGTAATTCAGACACCTAGGGGAACCTAGGATGGGGTAATTTGTATCGCTGTCAGCTGGTTCTGTTACCCAGAATCCTTAGCAAACCTCCAAATTTAGCAAAAAAACACCTTTTCTTACATTTTGGTGCTGAAAAGTTCTGGAATCTGAGGGAAGCCACAAACATCCTTCTACATAGCATTCCCCCAGGTCTCCGAATACAAATGGTACCTCACTTGTGTGGGTAGGCCTAGTGCCCGGAACAGGATATGCCCCAAAACACTATGTGGACACATCAAAATTATCAAATACAAAACTACCTGTTTTTACGGGGGCGCCTGTGTTTTTGGTCCTGGGCTCAGCAGCCACCAAGGGAAACCTACCAAACCCAAACATTTCTGAAAACTAGACACCTGAAGGAGTCCAGGGAGGTGTGACTTGCGTGGATCCCCCAGTGCTTTCTTACCCAGAATCCCCATCAAACCTCAAATTTATCTAAAAAGTCACATTTTCCCACATTTCTGATACAGATCACCGCACCAGCAGTAATTTTCCTACCACCCAACGTTCCTCTCAGACTCTTGATAAAAATGATATCTCACTTGTATAGGTGGGCCAAGTGCCTGTGAAAGGCAAGAGCCAAAAACATGGCAAAATTGAGGAGGAACCAAAGAGGGTCCAAAAAGGCAGTTTGAAAAAAAAACACTTTTAGGCTTACAAGTGGGGCAGAATTCTTATTGGTATTGGTGTGACAATGCTGGGTGATAGGAATTTTGTGGCTTTCTGCAGATTCCACAAGGTTCCATCACAAAAATGTGGGGAAAATGTGTGATTTCAAGCAAAATTGGAGGTTTGCAGGGCATTGTGGGTAGGAAAATGGTGCAGGCTGCAGGTGAAGCACACCACCCTGGATTCACCTAGATATTTAGTTTTCAGATGTGTCTAGGTCTTGTGACCTTTTTCTACATGGCAGCGTCCCAAAGTCAAAAAAGTGAAGCCTTCACCATTCCAAGTGGGACGATGTTGAGAGTTAGATAAGCTTGCATGGCCCAAATGTAAAACCAAAACCCAAAATAATCAAATGCCCTCTTACTTGCCTTTGAGATAAGATCTTTTAGTGTGTGGGGGGAGAGCTGAAAGACCGTTACCCCCTTTAGTTGGGGTAGAGCCTTGTAATATGTCACTGGAGGCCATATCATCATTTCCGTTCTCTTCCCTAGAGCAGGGACCAAGCATTTATTGGTTTAACTTAATCCGTGCCATCTGCTGCTGCAGACTTAATTGAGGTGCTAGTCTCTTCTTTTAACGTCCAGTGCCCTGCAAGCAGGCATGTGACCAGCAAAAATGGGCCCAGCAGGACAAACAAAATTGCAAAAATATATTTTCAATAGTAAACTTTTTTGTTTATTTTGCCACGTCTTCTTTTCTAACTTTGCACTCAGGTTTTGTTTTTTAACTTCTAGTGCCTCATAAATAGAAAGCGCTTGACTGGCAAAACAAAATTGTGAAGTTCTATTTTCTATATTAAACTTTTTACGTTTTGCCAAGTCTTCTTTTCGCAGTGGGTGCTGTTCTCAAAAGATGACTTGTTCTAAATGTTGCAAAGCAACTTTGTTTCTTTCTTATGTGTAATTTTTGAAATTATACTTTAACACATAATTGTGCTGAACACCTTAATCAACCCCACTCCAATCCAGTCCGCCCCACTCAAATCCAAACCAGTCACCCCCATCCACTCCAGTCCACCACACTCTGATGCTCACAACCCAACCCACTCCAAAACAATCTGCCCCACTGTAATTCAAAACAATCTGCCCCAGTCCAATAAAAAAAAACTGTCCCACTCCAATGCAGCAATCCAAAATAATCTGCCCCACCCCAAACAATCTGTCCCAGTGCACTGCTGCTGGCCTCACGAGAGACAGAATTCCACTGCAATGGTGCCCAGTTGGAATCATTGATGGCCTCTAGATTTCCTACAGGGGACAAGCTAACAGGCTGTGGGAGTCACGTGAAATGCCCTTTGAGGTCATAAAGTAGTATCAGTCCTTCTCACTGCAAGAGACAGCAGCCACAGGCCAACACAGCAGAGCAAGTTACAAAATGGCAGTCCTTCCCAGCAGCACAGGGATCAGCACGCAGCAGGCCAACACAACAGAGCAGTTAGCAAAGTGACAGTCCTTCCTGGCAGCATGGCTCATCTTCTTTGCAGAGTCTCCTCAGGGCCCATAAGTGAACTGCTTTGTTGGGGTTTGGGTCCATTACTTATATCAAAATGTCTCTTTGAAGTGGGGGAGACTTCAAAGAGATCAAAATCAATCTGCCCCACTCCAAACTGCTCCAGTCCAATCTAAAGCAATCAGCCGCACTCCAGTCCAAAAATTTCTGTCCCACTCCAATACAAAACAGTCTGCCTGACTCCAGTCTGTCCCACTCTAATCCAAAATATCTGTCCCACTCTAATCCAAAACAATCCAAACAATCTTCCCCACTTCAATCCAAAACAGTCTGCCTCACTTCAATGTGAAAAATCTGCCCTACTCCAATCCCCGACTCCAATCCAATCCACCCCACTCCAATACAGTCAATTTCACTATGATCCACCCCACTCCAATCTGCCCCACTCCAATCCAAAACAATCTTCCCCACTCCAATCTGTCCCACTCCAATCCAAAACAATCTGTCCTATTCTATTCCAAAACAGTCTGCCCTACTTCAATCCAAAACCATCTGCCACACGCCAATCAAAAATAGTATGCTCCACTCTAGTCTGCCCCTCTACAATCCAACATATTTGCCCCACTACAATCCAGGCAATCTGCCCCTCTCCAGTCTGTCACACTCTAATCCAAAACAATCTGCCCCCACATCATGTCCCCACATCAATCCAATCTGTACAGTCCCCATAAGACCCATTCCAGTCTGCCCTACTTCAATCCAAAACCATCTGCCACACGCCAATCAAAAATAGTATGCTCCACTCTAGTCTGCCCCTCTACAATCCAACATATTTGCCCCACTACAATCCAGGCAATCTGCCCCTCTCCAGTCTGTCACACTCTAATCCAAAACAATCTGCCCCCACATCATGTCCCCACATCAATCCAATCTGTACAGTCCCCATAAGACCCATTCCAGTCTGCCCCAGTACAGTCCAAAAAATCAGCCCCTATATAAACCAAAATAATGAGCCCCACTCCAATCTGCCCCACTCAAATTCAAAACATTCTGCCCAACTCCAATCCAAAGCAATCTGCCCTACTGCAGTCTGTCCCACTCCTGACTGCCACACTCCAATCCAGGCCACCTCACCTCACCCCGATCCAATCTAGCCCACTCCATACTAATTCACCCCACTTTAATTCTCCATAATCCACCCCATATCAATCCAATCCACCCAATCCAGACCAGTTCAATCTATCCAACTCCAAACCAATCTACCCAATCCAGCTGATCCCACTACAGTCCAACTCACCCTACTCCAGTCCAACCCACCCCACCCCACTCCAATCCAACACACCCCACTCCAAACCACCACATTCCAATCCACCCCACTCCAATCAAACCTATTCCAGTCCAACCCATTCCAGTCTAACCCACCCCCACTCCATTGCAGTACACTCCAATCCAGTTTAACCCAATCCACCCACTCCAGTCTACCCACCTGACCGCAGTCCATTCCACTTAAATCAAATCCACCCCAGTTCAATCTAGTTCACCTTAATCCACCTCACTCCAATCCAGTCAATGCTACAAACCTTAATCCACCCCACTACACCAGTCCAATTGACTGCACTCCACAATCTAATCTACCCCACTTCAATCCAATTCACCCTACCTCAATGCATTCCACCTCACTCCAATCCACCTTACCATAAACCAATCCAATCCAACCCACCCACCCACCTTAAACCAATCCCCCACTCCAATACAATCCACCTTAATCTACAACTCTTCTGTCCAATCAACCTAAATCCACACTAATCCAATGCACCCCACACAAATCCACCCCAATTCAATCCACCCCAATCAAATCTACCCCAGTCCAATCTACCCCACTCAATCAAATCTACCCAGCTCCAGTCCAATCCACGCATTCCAGTTCATCCCACCACAATCCACCCTACTCATATCCAGTCCAATCTACCCCACTACACCTCACTCCAAAGAAATCCATTTAACTCAATTAACCCACTCCAATTCAATCCACTCCACCCTACCCCAGCCCACATCAATTTGACCCACCTCAATCCAGTCACCTCAATCCAATCTAGTCCACCCCAATCTAGTCTAACCCACTCAATCCAATCCACCCCACTCAATCCAATCCATCCCACTCCATTCCAACCCACTCAATTCTACCCCACACCAATCCAACTCACCCCAATGCAACCCACCCCACCACAATCCAATCCACTCCAATCCACCCCATCCAACCCCAATCAAATTCAACCCACCCCATTCCAATCCACCAAATCCAGTGTACCTTAACCAAAATCAATCCAGTTATCCCACTCTTATCCACCCCACTCCATTTTAGTCCACCCAACTCCACTCTAGTCCAGTCCACCCCCCTCTAGTCCAACCCATCCCACTCTAGTCCAACCCTCCCCACTCTAGTCAGCCCCCTCTAGTCTGGTTCCCCCACTCTATTCCAAAAGAATCCACCCCACCCAACTCCAATCCATCCACTTCACAATCCACTCCAGTCCACTTCACCCTACTTGTCCACTTCACCCCACTTTAGTCCAACCCACTTCACACCACCCCAATCCAGTTCACCTACTCCAATCAAATGAATCCAATTTACCCACTCAAAACCACCACAATCCAATCCACCCCACCTCAATCAAATTCAAACCACCCCACCCACCCCAATCAAATCTAATCAACTCCACCCTAGTTCTATCACTTCAGACTAATCTACCCAATCCAATTAAATCACCCCACTCCAATCCACCTAACTACATTTCAACACACCACACTCTATTTAATCCATTCCACTTCTATCCACCCCACTCTATTCAATCCACCTCACTCTACTCCAATCCAACCCACCCCACTCTACTCCAATCCAACCCACTGTGTCAGTCCACTCCAACCCATTCCTCCCTATTCTACTTCATGCCATGACACTCTGCCACTGGAACATTGAACTCTACTCTTTTCCACTTAACTCCACAACACTCTACTCCCTCTACTTCACTCTATGACACTGTGCTCCCCCGGTGCACTCTACTACACTCTGCTCCCCCATTCCACTTTACAACACTCCACGCCACTAACTTTTAGCTCGGCTGGACAGCAGCCACACTAGTGTACAACATGGCAAAAACCATTGCCAAAGGCAATAGCTCTTGTATAGGCAAGGCCTATTGGGGTTGCCAATGCTTGTTTTAAATTGTGAGTCCAGAGATACCAAACTCCATATTTCTATCCCACCCAAATTGAGATTTTGGGTGACATGCTCACTAAAATGTCCAACTTTTTAAAAGCACTGCACCCTGCCCATGGTGCCAACCAGAGTCTACCTTAGGGGTGACATATGTAGTAAAATGAAGGTTTGGGCCTGGTAAGTGTGTTCACTTGCCAGGTCGAAATGGCAGCTTATAAGCTCTGCAGTGGCAGCCTTAAGACATGTTTACATGGCTACTGTAGTGGGTGGCACACTCAGTGTAGCAGGCCCACTAGCAGCATTTAATTCACAGGCTCTTGGCACATATAGTGCACTTTACTAGGGATTTACAAGTAAGTAAAACATGCTAATTGTAGAAAAGCCAATTTTACCATATTGAGAGTACAGAGCACCTGCACTTTAGCACAGGTCAACAGTGGTAAAGTGAACAGAATCATAAAAGCCAGCAAAATTAGTCAGAAAAACAGGCAGAAGTTAGGGGAACACACGTCAAGGATGCCAGGTCTAACAATGTCCTATAAGTTTCTCTCCTACTTAAACTATTGAAGCAAGAAAACATGGGTGATTCCTGCAGGTCAGCATCTGACTTTGTTCTGGGGTTACTGGGCTTAGCCGTGGGGGCTTGGATCATCTTTATAAGATGTCCAGAGGACTCTCCTACTATGCTTCTGCAGAATGGACCACATACAGCCCTTCAGCACTTATCTCACAGTGGTAGTGTTAGCAAGTAGTTACAGGCTTTTCATTAAGGTTATTGTGGGGGTACAACTAGCTCAGCACTCAGCAAATATCCAAAAATGTAAGAACGGATTGCCTTTAGAAAAGATAAATGTAAAGCCTAATACAACATACCACAACAAGTAGGTATCACAGGGAGAAGTACCATCTATTTCTTACCCTCCAACTCCTTTACCTTTCTCACTACAATAAATCTAGTGGCATATTTACAATGTCCCTGTGGTACAATATCACAGCCTGAGCTTCAATGTTTTGATGCTCCAGTGGCCCTGTGTGACCACTCATTTTTGCAAGGCTACGTAAAGCAATGTTGCATGGCTTTTCATGGCCTTGTAAATATGCCCTCTCTGCGTGAAAGGGGCATTCCCTGGGTGTTGCTGTGGGTGTTCCCATGCAGCACCCATGCAATCCGATGCATTCCTAGATTTACAAGGTTTGGTAAACCTGGGAATGCCTCAGATTCCTATGCCACTCCAGGGGCAGTGTAAAAGTGGTGCAACCAGGCTGACGGATTGGGGAGTTTAAATCTGGAGAGCAGCACTGCTTGCAGCGCTGCCCTGGCGGATTAAGACCACTGGGACTGCCGGGCTGCTGGCAACCTGGCGATGTTGGCAGTCAAAACCGTGGTGGGTCCACCACGGTCATAAAGTGGCGGTCATACTGCCACAACCGGGCAGTCCAACCGCCACTGTGACTCTGGCTGTCTTGAGACTGCCAGATTTGTAATGATGGCCAAGATGGCTGACACAAAGTGTTGCACTGCATGTGTGTAGGAGGCTGGCCTGGCTTGTAGTGGGTACCAAGGGGTACTTACACTCTGTACCAGGTCCAGTTATCCCTTATTAGTGTAGAAGAGGTGTTTCTAGCAGCATAGGCTGATAGAAGGTAGCTATAGCAGAGCAGCTTAGGCTGAACTAGGAGACATGCAGAGCTCCTACTATACCACTGGTGTCATATGCACAATATCATAAGAAAACACAATACACAGATATACTAAAAATAAAGGTACTTTATTTTTATGACAATATGCCAAAAGTATCTCAGTGCGTACCCTCAGTATGAGGATGCCAAATATACACAAGATATATGTACACAATACCAAAAATATGCAGTAACAGCAAAAGGAAGTAATGCAAGCAATGTAAAGTTACAGTAGATTGCAATAGGAGCACATAGGTATAGGGGCAACACAAACCATATACTCCAAAAGTGGAATGCGAACCACGAATGGACCTCAAACCTATGTGAGCTTGTAGAGGGTCGCTGGGACTGTAAGAAAACAGTGAGGGTTAGAAAAATAGCCCAGCCCAAGACCCTGAAAAGTAGGTGTAAAGTGCACCTATGTTCCCCAGAGAGCACAGAAGTCGTGATAGGGGAATTCTGCAAGGAAGACCAACACCAGCAATGTAACCAAAGTGGATTTCCAGACGAGAGTACCTGTGGAACAAGGGGACCAAGTCCAAGAGTCGCAAAAACGTCGAGATTGGGCAGATGCCCAGGAAATGCCAGCTGAGGGTGCAAAGAAGCTGCCACCGGATGGTAGAAGCTGTAGATTCTGCAAGAACGAAGAGGGCTAGAAACTTCCCCTTTGGAGGATGGATGTCCCACGTCGTGAAGAAGCTTGCAGAGGTATTCCCATGCAGAAAGACCGCAAACAAGCCTTACTAGCTGCAATGGTTGCGGTTAGGATTTTTGGATTCTGCTGTGGCCCAGGAGGGACCAGGATGTCGCCACTTGGATGAGGAGACAGAGGGGCGCCCAGCAAGTCAGGGAGCTCTCACAGAAGCAGGCAGCACCTGCAGAAGTACCAGAACAGGCACTTAGAAGAGGAGTGAACCGGAGCTCACCCGAAGACACAAAAGGGAGTCCCACGATGCCGGAGGACAACTCAGGAGGTTGTGCACTGCAGGTTAGAGTGTCAGGGACCCAGGCTTGGGTGTGCACGAAGGAAATCCTGGAAGAGTCTACAGGAGCTGGAGCAGCTGCAAATCACGCGGTACCCAGCAATGCAGTCTAGCGTGGGGAGGCAAGGACTTACCTCCACCAAACTTGGACTGAAGAGTCACTGGACTGTGGGAGTCACTTGGACAGAGTTGCTGAGTTCCAGGGACTACGCTCGTCATGCTGAGAGGGGACCCAGAGGACCGGTGATGCAGTCTTTTGTTGCCTGCGGTTGCAGGGGGAAGATTCCGTCGACCCACAGGAGATTTCTTCAGAGCTCCTAGTGCAGAGAGAAGGCAGGCTACCCCCAGAGCATGCACCATCAGGAAAACAGTCGAGAAGGCTGCAGGATCAGCGATACAAGGTTGCAGTAGTGGTCTTTGCTACTTTGTTGCGGTTTTGCAGGCGTCCTGAGCAGTCAGCGGTCGATCCTTTGGCAGAAGGTGAAGAGAGAGATGCAGAGGAACTCTGATGAGCTATTGCATTCGTTATCTAAAGAATTCCCCAAAGCAGAGACCCTAAATAGCCAGAAAATTAGGTTTGGCTACCTAGGAAGGAGGATAGGCTAGCAACACAGATAAGAGCCTATCAGGAGGAGTCTCTGACGTCACCTACTGGCCACTCAGAGCAGTCCAGTGTGCCAGCAGCACCTCTGTTTCCAAGATGGCAGAGGTCTGGAGCACACTGGAGGAGCTCTGGGCACCTCCCCTGGGAGGTGCAGGTCAGGGGAGTGGTCACTCCCCTTTCCTTTGTCCAGTTTCGCGCCAGAGCAGGGCTGGGGGATCCCTGAACCAGTGTAGACTGGCTTATGCAGAGATGGGCACCATCTGTGCCCATCAAAGCATTTCCAGAGGCTGGGGGAGGCTACTCCTCCCCAGCCCTGACAACTTTTTCCAAAGGGAGAGGGTGTAACACCCTCTCTCTGAGGAAGTCCTTTGTTCTGCCTTCCTGGGCCAAGCCTGGCTGGACCCCAGGAGGGCAGAAACCTGTCTGAGGGGTTGGCAGTAGCAGCAGCTGCAGTGAAACCCCCGGAAAGGTAGTTTGGCAGTACCCAGGTCTGTGCTAGAGACTCGGGGGATCATGGAATTGTCTCCCCAATTCCATGATCTTAGACATATGTACACTGCACGTGTGTAATGGTGTCCCCGCACTCACAAACTCCGGGGAATTTGCCCTGAACGATGTGGGGGCACCTTGGCTAGTGCCAGGGTGCCCACACACTAAGTAACCTAGCACCCAACCTTTACCAGGTAAAGGTTAGACATATAGGTGACTTATAAGTTACCTAAGTGCAGTGGTAAATGGCTGTGAAATAACGTGGACGTTATTTCACTCAGGCTGCAGTGGCAGGCCTGTGTAAGAATTGTCAGAGCTCCCTATGGGTGGCAAAAGAAATGCTGCAGCCCATAGGGATCTCCTGGAACCCCAATACCCTGGGTACCTCAGTACCATATACTAGGGAATTATAAGGGTGTTCCAGTATGCCAATGTGAATTGGTGAAATTGGTCACTAGCCTATTAGTGACAATTTAGAAAGCAAAGAGAGCATAACCACTGAGGTTCTGGTTAGCAGAGCCTCAGTGAGACAGTTAGGCATCACACAGGGAACACATACATATAGGCCACAAACTTATGAGCACTGGGGTCCTGGCTAGCAGAGTCCCAGTGACACATAACAAACACACTGAAACATAGGGTCTTCACTATGAGCACTGGGCCCTGGCTAGCAGGATCCCAGTGAGACAGTGAAAACACCCTGACATATACTCACAAACAGGCCAAAAGTGGGGGTAACAAGGCTAGAAAGAGGCTACTTTCTCACAATGTGTAATGCCACATGTCAACATCGACGGAATAGGCTAGCTTTGTAGGGCTACTATGCGGGCTCCACATCTGACACCATTGTGCTGCAAGAAGGAGGTAGCCTCCATCTAATATTAGGACACTGCTACTAATATGGACTACAAAAAACATGTTACATATATGATGATCATACATATTGGAATCCAGATGGTCATATACAGGTCCTTGAGTCAGTACCCAAGATTGTCATGTATATCAACACAGTCAATATTACAAGACCAGGAACATACACAATACCAAAATCACCTCTGATTCACCACTCAAACTGCAACCAACGACTGCCATGGAATATTCCAGATCCCTCTCAAGTCTTTACTAAATTTCACCCTCTTATCTTTGAGGCTGACCCAGGTTATGGCATTTAGCAGTGGGTCGTGACACCATTTGCAAATCCAACAACCAATGAACAGCATGCCTAAAATGAAGGACACAGGAAAACATGCAATGTGGTGGAGAGGACATTTGGCCTTCTCAAATCTAGGTTCAGGTGCCTGTACTTGACAGGAGGAAGCCTCCTGTATGCCCCCCCTTGCTTGTTTGCAAGATTATACTATTATGTGCTATCCTGCACAACATGTTAGAAAAAATGTCACCTGGGATGGACAAGTTGATGTCAACAATGAGGAAGATGATGGGGCTGAGGACCTTGAGGGGGAACGACCAAACACAGCAGCAGGAATTCACAGGAGACTGACATTGTTGAGAACTTTTATACCTAGTCAACAAAAAACATTTTGTAAATACCTTCAATAAATATTTGTTTAACCACATTCTCCTTGTTCGACTCATTGTCTAATATATATACCATTGAAATGTGACTCTAACCTCAGGGAGTGTGTCAGAAACACAAAAACAACAAGTATGGTGCAAACATCTTTGGTGATGTAGGAGATTCTACAGACTCCATCTCACATATCAGTGACACACAACCCCCTGGCATGTGACTTCTGAAGGCCTAGATCCATGCACCACTATATATATTTTTCCATCACGTGGGCAAGGTGCAATTTAATAGGCCATTCACCACCACAACACATAAGGTTGAAGCCATCAAGAAATGGAGTTTAAGTAATGTTAGAACTGACCAGTGTCACTACTCTGTGTGATTGTAGCTTTGACTGCACGGTACATGTGTGTCAAGGGTGGGACATCGTATGTTACGATGATCCTTATATAATTGCCCGTGGAATGTTATCAATGTTCGAGTGTGTCCATGGGAATATGTTCTGGCACTGCAATTGGCCACATCCCTGTCACATGTAGGCAGAGTGTGTAACACTCCCTATCTACATAGGATGCACACTTGTCACACAAACTGGCTTGCTTCCCACATGCCTACTGCTAATAATGAGAAATATATGAAGACAAATGTATGGGTGTCTGTCCTCGATAGCAATGGATATGCCATTATCCACAATGATTGACCTGTGTCTGCATGTCTACACAGGATGCTCTGTATAACAACATTACACTGCACATAGCAATACAAAGCACTCATTGTCACTTACATGACAGATCCATTGCATGGTACCAATACCACAATCAGGTGTGGCATGTGCGAACACATTCAGCATTGTTTTATACTGTCAGAGACCCTACATCACACTGAGTGGGAGTAGACATAGCCATATCTGTAGCATCTGGCAAAGGATAAATACAGCACTAAGAAGATGGCACACCTCAACATCATTCAGTAATAGTAAGAGTCAGCAGCGTTGGGCATTCTGAGAGAATTGCATTGCCATGTTCAACAGAGGTGTGGATGGACAGCTCTGAGATACCCACAAATACTAGCTGATACGCCATGTCCTGTGGAGACTACTCAAGTGCTTTGGCATGCATAATGTCATGTGTGCATGCCACTCATTACATCTCACTAATATCGCCAATGGGACATTAACTACTAAGTTGACAGTTGTCGGAGAAGGGAATATGTCCACATTACACAAGTTACATGTTGTATCCTGTCCCTATATCACCAGACAGTGTTGCTGTAGATGGTGTATACAAGGTGCTAGCATACAAAAGACTGGGACAATGGAGGACACAATACATACCTCACCAGTTACAGCTGAAAAAAGGGATAATGACCAGACATACACCAAAACAGACACTGGAAGACACCAATGTCTACATGTCAAACTTTAACTTATGTACAGAGAGGGTGGCCACAATCGTACATAACCCAGACATGTTTGCCACTAGCATACCATGGTATTTGCCCTTCGCATGGTACCACAACAGGAGACAGTCACATACAACACCATCTGTACTATGCCATTTGTCCAACCTTGACATCACAACACTTGTACAACCCCTAATCAAGCAGAACATGGACACAACTTTAGACTCCAAAACATCATACATGTCCTACATGTGTAAGCACATGTTCTCTGTACCTGAATAGGGAAGGCTGACATCAAGTAATGCATTGGAAACCATAACAACCATGTCTCTATGACCACATTTGTGCATATCTCCATCTACTAGGGAGTGTGCACAGACTGGAAATTAGCTATCATTAATGGCAGAGATTCATGCTCAATAAACCCACGCACCACTACTCCGACAACATCAACGTATGATAATGTTAGATGCTTGATGCACATACACAGGGGGCAGGGTAAAGTGGAGCACCATTAACCTGCACCCTTCCATGGGTTTGTGTTGCCACACAAACTCACACATTGATGAAGATGAGTAGGCCTGCCATCTACGCCACACTGCAACACTGCAACACAGTGGTAAGGCATTGTATGTGACAGTCATGATTTTGACAAATCAGAGTATCCATTTGGAGGCAGGCACAAATATCCCAAAGATCTCTGCACACATGTGCCACCATAATGGGCCAGCCATGGTGATGTGTACGGATTCAAAACAAAAGCTAACCTAATGGCATAGGTATCACAAAACCTGTGAAAGTAAAAATGTTCTTATCAATTGTGTAGTGACATAGAGAACATAGGTGCCAGTGATATGACTACACAGGCAAGGTTAAAAAGCCAACTTCTGTCTATGTAGAAAGATATCAACGTGAGCGTACACATCCCCTTGACACAGCAATGTTGTGAAGTGTTACACAAATGACACAACACATGCCTATACAGACATATGGCATATAGCACTGTTCACCAATACACGTGTCTATAACATCTGAAGCAACAAGGATGCTTGGGAAACTACATGTCACTTGTGTAGCTGACCTATAACTAGTTAAATACGACATGTAACCACTGAGTAGACACACATGCATACTCAACTTGACAGGGTATACGTGATGTCAATGCAGTCCCAGACCACTGCTTACTCTGAGTACAAAATGTAATGGCTGACACATGCCTTAGTATGTGTTTGAGGCAGGGCCTATATTCAAACATGTTTGTAGGTATGTATACATATATTGCCCACAGACATAACTACATCATACACCTGCTACTCACTATTCATACACATATGTACACACATAGCACACATGTGCCAACATTTATGTGGGCACAGTGTGGGAACACATGCACATATGCACATAGTATGAGTGAGTGCCTAAAGCTGACTCATGAATACACATATTGGTTGAACATATCAATGACACCGTAAGGACATCAATTCATAGACTTGCACATGTAGCCAAAAAACATATACCACATAGTTGGACAGCCCAAGTATCATGAGAATTGAATTAGGGTGCATTCAAGAGCTACAATGGGAAAAATGATGCTATTCCGATATGAGTAAAAAAAGACGCAAATGCATCAACGCCACACTACAACATGGAGAAAATGATGCCTGGGCCCTGAGAGGCAATTCAACGTTACAACTACTCTCAGTGCACCATGGAGTGAAATCCAAACATGATGCAAAAAACGTGATGTACGCCAGGAAGTGATGTACAAGGACATCCTGCGTGCAAGCATGGTACAGTGAGTGTAGTTTCTCTTTCACTTCACAGTGTGTTCCCCTGTGACTATGTGTGGTTTTGTTTTGGATGTGCTGGTTGGTTTGTGGTGTTTGGAGGCCTTGTTGTGTCCCTTGTCCTGCGTTTTTGGTGTCTAATTTATCTCTTTACTTGTATTTGTATTGAAAGTGTCCTGTTTTTGTCATTGTATTGTGGGGTGTCTGTTTGGGGTGGTTTAGTTGTTGGGGTAGTTAGGGGAGTTTGGGGTAGTTGTTGGGTTTAAGTTTCCTTTTCCTATTTTGATTTGGGTGACGTCCTTTCGCTGTTGGGAATGTCAGGGACGGATAGAATTGGGAGGATGTCCCCTGATGAACTGGTGGGGGTTCATATGGTTGGTGGCCCATTACCTGCCACTGATGCTGCAAGTGGGTGGCCAGGTGATCCTCGGCTACCGCACCAAGGCAAGGCGGCTGCGGTGAGGCAAAATGGTCCACCAACTCACACGCATTTCCAAGACCGGACGCATTAAGCACCATCTGAAGCACAGGTGGTCAGATCTGGAGGCAAAGGATCAGGGTCTGTTGGACCATTTGGCCATTGAAATTGGCAGTACTGATGGTAAGTCTCCTATTGCCATGCAATGAGCTGCATTTAGCATTTGACTAGCAGTTGCAGATAAGTCTGAGTGCTGCATTCAATGGTTGTGAACACGCTGTATGCAACCTGTATGATGAGTCTCTGCACCACTTGAGGCCTGCAGTTCAAATGTACAACAATCAGCCAATGCAGGACACATGTGTGATGAAACTTGCATAACCATCATGAAGGGGCATATTTAAGAGCCCCTAGCGCAACCTATGCACTGCCATATTGTCATATTATTGACGGTAAGGCTACACAAACCTGCCATTTACCCCCGTTGTCTTTACAAAGTGGTGCAATGCATGGATTGCACCACTTTGGAATGGCTTGGCACACATTATGGCTGTGCCAGCCACATTGTATGCAAGTAGTCCATTCTGACACTACCAAGGCCTCCAAATTAGCACAAAGAATTCAATGAGATTGCTGCACCCCATTTGTGACAGATTTCTTAATGCCTGCTCTTTGCAGGCGTTAAAAATATGCTCCCATTATGATCAATGGGCCTCTGGGGGCTTAGCAGGACTAGCAATAAAAATGTTGACGCTAATCCTGCAAAGCGGCAGAATACTGACAAACAATTTAGATGCTGCTCCCCCTAACCACCACCAATGTGTGCAGTCTACTGGAGACGGCGCACACATGGTGGTATCAGGAGTACGCTAGGGCCTGCTCTTCTACTTCCACATATATGGGCCAACGTGTAATGATGCATGCACAGCTAAACTTTGTAATAAACAACTAGGAATGATGCCTGCACCATGAAACAGGCATGAAAGGGTGTGTAAAAATGAGATAGAAAGGGCAACCTCAGAGTCACAACATATTTTCCTATGTATGTATTTCAAACAATCTATAGGGTTGCTGAGTGAATGTGTGAAATTTGGGCATATATATGTATCAGGAGGGCTCCTATGTACTCATCAAGACTTTCTGTGATCTGTAGCATCTCCTGCTGAGTGCATCATTGGCCTTCACATGAATATATGATGTTGGACCACACCACCAGCATGCTGTGACTTAGCTATGACAACGCACAGGCATGGCTGTGAGTAAGAGGTGCACTATGGCCCACAAGGACAGTATTGATGCAATAGGTGCTGCAGTACTGTAGTCCTATAGGCCTCTTGGTGTCAATATGCAAGGCCATGTAAGGGAGCTTGACCATGCACTGGGTCCAGACTACTGGCAGTTCCATTTGACCTGTGCGTTGTGTATCTGAGTCAGCCTATCTGATCTCCATGACTACACACATGCTGAGTCTGTTCTACTGGCCTGCTGCTCCTCACTGACAGAGTGCTGCACTGCTTCAGCTCCAACACTGGCACATCACTCACTAACCTGCAACACTAGATGCATCTTCTGACCACTGAGCAAGTGGGTCTGTGTTGAGCCATAATCCTATGCCCTTATCCCTCACTGGTTCAACAATGGCATACCATGGCAACAAAGGCAGGGTACACACCATTGGCAATACATCGATGTTTCAAATCAATCAATGTACAGGTAGATACAACTATCTTCACATAAGTCCACTGCCATTGCAATATTTATAGTGTGTTTGCCTTTTGATGGCACACACATTTCACTTACTTCAATGAAGAATGTATAATGTAATCCTCAACACCTTTGAAAACCCACACAACCACCGGGTAGAAGTTTATCAGTTTGCTATGATAATGATATAGATGTATACTACATGTGATGCAGACTGAGGTTGTGATAATGGGCCAGCTACTGCAACAACCATAGCATGGCCCTCAGGTGGAACATACATGTTCAAGCTGTCTCATATGGTCTTGGAGGTGTTGTGCTAACAGACAGCTGCATGACAATGCCATGTAGAAATGGTGCAGTGAAATGCACCACAGGAGTGTCATGGACAGTGATGGTTTGTAGATGTGTGGGTCTACCTCATCAGAGAATACGTGTGATTGAGTAATCAATGTTGTAAGTCAGTTTCACTGATCTTCCATTAGGATGACTTCCTCACACTGTCTAACAAGCTTACACTGAACTATGTTGTCCATTTGCGTGAACTTTGCATTTACACTAAGCAATGTTCACCATTCATGTCTTACAGGTGGACCAGCCCCATACACCATAGGAGAGGTGGCGAGGTTTGAAGACCCTGATGCATCCAGTAAGTGTCATATTGTGGCTCCTGTTAGCTAATCCAGGGTTTGGTGTGAGTCAGTCAGAAGTGTGGAATAGAATGAGTGATGTTTTTTTCTGGACCAATGATGATCAGAAATCATAGAAGGATCGATGGTGACATGTGTAAGAGGCCTAAGCGCCACCGGAGCTTCAATATTTGTGAGGCTCCGGGGACACTATCCCCTGCACCGTGTATATAAGGTGGGCTTAAGACACATTTTGAGGCTTCACATTACCTTGTCTATACTGCCCCTTCACATGCAGAACTTTGCGTGGAAGGAGTGTGCAATGGGTGTTGCTGTGGTGGTCCTCCGCCAGTTCACCCGGAGGACCAAATGCTACCGCCACCTCCTGGAAGTGCATACCACCACATGGTATGCCTTTTTCAAGCAGAAAAAGCTTTTGCGGAATGGCGGGCATTACCACACGGGGGACCTACACAGCCACCCAAGACAATGCATGAAGCAAGCTCCTCAACTACGCAGGGGCTCCCAGCTGCACCCACCCCATCCACATCTGAAGCACCAGTCACCACACAGGCACCAGTCTTGCCACCACCAGCCACTGAGCCATCCCAGTTTGAACTGGATCTACATCAGGACATCAACCTAATCCTTAGTCGTTTGAACAAGTTGGATAAGGAAGACTGCAAAATATTGAAATACTTCAAGAAGTTGAAGAAGTCCAAGAAATTAACTTTTACAGTTATGGACTCCCTCCCAGTTCCTTCCCCTCCATTTTAAAGTTGTATCATATTTTTGTTTGGGTTTTATGTAGCTAGTGGCAGGTTAGTGTAGTGTAGCCATAGTTGCGGGATGGGTTACTATTCCTATGTTTTTATTGATGGGTGGTTGGTTGGGGGGTCATGTTGGGGTATGTATGTGTTTATATAAAATACAAAACAATATCTATTTGTTTAGGCCATAGGATAAGGTACTACATGTGTAGTTTTAGCAATTGTTGTCCTACTTCTATTTTGTTTCTTAAGGAGGGAGAGGAGCAATGTTTAGAGTGTAGTTTTTCATATGTAAGTTAAGTTTAGCGTAGGTTAGATAGATGTAGTTGTATGATAAGAATAGTTAGTTTAAGTTAGTGTAGGACAGGGTAGGTTTTAGTTGTTTTTAAGTAGATTGTTTTTATAATAAATATCTTGTAATTGCATACATTTTGTAAAAATGAGTGTGAGACTCAGGGTTCTCCCCATGAGAGCACTGGGCAAATTGGGAAAATGGCCCAGGGAATCCGTCCTGCCTTCAAAACCCTAATTTACCACGCATTACCCATATTAACAACGGAGCTGTCACCTTGACTGCAACATCACATCTACTAGTCATGCATCTGGCATCAAGATGACCATTTATATTGGACAGGTAAGTCTGGTACTTCAGCTGTCAGTGTTGGGGTCCTGTAGTAACAATGTTGGGAACAGTGACACATCTGACAACAGCCACAATTGAAACTCTATCCTGCAACACTGACCAGTGGCCATCACTGATAAGGTTAGCTACCTCTGTACCACACCAATAAGTTCTTCTGGTACTCCCAGCTGACAACATTGCCCTACACTTGCGTTTCAGCCGTACCTGCCATATTTGATGAGGAAACCATATATGTGTCATTCAATTTTTTACATACTCAGTCAATTGCTTGTAGGAGATGAGACCAGCATACACATTTGTCATGTTAGGATCCTTGCATGTAACTTTGTGCCCCCACAGTCCTGCACTCATGTACTGACATATTGTGACCAATGACATGGATTCGCACATTACAAGCATTTAGCTGACCAGATGGATCACAGTAGGCATATACAGGCTAAATGTGTACAAGGTATTTATTTACAAGTGGAAGTGTGAAAGTGAGATATTTACAATATCCTGGTCAGAGACCCCAATTGGGAAATCCAGATATTTGTGACACAATACAAGTTCAGGGTTGAGGGACATGTCATGAGACATGCTTTGAAGTAGTCTCGATAAGTGTAGAGGAACAAAAATTGCCAATTAGTAAGTGAGAGACTATGACTGTCCTTAGCAGACAAGTCATCAGTGGCTTGGTAAACAGTGTACATATCCTACTGTGACAATACTAGCATGATCTTAAGCCCAGAACTAGAGAAAACTGGCCATGTGGTACTGACTGGTGCTACTGGGTACTTTTCCGCGAAAAATTAATTTGTTCCACGTCTTCATCCTCTGATGTGTGTGGTGCCTCATGTACCATTGGTGGTGGTGATGGAGAGGGATGGAGAGGGAGAGGGGGCCACACACACTTCATTGTTTAAAGATGTGGAGTCCAAGCTCCCAACAGCTGCCATTTGTGGTAAGACATATGGCATCACTGCAGCAAGGAGGGACTGTTGTTTTTCAAAATAGCTACAACATCGTGGTGGTAGCCAGCAGTGTCTTCCCTGAAGGAGGCCAATTCATACTGAATGGACTCCAGCCTGTTTGTTTTCTGTCATGCTGCTGCCAGTTTGGGAGGGCAGTTGTTGTGGCCTCTCCTTCATGGCTGCAGCTCTATCCACCAGACACTGCTGGACTCCAGGCAGTGGGGAGTGTGTACCTTGGATGGCAGCTGTGTTTTCATTAGCTGTCACGAGGCACGTGCGCACTCCCTCTAGGCTGCCTGTCTCCATCCCCACCCACACCTGCTTGGCCAGCTCCCGCTGGACCCCTACCACTGTCCTCAGGAAGCTTGTCTCTTGGTCCTCAGAGTCCTGAGCTGTGTTTGTACTAGCAGGTAGTATATTTTGGGTGTTGGGTGAGTCATCTGGGGAGGTTGCAACATTGGGTGTCCTCCTTGCAACTGAAGGTGGTATCTGGAGGGAACCCAGGACCTACTGGATAGTCTGTTGGGTGATGGTTGTCAGCAGGTCATCTAGGTCATCAGTAAAATCCAGAACAGGCAGATCGGCATGGGATCCACATTCCTCTGCAATGAGATGGTGTAAAATCAATCTTTCTATGTTGTGGCAGTTGACATGGCACATGGCACATCATTTAATTGCTGCTGGAGGCTCAGTGACAACTTAGAGCCCAAACGTTGTTCTTGTACATTATTGGTCTTATTTGTCGGCCCTTTGCCCCAGCTGAGTGTCACGTAAAGGGAAGCTCAGGTGGCTCAATGGGCAGAGTCATATTTGCAATGTATGATGTATTCCCTCATAGTAGCTTGACATCACCTTGTAATTAGGGCCCCTTCTCATGCATCATATTTGCATGGGAGGGCCTTGCAATGGCTGTTGCTGTGGTCAAGCCACACCAACACACATTGCATTTTGCCACTGTCCCAGTTTACTTCAATTGCTCCTTATGTTTAAGTTTGTGTATGTGTGCTGCATTCCACAGCACACATGGACCTAGTAGATTGCCATTTCTGTTTCTGGTTGTGCTGGAAGGTGCTCCTACTACACAACTATGATCTCCCCCTCAACGCATCCAAACTTGCACTATGGTTCAAGGGGTGCAACATTGTGGCAGGGTCAGCTAATTTACCACTGGCACAGGGGTGGACCCAGGGATGGCCGGCATGGGTATCATTTATTGATGTGAACAACATTTTGTACATGACAGTGCCTGATGCCACTTAATTATGGACATAACCAGTTGACCTATTTTCAACTTTCATCAGGGCCTCTAGCTAGTTTGATGGAGAGATTGCAGCTCGTTGTAAAATTGCACACATAGGCCCTCATTACAAGTCTGGCAGTCCTATGACCACAAGACTGCCATTGGCATCTGACCACCGCCAACAGGCAGGTGGAACTGGCACATTTGGACCATGGAGAAAGACCCACGGGCCTATAGCCTGGCTCTGCCAGGTTGCCGCCAGCTAAAGGACTGGCAATGCCTACTGTTTTATGACACCAGCCCAGCATTGCAATCAGTGCTACCCTCCAGATAATGATCCTGCTTTTCCACAAGCCTGTGCATGGCGGCCCAACCACCATGCAAATGTTGGAGGTAATGGGGTGTGGTGTGCTCCTGGTTGCCCCTGCACTGCCCATGCACCTGGCATGGGCAGTGTAGGGGCCCCCATGGCCAGGTCTTTTGCGCTTTCCACTGCTTGATTTGCGGTGAAAAGTGCAGTGTGTGCTGTCACACCCAATGCACCCCAAGATTGGTTCTGGCTCTATTTGATCCTGCAGCAATGTTGTGGTGACTTCCCCACAGAGCTGACATGAGGAGACATGGTTTTCACCCACCATCACAGCGTGAAACTCGTAATGCCAACCGCAGAGGGAACACTGCACTGGCAGTCTTACCAACACCAGACTTGCCCCTGAAGCTTCCCCCATCCATCAATGTTATATTGTGCACCATGATGTTCACAGATATACACCATATGTTGTATTTATGTGATTGTTTCCCTTTTGCTATGTGGCACACATGGTTGTGTCAGAGTTGTTGTGGGTTCACCCTGTATGTGTTGTGTTCTACAGAATGCAATCTCTCTGTTTTTCTCTGGTGGCACAGCTCTGATCAGCATTAAGATGTGTAGCTCAACACTGTGCCAGGTTAAGTACTCAGGGTAGTGCCATGTTTACTGTGTTACAGGGCCACCCTGAAATTCCCCCGGCAGCTGCACAGATTAGTTCTCCCTGCACCCAGACAGGCATTGATGCGGCATGATGAAGAAGTGGCTGCCTTGTGGGGATATATTGTATATGTGCGGGCAGTGTTCCTTCCTGCGCATGTACAAGTAATGTTAGCTAAGGTGCCATTTCAATGTGTGCTGTAAGTTGCAGCACACATGTGTTTCGGCAATGGGACATGGCGGTAGCAAAGTGTTTCTGCAAGGGACACCACCATGACGTGACCCCATGAAATTTATTGACTTTCTTCATCGTCTCTGATGTCTAAGTTGTGTAGGTAGAGTAGGTCTGACTGTATGCAAGGGATGTTGTGATGACACAAATACAGGCACAGTAATTAGACGTGCCTTCCATCCAATGTGCTGCATATGTGCATGTTGGTGTATAGCCCTGGTGATTGACGTATGTCCAGGTTGTGTATGTGTTGTAGTGCGCAGCACAACCAAGACGTGTGTACATGCGTTGCTTAGGTGTGAATACTGCATCTTGATTCATTGGCAGTGTGTCCCGCTGCAATCTTTTAGCATGCATTGAGTGTGTCCTAAGTGCCTCCCCATTCTGGAATTTGTAAAATTGGCAGGTATTTCCCCCATGCAGCTTACCCTGCATTTGTAGTGGTTATTGGAAGTCTGCACTGTCGTGTCCTTGTTTTCCTGTGACCAGCTCTGCAGGGCTGATCTCTGCAACCATCTTCTCCATCACATCCAGGCCCTCCTGTGGTGCTCGACTTCCACCTCCAGTTTGCAGGACTGCCTTTCTGTTCCTGGCCATTTTCTCCTTGGTTCTATGCTTGCAATCATGCCAGTGCTTCTTGCACTCAATGACAGTTTGCTTCACCTCTGCCACACTGTTGATTTTGTCCAGTATTTGCTGCCAGATAGCCTCTCTCTTACCAATTGGCAATTTGGAGGTGACGAACAGCTGGTGTTGGTGCTCCGTCACCTCTCTGACAAGAATGTTGTGCTCCTCCTCACTGAACCGACATTTGTGCTGTTTCTTTTCCTTTTCCTGGGGCTTCTGTGCATCCTCCTGGCTGGTGCCTGGGTTTATGGGGTCACCCCGAGGTCTCTCCTGGCCTGCTGCTTCCATCTTCCCTTTAAATTGCACTCTTTCCTGCTTGTGCGTTTAAAGTTCACGCAAATTCGATGTTAAAATGGGGCAAATCCGTTTGCGACATGTTGTGTGCCGCAAAACAAATTTGAGTCAGTTTTGCAGCATTAACGTCATTTTGCCTTTCAACAGGGCACAAGGGTTAGTGTCATAATTTTTTACACTAACCATTTCTTAGCCCCACCCTGCGTCATAATATAAATATGGTGCATGGATGGCATTGATGAATGGCACAAGCCGGCGCTAATCTTTTTGAAGCAAAACTGCTTTTGCACAATTTGCATCACAAAGTATAAAAATGGGCCTACATCTCTACTAACCACTCTTGCCCGGACAGGATACAAAGTGGAGAAGGGAAAAAACAGTACAGCAAGGAAGAAGTGCAATATTTAGGTCAGTTACTGTCAGCATCTGGTAGATGTGTAACACCTGAAAGGGCAGCCTTCATTCGGCAAATGTCAGAGCCAGAAATGGTCAGAGGAATGCAGACTTTTCTGAGTCTCTGTAACTATGTGAGACAATGGATATTTGACTAAAGCACTCTGATTTATTATTAATTGTTATCAAGCAGGCAAGCGATAGGGAAGATAATATAATTTGGACACTGGAGATGAGGGAAACTTTCCAGAAACTGAATGATGAGATAACAAAAGTTCCTGTCCTGGAAACTCCAGATTACACCAAGGAGTTCTACCTATTCTGCCCTTGCAGTGGTCATGTGATGACAGCCACCCTCATATAGAAGTACCCGCTAGGCCACAAACCAATTGCTTACTTAAGTTGGCTCTGGACTCAGTCATGAAAGGACACCATCCCTGTGTACAAGCTCTGGCCACTGCAGCAATTGCTGAACAGCAAAGCAACCCCATAGTTATGGGGGCACCATTAACGCTCTACACATAACATGCACTGTTCACTATCATCCAGTAGATCAAGATCACTCTGATCGCTCAGAGAGTGTCAGGATATGAGGTGATACTGTCACTAACGTCATTGAAGATTGTGAAGTGTAATACGATCAACCCTGCAACATCTTTTACCCAACCAGTATTAAACTCCATGGACAACTGTGCGACACATTGGCCCTCATTCCGACCCTGGCAGTCGGTGACAAAGAGGCGGTAATACCGCCAACAGGCTGGTAGTAACTACCGTCTGTAGGAAGTTGGCTCTGTATGTGCTATTTCAAAGTAAGGAATAGCATGCACAGAGTCCAAGGGTTCCCCTTAGAGGTAAACTAGTGGTAAAAAGAGATAATACTAATGCTCTATTTTGTGGTAGTGTGGTCGAGCAGTAGGCTTATCCAAGGAGTAGTGTTAAGCATTTGTTGTACATACACATAGACAATAAATGAGGTACACACACTCAGAGACAAATCCAGCCAATAGGTTTTTGTATAGAAAAATATCTTTTCTTAGTTTATTTTAAGAACCACAGGTTCAAATTCTACATGTAATATCTCATTCGAAAGGTATTGCAGGTAAGTACTTTAGGAACTTTAAATCACAAAAATTGCATGTATACTTTTCAAGTTATTGACAAATAGCTGTTTTAAAAGTGAACACTTAGTGCAATTTTCACAGTTCCTAGGGGAGGTAAGTTTTGGTTAGTTTTACCAGGTAAGTAAGACACTTACAGGGTTCAGTTCTTGGTCCAAGGTAGCCCACCGTTGGGGGTTCAGAGCAACCCCAAAGTCACCACACCAGCAGCTCAGGGCCGGTCAGGTGCAGAGTTCAAAGTGGTGCCCAAAACACATAGGCTAGAATGGAGAGAAGGGGGTGCCCCGGTTCCGGTCTGCTTGCAGGTAAGTACCCGCGTCTTCGGAGGGCAGACCAGGGGGGTTTTGTAGGGCACCGGGGGGGACACAAGTCCACACAGAAATTTCACCCTCAGCAGCGCGGGGGCGGCCGGGTGCAATGTAGAAACAGGCGTCGGGTTCGCAATGTTAGTCTATGAGAGATCTCGGGATCTCTTCAGCGCTGCAGGCAGGCAAGGGGGGGGTTCCTCGGGGAAACCTCCACTTGGGCAAGGGAGAGGGACTCCTGGGGGTCACTTCTCCAGTGAAAGTCCGGTCCTTCAGGTCCTGGGGGCTGCGGGTGCAGGGTCTCTCCCAGGCGTCGGGACTTTGGATTCAAAGAGTCGCGGTCAGGGGAAGCCTCGGGATTCCCTCTGCAGGCGGCGCTGTGGGGGCTCAGGGGGGACAGGTTTTGGTACTCACAGTATCAGAGTAGTCCTGGGGTCCCTCCTGAGGTGTTGGATCTCCACCAGCCGAGTCGGGGTCGCCGGGTGCAGTGTTGCAAGTCTCACGCTTCTTGCGGGGAGCTTGCAGGGTTCTTTCAAGGCTGCTGGAAACAAAGTTGCAGCCTTTCTTGGAGCAGGTCCGCTGTCCTCGGGAGTTTCTTGTCTTTTCGAAGCAGGGGCAGTCCTCAGAGGATGTCGAGGTCGCTGGTCCCTTTGGAAGGCGTCGCTGGAGCAGGATCTTTGGAAGGCAGGAGACAGGCCGGTGAGTTTCTGGAGCCAAGGCAGTTGTCGTCTTCTGGTCTTCCTCTGCAGGGGTTTTCAGCTAGGCAGTCCTTCTTCTTGTAGTTGCAGGAATCTAATTTTCTAGGGTTCAGGGTAGCCCTTAAATACTAAATTTAAGGGCGTGTTTTAGGTCTGGGGGGTTAGTAGCCAATGGCTACTAGCCCTGAGGGTGGGTACACCCTCTTTGTGCCTCCTCCCAAGGGGAGGGGGTCACAATCCTAACCCTATTGGGGGAATCCTCCATCTGCAAGATGGAGGATTTCTAAAAGTTAGAGTCACTTCAGCTCAGGACACCTTAGGGGCTGTCCTGACTGGCCAGTGACTCCTCCTTGTTTTTCTCATTATTTTCTCCGGCCTTGCCGCCAAAAGTGGGGCCTGGCCGGAGGGGGCGGGCAACTCCACTAGCTGGAGTGTCCTGCTGGGTTGGCACAAAGGAGGTGAGCCTTTGAGGCTCACCGCCAGGTGTGACAATTCCTGCCTGGGGGAGGTGTTAGCATCTCCACCCAGTGCAGGCTTTGTTACTGGCCTCAGAGTGACAAAGGCACTCTCCCCATGGGGCCAGCAACATGTCTCGGTTTGTGGCAGGCTGCTAAAACTAGTCAGCCTACACGGATAGTCGGTTAAGTTTCAGGGGGCACCTCTAAGGTGCCCTCTGGGGTGTATTTGACAATAAAATGTACACTGGCATCAGTGTGCATTTATTGTGCTGAGAAGTTTGATACCAAACTTCCCAGTTTTCAGTGTAGCCATTATGGTGCTGTGGAGTTCGGGTTTGACAGACTCCCAGACCATATACTCTTATGGCTACCCTGCACTTACAATGTCTAAGGTTTTGTTTAGACACTGTAGGGGTACCATGCTCATGCACTGGTACCCTCACCTATGGTATAGTGCACCCTGCCTTAGGGCTGTAAGGCCTGCTAGAGGGGTGTCTTACCTATACTGCATAGGCAGTGAGAGGCTGGCATGGCACCCTGAGGGGAGTGCCATGTCGACTTACTCGTTTTGTCCTCACTAGCACACACAAGCTGGCAAGCAGTGTGTCTGTGCTGAGTGAGAGGTCTCCAGGGGGGCATAAGACATGCTGCAGCCCTTAGAGACCTTCCTTGGCATCAGGGCCCTTGGTACTAGAAGTACCAGTTACAAGGGACTTATCTGAATGCCAGGGTGTGCCAATTGTGGATACAATGGTACTTTTTAGGTGAAGGAACACTGGTGCTGGGGCCTGGTTAGCAGGGTCCCAGCACACTTCTCAGTCAAGTCAGCATCAGTATCAGGCAAAAAGTGGGGGGTAACTGCAACAGGGAGCCATTTCTTTACACAAGCCCCCCCCCAGCCCACAGGCCAGGAGACTCAGCCCAAGCTGGGAGAGTCTTCCTAGTCTGTCAGGCGAGGAAGAGTAGGAGAAATAGGCTGGTTAGTTGCAGGGCCTACTCTGCCTTACATCCTTCTGTTCAGGTCATTCCCTTTGGGGAACTGACCTACTTCCACAGTGATAGGACCTAGTCTGAATTGCCTCTTGTCTGCCTCTTCAATGTCTCCACCCATTCTTTCTATTTTGGTCTTAGAGGTATCCACCTCTGCTGACCTTATCTTGGCCAGGGTTACCCCTAGCTTACCCAGAGAGGTTACCCAGAGCTGGAGTAACCCCACCATGACCAATAGGGTCAGGGGGCCTAACTTGCTATTTGGCATGGGGTCAGACCACCATGCTAAGGATAGTGCAGCCATAAAGGCTAACACCCAGCAGAGGCCACTGACAGCTGTCAGTGCCCAGAACCACACCTTTAGCTCTTCACCTAAAAGGGAAGGGGCTAAGTTACAGGCCTCTTTGGGTTCAGGTTGCCTGTCTGCTGTATTAGAGTGGGGGGTTACCACATCTTGTAGTAAACACCCTTCTTCCACTCTTTCTTCTGTTAGCTGAGGAGCCACCCACTCAGGTTTAACAGTTGCCTGTCTAGCCAGGACTTCTTGTGGGTCAGGTTGGACTTTATCAGGGCCATTTTTGGAGTTCTCCCCTACTGGAGCAGAATCTCCTTGGCTTGCTGTAACCTTGGCTAAAGGTTGTCCACCCTTCCTACTCTGTTTTCTTTTCTTCTTCTTCTGGGGCCTGCTTGCATTTACTGCAGAGGCAGGACTTCCAGAATCCTTGGGAGAGGACTGGCACTGGACCAGTTCCTCTCTTGGGCTCTGACTAACCTCTGGGTAGTCATTTCCAAGGAGACAATCAAGGGGGAGGTCTGTACTGACTACTACCCTTCTCCAGCTAAGAGTGCCACCCACTTCTATGGGCACTAAAGCCACAGGCCTCTTAGTGACCCTGTCTAGGCTAACTCTTACCCTGGCAGTCTCACCTGGGATGTACTGGTTTGAGAGCACCAGCCTGTCATGCACAATAGTGTGACTGGCACAAGTGTCTCTCAGGGCAGTGGTTGGGATTCCATTCACCAGTAGGTGGTGGAAGTGTCTACTTCCCTCTGGAATCTCCAACTCACCTGTTGGGCCCTGTTTCCAGTTGAAGGCTAGGAAGACCTCCTCATCTGAGGAGTCATCTCCCATGGCTACACTGGTTACCCCAGGAATTTTGTTCTGGGGTTTGTTTTTGGGACAAGAAGTGTCCTTGGTGTGGTGCCCAGACTGTTTACAGTTGTGGCACCAGGCCTTAGTGGCATCCCAGTTCTTACCCTGGTACCCACCTTTGTTTTGGGTTGTGTCTTGGGGCCCACCCACCTGTTCTGGTTTTTGGGGGCCTACAGAGGACTCTTTTTCTTTGTTTCTAGTGTTACCCACTTTCTCCTGGGGAGTTTTTGTAACCCCTTTCTTTTGGTCACCCCCAGTGGAAGTTTTGGTTACTCTAGTCTTGACCCAGTGGTCTGCCTTCTTTCCCAATTCTTGGGGAGAAATTGGACCTAGGTCTACCAGATACTGATGCAACTTTTCATTGAAGCAGTTACTTAAAATGTGTTCTTTCATAAACAAATTATAAAGCCCAACATAGTCACACACTTCATTTCCAGTTAACCAACCATCTAGTGTTTTTACTGAGTAGTCTACAAAATCAACCCAGGTCTGGCTCGAGGATTTTTGAGCCCCCCTGAATCTAATTCTATACTCCTCAGTGGAGAATCCAAAGCCCTCAATCAGGGTACCCTTCATGAGGTCATAAGATTCTGCATCTTTTCCAGAGAGTGTGAGGAGTCTATCCCTACACTTTCCAGTGAACATTTCCCAAAGGAGAGCACCCCAGTGAGATCTGTTCACTTTTCTGGTTACACAAGCCCTCTCAAAAGCTGTGAACCATTTGGTGATGTCATCACCATCTTCATATTTTGTTACAATCCCTTTGGGGATTTTTAGGATGTCAGGAGAATCTCTGACCCTATTTAAGTTGCTGCCACCATTGATGGGACCTAGGCCCATCTCTTTTCTTTCCCTTTCTATGGCTAGGAGCTGCTTTTCCAAAGCCAATCTTTTGACCATCCTGGCTAACAGGGGGTCATCTTCACTGAGAGCATCCTCAGTGATTTCAGAAATGCTGGACCCTCCTGTGAGGGAAGCAACATTTCTGACTATCATTTTTGGAGACAGGGCTTGAGAGGCCCTGGTCTCCCTATTTAGGACTGGAAGGGGGGAATTGCCCTCCAAGTCACTAATTTCTTCCTCTGTGAAGTCATCCTCAGAGGGGTTGGCTTTTTCAAACTCTGCCAACAGCTCCTGGAGCTGAATTTTGGTAGGTCTGGAGCCAATGGTTATTTTCTTTATATTACAGAGAGACCTTAGCTCCCTCATCTTAAGATGGAGGTAAGGTGTGGTGTCGAGTTCCACCACCTGCATCTCTGTATCAGACATTATTCTGCTAAGAGTTGGAATACTTTTTTAAGAATCTAAAACTGTTTCTAGAATCTAATTCAAACTTTTAACAAACTTTTAAACTCTAAAAGACAATGCTAAACAGGCACTTAACACACAAGGCCCTAGCAGGACTTTTAAGAATTTAGAAAAATTTCAAATTGCAAAAATGAATTTCTAATGACAATTTTGGAATTTGTCGTGTGATCAGGTATTGGCTGAGTAGTCCAGCAAATGCAAAGTCTTGTACCCCACCGCTGATCCACCAATGTAGGAAGTTGGCTCTGTATGTGCTATTTCAAAGTAAGGAATAGCATGCACAGAGTCCAAGGGTTCCCCTTAGAGGTAAACTAGTGGTAAAAAGAGATAATACTAATGCTCTATTTTGTGGTAGTGTGGTCGAGCAGTAGGCTTATCCAAGGAGTAGTGTTAAGCATTTGTTGTACATACACATAGACAATAAATGAGGTACACACACTCAGAGACAAATCCAGCCAATAGGTTTTTGTATAGAAAAATATCTTTTCTTAGTTTATTTTAAGAACCACAGGTTCAAATTCTACATGTAATATCTCATTCGAAAGGTATTGCAGGTAAGTACTTTAGGAACTTTAAATCACAAAAATTGCATGTATACTTTTCAAGTTATTGACAAATAGCTGTTTTAAAAGTGGACACTTAGTGCAATTTTCACAGTTCCTAGGGGAGGTAAGTTTTGGTTAGTTTTACCAGGTAAGTAAGACACTTACAGGGTTCAGTTCTTGGTCCAAGGTAGCCCACCGTTGGGGGTTCAGAGCAACCCCAAAGTCACCACACCAGCAGCTCAGGGCCGGTCAGGTGCAGAGTTCAAAGTGGTGCCCAAAACACATAGGCTAGAATGGAGAGAAGGGGGTGCCCCGGTTCCGGTCTGCTTGCAGGTAAGTACCCGCGTCTTCGGAGGGCAGACCAGGGGGGTTTTGTAGGGCACCGGGGGGGACACAAGTCCACACAGAAATTTCACCCTCAGCAGCGCGGGGGCGGCCGGGTGCAGTGTAGAAACAGGCGTCGGGTTCGCAATGTTAGTCTATGAGAGATCTCCGGATCTCTTCAGCGCTGCAGGCAGGCAAGGGGGGGGTTCCTCGGGGAAACCTCCACTTGGGCAAGGGAGAGGGACTCCTGGGGGTCACTTCTCCAGTGAAAGTCCGGTCCTTCAGGTCCTGGGGGCTGCGGGTGCAGGGTCTCTCCCAGGCGTCGGGACTTTGGATTCAAAGAGTCGCGGTCAGGGGAAGCCTCGGGATTCCCTCTGCAGGCGGCGCTGTGGGGGCTCAGGGGGGACAGGTTTTGGTACTCACAGTATCAGAGTAGTCCTGGGGTCCCTCCTGAGGTGTTGGATCTCCACCAGCCGAGTCGGGGTCGCCGGGTGCAGTGTTGCAAGTCTCACGCTTCTTGCGGGGAGCTTGCAGGGTTCTTTCAAGGCTGCTGGAAACAAAGTTGCAGCCTTTCTTGGAGCAGGTCCGCTGTCCTCGGGAGTTTCTTGTCTTTTCGAAGCAGGGGCAGTCCTCAGAGGATGTCGAGGTCGCTGGTCCCTTTGGAAGGCGTCGCTGGAGCAGGATCTTTGGAAGGCAGGAGACAGGCCGGTGAGTTTCTGGAGCCAAGGCAGTTGTCGTCTTCTGGTCTTCCTCTGCAGGGGTTTTCAGCTAGGCAGTCCTTCTTCTTGTAGTTGCAGGAATCTAATTTTCTAGGGTTCAGGGTAGCCCTTAAATACTAAATTTAAGGGCGTGTTTTAGGTCTGGGGGGTTAGTAGCCAATGGCTACTAGCCCTGAGGGTGGGTACACCCTCTTTGTGCCTCCTCCCAAGGGGAGGGGGTCACAATCCTAACCCTATTGGGGGAATCCTCCATCTGCAAGATGGAGGATTTCTAAAAGTTAGAGTCACTTCAGCTCAGGACACCTTAGGGGCTGTCCTGACTGGCCAGTGACTCCTCCTTGTTTTTCTCATTATTTTCTCCGGCCTTGCCGCCAAAAGTGGGGCCTGGCCGGAGGGGGCGGGCAACTCCACTAGCTGGAGTGTCCTGCTGGGTTGGCACAAAGGAGGTGAGCCTTTGAGGCTCACCGCCAGGTGTGACAATTCCTGCCTGGGGGAGGTGTTAGCATCTCCACCCAGTGCAGGCTTTGTTACCGGCCTCAGAGTGACAAAGGCACTCTCCCCATGGGGCCAGCAACATGTCTCGGTTTGTGGCAGGCTGCTAAAACTAGTCAGCCTACACGGATAGTCGGTTAAGTTTCAGGGGGCACCTCTAAGGTGCCCTCTGGGGTGTATTTGACAATAAAATGTACACTGGCATCAGTGTGCATTTATTGTGCTGAGAAGTTTGATACCAAACTTCCCAGTTTTCAGTGTAGCCATTATGGTGCTGTGGAGTTCGGGTTTGACAGACTCCCAGACCATATACTCTTATGGCTACCCTGCACTTACAATGTCTAAGGTTTTGTTTAGACACTGTAGGGGTACCATGCTCATGCACTGGTACCCTCACCTATGGTATAGTGCACCCTGCCTTAGGGCTGTAAGGCCTGCTAGAGGGGTGTCTTACCTATACTGCATAGGCAGTGAGAGGCTGGCATGGCACCCTGAGGGGAGTGCCATGTCGACTTACTCGTTTTGTCCTCACTAGCACACACAAGCTGGCAAGCAGTGTGTCTGTGCTGAGTGAGAGGTCTCCAGGGGGGCATAAGACATGCTGCAGCCCTTAGAGACCTTCCTTGGCATCAGGGCCCTTGGTACTAGAAGTACCAGTTACAAGGGACTTATCTGAATGCCAGGGTGTGCCAATTGTGGATACAATGGTACTTTTTAGGTGAAGGAACACTGGTGCTGGGGCCTGGTTAGCAGGGTCCCAGCACACTTCTCAGTCAAGTCAGCATCAGTATCAGGCAAAAAGTGGGGGGTAACTGCAACAGGGAGCCATTTCTTTACACCGTCAAATTATGACCATGGAGGAAAGATCTCCAAAAGACAGCCAATGTACCACACTGAAGGCCAGGGTGGAAACAACAGGCACCACAGCAGTAGCTGACTACAGCCAGGCGGAAGTCAAAGTTCCGCCCACCATATTGTGACCAGACAATCCCCCACCTTTTACGGGGCGGTACCAACGACATCAAAAACCTGGCGGAAACACTGCACAGAAGTGAAATGACTCACCATTGAAGATACAGGGAAGAACCACGCCGCCATGGAATCAGAACTGCAAGTATTTCAGATGACATTCTACATAATGCTCCACCACGAACACCAACGCCTGCAAAGACAACGACGGTGAGTGAGGGGGAGAGGAAAATGAGAGTGACACACACGCACCATACACACCCCCACACACACACACACAACATACACACAACCAGCTGCCCAAGAAAACAAGTTAATCCCCCTAAATCGGCTGAATAATGCAAGGACAACAGGAATGTACTAAAGTGATTGTAATAAGATCAACACAGTATAAATAATAATTTAGCCAATGCTACAGATATGTACAAATGTACAGAAAAAGGGACACTGCCCAGTCCTCAGTTCGCGTGGGCCACATGTCCAAGGCCCCACTTGTCACCTGCATCAATATGGAAAGAACACTAAGGGGCATCAGTTGACAAATAGGCAGGCACCTCACGGGGAGGGGGGTACCCCTGCCAGAAGCAGAAACAAGACCACTGGTTCTGGAGGGGGCAGCATGCCCTGTGCTTGGTCCTGGGGAGTGATAGGCCACAGTCTCTTGATTGGGTGTCTTCCCCACTGGTTCTGGATGGAGCAACATGCCCTGTGCTTGGTCCTGAGGTGTGATAGGCCACAGTCTCTCGACTGGGAGTCTTCCCCACTGGTTCTGGAGGTGGCAACATGCCCTCTGCTTGGTCCTGAGGAGTGATGTGCCACAGTCTTTTGAGTGGGTGTCTTCCCCACTGGTTCTGGAGGGGGCAACATGCCCTGTGCTTGGGCCTGGCTAGTGATAGGACACAGTCTCTCGAGTGGGTGTCTTCCCCACTGGTTCTGGAGGGGGCAACATGCCCTGTGCTTGGTCCTGGGGAGTGATAGGCCACAATCTCTCAAGTGGGTGCCTTCGCCACTGGTCCTCGAGTGGACAGGCTGCACAGCAGCCCATGGAAGCAGGATCACATTGCATCCGCCGGCGGTGATGGCTGCACTGTGGTGGTGCTGGTGGTTGGAGGCTCCTGCACAGACCCTGCACCCTCTGATGGCTGCACTGTAGTGGTGTGGGTGGTGGTGGTGGGAGGCTCCTGCACAGCCCCTGCACCTTGCGATGGCTGCACAACCACGGATGGTGGTGGGGGCTCAGTGACAGCTGCTGGTGCAGGCTCCTTCCCCTTTGCGCCTGCTGGTGCATGCTCCTTGCCCTTCTTGCCTGCTGGTGCAGGCACCTTTCCCTTTCGGGTGGCAGGTGCAGGCTCCTTGCCCTTCTTCCCAGCTGGTGCAGGCTCCTTCCCCTTTCGGATGGCAGTTGCAGGCTCCTTAACCTTTCGGCTGGCTGGTGCAGGCTCTTTCCCCTTCAGTATATGTGGCCTGGAATCCTTTCCACCATGAGTAGGTGCAAAGGTGCTTGACTGGGTTCTTGCTACCCTGGCCAGATGTGCAGGACGGGGGTAGGGGTAGGGAAGAGGTCACTGGCACTGGCAAAGCTTTTTAGGGACATTGGGGCGGGAAGAGGGAGAGGTAATGGCAGTGGAGGATGAGGAAGTGGTTGTTGGAGGTGTCTGTCTACTGGATTTGGGTGCAGGTGCATGGGCTGTATGCTGTTGTGAGGTGGATGGCTGTTGGGTGTCTGAGTGCTTGCAGTTGTGTACTTTAGGAGGGGGCAGAGCCACAGTGAGAGATGACACATGGGGTAGGTGCATGGCTGTTGTGGAGGTGTCTGCCAGTGAGGTGTGTGTTCTGCTTGTGGTGATGATGCAGGTAGTGGATGATGGTGTAGTGCATGCAGGTGTGAGTGTAGACATAACTGGGTGGGAGATGGAGGAGGAGGAAGAGGGGGAGACAGTGATGTTGTTGTGTCGGCAACTGGATGGTGGTTGTGTGAGTGCCTGTGGGATGAAGTGTGGTGGTTGTGTTTGACTGTGACACTCTTAGGTGTTGTCTTCTGTGCATGCTCGTCTGGCTGTTTGCTTGGGATGGCTTGGGGTTGAGGGGAATGGGACTGGGAAGTGGTAGTTGGAGGGGGGATGGTAGAAACAGGGACAATGGCTGACATCAGAGAGGAGGCCAGAGCCTGGATCGATCTCTGTTAGACTGCCAAGGAAGTGTGAATTCCCTCCAGGAATGCATTAGATTGTTGCATCTGGATTGCATTCACAATGGTTGACTGCCCTGCAGAGATGGATCTCAGGAGGTCAATACTCTCCTCACTGAGGACAGCAGGGGTCACTGGGGCAGGGCCTGAGGTGCCTGGGCGAAGGAGATGCCCACCCTCCTGGGTGAACTGGCACAGGCAACTCGCTGAGGGGCTGCAGGGAGGGAGGTGCTGGTACGGGGTTGGTGGATATACCTGTAGCTGGGGTAGTCACATAAGTGTCTGCCACCACCAGGGAGCTTCCATCGGAGGAGGTATCTGAGTCTGAATTGTCCCCTCCAGTCTCTGCCATGGTGCTCCCCTCGCCCCCCGTCCCATTGGTGCCCTCATTGTCGGTGGACTCTGCCTCCTGGGTCCTATGGGATGCAGCTCCCTCCGTTGCCGGTCCCTCTTCTCCTCCACCAGATGATGCTAATGCACATAAGGACAGGATGACAAAACAAGAAATGGTGTGAGAGAGACAAAGGATACACTGGATCAGTGAATGCACCAACACCTCCGTTGGTGTACACAGCACCCTCACACACAGGGAACAGGCCTACGTACTATGCATTGCACCACCACTGATATTGCTAGCCACCAAGGCATGAGGAGGGGCACACACCACCAACTGCAGCACACCTGGGACCCACGCAGACCTGGGCAGTTTTGAATGCTAATAAGCTAGGTAGGCAGGATTATCCCTTCAGACCCCTAGCCACCAGAGGGCCGACGCTGCTATGTCAGGCCTGGCCTAGGGGCACCCACTAACACACAACCACCATCCGGATACCACTCCAACAGCCATAAGTTTTAATGGTAGCCACTGTACTCTCGCCCTTGTGGCTGCTGTGATGCCCTCAAGCTCCCATCCAACTCTGGACAGGTCTCCGCCAGTATGCGCGCCATCAGGGGGGTCAGGGTCTGATGGGCACCACTTCCTCGTTGGGAGGCCATCCCCAGCTGGGCCTCCGCCATCTTCTATGTCCAGCGTCTCAGGTCCTCCCACCGTTTGTGACAGTGGGTGCTCCGCCTGCCATAGTCCCTCAGGGTCTACCCCTCCTTGGCGATGGCACGCCATATACCCTTATTTTGATGGCTGCTGACCTGCAGAGGCAATACACACAGGAAAACACAATTAGATAAACAGTCCAGCCTGTTGCACATATGGCCCACCATACTCATTGATAGCACTATTGGAACAACACATAGCCCAACACCCAATGTGTTCCCAGCCAGGAAGACATCCCTCCCTTCTTACATGGAGCCGTCACACACACCTCCATCCATGCATGCCACTTGCATCGTGCCCGCAGTGTACTTACCTGTTGGTCTGGAGGCCCTTACAGCAGTCCGTACTGGGGTAGGTCCCCATCCACCAATCTCTCCAACTCCTCCGAAGTGAAAACTGGGGCCCTTTCCTCTGTCACAAGGGCCATGGTAGGTTTCAGACACAGGTCACAGCAGCACATGCAGTGTAGGTCCTCTCCTATGGAAGGTCAGGTAGCAAGTGAGGAATCAGATAGAAAATGGCGGTCACGTCTGCAGCGGTGCATACCGTCACTGCTGGCGTAGATCACCATTGGCCACTGTACCCAATAGGGCCCAATTCTAACCAATGAGGAATTGCACAGCGGTTCCTGACCGCCTCCTGCAATGGCACACAACGTCAGCGGAATTACCTCACTTCCACCTGTCTCTCCACACAGGATAGGTGGACACCATTTCATGGGGGGGCAGCCCTATGGAATCATGCTGCGTCACAGGAGAAATAGGCACATACTGGACAAATCACACTGACCCATTACATGTTTACAGAATGCAAACTACTGTTGTGGATCCAACGTCCAGTTTGTGACTGCCTCCTCACTCTTGTGTCCCTTATATACCTACTGCTGCGGATGAATAGGATATGGAGACATACACCCATGTACAGACCCCTGGTGGACTTGGCTACACTGGAGGACAGGCACAGGCTGTATGCTCAATTGGAGCCTGACATGATATCTGCTACCGTCACCCCACTGGGATTCCCCCTCTTGTGCAAGTGCTATCTGTACTCCATTTCCTAGCAAATGGTTCTTTCCAAGTGACAGTTGGTTTGGCAGCAGGAATGTCACAGCCAATGTTCTCAAATGTGCTGACAAGAGTGTTGTCTGCCCTGATAAATCACATGTGCAGCAATATTACTTTCCCCCAGGTTAAGGATTTGGGAACAGTGAAGGCCGAGTTTTATGCAATGAGACATATCCCCAACATAATTGGGCCAATTGATGGTTCACATATTGCATTTGTCCCCCCGCCAGAATAAACAGGTGTTCAGGAACCGTAAGAGTTTCCACTCCATTAGTGTTCAGATGGTGTGCTTGGCAGGCCAGTACATCTCCCAGGTCACTGCTAAAGCCCTCATTTAGAACATGGCGGTCTGGACCGCCACGCCAGCGGTCATTACAGCCAACGGCATGGCAGTCCAGACTGCCATATTCTGAAGGTGGCTGAAATGCCACGGTGGAAACACAACCACTGCCAGGCTCCCACCACCAGGCAGCCTGGCAGTGGCAGCGTTTCAGATCCGCCAGGGCAGCACTGCAAGCAGCGCTGCCCTACGGATAATGACTCGCATTCTGCCAGCCTTTGCCTGGCAGTTTACACTCCCAGGCAAAGGCTGGTGGAATGAGTGACTCGGGCCCCCCCCCGGGGGCCCCTGCACTGCCCATGCACTTGGCATGAAAGTGCAGGGCCCCCCATGCACAGCCCCGTCGTGCATTTCACTGCCCGAATTATGGGCAGTGAAATGCGCGATGGGTGCTGCTGCACCCGCCGCACTGCCACATTGGCGCCGGCGTCAATATTCATGCCCTGTTTTCCTAAGTATGCTGGGTCGGTGCATGATGCCTTTGTCCTAAGAAATAGTAGCATCCCAAATGTGATGGCCCAACTACAGAGGCACAGGGTGTGGCTAATAGTTCAGCCGTGGTTCCCACCCAGTATATGTTGGTGTATGCCTATGCTGTTGGCCATATACGATAGTGTGTGGCTAAATGTTGTCCCTAAATATTTGCAGGTGACTCTGGTTACCCAAACCTGTCATGGCTGCAGACCCCTGCGAGGAATGCCAAAACAAGGGCCGAAGAATGTTTTAATGAGGCACATAGGCGAACCAGAAGTCTACCATTTTGAATGCCATCCAGGGTGTAGAGAGGCAGTTGCAACAAAGAAATGCATGTCTGGAGGGTATTCATTCTGGCCAGGCAGCCCAACAGTGAGCATTCCAGGCTCTGGCCTCTGCACTGATGGCAGCCATTGTCCCTGTGTCCAGCCTCCCCCCTCCAACCTCCTCCACCCAGACCCAATCCCCTGTACCTCAAGCACACCATCAGACCAGCATGCACACACCTCAACACACAAGGGTGGCTCAGGCAAACATAAGCACCACACATCCCACAAGCACTCACACAAGCATCATACCCATGCAGACATACCAACATCTACTGCCTCCACTGTGTCCCCCTCCTCCATGTCTCCCTCCTCCCTCCCAGTCTCGTCTCCACTCACACCTGCATGCACTACATCTTCAGCCACTACCTCCATCACCAGCACACCCATCACCACACACCGCTCACGTGCACTCACCACCCCACTACCATTCCCACATCCCCTGTGTCCTCTCCCAGTGTCTGTGAGCCCTCCTCCCAAAATACACAAAAGCAGTCACACACCCACCCAACAGCCATTCACCTCACAACAGCCTCCAGCCC
This sequence comes from Pleurodeles waltl, assembly GCF_031143425.1. Lineage (NCBI taxonomy): Eukaryota > Metazoa > Chordata > Amphibia > Caudata > Salamandridae > Pleurodeles > Pleurodeles waltl. The sequence goes on along the minus strand of NC_090436.1, from coordinate 118,027,657 downwards.
ATGCACCTTCACCCACAGTAAGCAAACGTATACCTCCTACATCCACTACCTCTTCCTCCACTCCCAAACCCCCTCCATCTACCCGTCCCAGTGTGTCTAAAAAGCTTTTCCTTTCAAATGTTGACCTGTTCCCTACACCTCCCCCCCCCGTCCGTCCCCTAGGGCCTGCCTTTCCAGGTCCCAACCCAGCACCTCAGCCACCACATCACCGGGCACAGTGGTGCCAGCAATAACAGGATTTTAGAGTGCATCAAGCAACAGGGCTGCCAGTGTCCCAAGGAGCGAGGCCAAGGACATTCCCCCACCTCCAAAACAGAAAAAGTTGCCCACATCCCAGAGGGAGAAGGCAAAAACACCTGCCACCAAGGGCTCAGGAAAAACAAAAGTTAAAAGTGGCAAGACAGCTGCGCCTCCACAAAAAGGGGAAGGGACAAAAAAAAGAAGGCAGGTCCACGTCAGTGCCAACCTGCATGGCAGACAAGACTGCTACCGGCACCGCCACCAGCACCGCCGCTACTGACACCGCTGCCAGCACCCCAGTCAGTGAGCCCGCCACCAGTACTGCCACTACTGACACCGCAGCCAGCACCGCAGTCAGTGAGCCTGCCACCAGCACTGCCGTTACTGACACCGCCACCAGTACCGCAGTCAGTGAGGCCACCACCAGCACCTCAGTCAGTGAGGCCACGACCAGCACCGCGGTCGGTGAGGCCGCCACCAGCACCGCCACCACAAAGACCGCCGCCAGCACCGATGCCACTGAGTCCGCCGCAAGCACTGCCACTACTGAGTCCACCGCCAGCAGCCCCACGACATCCTGAGCCAGTGGCACCACCGCAGACATGGCTGGCATCCCCAGTGGTCAGTCGTGCGAGGCTGGGCAGCTTGCATGTTGCACCACCGTCAGTGGAGATTCACATCCACTACCTCAGTCCTTGGCAGGATGAAGCACTCTGGGCACCAAGCCCCCTCCAGAACCAGTGGAGTATCACATCCACTACCTCAGTCCTTGGCAGGATGAAGCACTCTGGGCACAAAGCCCCCTCCAGAACCAGTGGAGAAAGACATCCACTACCTCAGTCCCTGGCAGGATGAAGCACTCTGGGCACAAAAACCCCCTCCAGAACCAGTGGAGATTCACATCCACTACCTCAGTCCTTGGCAGGATGAAGCACTCTGGGCACAAAGCCCCCTCCAGAACCAGTTGAGAAAGGCATCCACTACCTCAGTCCTTGGCAGGATGAAGCACTCTGGGCACAAAGCCCCCTCCAGAACCAGTGGAGAAAGGCATCCACTTGAGAGACTGTGGCTTTGCACTCCCCAGGATAAAGCAGTGGGCAAACCACCCACTGGAGAGACTTGAGAGACTGTGGCTTTGCACTCCCCAGGATAAAGCAGTGGGCAAACCACCCACTGGAGAGACTTGAGAGACTGCTGCTTTGCACTCCCAAGGATAAAGCAGTGGGCAAACCACCCACTGGAGAGACTTGAGAGACTGTGGTTTTGCACTCCTCAGGATAAAGCAGTGGGCAACCCACCCACTCGAGAGACTTGAGAGACTGTGGCTTTGCACTCCCCAGGATACAACATTGGGCATGGAGCCCCCTCGTGGAGCTGGCGTCGTGAACATATCCGGCTGAGGTGCACCCCCTCCCCTTCCCCCTGAGGTACCTGTTTCATTTCGATCTGATGCCCTAGCAGTGTTCTCTCCGTTTCGAGTCGGGTATCGAGTGTGGGCCTCGCCCATCCATTTTGGGCCCAGTGGTCCACGGACTATGAATGGTGCAGTACCCGGACTTGAATTGTTGCTGTACATAATTGCTTATACTGTATTTAAAGTTTTGACTAATGGATTTTTATTGATTACAATGGTTACAATCATTTCCTTTTGTCCTTGCGTTCTTCCAGGGGGGCCTCGGGGGTTTAAATGTAATGTTGCAGCATGTATTGGTGTGTGTGTTGTTGTGGGTGGGGGTGGGGGTGTTGCGTGTTGCATGTGTGTGTCACTCTCTTTTCCCACCCCCCTCCCCTGTGTTGTAGGTGCAGTACTCACCGTGGTCGTCGCTGCCGTCTTTCGTGCTCCTGGTAGACGAGCAGGAAGACTATCGCAGGGAGGATTTGGAGTTCTGGCTCCATGGCGTCCTGGTTCCTCATTGGTTGTGTGGAGGTGAGTGTTTCCCCTTCCAAATCCTGTTTCTGCCGTGTTTTTGTTCGCGTTGAATCCGCCCCGGAAAAGGTGGCGGATTGGCCTCTCATAATAGTGTGGGCGGTACATTGTCTTCCACCTGACTGTTGGCAGTGACCGCCATGCTGTTTGTTTGTACCGCCGTTGCGGTCGGAGTGTTAAAGTGGCTGTCTATGTTGGCGGTTTCTGCCATGATTGTAATCCCATTTTGTTTACCGCCGGCCTGTTGGCGGTTTTACCTCCGCTTTAACACCGACAGTCAGGGTTGTAATGAGGGCCTAAGTCCCACAAGGACAGTATAGATGCAATAGGTGCTGCAATACTGTAATCCTATAGGCCTCTTGGTGCCATTTAATGGAGCTTGACCATGCACTCGCTCCAGACTACAGCAGTTCCATTTGACCTGCGCATTGTGTATCTGAGTAAGCCTATATCATCTCCATGACTACACACATGTGCTGGGTCTGCTCCACTGGCCTGCTGCTCCTCACTGACAGAGTGCTGCACTGCTTCAGCTCCATCACTGGCATATCACTCACTAACCTGCAACACCAGATACATCCTCTGACCACTGAACAAGTGTGTCTGTGTTGAGCCATATTTCTATACCCATGTACTTATCCCTCACTGGTTCAACAATGGCATACCATGGCAACAATGGCAGGGCACACACATTGGCAATACATCCATGTTTCAAATCAATCAATGTGCAGGTAGGTACAACTATCTTCACCTGAGTCCACTGCTATTGCAATTTTTATAGTGTGTCTGTCTTGTGATGGCACACACATTTCACTTACTTCAGTGAAGAATGTATAATGTCAATCCTCAATACCTTTAAAAACCCACACAACCCCTGGGTATCAGTTTATCAGTTTGCTATGATAATGATATAGATGTATACTACATCTGATGCAGGCTGAACTGCTATGGTTGTCATAATGGGCCAGCCACTGCAAGAACCATAGCACGGCTCTCAGGTGAGATACACATGTTCAAGCTGTCCCATGTGGTCATGAAGGTGTTGTGCTAACAGATACCTGCATGACAATGCCATGTAGAAATGGTGCAGTGGAATGCACCATAGGAGTGTCATGGACAATGATGGTTTGTAGATGTGTAGGTCTACCTCATCAGAGAGTATATGTGATTGAGTGATCATAGCTGTGTGTCAGTTTCACTGACCTTCCCTTAGGATGACTTCCTCACACAGCCTAAAAAGTTTACACTGAACTATGTTGCATTTACACTAAGCAATGTTTACCATTCATGTCTTACAGGTGTACCAGCCCCATACATAGAGGTGGTAAAATTTGAGGACCCTGATGCATCCAGTAAGTGTCATATTGTGGCTCCTGTTAGCTAATCCAGGGTTTGGTGTGAGTCAGTCAGAAGTGTGGAATGCAATGAATGATGTTGTTTCTGGACCAATTATAATCAGAAATCATAGCAGGATGGATGATGACATCATGGGGCATGTGTAAGAGGCCCAAGCGCCACCGGAGCTTCAATATTTGTGAGGCTCTGGGGACGCTATCCGCTGCACCGTGTATAGAAGGTGGGCTTAAAACACATTTTGTGGCTTCAGATTACCTTGTCAATACGGCTCCTTCACATGCAGAACTTGGCATAGAAGGAGCGTGCAATGGGTGTTGCTGTGGCTGTGCCACAGCAACACCAATAGAAATTAGATTGTGTCCCAGAATCACACATTTCCTTACACCAGAGGCTGTATCAAATTCTGTAAACACACCAAAGTGTGGTGTTAGCAGGGCACAAAGAGCTAAAATATTTATTGTTGTACCCTTCATTTGTTCTCTTTCAATGGGTGCTGCATTTGGCAGCACACACCGAAAGTGCAATGACCCTTTGAAAATTATGTTTGTGTAGGAAGGTGTTCCTCCATGCACAATAACAATCTCCCCCTCAACACAACCAGCTATGCACTATGGGGTAAGGATTCCTGGGTCAAGTACTGGAAGTAAAATTAGTGCCGGCGTAGGTGACAACACAGTGATGCGCTGTCTCCTATTCAATACATAGCATCCCTGCATTCTGAATATGGCGGAGTGCTGTGCTGCCAATTATCTGCCAGCATGGTGCTCTGTCAAATTCCCTTCATGTATGTTGTAGGGTTGTGCAACATGTAGTTCTTGCATGTAGTTCTAAGGCCAACGTGTGTTGGTTTGGAATTGTGAGTAAAAGGAACAGTAACGGCTGACCACATATTCATGGATGTCTACCATTATAGGTCACAAGCCAGCTATATATGTAAACAACTTTGTCACAGCACCATAATCAGCAATGTGTGTCACACATAGCTTACGCTTGTTGACAAGATGGCACAGATATAGGGTTCTAAATGCAGTACTCTCTAGGGGGAATCTGTAGGAGACAAACAGAGACTTACAGGTGCCTCAGTACCCTCCAGAGATGATGAGGTAGTGGTACAGCAAGGAGCCATAATATGCAGAACTGCAGTCATCAGTGTACACAATGTGTGGACAACTCCACTCAATGTTTTTCAGGTAAAAGTCTATCATTCTCCTAACACCAGATGTCAGCAGTTTTCCCAATATGGTACAGCTACCATGTGAATTGTGACTGATGTAGGTCACATCACAGATGCATAAGACGGCAATGCTGTGTGTGTAGCTGGTGTTGTGAGGATATCATACATGCATCTGTTAATGACGTCAGCTCCACCACCCAAAACGGTGCCACAATTACTGTGGGCTTAAAGGCATCCATACAGCCACCATGTGTGTGCTATTGAACACATGTAGGACTACATGGCACAGGGTAGGGGGTGTCAGTGCTGTTGTGTCTTGACTACAGTGATGTGCAGCTCAGGGTTTGCCCAACCTTTCTCATGGCAAGATAGCATAAGTTGTACATGTGGCTACAGCATGGAAAATGCAGCTGGACCCTTGTAATGTAGGCTCAGGTCAGGTTTTACACCTGGACACACAAATGTAGATGTACAACAACATACAATATCCAGCTTTGTAGTTAGCAGCCCCCTAGCAAATGGGTCACACCTTCACTCCATGATGAGTGCTCAGGCATTGGTGTATCACCAGGGGTGTTGAGCTGATGGATTACATGCCCAACCCCCCTTATGCTCAGGGAGACAGGAAATCCAAACTTGGTTAGAAACGTGTTGCTCACAGTGTAGATGAGAGTGATGTTGAGCAGGCCATTTTTAGTTCCTATCAGCAGTGGCCCCTTTTGATTTACAGTGGATTGATGTCATCCCGATGACACGTACAAGATACTGGTGATGTATGTTTGGATATAGAAGCAGATGAGGAGCAATTCATGTTTTTCAGGAGTGTATGTAGGACTGTATGTGCAATCAGCTGTAACAGTGTAAGTTACAAATCTGTACATACTGCATCCAATGATGTTACTGACGGTTGCTTTTCCGCATTTTACAGCTGCCAGCATGACAAATGATGAGAGGTTTCAGTTCACACCGAGGGCCGAATGCTACCGCCTCCTCCTGGAAGTGCATTCTACCACATGGCATGCCATTTTCGAGCAGAAAAAGCTTCTGGGGAAAGGCGGGCATTACCACACTGGTGACCCACACAGCCACCCAAGACAATGCAAGGAGCAAACTCCTCAACTATACAGGGGCTCCCATCTGCACCCACCCCATCCATATCTGAAGCACCAGTTACCTCATAGGCACCAGTCTTGCCACCACCAGCCACTGAGCCATCCGAGTTTGAACTTGATCTATATCAGGACATCAACCTAATCCTCAGTCGTTTGGACAAGTTGGAGAAGGAAGACTGCAAAATATTGAAATACATCAAGAAGAAGATGTAGACGTCCAATAAATGAACTTCTACAGTTATGGACTACCTCCCAGTTCCTTCCCCTCCCTTTTAAAGTTTTAACATATTTTAGTTTGTGTTTTATGTAGTTACTGGCAGGTTAGTGTAGTGGAGCCATTATTTAGGATAAGTATAGTTGCCGGAATGGGTTACTATTCTTATGTTTTTATTGGTGGGTGGTTGGGTGGGGGGGTCATGTTGGGGTATGTATGTGTTTATATAAAAAAATATTTTAACAATAAACATAATAACAAAAAAATACAAAACAATATATATTTGTTAAGGTAGTACATGTATAGTTGTTGTAATTGTTGTCCTACTTGTATCTTGTTTCTGGCAGTCCAACTGTCATGCAAAGGTTGGTGGTAATGGGGTGTGGTGTGCCCCTGGGTGCCCCTGCACTGCCCATGCACCTGGCATGGGCAGTGCCGGGGCCCCCATGACCAGGCCTTTTGCACTTTCCACTGCCTGATTTGCGGTGAAAAGTGCAGCGTGTGCTGTCACACCCAATGCACCCCAAGATTGGTTCTGGTTCTATTTAATCTGTTGTGGTGACTTCCCCACAGAGCAGACATGAGGAGGTACGGTTTTCACCCGCCATCTCAGCGTGAAACTCGTAATGCCAACCGTGGAGGGAAGACTGCACTGGCAGTCTTACCAACACCGGACTTGCCCGTGAGGCATTCCCCACCCATCAATGTTATAATTTGCACCATGAAGCTCACAGAAATATGCCATATGTTGTATTTGTGTGATTGTTTCCCCATTCCTTTGTGGCTCATATGGTTGTGTCAGAGTTGTTGTGGGTTCATCCTGTATGTGTTCTGTTATACAGATTGCAATCTGTAGTGTAAGTTTTTCTCTAGTGGCACAGTTCTGACCAGCATCCATATGTGTAGCTCAACATTGCACCAGGTTAAGTAACCAGGGTAGTGCCATGTTTACTTTGATACGGGACCACCCTGCAATTCTACCGGCAGCTGCACAGATTAGTTCCACTGCACCCAGATGGGCATGGATGCAGCATAATGAAGAAATGGCTGCCTTGTGGGAAATGTATTGTATATGTGAGGGTTGGTGTTCCTTCCTGCGCATGTACAAGTAATGTTAGCTAAGGTACCATTTCAAGGTGTGCTGTAAGATTCAGCACACATGTGTTTTGGAACCATTTCTTAGCACCATCGTGCGTCATAGTATAAATATGGTGCATAGATGGCGTTGAGGAATGGCACATGCCGGCGCTAATCTTTTTGACGCAAAACTGCTTTTGCAAAGTTTTGCATCACAAAGTATAAATATGGGCCTATTCTCTTCTAACCACTCTTGTTCAGACATGATACAAAGTGGAGAAGGGAAAAATTCAGTACTGCAAGGAAGAAGTTCAATATTTAGGTCAATTACTGTCAGCATCTGGCAGACATGTAACACCTGAAAGGGCAGCCTCCATTCAGCAAATATCAGAGCCAGAAACAGTCAGAGGAATGCAGGTGTTTCAGGGTCTCTGTAACTACATGAAACAATGGGCATTTGACTATAGCACTCTGATAGCCCCATTATTAATGGCTATCAGACAGGTAAGCAATAGTGAAGATAAAGATCATTTGAACACTGGAGATGTGGAAATCTTTCCAGAAACTGAATGATGAGATAACAAAAGCTCCTGTCCTGGAAATGTTTGATTATAGCAAGGACTTCTACCTATTCTGCCACCCCAGTGATCATGTGATGACAGCAACCCTCACACAGAAGTATCCATTAGGCCTCAAACCAATTGCTTAATTCAGTGGTGTTAGACTTTTCATCCTTGGCATGGTCTCCCTTAACTTTTTGCCTCTGTTTCCCAGGTTGTTGATGTGTGCTGGACTCTGAATTTGCTCTTTTTGTTACTCTGGGCACTTTTCCACTCCTAACCAGTGCTAAAGTGCAAGTGCTCCTTTACAAAATGTATATGTAATTGGCTTATCCATGATTGGCATATTTGATTTATTAGTAAGTCCCTAGTACAGTGCACTAGAGGTGCCCAGGGCCTGTTAATCAAATGCTACTAGTGGGCCTGCAGCACTGGTTGTGCCAGCCACATAAGTAGCTCTGTCATCATGCCTCAGACCTGCCACTGCAGTGTTTGTGTGTGCAGTTTTAACTGTAAATTCGACTTGGTAAGTGTACCCATTTGCCAGGCCTGAACCTTCCCTTTTCTTATATGTCAGACACCCCGAAGGTAGGCCCTAGGAAGCCCCAAGGGCAGGATGCAGTGTATGGTTAAGGTAGGACATATAGTAATGTGTTTTATATGTCCTGACAATGAAATATTGCTACATTCATTTTTCACTGTTGCAAGGCCTGTCCCTCTCATAGGTTAACATAGGGGCTACCTTTAAATCTGATTAAAGTGTAGCTTCCCTTTGGGAGTGGATGGAAATGTGGAGTTTGGGGTCTCTGAGCTCACAATTTAAAAATACATCTTTTAGTAAAGTTGATTTTAAGATTGTGTGTTTGAAAATGCCACTTTTAGAAAGTGAGCATTTTCTTGCTTATACAATTTCTGTGACTCTGCCTGTTTGTGGATTCCCTGTCTGGGTCAGTTTGACAGTTGGGCTGGTTGCACCTCACACTAGATAGTGACACAAAGGGAGCTGGGGTGTAGTCTACATTTCCTGATGAACCATCTGTGCTAGGAGGGAGGGGAGGAGAGGTCACCCACACCTGAAAGGGCTGTGCCTGCCCTCACACAATGCAGTCTCCAACCCCCTGGTGAGTGTCTGGGGCCTGGCCTGGGCAAGGCAGGATTTCACATTCAGAAGAGACTTTACTTTGAAGTAGGCCTACTTCAAAGGAGAAATTGGGTATAAGAAGGGCACCCAAAAACACAGACTTCAGAGCACTTCTGGAAACCAAGAGGAACCTCTGCCTGGAGAATAGCTGAAGAACTGAGGAAGAAGAGCTGCCCTGCCTCTGACTGTGCTTTGTGGAGCTATTCTGCAGTTGCTGCTTCTGCCAGAGTAAGAGGGCAAAGACTGGACTTTGTGTGCCTTCCGTCTTGTGAAGATCTCCAAGGGCTTGATTTAGAGCTTGCCTCCTGATGTTTGAAGTCTCAGAGACAGCAAAGACTTCTCTCTGCCAGCACCTGGAGTCTCTGGAGAGACTTCTACTCTGCCAAGTTGTGCCCATCCAGTTCCAGGGACCCTGAGAGGAGAAGCTGGCAGCCTAAGAGGAAGAAATCCACGCACAGAGCACCATGCGGGGAAAAGATCGACGCAACTCCGATCTGCGGCTGAAAAATCAACACACCCCCGGCTTTGCGGCTGAAAATCGACGCTTGTCTGCAATGCGACTGAATTATTGATGAATAAGGAGCTGGAGAAACAACACGCAGCATCGCTGATGGAGGCTGGAGATCGCAACCCATGCTGCGTGGTTTTCAGATCGTCATGCGGCTGGATTTCCAACGCAAACACCGCTGGGTGTGTAAAAACAAAGCAAGGCGTGCCCGGACCCGAGAGTGCTGACCGCATCGACGCATCCCTCTCCTGAGGAGAGAAGAAACGCTGCGCCCGACCCAACGAAAGGAGAAACGACGCAAGGTCTCACTCGTGAGTGAAATTGACGGATCGCAAGGCCTTTTTGACGCACACTCGCCCGTGCAGGGTTATTTTTAACGCACCCACGGTACATTTTTATGCTAACGGTGTTAGTGAGTGTCTAAAACTACAGAAAGACTCTTTTTGCTCTTTAATTAATAACTTGACTTGTGTATTGTGGGTTTTTGTCATTTTGTTTAGATAAATATTCTCTATTCTACTAAACATGTGTTGTGTCATTTTGTAGTGTTTTCATTAAGTTACTGTAGGAGGCTGGCCTGGCTTATAGTGGGTACCTGATGGTACTTACACCTTGTGCCAGGTCCAGTTATCCCTTCTTAGTAGATTAGTAGTGTGCTTAGGTTGAACTAGGAGACATGCAAAGCTCCTACTATACCACTTATATCATATAGCAAGACATCATAAGAATCACAATACTCAGAGTTACTAAAAATAAAGGTACTTTATTTTAGTGACAATATGTCAGATAATATCTCAGAGGAAATACTCCCTTAGGAGGTAAGTAAAATACACAAAATATACACACAAACTCAAATCAGGTAAATAAACAGTTAGAAAAGTAGTGCAAACACTGTAGAATACAATAGGATGCAATAGGCCTAGGGGCAACACAAATCATATACTAAGAAAGTGGACGGCGAACCACTTATGGACCCCAGGCCTAGTGTAGTGTGTAGAGGGTCGCTGGGAGTATAAGAAAACACAAAGTGTGCCCAAGATACCCCACCCTAAGACCCTGAAAAGTAGGAGTAAAGTTATCCTACTTCCCCAGAAACACACTAAAGTCGTGATAGGAGATTCTGAAAAGACCACAACTGACTGCAAATGACCGAAGACGAATTCCTGGTCCTGAGGACCTGTAAAGGAAGGGGGCCAAGTCCAAGAGTCACGAAAGTGTCCGGGGGGGCAGGAGCCCACTAAACCCCAGATGAAGGTGCAAAATGGCTGCCTCTGCTTCTCCTTTGCACAGAAGATGTGCCACGGAGTGCTCGAGGACGCAGAGTTGTTTCCATGCATAAAGACCGCAAACAAGCCTTGCTAGCTGCAAAGGTTGCGGTTGAAGAAAATGGGTGCTGCCTGGGCCCAGTAAGGACCAGGAGGTTGCCCCTTGGAGGAGGAGACAGAGGAGGCGCTCAGCAGCACAGAGAGCCCAGAGGAAGCAGGCAGCACCTGCAGAAGCACTTGAACACGGGTTCAAGAAATCTGAACATGGCGGTCATCTCAATACTACAAAGGAGGTGCACAGAAGCCCTAGCAGCAGCAGTTCACGCAGTACACAGGATTACTGTCTGGCGTGGGAAGGCAAGGACTTACCTCCACCAAATTTGGACAGATGGACCACTGGACTGTCGGGATCACTTGGATCCAGCTCCTGTGTTCCAGGGACCACGCTCGTCAAGATGAGAGGGGGCCCAGAGGACTGGTGAAGCAGAAGTTTGGTGCCTGCAGTAGCAGGGGGAAGAGTCCATCGACCCACTGAAGATTTGTTCTTGGCTTCCAGTGCAGGGTGAAGGCAGACAGCCCTCAGAGCATGCACCACCAGGAAACAGTCAAGAAAGCTGGCAGGATTAGGTGCTACAATATTGCTGGTAGTCTTCTTGCTACTTTGTTCTGGTTTTGCAGGCGTCCTGGAGCAGTCAGCGGTCAATCGTTGGCAGAAGTTGCAGAGGGAGATGCAGAGGAACTCTGCAGAGCTCTTGCATTCATTATCTGATGAGAAGCCCACAAGAGAGACCCTAAATAGCCCTCAGAGGAGGATTGGCCACCTAGTCAGGTAAACACCTCTCAGGAGGGGTCTCTGACATCATCTGCTGGAACTGGCCACTCAGAGGCCTCCATTGTGCCCTCACACCTATGGATTCAAGATGGCAGAGGTGTGGGTCACACTGGAGGAGCTCTGGGCACCACCCCTGGGGTGGTGATGGACAGGGGAGTGGTCACTCCCCTTTCCTTTGTCCAGTTTCACGCCAAAGCAGGAGTTGGGGGATCCCTGAACCGGTGTAGACTGGCTTATGCAAGGAGGGCACCATCTGTGCCCTTCAAAGCATTTCCAGAGGCTGGGGGAGGCTACTCCTCCCCAGCCCTTAAACCCTATTTCCAGAGGAAGAGGGTGTAACACCCTCTCTCAGAGGAAATCCTTTGATCTGTCTTCCTGGGACTGGGCTTCCTAGACCCCAGGAGAGCTGAAGCTTGTATGTGGGTTGGCAGCAGCTGTAGCTGCAGTGAAAACCCCAGAGAGCTAGTTTGGCAGTACCCGGGGTCCATGCTGGAGCCCCGGGGATGCATTGGATTGGCACCCCAATACCAGATTTTATATGGGGGCAATTCCATGATCTTAGACATGTTACATGGGCATGTTCGGAGTTACCATTGTGAAGCTACATATAGGTATTGACCTATATGTAGTGCACGTGTGTAATGGTGTCCCCGCACTCACAAAGTCCGGGGAAATTGCCCTGAACAATGTGGGGGCACCTTGGCTAGTGCCAGGGTGCCTTCACACTTAGTAACTTTGCACCTCCCCAAGTGAGGGTTAGACATATAGGTGACTTATAGGTTACTTATGTGCAGTGTAAAATGGCTGTGAAATAATGTGGACGTTAATTTACTCAAAAACAACAAGTGATGGACGGAATGCTGAACATTGTCAAACATTCACCCCCAGTCACAGATCTGGGTTTAATCCATCGTTTTTTTGCTGCCCATGCCATTCCAGTTTGGACCCAGCCATATGCAAATCAGTCTTGACCCTGTTCCCTATGGGAACAGTCCAGCCCGAACTGCTAGGCCAGGTCTTCCCTAGACTGGAAACAAGCATTCTGGGACCGGTTTTGGGGTTTCACCCCTCATCAGCCAGGCTAGCTTGAATCCAGTGGCATGGGAAGCACGGGACCCACGTCTGGGCATACCCTTCCCACTTAGGGCGACAAATGCAAAAACAACAAGTGATGGACGGAATGCTGAACATTGTCAAACATTCACCCCCAGTCACAGATCTGGGTTTAATCCATTGTTTTTTTGCTGCCCATGCCATTCCAGTTTGGACCCAGCCATATGCAAATCAGTCTTGACCCTGTTCCCTATGGGAACAGTCCAGCCCGAACTGCTAGGCCAGGTCTTCCCTAGACTGGAAACAAGCATCCTGATGAGGGGTGAAACCCCGAAACCGGTCCCAGGATGCTTGTTTCTGGTCCAGTGAGGACCTGGCTTGGCAGTTCGGTCTGGACTGTTCCCATGAGGAACAGAGTCAAGACTGATTTGCATATGGCTGGGTCCAAACTGGGGTGGCATGGTGAGCAAAAGAACGATGGATTAAACCCAGATCTATGACTGGGGGTGAGTGTTTGACAATGTTCAGCATTCCGTCCATCACTTGTTGTTTTTGCTTTGTTGCCCTAAGTGGGAAGGGTATGCCCAGACGTGGGTCCCGTGCTTCCCATGCCACTGGATTCAAGCTAGCCTGGCTGATGAGGGGTGAAACCCCGAAACCGGTCCCAGGATGCTTGTTTCTGGTCCAGTGAGGATCTGGCTTGGCAGTTCGGTCTGGACTGTTCCCATAGGGAACAGGGTCAAGACTGATTTGCATATGGCTGGGTCCAAACTGGGGTGGCATGGTGAGCAAAAGAACGATGGATTAAACCCAGATCTTTGACTAGGGGTGAGTGTTTGACAATGTTCAGCATTCCGTCCATCACTTGTTGTTTTTGCTTTGTTGCCCTAAGTGGGAAGGGTATTCCCAGACGTGGGTCCCGTGCTTCCCATGCCACTGGATTCAAGCTAGCCTGGCTGATGAGGGGTGAAACCCCGAAACCGGTCCTAGGATGCTTGTTTCTGGTCCAGTGAGGACCTGGCTTGGCAGTTCGGTCTGGACTGTTCCCATGAGGAACAGGGTCAAGACTGATTTGCATATGGCTGGGTCCAAACTGGGGTGGCATGGTGAGCAAAAGAACGATGGATTAAACCCAGATCTATGACTGGGGGTGAGTGTTTGACAATGTTCAGCATTCCGTCCATCACTTGTTGTTTTTGCTTTGTTGCCCTAAGTGGGAAGGGTATGCCCAGACGTGGGTCCCGTGCTTCCCATGCCACTGGATTCAAGCTAGCCTGGCTGATGAGGGGTGTAACCCCGAAACCGGTCCCAGGATGCTTGTTTCTGGTCCAGTGAGGACCTGGCTTGGCAGTTCGGTCTGGACTGTTCCCATGAGGAACAGGGTCAAGACTGATTTGCATATGGCTGGGTCCAAACTGGGGTGGCATGGTGAGCAAAAGAACGATGGATTAAACCCAGATCTATGACTGGGGGTGAGTGTTTGACAATGTTCAGCATTCCGTCCATCACTTGTTGTTTTTGCTTTGTTGCCCTAAGTGGGAAGGGTATGCCCAGACGTGGGTCCCGTGCTTCCCATGCCACTGGATTCAAGCTAGCCTGGCTGATGAGGGGTGAAACTCCAAAACCGGTCCCAGGATGCTTGTTTCTGGTCCAGTGAGGACCTGGCTTGGCAGTTCGGTCTGGACTGTTCCCATGAGGAACAGGGTCAAGACTGATTTGCATATGGCTGGGTCCAAACTGGGGTGGCATGGTGAGCAAAAGAACGATGGATTAAACCCAGATCTATGACTGGGGGTGAGTGTTTGACAATGTTCAGCATTCCGTCCATCACTTGTTGTTTTTGCTTTGTTGCCCTAAGTGGGAAGCGTATGCCCAGACGTGGGTCCCGTGCTTCCCATGCCACTGGATTCAAGCTAGCCTGGCTGATGAGGGGTGAAACCCCGAAACCGGTCCCATGATGCTTGTTTCTGGTCCAGTGAGGACCTGGCTTGGCAGTTCGGTCTGGACTGCTGGGTCCAAACTGGGGTGGCATGGTGAGCAAAAGAACGATGGATTAAACCCAGATCTATGACTGGGGGTGAGTGTTTGACAATGTTCAGCATTCCGTCCATCACTTGTTGTTTTTGCTTCGTTAATTCACTCAGGCTGCAGTGGCAGTCCTGTGTAAGAATGGTCTGAGCTCCCTATGGGTGGCAAAAGAAATGCTGCAGCCCATAGGGATATCCTGGAACCCCAATAACCTGGGTACCTAGATACCATATACTAGGGAAAAACAAACTGACACACAAGTAAAAATGTGGGTAACATGCCAGGCAAGATGGTACTTTCCTACAGTTACTGTGTGTGTTGGTACAAATACTTTACATCTAGTACTCTGAAGTTAAGCCTACTGCTCGTGCCAAACCACCAAGGGGATAAGCAGGGTTTAGCTGAGGGTGATTCTCTTTTACCCTGACTTGAGTGAGGGTCCTTGCTTGGACAGGGGGAAACCTGACTGCCAACCAAAGACCCAATTTCTAACAAGTGGGCTGCTGGACTCAGTCATGAAAGGACACCATCCCTGTGAACAAGCTCTGGCCACTGCAGTATTTGCTTTACATCAGAGCACCCTCATAGTTATGGGGGAACCATCAACACTCTACACAGAACATGCACTATTCACTATCATCCAGTAGGTCAAGATCACTCTGATGTCAGGATATGAGGTGATACTGTCACTAATGTCATTGAAGATTGTGAAGTGTCATACGATCAACCATGTAACCTCCTTCGCCCACCCAGTATTAAATCCCAAGGAGAACGAGCACAACTAAGCGACACATAGGCGGTCATTCTGACCGCGGCGGGCGGTGGTAGCCGCCCGCCATGCGGTCACCGCCATTTGGCCGCTCTGCCGTCAAAAGACCGCGGAGGCCATTCTGGCTTTCCCTCTGGGCCGGCAGGCGCCCGCCAAAGGAGCACCCGCCGGCCCAGCGGGAAAGGCCCTGCAACATAGAAGCCGGCTCCGAATGGAGCCGGCGGTGTTGCAGGGGTGCGACGGGTGCAGTTGCACCCGTCGCGATTTTCACTGTCTGCTATGCAGACAGTGAAAATCATGCTGGGGCCCTGTTAGGGGGCCCCACAACACCCGTTCCCGCCATCCTGTTCCTGGCGGTCAAAACCGCCAGAAACAGGCTGGCGGGAAGGGGGTCGGAATCCGCCGCCATGGAGGTTCAGCCCTGCCAGGGGTATTCCGGCGGGAAACCGCCGGATCCCCTTTTCTGACCGCGGCAGTACAGAATGGGCAATGAAGCACCGCCAGCCTGTTGGCTGTGCTTCCGTTGCCTGCGGCCCTGGCGGTTTAGGACCGCCAGGGTCAGAATGAGGGCCATAGTCTCCATGAATATAGTCAAGTCATAGAGGACCCTATAACAGACAGTGTTGTCTATTTATGCGGACAGGTTCTCAATGATTGACCAAGAAACAGGAAGTAGACACACAGCAGCAGTGGTAGTCAGGGCTCGGTGACACAGCTCCTTGGATAAACCTCAGGTCATAGAACAATTGCCCCTGCCCACACACTATGTAGCGCAGGCAGCAGAGCTGACAGCATTAATACTGATTCTGGAGTCGGGAGTAGAGGAAATAGCTAAAATATACTCAGATTCAGCATATTTAACTACCACAGTGTACTCCATTATCATGAGATGGAGTAGGAGAGGATTGCCTAAACCAGATGTTAGTCCTGTGATACATAGAGAACTCTTAGACACCCTAATAGAGGCACTGGCACTGATACTACTCCAGACAGTGGCAGTTGTGAAGTGTGCAGTGCACACCAACTGACAGGATTTTGTGACCCAACGTAAAACGCTGGTGGATCAAGCAACTAAGGAGGCAGCTAGACTTACACCCCAAAAGGTACCATCAGACCCAAAACTTGATCCTGTCCTGGTGACTTAGACTGGCCCATCAGCAGAGGCCAAAGCAAAGACTACCATAGATAAGGACACACTGCAGTACACTGAATCATCAAGTTTACACTTGAGGGAACTACAGAAAGCTGCGTCATCACACAAAAAGCAGTTATGGGAAAATAGACAGTGCATCCAGTCCAGGAGCGACCTAGTGAACAGACAGCTAGATACAGGAAAGACAGTAATACACAAGCGCTCCTTGCAATCTCCCTGGATCAGATTCATTTACCAGCTCACACTTCCAGAGACCATTTGGCAACCCAAATACAGCAAGATAAAGTAATAATCTCCACCATTCCATGACCACAAGGCCGCTTTAAGGTCCTTCATTTGGACTTTATGGATATGACTGACAGGTACAACAACTACAGGTACCTCATAGTGGTGGTCTGCACTTTCTCCAGATGGATTGAGGCAGGACCATGTGCCCATTGTGATAACAAATCAGCAGCCATTCTTCTAGTTCAGGAAGTGATTCCTTAATGGCGGATCCCAAAGGCCATAAGATCCGACAATGGCACACATTTTTCTAATACAATTTTTGAACACCTAACAGTACTATTAGGGATAAGGCACAAACAGTCCTCTGCATATCACCCACAAAGTAATGGAACTGTAGAGTGCCTTAATGGCCTCTTGAGAATACGATCAGCAAGTTGAGCGTCTCCCTGAAACAAAGTGGCTGCACTGCTTGCCAATAGCTCAATTTTCCCAGAGCAATACCCCAAGGTCAGACCATCACTTGACTCCTCACCAAATAGTGACAGGGAGAGCAATGAATCTCTAAGACCCTATGACTAGAAATACAATTTAGGGAGAGAGTTCATCCAAAACACTGAGTGATGAAATGCATATGTATTAGTGCGAATTAAAAAAATGTGCAAAATTGATTCCCAAACATAACCAAAGGAAAAGAGAAGCGTGCCAGAAGCAGGACCTCCCAGAAGTAAGAGTAGGAGATCAAGGTCCAGATTTAAGAGGGCCTAGCACCATCTACAAACATATCAGCATATTTTGTTTTACATTAATGTAGCGTTAGATGGCCAAAATCTCTGTGCCATATTTACAAAGTGGTGCAATGCATGTATTGCGCCACTTTGTAACCCCTTGCTCTACATTATGCCTGCACCAGGCATAATGTATGCAAGAGAGGGGCGTTACACCATTGGGGGGCGCAAAAATGGCACAAAGAAATCTAAGAGATTTCTTTGTGTCATTTTATTTTTGTCCTTTTGAACGCCTGCTCAGAGCAGGCGTTAAAAGGAAGCATGCCATTGCTTTCAATGGGACCCTATGTGCTGCCCAGGGTTAGCGCCAAAATTGTGCCACTAACACTGAACAGTACACCAATAGCGTTAGAAATTCTGATGCTATTGCACCCTACCCTGCACCATGGTGCACTGTATATTGAATACGGTGCAAACATGGTGGAGGTAGGGAGGCACAAGAGACTGAAAAAAAAGTGTTTATGACAAACTTTGTTCAATGGTGGAACGATAAACATTTCGGGGGTCCCTACACAGTCACCATAGTTACACTAACAGCTCTCAAAGTCGAGGGCAGGAAACCTTGGATTCGTCACAGCCAGGCTTGTCTCGACTCAGCTGCTCTCCACAAATAATGGACAGTTCAAATGAAACAAGAAAGGGACGAAGATTGTAACCCTAAAAGGAACCCCCTTCAACTATATTTTTGGACTATCTTTTCAATGGACATTACCAAAGATGTGTATTTTTGTTTCCGTATTTTTCTTTTATCTATTAAATCAATCTTTTTTCCTCTTTGCTAGCAAAGTACCCCAAAATTCTAATATGTTTCTTGTTCAAAAAGAGCCTTCTAGTAACACTGTGACCACTACCGCTCATGCTAAGTTGTCACACCACATGTGGTATAAGCACATGTAAGAAATAAGTACAGAAGCCACAAATGAGTCATGCTTTGTGTGCTCCTTAATTCCCCATGCTACTGGTTCATATTGACTACACAGCACGAAGGAAGTACCACCAGACACTGCCTATTACACCTGTGCTTGTGCAGAATAAAGGCCCAAATGCAATTCACAAATGTCAGACTAGTATGCTTCCTAGTCAATGCCATAAAATATGACACTTTACCAGAAATATTATACAAACATTCTCACAGGCAGACAAGAGATAAGAGAGGAAATAACACGCATGAGAAAAACAGGATTCCCCACCACTGTAGATTGGATGTAGATGATTCTAGATCTGGGTCAACAAATATGTAACAGCTATTTTGCAAACCCATTACCCTCAGATTGTGCTGCAGACCAGGGCTAAAAGCCAGGCGGTCAGTATTTGCTCATAATCAGTGGCATCCTGACATCAAATTGTCCTGTAGGGCCATGTCTTTATGGAATGTCACTTACTAGTGCCAGGATGCCATAAGGAAATGTACCTCCATCTGGGATGAAAATAGTCCGCACAATACCTGGGTAGATAGCATGGAAAGTCCTCAGACTGTCAAGAAACTAACCTCTTTCTCCTTATGTTTCAGGGGAAATGGGAACTTCAGCGTATGTTGGAATATTGATTGCAAGGTCACAATCTTCCACGCTGACATGAAGCGTGGGGCACCTCCAGCCTTATGAAATTTTTCTGACACTGTGGTGAACTACTGTATGACCAGGTACCACCTAACTGGGGAGGAATTTGTTCCATTGTAACTTTGCACGCTGCAGTTTTAGTGATACCTGCAATAAATGTATCCTCTTTGCATAAGCACCCCATCAGCCGCCCAACAACCTTTCTCCATCACAACCAGAAGAAGAGAACTGCAGAATACTATGGCAAAAGCACCTGGAATGAAATCCCTCAGGGATACCATTTGTTCAATAACGCTGAGATTTTCTTTGGGAGCATCTTGCCATTTGTCTAAGCTAAGGCAACCGCTCGTTGGCTCCATATCACAAGGTGGTAACTCCCCAAGGTTATTAACACCATGAACAGGAGCTTCAATGCAATAAAGGAAGAACTGCATGACTTGAGAATAATGGTGCTACAACCCTGTTATGTTTTGGACATTATGACGCCTGTCTAAGAGGGTGTCTGTAAAAAGATAGGTAGCTCGTGCTGCACATTTATTCCAGCAAATGACGCAGAGATTAGAACTTTGTCAGAAGCAATACAAACACTGCATAATTAACAAACTAAAATGAGAGCTGAAGGAGGTGCTCCAGATAGTTGGTTTAGTGGTTGGTTTTCAGCACCGCCATCCTGGATGTCAGGACTTTTGGGGGCTCTGTTACTAATGACTGTGATGTTGTAATTGATATAATGTTTAATACGGGCAATACTAGCATGTGTTAGGAGAATAGGCACTAATGCAGGAGGTATGTTTTCAATTAGGATACCAACACCAGTAGTGGATTCCCACAGCAATAAGCACAGTATCATGAATATGAAAGGTGAAAACATTGCACAACATCAAGCAACAGTAGAGGCCACACCACTGTTCACAATCAAAAAACTGTTTAGGTTAAACCCCCACACTGACATAAGCAAGGTGAAAGATTCCTGCAAGGATGTAGTGGAATAAGGAACACAAAAGGGTCATCTGTTAAGGGCCAACTCATGTCTGACCAACCTACAGGTATTTACAGCATAAGCACATGAGTCCCTGGCACATACTCCATGCCTACAAACATATCACAGATTGATTAGGCACTGGGCACATAATTGAATTAGCCCAAAGCACACAGGTGTGTGACTTACAGTAGGTGCAGGGAGGATGACCAAATTCCGAGCACTCTGGAGTCTCAAACACACAATGCTGTCAACAAACACTTCAAATGAATTAGATTTACAAAAGAGCAGCTATGCATTTATAGGGCAAGGAATAACCCTTTGTCGAATGCATATTAGAGAGCGAGTAATGTCTTAACCTAGGAATTTGGGGTTGTAGTGACACATGTGTTTTGAGTATTTTCCATTTTAATCTGTAACTTGCAAGTTATCTTTTGTTAATCATGTGCAATAAATATTGTACCAATTTGCAGAAAAGGGCCTGTCTGTGAACAGGCAGTCAAGGAAACCTGAAGAGACAGAGTCGTGCATGGCTGAGGTGCGGTCCCCATTGTTTTTCTCTCTGTCGCGATAGTTAGTACACTGTCCTTAAAACTGCAAAGAGCAGTCTGAATGGTCATTTTTGAGCCATGAGAGCGTATTCCTTCACCCCATAACAATCGCTAAAAATCTCTTCATCTTTTGAACTACAATGTCTTTTCAGTTTGGTTGCAGACACGGCACTGAAAAATACTCTTCATAAGGATAAAGCAATCTTAAGTTAAAATCCCAATCACGGGCCAGATGTACAAACCCATTCTTGAGTCACAAAGTCTGCCATTCACAAAATCTAGGGTTTGTGCCCACAATATAACTTTTTAATCTACTAAAACCATTTTGCAATTCAGTAACATGTTATGAATTGAGCAATACGTTTAGAAAGGCATAACAGATTACTACTTCGAAGAGGCATGTATTGGGCATCCCTTCTAAATAGTGTTTTTTTTAAAGGGTTATCGTTGTTTTACAACCGTAATCTGGTCTCAAAACATTGAAAAGTTACCAACTTCCTAGTTGGAGTGGTAACACATATGCCAAAGGGAAGGGATATCCTAGGGACTTCTTTCCTTTTGTGAATACAAAAAAGCTTGTAAGGGAGTAGACAGTAGTCCAACTCTCAAACTCAAATTTAAAAATAAAATATTTGTTCTTTTTAAATGCAGCCCATTTCCTTTAAGGAAAACAGGTTGCACTGCTTTATTGAAAAGCAATCAGAGACACAGTGGTCTGTTGACTTCAGCAGACCACCATCTCTGTGATGGCATCAAATTGTAGTGAGCTGCAATTTGTGACATACCTCATGCACATTGATGGTGTAGGCCAAATTACAACCCGGAAAGACCTGGAATCTTGTGAACTGACATATTACCATATAGATCAGTTCTCAAAGTTCTTTTTCATTTGCAAGAAGTCAGTGACCACTTTTTGTGCATTGAAATTTCTTAGAACAGTCCCCTGTATTTCGTATTCTTTTTAAAATTATTAACGAATATTCATGAACAGCATTTCAAGTGTCAATTTCCAATTAAACCATCTCACACTCCAAACCTTTGGCCTATGTGTGCTCTTTTTTCATGACTGGTGGCACCTGCTACCTGCCTGTCTTCCAGGCCAAATGGAAAGTTGTAGGGTCCTAACAATTAGGGCACTGTGGACAACTGTTGAGACAGGGTCTGTTGTAGTACTGAGATAAGGGGGCACTATGAGCTACCACAATCACCCAGCAAGGGAGCAAAGTTGTAGGTGGCTAAGGACTGCAGGTGTGGTCTGCATAAAGGATCTGTGGTAACCAGCTGATGGGATAAATTACCCTATATAGAACATAATGAGGCCTGGACAGGCGAACAGGCCCAGAGATTTTAAAGCAAAGTTGCTCTTGCCATATGGAGGAAGTAGCTGTCCAGAGCCTCTAAAAGGCTGAAAGATTCCTTTGCAAAATTAAGGCAGGGGATAGTAGAAATGTTTGCCCAACACTTCCATGTATTCTGAAGTCATGAACCATTAGTAATTGTTCAGGATCTTCAACAGCAACTCAAAACTCCATTGGGAAGGACAAAGATATCACTATTTTATTTTTACACTAAGGGCAACTTGGGGTCCCGCCACCAAGATATTCATAGCTTCATCAAATGTGCTTGTGCAAAGACATTATCAAGAGGTCTATCTCATAATATTCTCTTGCATTCTTCTACACTGTATTAATATTCTACTTATATTACATTTAGTGGTGTGGCCTGCTAATGAAGTGATTGTTCTCCCTTCAGATAGGAGCACACAAACCTTGACATGTGTCCTTACCGCTAGATGCCGTCCGTAGGACCCTGAAAGCACTGCCCATCTCCCCCTAATAAGTAAGAGGAAAGGCAGGCAAGAGATAGTACAGGAAAAATTGCTTCATTTCCAAACATGAGTAGCAGATTAAACGCCCTTTGAGATCATGCTTCACCATAGAATCACCCCTGGTCCTGAATGTGTAACTGTCTTGTGTGTCCAATTAAGGCAGGGGCACACTTCAAAAATAGACAGCTCATCGGGGCAGCTGATGGCTACAAGAGCAGAGAAGGAAAAGGAATAAAGTTTCAGCTGCATTAAGGAACTCTGGTGTACACCTTTGAAACAAAGAGCTCTATTTAGAGATTGGCACAGAGGGTGTTCAGTTGCAAATGTGACAGAGAACCCTGCCTGCCAACCCCTTGATTTATCTGCCTCATTTACAGATGGACGAACAGTAAGTGTTCAGTTGACAGAGCCTCCATTAGCTCCATCAACAGAATACTTTGTCAGACAGCACAACTGAGTGGGGTCTGTAGAAGAAAGAACATTACACCTCACCTCCCAACTTATTTAGTGAGGTCAGAGTAATGTGTTGTTTTCTGTCCATTACTACTTGGAAAACCGAGTAGTGAGGGACAAGAATAAAACAATAATGCCACACATGCCCTAGGAGAATACTCCAGATTGAGAGGGGTCATTATTTTCTTGCTTTTATAAAAAAACACTTGTTTTGGGTGTTGGTTTCTGAAAATCAAAATCTTTATAAACATTTGGAGGATGGCTTTCAAAAGCAATGGTGCCTGTAGACCAAACATGGCAGATGTAATGTCCTCTGCCATCTCAAAGGAGGGTACTCTATCTGCTAAAGGCTAAATCAGATCCAAAGTGTTCTGTTTCCACCAAGATATCGGTCTGAATCCCTTAACCTCCTGTAAATCAAAACTATGTCTGGCTACTGTTTAGGTATACTCCCTGTGAGAGATCAACATGTTCACCTTAGGTCTAGCCACACAGAGGTCTTCATTTACAAGGTTTTGCCACACGGCCTTCTTGCGGCGCTGCCCTGCATCACAGCAAAAGGGCAGAAATGCGCCATATCTACAAGATACAGTGCATTTCTGTCCATTTCGCCTGCACAGGTGCACAAATTGCTGTCATGCTCCAATGCAAGCACTCCTGCACTGTGGTGCAAGGGTGTCTGTGTTGCAGGGTTCATTGTGTGCAGGAAGGAATACCTTCCTGCACAAAAACAATCATCACAAAAACAATCATTAGAGACATTTTCTTCTTTTTATGTGGAATGCAAAATGCAGCACGAATAGAAAGAGGAAAATACCAGGGAGAAATAAAAAATATTTCTCCCTGTTGTGCCACCCTTACGCCACCCCTGGGGCAGCATAGGCTTTTAACATATCACACATTTACAAAACTTTATAAATCTGGGAATGCATCAACATCTATGGGTGTTGCATGGGAATCCCCGCCGCAACACCCATAGAACACTTCTTTTACCTAAGACAAGGCAATGGCCATGAAAAGCTATGCAAAGTGGCTCTGAGTGGCCTTGTAGATATGAGCCTGCAGCAAGCGCCGCCAGTGCATCACAAAAAGTGACACATCAGTGCAAGTCACTTGAAAATAAGCCCCAGAATATTTGTTTCTTAAAGGAATCTGCATGGAAGGTTATGGTGGGCATGAATGAATGTTACTTTGGCTCTCTCAGGAGAATCCCATATAATTTTTCAAGCCTGATGGTTTACTTGAGAAAAGTACTGATAAAGGCGGTACAACTTTTGTGTAAATATTGAGTAACCTGACAAAGTATGAACAACTGTGATTTTTGATTGTGAAGAACTTATGTCAAGGCAGGAGACCTTCAAATTATTATTGCTTGTGATCCATGTTACGGTCAGCAGGTGCATAATGTGCCACATGGAGACAGGCTTTATGTGGTTAGTTACAAGGGCACATAAATGTGTAGGGTATCTGATTTGCACCCTGGCTATTCTTGCAAGGCTCCTTGGCGGGCGTCCCCTTCAATTCTGTATGTTTTTGTGTTTTGATGCATAGTATATACTTTGGTGTGAATTAAAGTACTCTTCCTCTTCAAACTAAATGGATTGGCTGGCCACTGATTTATTGAGTGTTATAGTTGTATTTTGGTGAGTTTTACACTCTAATCCAGAACCTACCTTAGTCATTCTGACGTGCTATGCTAACCTGAAAGTTAAATAATTAAAAGGGTAGGTAGAGCACTGTTTTAAATTCCCCTGTAAGCAGAAACTCAGGACATCGGGTTTAAAAAGACCTCCTTGATTTACTACGGTGCAGTAACTTCTGGTTTCCCTGGGAAGTCCACAAACCAGATTTCTCACACTTATTATACACTATTATTAGTTGTATGTATAAATGTAGATGGGTAACTGAATAACAGAGATGTTTTTCAGTGGAAGGTTCCGAGTGACATCAGACAACAAAGCGCTTTGACTGGTATGAAGGAATGGGACAGAGATACAGACTTTTAGGGATTGTTACTTTGGACTATTTTAAACTTCACAGTATGCATAATTGCACTTTGTTGGACTGTTTCTTTGATTGCCCCATGTAAGAAAAAAACAACAAAATTATGGGCATACTTAAGTGCCCCTAGCACCACCGGAGCGTCAGGAAAAGTGGTTCCATATTTACAAGGAGGTGTACTGCCACTTTTTTGTGCAATTGGTGTTGCTGTGGGCGTTCCATCGCAACACCCATTGCTTTTGACACTGCCTCACTGCTGTCATAAACCTGAAGCAGCGCCAAAAACTAACGGCACCCTAGGGTTGGCATTAGCAAGGCAAAACGAGGATGAATGCTTTTTTTCCTCCTCGTTGTTTGCTTTTCTATGTGTGCTGCATTCTACAGCACACATCGAAGAAGCAAAATGCCATAGACAATTGTTTACATGCAGCAAGGTGTCTCTTCTTGCACATAAACAATCTATCGCCTCAACGCAGACCCCCTGCACTATGGTGCAAGGATGCCTGTGTTGGCGCTAGGCAGCTTAATTCAGCGCCAGCGCAGGGGGAAATGCAGGGATGTGCTGTATTCCTCAAAATATTTTTGGGGCACCACGCTGCGCCACTTTTGCATAAATATGGGCCTTAGTTTCCAATACAATAACCCACCCCCACCAACTGCAGTATATGCCCTCCGGCCCTTCGCCATTCAAGCAGGAAAAAAAACATACCTGGGGTCCTGTGCCCCAATTCCCCACGCCCCCTCGCCCAAACTGAAAAAAAAGACCTGGGGCCATATTTATACTCCGTTTGCGCCGAAATTGCGTCGTTTTTTTTGACGCAATTTCGACGCAAAACTAACGCCAACTAACGCCATATTTATACTATGGCGTTAGAGGCGAATAGCGCCAAAGTTCCCGGAATGTGCGTCATTTTTTAGCGTGAACCCCTTCCTTGCGTTAATGATATGCAAGGGAGGCGTTCCCGTCTAAAAAATGACTCCCAGGCCTTTACGTGGTATTTATACTCCCGGGCAAAAGAGACGCCCGGGAGTTGGCGTGACAAAAAACGGCGCATTTGCGCCACTTTTTAACGCCTGCTCAGGGCAGGCGTTAAGGGGCCTGTGGGCTCAAAATGAGCCCACAGGTGCCCTCCCATGCCCCCAGGGACCCCCCCTGCCACCCTTGCCCACCCCAGGAGGACCCCCAAGGATGGAGGGACCCACCCCAGGGACATTCAGGTAAGTTCAGGTAAGTATGATTTTTTTTTTTTTATATTTTGTTTTGGTGGCATAGGGGGGCCTTATTTGTGCCCCCCTACATGCCACTATGCCCAATGACCATGCCCAGGGGACAGAAGTCCCCTGGGCATGGCCATTGGGCAAGGGGGCATGACTCCTATCTTTACAATGATAGGAGTCATGTTGATGGGGGATGGGCGTCGAAAATAAATGGCGCAAGTCGGGTTAAGACGATTTTTTCGACGTAACCTGACTTGCCCCATTTTAAGACGCCCATGCGCCATTTTCCCCCTACGCCGGCGCTGTCTGGTCTACGTGGTTTTTTCCCACGCAAACCAGGCAGCGCCGGTCTGATTGCGCCGTCTAACGCCATTCCATAAATACGGCGCCCGCATGGCGCTTCAGAATGGCGTTAGACGGCGCAAAACTTTTTGACGCTAAACTGCGTTAGCGCAGTTTAGCGTCAAAAAGTATAAATATGGGCCTTGGTATCCTGCTCTCCACCCCACCAGTCTCTGCACCAAAGCCGTGCACCACTCTCACACTGATAGCAGAGAGCCAGCATCGCTCCATCTCCTCTTCGACCTGCCCTGACAGGGGACAAGGCAGTGGGCGCACGCACAGCGCCACCCACCTTACGCCGTCTCTTTTGGATCTGTGGGACCTGGCCTGTGATGTAACCTTAAGCTGAAAAGTGATCTAATATTGCCTTTTAAATGTATAATGGCTCCACAGACCACAGCATCATTACGAATCGCATGGCATCAAACTCCTCGAGTTTAAAGCTCAGCTACCAATAAAAATATATTAACTTAATTTACAGAATCAGATATATTTAATGCTTAGGAATAGTCAGTAATATGAAACAACGTTTGTCCTCGCCTGCTATCAATTTTTACATTTTAAAATACATGTTCATTGGGCGCAGTTACCCAGAGAACATAAACTGTAGCAATTGGTTTGAATATTACTTTTTTTAAACCATCTGCAGGCACTTCTAGTTTTCTCGCTTGCTTGCTGCATATATAATTTGCGTATCTATGGTAACATCTGCATTACAAGCAATACACAAAAGAAACTTTTTGTAATGTTCATTGCAGGTCATAAAACATGAGAATTTTAGAAGATGGAAAATATATACTTTTACATGTAAATGTCGAATTGTCCTGTTTATATACAGATTAGTGTACATGGCCACTGTTGTATACGCTGCATTTTTGGAATGCATTGTTTAACCATTGTAGATGTATAACTGTAATGCATAAGACCATGTTGACAATCATTTCCTCTTATAATTGAGTAACTCACAGATTTATCAAGTGCCTCAAACACTCCAAATATTTCACTAAACAGAAACGCTCGAAGTGAAAAACTCAGTAATTTGTTAATGTCTTTGAGATGTGCCTTAGTTGAAAACCCAGCCTCCTAATGATGTAAAGAGGTGAGCTGTACGGTATGTGGGATAGAGTACACCTAGGTTTACAGCGTAGGGGTATTGCAACTCACGGAGGAGTTCAGAGACCATACAGAGGAGCGAGTCCTCGAGCCAAGATGGACGCCATATCTTTTCTGTCACATAACCGATGTGGTATTTTATTCTCTGTAATGAAGGTATTCATAGCACGACTCCGCCTGCTGCCATTGCTTGTGTACATGTGATTGCTTTACGTGGGTGAAAGAAACGCACATGTACCCACTGAAATGTCAGATTACAAGCATGTTTGTGTATTAACTAGAGGGAGGTGACTGCAGCTCACAGGAGTATATTGTTTTCTATTACAGATTTCTCTCAATATTTATTCAGTACCCTGCCTGCGCTGCTTTGAGAACCTGGCATTAGAGGTGTGGGAGGCGCGCGCTATGATAACACTCCTTACCTACCTGATCCTGTTCCTGCAGATGCAATACTAGCAGCAGCTCAGCTCATCTCCCCAACACTGAGTGCAATGAGCCGATAGACGTCATGCAGATCCGTAAGACTACTTTCCAAGATGAAATATGTTGACCCCCAAAAGGTGATTTCAATGCCTGTTTGTTGTAACCTGTTGTGAACACTATGTTTACGTGAGGCTGCCGAGTGGCAACCCAGGCATGCTTGGGTGACAATGCAAGAGGGTCTGCATTGTGATCACAATAGTTTTTGTGAAGGAAAACTAAAACTATTCCTAGAGGAAAATTATTCTTTGTATTTGTGCTTCAGCAAACAACAAGGAGAAATAAAGATGCTTCTCTTTACACCATTTTGGCACGAGACCATGTTTTGTTTACTATCTTTAGTAAACATGGCTTGTTGGGCCTGACAGCCTAACGGTGGTCATCCCCCAACTTTTTGCCTGCTTACCTCCATTTTTCTGACCCTGTTTTTGCTGGTTTTAGAACTCTGTGCTCTTTACCATTTGTTTCTGAAACGTTCTAGTGGTCTTCATTGACAATAGGCCTTTCACCACCTGAGGATTTTTTGCCCTGTATCTCGTTATATGAAAGCTGTGGATGTGCTCACTGAACCAACACTATTGTATTTCCAGCATCTGCTGCTGTAGGTCAGTCGCTGAATGAGGAGTGGGCTCACTTGTGCCAGTCCTTGACTCTCTGGAACATTTCAAACCATGCCATGGCATAACTTCCATAACTGATTAAGTAGCAAATATGTGATGTGACCTGTCTGAGCGGAATCATTCCCCAAACCTTGGATACTTGATATTACCACAGTAGGCCTTGGCGCTAATGCTTTGTGGGGGATGCCTTATATTCCTCAATACCTCCATCCCCATTATGTGGATTAAAGACTGCTTTTGGTGTCATTGTATCAAAATAAGCTAGACACATTTTAGACTTTAGAACTTTAAAGTGCCCACCCCTTACAACTAGACAGATCCAGAGTCATTATACATGGAGAGTCTTGATTCTGCAAGGGCATCCACATGTGTACATAGCTCCATGAGTGACAGTTTATCATGATAAAAGACTTCAATGATTGAATGACAATTTAAAGACTCCGAAAAGTAGAGAGAGCTGATATTACGGATGAAGGAAGATTCATAAATATATGATTTGAAGGCTGATGGACCATTTCAGGAACTATTTATTTTGAATTTAATATTATTTATATGATTTTGTAAGCATTGCATTTGATGTATTATGTAATTATTGGGTCAGGGTTTGAATTTGTTCTATCTGTTGTCTTATGTGATTTGTCGCGAGTCTTTATGTGGTGTCTTTGTCTGGTTGTTATTTCATGTCTTATATTTAGTTTATATAGGTTTTCTTCTGTTTTCATTATTATCAAAAATAATAATAACATTTTTCTAGTCTTCTATTGAATTTTTTTTATTTATTATTGACATGTAGAGTTTTTTTGTATTTGGCATTTTTCTATTAAGAATATAGCTATCCTGTGAAACCTTAACTTATTTGGTGCTATTTACACAGGTAACTTTACTTTGTGTCTTCATACAAAATGAGAACCTTCACTATTTTTCCCTATTCACCATTAACGCGTGTCAAGATCCTTAAATGAGTCGCCTTACAATTCTCTACCCTCAGAAACAGAAGGTGATGCCTACATGTAAAGTTACAATAGCCAAAAAGGAGCTGTAGTCAGTGCAGCACCACACGTGGCTACCCACTAACACTGCAACACCCTGCCACCATAGAAAATAACAGAGGCAGGGATTTAAATAGAACCGCACAGGAAATAATGTTAAATTAAAATAATTTATGTAGACTTTTTAAAAATATATACATATAATATTATATATATTTGAAAAACTAACTAGTATCCAATGATAAAATCTTTCAGTATTTAAAACTATATGTAATTTACAAATAATACATTATTTTGAATCAATTCTATGCATATCTTTTTGTAATTTCAATACATTATTATTAAATAGAAACAATTTAATTTTAGGTGGCATTTTTTAGTAAATATTAAAAAAATATTTGTAATTTAATATTTAAGTTAATTATATATTTAATTGAAATGTAACTAAATGGTGCTTTGTCATTTCATATTTTACACTACAATTGAAATAGATGCATACAACTAATGTACATTCATATTTAGCATAAACATATTTTTACTTTTTTTAAGTTTAATAACAAACCTTTTAAAATATCCCTATAATTTACCAGAGGGAGATCTCCACTATGGTGACAGGTAAAGTATGGGGAAAATGTAAAAACAATATTAAACCTGAAAAAAACTACTTATCAAAATTAAATAATAATAATGTTCTATTTTTATATTTTTAAAATGTTTATTTATATTTTTACATAGTTTAAATATTAATATTATTTCCTATAGACTCAACCTCTGTTGATGTCTGTGGGGGGTGTATCAGTACCAGTAGTTGGTCATAAGTGGTGCTGGGCTTACTCCAGTTCTTAGATGGTGTATATTTACTACTGTTTTGAGTTATGTTTGGTTGCAGTACCTTTGGAATTGAGTGCATGACTGTTCACCCTAAAACCTTCCTTAGCTCTCCCTTCATGCCTCGTATTCCTCCGCCGGGTCAGCTTTAGCAATGGTGGTGCCCAATGGGACAGTCTTTGTTGGCACTCCCCCAAGGCCTCCATCTTCATGGACTACCACCCATTAGCAGTGCCTCTCATCTCTCCATTTTATACAAACCAATAAAGGCAGCCCTATGTAGTAAGAACATGAGCCATATCTCTATTCTTGGAAAAAACTGTGGTTCTTATCAGTGATAGATGTATATTCAATGAAATCCAAGCACAATTGCATTAATAACACAGCAGTAAAACGATAAGAAGGGAAGCCAGCCCCACACACACACATATAAAGAATAGGGTCAGACTCTATAATCAATCTTTAGGCCAATACATTTGTGCAGACTTCATAGAGAATTGTGAAATATCCCAAGTGGAGTGGAACCTACAATCTACAAAAGAAATACACATTTACAAGTCACAATGCACAAACTATTTAAGTTAATCAATGTCCATGTAAATGACCCAATTAAATTCAAAGGGTCACATTAGGTTCAATGTAGCAAGACGTGTCAACCCTTTAACCAATATAGGGTCTCATCAGGACTAAACTAATAAAAGGGATACCTACAAGAGAACACACATATTTATTAATGAACTAATTAAACAGTTAGGAAATGGCAGAAATAGATCCAATTGAAAAGAAGGTGGCGACACATCCACCTGAAGGAAAAACCATTCACCAGGTGCACAATAACAATGGTGCAAATATATAGAACCTACTTACAACGGAACCTTTGCACTGTATATAAATACAAAATGGAAGAATATTTAGTGGCCATATATAGTCCCTAATGAAATTACCCATGTAAGGTTTCAGGAGGAAGAGGCTTAACCCCAAGTAATTGACTCGAAAAAGACTTGCTTAGGAACCCCATATCTGGTCCTATGGGCAGTGCATTTAACTTTGGTCCACTCTGTATCTATGCATGGAAGTGGGTAATGGGGCCAGTCAAGGAATACCATACCATAAAACCTGCATAACGGGGATAAAGAATGCAGCCCACCTCTGCAAAACCCCTCTGCAAAACATGAATCTGTGGTGTTCGGGTGTTGAAAAGGAACATGCTGACAGCATCCGTATAATAGGAGACAGTTGGCTGCTCGTTCAAGGTGCACAATGAGGGGATAGTTGCGGCGGACTGTGATACCTGTCCTCACTACATCAAAATGGAGACAGCCTCTATGTGCTGCTTCTCAAAGATCATGATAGAACGGTTATTCAAAGTGAGGCTTGAAACACTGACCTGCTGACCTAGACTTGGTACTCATGTGGGGGCGTGTTGATCCTGACAGTGAAAAAGACAATGCTAGTACAAGCCCCCTGAAGTAAGAAGAGGGACCTCCCACAAACCAGAGCCATACATGGTAAAGTGTACTTGTGGATATGACCAACATATAAAAAAAAAACATTCACATTGAGTGAGTAAGGTCAAATCCACAGCATGCTTGCACAATCCAACTTTAACAGTAAGCATGCCACTAAGAACCATCTGCTCAGGGACAGCAGTGCCCTCTATAGGTGTTGTCCAGTCACATTGCACTTAGTCACTGAATAAAACTGATTGCTTGAAAATGTGTTAAGGAGACATGCATGTAGACTGAGTATGAATTATAGAACAGGAAAAACAGAATATTGCATACTTGTAGCAAATCACCCTAAATTATGAATAAGGCCATGAGAACCTAATGTACCCACAGTACGGTCAACTGAGAATTGATCAATCAATCAATCAATAATTTGTTAAGCGTGCTACTCACCCGGTAGGGTCTCAAGGAGCTGGGGGTGGGAGAGGCGGGTGCTACTGCTCATAGAGCCATGTTTTGATGTGCTTTCTGAAGGCTAGGAGGTCCTGGGTCTTGCGTACGTTGGTGGGGAGGGAGTTCCAGATTTTGGCGGCGAGGTGGGAGAAGGATCTGTCGCCAGAGGTGGCACGTTGGATGTGGGGGACAGTTGCGAGGTCGGCAGAGCAGAGCTGGCGGGTCAGAATGTGGAAGTTAAGTAGTTCGTTGAGGTAGGCCAGTCCAGTGTCATGAAGGGCTTTGTGAGCATG
Organism: Pleurodeles waltl; assembly: GCF_031143425.1. Lineage (NCBI taxonomy): Eukaryota > Metazoa > Chordata > Amphibia > Caudata > Salamandridae > Pleurodeles > Pleurodeles waltl. Next base: position 117,995,080 of record NC_090436.1, on the reverse strand, counting down.
GATTAGGATTTTGAAGATGATCCTTTTGTTGATGGGCAGCCAGTGTAGAGATCTGATGTGGGCGGAGATGTGCTCGTGGCGGGGGAGGTTGAGGATGAGACGTGCAACGGCGTTTCTGGATGCGCTGGAGTTTTCTCTGAAGCTTGGCTGTGGTCCCCGCATAAAGGGCGTTGCCATAGTCCAGTCTGCTGCTGACGAGGGCGTGGGTGACTGTTCTTCTGGTTTCTATCAGAATCCACTTGAAGGTCTTGCGTAGCATACAGAGGGTGTTGAAGGAAGAGGATGATATGGCGTTGACTTGCTGAGTCATAGAAAGAGATGAGTCTAGTATGAAGCCAAGATTGCGTGTGTGGGTGGTGGGAGGCCAACATTAGTCATTCCATGCTGTCTTGTTGGGTCCGAAGATGATGATCTCGGTTTTTCCTGAGTTCAGCTTGAGGTGGCTTGCTGTTATCCAATTAGCAATGGCGAGGAGTCCAGCGTGGAGGTTGTTCTTGACGGTAGAGGGGTTCATCGTGAGGGAGAGGATGAGCTGGGTGTCGTCGGCGTAGGAAATGATGTTGAGGCCGTGGGGACAGACGATGCTGGCGAGCAGAGCCATGTAGATATTGAAGAGGTTGGGGCTGAGTGAGGATCCCTGGGGGACATATGGTCTTGGTGGCTTTAGAACACAATGGAGGGAGGCAAACTCTTTGGGTTCTTTCGGAGAGGAAGGAGGTGAACCAGTCCAGGACTTTGTGGCGAATTCCGGCATCAAAGAGGAGTGTGCGAAGGGTTTTGTGGCATATGGTGTTGAAGGCTGCTGAGAGGTCGAGAAGGATGAAGGCAACGGTTTCACCCTTGTCAAGTCTGGTCCTGATGTCGTCAGTGCAGGCGATGAGGGTGGTCTCGGTGCTGTGGTTTTTGCGGAATCTAGACTGGGAGACGTCGAGTATGTTGTTGTCCTCCAGGAAGCGGGACAGTTGTTTGTTAACTATCTTCTCTGTGACCTTCGCGAGGAAGGGGAGTAGAGAGATAGGTCGGTAGTTTGTGAGGTCTTCCGGGTCTGCTTTGGGTTTTTTGAGTAAGGCTTTGACTTTGGCGTGTTTCCAAATATCTGGAAAAGTGGCGGTCTCGAAGGAGCTGTTGATGACGGACCGGAGCGGGGGAGCGATATTTTAGCTGGCCTTGTTGAAGACGTGGTGGGGGCAGGGGTCTGTTGGAGAGCCTGAGTGGATGGTGCTCATGGTTTTGCTGGTTTCTTCATTGTTGGCGGGGGTCCAGGTGCTCAGTACGTTGGTGTGGCAGGGTGCTGTGGAGTTGGCTGTCTGTGGTGGTGATGGTGGGTGACGGCGTTATGAAGCTTTCGTGTATAAGAATTATGCAATAAAAAAACACTAGTGCAGCAACATTGAGAAAATAGATAACAAAAACAAAATGTATGTAAATTAGTGAAGGAGATTGAATCTTACAACAGGGGTATATGAAAGAAGATCAGAATATGCCAAAAGAGCATAATATAATTGTGCAGTATAAATGAAGGTCCCTACACATCATCTTAGAGAGTCCATGGGAACTGGAGGTGAGCACCCAGAACAGCCATGTATTTAATCAACCAACTGCGCTACATATCCATGCCACTTTTCTGCTGTATTCAATCCTTGGTTAATAGAATTGCAACGTTCAATCCATTTCACCTCTCTTTTCTTGAGGATTACAGAGACAATATTGCTTACTTGCCATCTCAAGTCATCTGCTGAATGATTCTTCTTTCGAAAGTGTGAGACCATCTGAGCAGTAGTGACTGAACACCTAAGTCCATATTTATACTTCAAATGTGGTGAATTTGCGGCATTTTTTTTTTTACTCAAATTTGCACAAACTTAACTCCATAACTAACGTCAAAATATAGGAGTTTGCACCATATTTTGGATGGTTGCACCTACCTTGAGTCAATGAAATAGGTAGGCATTCCCATCTAAAAAATGGTCCTATCCCCATAGCCCAATATTGATCCCACCATGCTAAAATGACGCACGGGCGGGAGGAGGGGCTAAATATTGGTGCGAAGCTTGCTTTGCACATTATTCAACACCTGGGTCTGACCAGGCATTAGGGGACCTGTGGACCCATGGAATGGGCCCACAGGTGCCCACCCCAAGTCCCAGAAACACCTCCACCCCACACCAGAGGGACACTAGAGGATGTGGGACCCCATCCCAGGTGAGTAGGGTAAGTATACTGCTAAACATACCAGTGTAGGGAGTCAGATCACTGTATATTATACATACATTTTATAGAAACAATGAATCATACATGTGTAAATCAGTGTACATGAAACAGTACATAAGATAAGGAGGACTACAATGTATAGTCAATATAGTTTACGTTTTAAGAGTGTTGTTTTGCAAAAGCACAAATCCAGGATTAAACACCTAACACGATAACATTTAGAAGTTGTATTGTAGTGTTAATAAACATGGCTGTCCTTACATCAGTATTGATAATGGTAGTATTACTGATACAGGTTTGTTTGGTAGGATGATTTATGGGCTAATGTTAGCCCTGAAGAGTTGGGCTATGGTAGAATTAGAGAGTGTATTTTCTTTATTCAATAATTTTGTTCTATAGAAAGTACTCTGCCCAATATCTTGAATCACAGAAAGGCTGCCTGACTTAATTTTTCTTCACCCTCATAATATTGGTATCTAGGGGGGTGTTTGGTCCCTGTAGAAGTAGTGCAAACTGCAGATCTTAGTGCTTTTGTGGTAATCTGGTTTAACACACATTGGTCCAGATTTACAAACCTGTCACACAACCCATCACAGCATCCAAACTTGCTACGTTGTGAAGCTTGACAGAGAGATACTGCACTTTCTTGCTCTCTCCCTAGCACTGGCACACAATCAGGCTGTTGAATGTGAAGCACATACCTTTGCACTATAGTGCAAATGTGTCTGCATTTGTCTAGCAAAGGTTTTGTATTTGAAGGGTTCTCTTCCATTACAAAATAATATGCTAAGACTAACTTTAAAAGGTTCCCACTTGGGTGTGTGCTGTACAGTACAGGACAAATGCAAAGTGGGAAAAGTTAGAAGAAATAAAAGCATTTCTCTTTTTTAATGCCTGCCTTCCAGCGGGGTTATCTGTTGGTGCAAGACACTGTCTGTTATTGTTAGTAGACAGGATCTTGCATTAAAAACCATGGGTGTTTGCACAGTGTTAGACATGGGGCCTGTAGTTGACAGTCAGTTTACACCCTGTCCAAGTAGGGACTGTCACTGTAGTCAGGGAGTAACACACCTATGATAACTTACCCTGCTCAACCCCTTGCTAGCTCAGCACAAGTAGTCAGGCTTATCTAGGAGACAATGTGTAGAGCATTTACAGTAACACAGTGAAAACACCACAAAAGGAGTCCACAGCAGTTTAGAAAATATCCAATATTTATCCAAATCAATACCAGAACCACAAAAATCCAACATACACAAGTAGAGACATCATGTTTTAAATTTAAAAAAGAGTGTAAATCCAGGAGAATCAATGGGTGTGTTGTTTTAGTACAAAGTGCCTGGTATGCATCAAAATGAAGCCTCAGGGGCGAAGGTGCATCAGAAAAGGAACAGATGCATGGATTGCTAACTCTCAAGTGAGGCTGTGCATCGATTTTTTGCCCGGCAGGTAAGTGATACAGTGATTCTTTCCTTGCAGGGAAGGGATGCGTCAATTTCTGGACAGGCAGCCACAGGCTTGTGCTGTGATGTTGAAGTTTTGGTGCCCAGGGATGATGCGTGGAAAATCCAGATGCATGGCAAGAATGAAATCGCCATAAGCTGGCAGTCTGTCAATTTCTGCATCCGTTTTATAGCAGTGAGATGGGTGCTGTATCGTCGAGTCAGCAGTCCAATATTCTACTAATTTCTGCCTTTGAATTAGGCACACTTCAAAGGAAAGTCTTCGTAGTGCCCAAGACCCTGCCTCTTTCTTGCCCTGCACCAGCCACACTCACGGAGATTGGAGACTGTGTTGTGTGAGGTCAGGCACTGCCCTTTCAAGTGCAGGTGTCAGCTCCTCCCTCCCACTCTAGGCCAGAAAGACCCATCTGTATATTCAGGACACACCTCAGCTCCCTTTGTGTTACTGTCTAGAGTGAATTCACAAACAGCTTAATGGTCAGTCTGACCCAGATGTGGATTCAGCAGCCAAGCAGAGGCACAGAATGGTTAAGCAAGAAAAAGCCCACTTTCTAAGGGTGGTATTTCCAAACTCATAAACTAAAAAACAACTTTACCAAAAGATGTTTTTTTTACATTGTGAGTTCAGGGACCCCAAACTCCATATCTTTATCTGTTTCTCCTAGAAAATTACACTTAAATGGTATTTTATAGCAATCCCCATGTTAACCTATGGGAGAGATAGGCCTTGCAATAGTGAAAAACAAATATGGCAGTATTTCACTATCAGGACATGTGAAACACACCAGTAGTTGTCCTACCTATTATATCTACTGCACCCTGCTCATGGGGCTACCTCAGGCTTACCTTAGGGGTGCCTTACATGTACTAAAGGGGGAGGTTTGGGCCTGGTAAGTTGTGCACTTGCCCGGTCGAACTCGCAGTTCCAAACTGCCCACACTGACACTTCAGTGGCAGGTCTGAGACATATTTACAGGGCTACTCATGTGGGTGGAATTCAGTGCTGCAGGCCCACTAGTAAGGTTTGATTTACAGACCCTGGGCACCTCTAGTGCACTTTACTAGGGACTTACTAGTAAATTAGATATGCCAGTCAGGGATAACCAATCACCAATACAATTGAGACAGAGAACATATGCACTTTAGTACTGGTTACGGGTGGTAGAATGCCCAGAGTACTAAAGCCAACAAAAACAGGTCAGAAATAAATAGGAGGAAGGAGACAAAATGTTTAGGCATGACCATGCAAAAAGGGCCAGGTCCAACACACAGGGACACCCATGTAAAATGTATGGGATGCCTCCTTGATACAAAGTAAAGCAAAGCAGCAGTTCATGCTGACTTTTTATTGCAAACCAACACAAATACCAATGTGCATTGGTTTGTAAATCCCCCAAAAGTATTTTGCATTGGGTCTGAGATAATAAAGCAAACCTGACACAAAACCTTTTTAATTCTGAGTCTTTGTGATCTAAGGACACTTGCTGCTATACACTCCAATATTGTACACTTCTGAAATTTACTTGAATGCTGAACAGATATTTTAGAATAACAGCTATGTTAATATTTCCTTTATACTGATTGAAGAGGACCATGGATTAGGATCTATGTGTTGTTCTCCCACAAGTTTTTTCTAATTGTCAATTCTCTTACACCATTGTATCTATCAGCAATCAGGTTAGGTGATAGGCATGTAGGGATTGGAAGAGCTGGAGAATGAGGCTGTGGAAGCTTAGATAGGTGGGATCAATAAAGTGCTAACCTCTGGGGAATGCACGCTTTCCCACTTCCTGGGTTAAACTCATTTCCAGGTCTGAAAGGGTAGAGCCGTATTTATACTCTATGAGACCTTTTCAATGGCAAGCAGTTGAGTGGTTGTATGGCTTTTACAATCCTCTCAATAATTTTCAACCATTGTGACACCCCTCTCTGTTGGTTTCCTTCAATCCCTTTTTTAAGCCTACTCCTTAGTAGTACCCTCTTGATTGTCTGACTTTTAAGCCCTGTTGCTTGAAGAGTCTTACTTGTGTGTGCCAAGCAGTATCCTGAGGGCTCCATTAGATTCCTGTTCAGCTCTGGGTTCACCATTGCATCATCCAATGCTGGAACTGTTAAGTCTCATTTTACTTATTACATGTATGTTAAATACATCTGGTATTTATACCAACCATCTCCACTGTGTCTTACTCCTGGTCAGATCTACACAAGATTCATACTAGCAAAGTAGAGTGGTGCTGTCCCTTGAAACAATAAAAGGGCCTGATTTAGAACTCAGCAGATGGGTTACTCTGCCAATAAGGTGAGGGATATCCTGTTCGCCAAAATCTAAATCCCATTATGTCCTAAGGGGCTTAGATTTCGGTGGACGGGATATCTGTCACCGTTGTGACAGAGTAACCCGTCCGCCAAGTTCTAAATCAGGCCCAAAGTCTGGAAGACTGAGCTCCAATTGTCAGGAATCCCCAAGGTGCCTCCTGCGTTATCTGTCAGAATCCCCAGGGATTAGGGTTAAATCATATCTCTGTTCTTGGATAAACCTTCATGTTTCTAAGTAAGCATAATGTGCTGTGTTACACAATTGGTTTTATCAACGCTTGTTTTACCAATGCTGGTTTGCTAATGTGACCAGGTGTAGCCATGTGCTTGTAATTGGGTGTGGTGACTCATCCACATGTGGAAACTCAACTGCTTTCCTGATTGGCCAGAAATAGCAGAGTGAAGCATGCCTCCCTGCTTGGCTTTGTTTTGCTTTCTGATCTCAGCCTCTGAGTTGGAAGTCCAGCCCCTGCTGTCATCCTCGTATTCAGGACTTTTGAAACACTTCTTTCCTTCGTTTCTGTACCAGCTGACACCAGGCATTCCTCCAGCACTCGGAAAAAGACTGCAGCTAAGTGACTAGTATTCTCCAGGGAGTTTGTTCTTTGAGCGATGCGCTTTCCTAGAACAGGACCTATTCAGATTTTGTCAGAGTGCTTATCTTGAAGAGACAAATGCATTTCTGAACATTCTATGTTATTTTTGTAGTTACTTGCCTAAATGTGCTTCAGGAAATCTGCTTGAGCTCAAGTACTACAAAAATTGACAGTGTAATTTTAAAAGAGCATTTATGTGACTTTTCTTTCTCTATTAACATAACTCTTGGATTTAAATTGTGTCATTCATGCCTGTGTTTCAGGTTTGAGGAATTCGATTTTGAAGGGTTTTTCACACACACACTGAAACCAAACCAAACTGTGCCACTCTAACTGTTTAAACCCAGAGTGGACATTTGTATTTCTTGGATTGTTTTTGTTCCTTTTAGTTTAACCCTATGCATGTGGGAAAGTTATCCATGATATAAATAATGCCCTCGTTTGTCTTTCTTGTGCATGATAAGTGCAACCACAGGGGTAATTGTAGTGTGCAACAGTGAATCTCTGTGAAGCCAGCCCTATTGTCGCAGTACTTATTGTTATGGTACTTAGTTTGGGTTTTTGGTAACGCAGTGTTAGTAATTGTGCCAACAGTTATTATTATCCAAGAGAAGTGCTGGAGCATCCCGGTGTTCTTCTACCGCTCCTGTGCCCATATCAGAAAGAGAGATTCAGTTTCAAGGAAGTTGAGTGCACTAACTCTACTATCACTCTGTCAACAACGACCTGCCCCCCGAAGATACAGGGTGCCTGGCTGGACCGGCAAGACGTGGCAGTGTTTTTTCTCTTTCTCTTCCACTCCTCCTTTCCTTTTGGGACACCTGCCGGGGTATCTGTGTCCACCAGGAAGTGCTGAGAGGTGTTCCAGGGGGTCGGGGGGCATACCATCGCCCCTGCAGACATCCTGCTTTTCAGGTAAGTGGCCCCGTCTCGACACCAATCCTGGACTTTTCTCTTAATTCCTAACCCTTGTTCTCACCCCGTTGCTGTGTCTGGTAATACCTATTATTCTGTCCACCAGTACACAGTGGGACAGAGCAGGTTTCTTTACAGTGACTTTCACTGGCATACTGGGTCACTGGGTTATCACCACACACCTCTAGAAGCACATTTGCATGAGCTTCTAACTGGCACCTTGAATCTGAATAGCTTCTTGATGAGAGGTATTGGGCCCCAGAGCTGAGACAATGGCCTTGGGTTCGGAGAGATGTCCTGTTCCTCTGACATCGTGATGATCATCTGGGCAGTGCTTAGTAACTTAATTATGTTCAAAGAGGCCTACCATGTCACAGGCAGATGTAGCTAACACCTGGGCCTACTTTGTCTTTTGTCTCTTTGGCCAGCCAAGTACCCCTTGGCACCCTCTTCACTGGACCTGGGGAGGACTGAAGAAGGACTGGATCTTCTGTTGCAATTTGTGAGGAGAACTCTAAGGACTGGACCTGCTCCAACTTGTACCCAAGGCAAAGAAGTGGATTAGAAGGGCAAGATGTCTGACCTTCTATTAAGCAACAGGGACACAAAAGCTGCAAGAAGCTCACTTTCCTGGAATGGCCCAGCTGACCATTTTTAATTGGACCTCCCCTGGACCCTGCTGGTGGATGCTGTTGGAGTGAGTACTACCCCCCAGTCGTGTTCCTGAAGTCACTGACCTGTTGGTTGGTGTTGTAGCATAGTCTGTTTGCCTAAACCTTAAACATTTGAGATAGAAACTCTTTGCTAACATTTTACAAGGAGATCCCTCAATGGCCTGGGACCATCCTGCCAGCCAATCCCCTGAAGGTGTATTTCCAGCGGGCCTGACTTTGTCACCACTCCTGATACATTCTCTTCTCAAAACCGGAATACGTGAACACCAAACCATCATCAGCTCCTAAATAGGGGTGTGTGGTGAACTATACGCAGCCGGCGGAGTTCGAGGAGTCTTTCCCACTCCGAGCTCCACAAGCAACAATGTCTTAAATACCAACGTTCCTTAGATGGTTATCTAGTTGAACCAATAAGGCAGAATGCATTAAACAAACACAATATTCTAAATAAGTAAAGAATGACAAATCCAGATATAATTGCTCAAATATTTACATTTGAAACTCAAGTGCTAATACAATATATAACTGATAATAGTAATGTCAAGTGGAGAACATATTTTTGAAACTAGACAATGTCATTTCTTCTTCATGATTTCAGACTACAAACATCTCAGTTGTGAAACTCAATAGCCAAAATGTAATCTATTGGACAATATACAATCAATTTTCAACTTGTGAATTCATCCTATTATTTGAAAACAACTAGTGCTGTTGGCAATTTAATATGGATTCTTTGCCCATGTTTGGATTCTCAGAAGATTATTACAAATTGATAGAATCACTGCTATTGACTAGTAGATCTCCCTCCCTATCAAAAATTGAAAGTGAAGGATGGGGAAACTGCTTAACCTGAAAAATAAAGCAAAGGGAACAGAATGTTATGCACAGTTCCTTTCGGAAAACATGTGTCCTGGAGGCATTCCTTTGGGCCTACAGGTCAGAAATAACCCTAGTTTATTTATTGAATTGAAGAAGTTCCTGTAGAAACTGGGCCAAGTGCAAATTGTTGGGCTGACATTTGGATGGTCCTAATTATCGAAACTGCTAGAGAAATCGTTGGCCATCTCCCACTGGACTCCTACCACTGTCCTCTCAAAGCTGATGCCTGGGTACTCAGAGTCCTTGGTGTCCTCTTCTGTGTCAGTTCTGGCAGTTTGTACTGTTGGGGTGCTAAGTGGGCCTGTTGGATGTCTGCTATTTCAATACTCCTCTTTGCGACTGGAGCTGGTGTCTGAAGGTTTACAAGGACTTCTTGAAAGGTCTCTTGGCTGATAGTTGCCAGCTGGCTATCCAGGTCATCAGGGTACTCCAGGACAAACAGATCCACAGGAGAGCCATCATCCTCTGCAATGAGATGGTGTAAAATCAGTCTATCTGTGTTGTGGCAGTTGAAAAGTCACTTTCGCTCATTGTCAGATTAGGGCCATATTTATGTAAAAGTGGTGAAGAGCGGTGCTGTGCAAAAATTGTCAGCTCACTGCATCACTTTGGTAACACAAGGATGTGCCATATGTAAGTGAATACGGGGCACCTCTGTTTTGTCCGCGTGTGTGAGAAAGTAGCCTCTTTCTAGCCTTGTTACCCCAACTTTTGGCCTGTTTGTGAGTATATGTCAGGTGTTTTCACTGTCTCACTGGGATCCTGCTAGCCAGGGCCCAGTGCTCATAGTGAAAACCCTATGTTTTCAGTATGTTTGATATGTGTCACTGGGACCCTGCTAGTCAGGACCCCAGTGCTCATAAGTTTGTGACCTATATGTATGTGTTCCCTGTGTGATGCCTAACTGTCTCACTGAGGCTCTGCTAACCAGACCCTCAGTGGTTATGCTCTCTCTTTACAAATTGTCACTAACAGGCTAGTGACCAATTTCAGCAATTCAGATTGGCATACTGGGACACCCTTATAATTCCCTAGTATATGGTACTGAGGTACCCAGGGTATTGGGGTTCCAGGAGATCCCTATGGGCTGCAGCATTTCTTGTGCCACCCATAGGGAGATCTGACAATTCTTACACAGGCCTGCCAGTGCAGCCTGAGTGAAATAACATCTACGTTATTTCACAGCCATTTACCACTGCACTTAAGTAACTTATAAGTCACCTATATGTCTAACCTTTACCTGGTAAAGGTTGGGTGCTAAGTTACTTAGGGGGTGATTCTAACCTTGGCGGACGGCGGAGGCCGTCCGCCAAGGTACCGCCGTGAAATGACCGCACCGCGGTCAAAAGACCGCGGCGGCCATTTAAACATTTCCTCTGGGCCGGCGGGCGCTCTCCGAAAGAGCGCCCGCCGGCCCAGAGGAAATGCCCCTGCAACGAGGACGCCGGCTCAGAATTGAGCGGCGTAGTTGCAGGGGTGCGACGGGTGCAGTTGCACCCGTCGCGTATTTCAGTGTCTGCAAGGCAGACACTGAAATACTTTGCGGGGCCCTCTTACGGGGGCCCCTGCCGTGCCCATGCCATTGGCATGGGCACGGCAGGGGCCCCCAGGGGCCCCGCGGCACCCCCTACCGCCATCCTTTTCATGGCGGGTTTCCCGCCATGAACAGGATGGCGGTAGGGGCTGTCAGAATCCTAATGGCGGCGGAGCGCGCTCCGCCGCCATGAAAGATTCCCCCGAGCAGCGGTAAGTCGGCGGAAGCCCGCCGACTTGCCGCTTCTGACCGCGGCTGAACCGCCGCGGTCAGAATGCTCGTGGGAGCACCGCCAGCCTGTTGGCGGTGCTCCCGTGGTCGGTGGCCCTGGCGGCCGGACCCCCTTAGTGTGTGGGCACCCTGGCACTAGCCAAGGTGCTCCCACATTATCCAGGGCAAATTCCCCAGACTTTGTGAGTGCGGGGACACCATTACACGCGTACACTATACATATGTCACGACATATGTATAGCGTCACAATGGTACCTCCGAACATGGACATGTAACATGTCTAAGATCATGGAATTGTCACCCCAATGCCATTCTGTCATTGGGGAGACAATTCCATGATCCCCTGAGTCTCTAGCTCAGACCCGGGTACTGCCAAACTACCTTTCCCGGCCTTTCCCGGGGTTTCACTGCAGCTGCTGCTGCTGCCAACACCTCAGACAGGTTTCTGCCCTCCTGGGGTCCAGCCAGGCTTGGCACAGGAAGGCAGAACAAAGGACTTCCTCAGAGAGAGGGTGTTACACCCTCTCCCTTTGGAAAAAGGTGTCAGGGCTGGAGAGGAGTAGCCTCCCCCAGCCTCTGGAAATGCTTTGATGGGCACAGATGGTGCCCATCTCTGCATAAGCCAGTCTGCACCGGTTCAGGGATCCCTCAGCCCTGCTCTGGCGCGAAACTGGACAAAGGAAAGGGGAGTGACCACTCCCCTGACCTGCACCTCCCCTGGGAGGTGCCCAGAGCTCCTCCAGTGTGCTCCAGACCTCTGCCATCTTGGAAACAGAGGTGCTGCTGGCACACTGGACTGCTCTGAGTGGCCAGTGCCAGCAGGTGACGTCAGAGACTCCTTCTGATAGGCTCCTTCAGGTGTTGCTAGCCTATCCTCTCTCCTAGGTAGCCAAACCTCCTTTTCTGGCTATTTAGGGTCTCTGCTTTGGGGAATTCCTTAGATAACGAATGCAAGAACTCATCAGAGTTACTCTGCATCTCTCTCTTCACCTTCTGCCAAGGAATCGACTGCTGACCGCGCTGGAAGCCTGCAAAACTGCAACAAAGTAGCAAATACGACTACTGCGACCTTGTAACACTGATCCTGCCGCCTTCTCGACTGTTTTCCTGGTGGTGCATGCTGTGGGGGTAGTCTGCCTCCTCTCTGCACTAGAAGCTCCGAAGAAATCTCCTGTGGGTCGACGGAATCTTCCCCCTGCAACCGCAGGCACCAAAGAACTGCATCACCGGTCCTCTGGGTCTCCTCTCAGCACGACGAGCGAGGTCCCTTGAACTCAGCAACTCTGTCCAAGTGACTCCCACAGTCCAGTGACTCTTCAGTCCAAGTTTGGTGGAGGTAAGTCCTTGCCTCCCCACGCTAGACTGCATTGCTGGGAACCGCGTGTTTTGCAGTTACTCCGGCTCCTGTGCACTCTTTCAGGATTTCCTTTGTGCACAGCCAAGCCTGGGTCCCCGGCACTCTAACCTGCAGTGCATGACCTCCTGAGTTGTCCTCCGGCGTCGTGGGACCCTCTTTTGTGACTTTGGGTGAGCTCCAGTCCACTCCACTTTGTAGTGCCTGTTCCAGCGCTTCTGTGGGTGCTGCTTGCTTCTGAGTGGGCTCTTTGTCTTGCTGGACACCCCCTCTGTCTCCTCACGCAATTGGCAACATCCTGGTCCCTCCTGGGCCACAGCAGCATCCAAAAACCCTAACCGCGACCCTTGCAGCTAGCAAGGCTTGTTTGCGGTCTTTCTGCACAGAAACACCTCTGCACGACTCTTTACTACGTGGGACATCCATCCTTCAAAGGGGAAGCTTCTAGCCCTTGTCGTTCTTGCAGAACCAAAGCTTCTACCATCCGGTGGCAGCTTCTTTGCACCCACAGCTGGCATTTCCTGGGCATCTGCCCACTCCCGACTTGATCGTGACTTTTGGACTTGGTCCCCTTGTTCCACAGGTACTCTCGTCAAGAAATCCATTGTTGTTGCATTGCTGGTGTTGGTGTTCCTTGCAGAATTCCCCTATCACGACTTCTGTGCTCTTTGGGGAACTTAGGTGCACTTTGCACCCACTTTTCAGTGTCTTGGGGTGGGCTATTTTTCTAACCCTCACTGTTTTCTTACAGTCCCAGCGACCCTCTGCAAGGTCACACAGGTTTGGGGTCCATTTGTGGTTCGCATTCCACTTCTAGAGTATATGGTTTGTGTTGCCCCTATCCCTATGTGCCCCCATTGCATTCTATTGTGACTATACATTGTTTGCACTGTTTTCTATTGCTATTACTGCATATTTATTACTCATACTGAGGGTACTCACTGAGATACTTTGGCATATTGTCATAAAAAAAGTACCTTTATTTTTAGTATATCTGTGTATTGTGTTTTCTTATGATATTGTGCTTATGACACTAGTGGTACTGTAGGAGCTTCACTCGTCTCCTAGTTCAGCCTAAGCTGCTCTGCTAAGCTACCTTTTCTATCAGCCTAAGCTGCTAGACACCCCTCTACACTAATAAGGGATACCTGGGCCTGGTGCAAGGTGTAAGTACCCCTTGGTACCCACTACAAGCCAGTCCAGCCTCCTACAGCGTGCTGGTGTAAAATTCAACTGCCAGCATCAACGCAGGAATCCTTGCACCATTGTGCAAGGATGTATGCGTTGAGAGGTATGATTGTTTATGTGCATGAAGGTGTCCCTTCCTGCACATTAACAATCACTAATGGTGCTTTGGCACTTCTCTGTGAGCTGTAGAATGCAGCACACACAGAAGAGCCAAAGCGTCACTTACATATGATTGTTTATATGCAGGAAGGAACACCTTCACGCACATAAACAATATTTTGTGGCATTTTGCTCTTCCTATGCATGCTGCAGAATGCAGCACACATTGGAAAAGCAGAAAAGGAGGCGGTATACATTTATTCCTCCTCGTTCCACTCTGCTTATGCCACCCCTGGTGCTTGCGTTAGAGTTTTGGCCCTGCCTCAAGTTGACAAAATTCCATTTACCTGACGCATCATCAAAATTTAATGGGAGTTGCTGTGGCACGCCCACAGCAGCACCCATTGCACCACCTTTCAGGCACAGTGGTGATAAGGAAGGGTCCATACTTAAAAGGTGACATTAAGCCTCCTTGTCAATACGGCACAGTGCTTAGCGTCACAGAAGCGTCACTGAAAATGATGTAGGTGGCACTAGGGGCCTATGATGCACCCCTTAGTTCCAAAGAATTGTTCCAGTACATCAGAGCTGCAGTCTACAGCCCTATGCCCCACCTGCATGTCACGTGAATGGAAGCCCAGTTAGCACAATTGGCTGCGTCATATCTTATAAGTATGTTGTCTATCCTTTTTGTGGCTTGACGCTGTCTTTTCATGTTCTACCCTCCCTTTGCATCCATTTGCATGGTGAGGCCTTGCAATGGGTGTTGCTGTGCTCATGCCACAGCACCACACATAGCAATTTTCACCTGTCACAGTCTTACATGTTTCACATACACCCATGCTGTGCTGAGACCTTGCACCACCCCAGGGATGGCATTACCGGGACACTATGCTCTTGTTGCCATTGATGGCTCCTCATGTTGTCTTTTGTGTTTGTGTCCTACATTGCATGGCACTCATGGACCTGGCAGAGTTCAGCTTCAACTCATGTCTGGGTAGGATGTTTGCCTTACTAAACACCTATGTCCTCCCCCTCAATGCAGCCCTCCTTGCACTATGATACATGAGCGCAGCATTGTGACAGTACAGCTCATTTGACACAAGCACAGGGTTGAACCCAGGGATGGGCAGTATGGGTATGACATTTCTGCTGTGTACATCATTGTGTATGTAACAGTGCCTGATGGTAAATGAGCCATACAACAGGAATTGTACTTAGGTCAGGGCCTGAAGCAAGTTCTCATTTCATGTGCATCAGTTCAAGGGGCACCTGCCTGTCATTGTGTATTTGATCACCCCCAAAAGCACAGGTGATAGTGGCAACTGTTGTCAATGTGTAATGCCCCATGGGCCAATGGCCTGGACATGGCAGGTTACCAGCAGCTTATAGACTGGCTGTGGCATCTCTCCTATGACATCAGAATAGTGATACCTTCAACACTACCCTCCAGGTCTGTTTCTGCATTTACAGCAGCCTTTGCATGGTGGTGTAACCCCCATGAAATGGGGGTTGATGATGTGGTGTGTCCCTGGGTGCCCCTGCACAGCCCAAGCACTTGGCATGGGCAGTGCAGAGGGTCCTATATTCACAGTCATACCCCATGTGTTTTATGTGTGTGTTTATTTCCCCATTCCATGTGTCTGACATAGTTGTGTCAGAGTAGTTGAGGGCTCAGCCGCGGTCAGAATGCCCTGCGGGGCACCGCCAGTCTGTTGGCGGTGCTCCCGCCGACCCCGGGGGTCGGAATGACCCCCTATATCTTTGTGAATATCAGCTCAGGGTTAATGAGGGAGACTGCAAGTATTGTGCTACCTGGGGACGATTTCCACAATATCAGGTTGAATGTCAGAAGTTGAAGTTTGTGCTGGTATGGAAAGATGAATGGTATTTATTTAGTATAAATAAAACTGAACTAGACTGTAGCAAAGTTGTTGAGAGTGGGCAGGACCCATTGGAAGAGCGGAAAATGAATTAATTAAAAAAGTTTCCTTTAGTTTCGTTAAGGCATTTTCAATTTAGATGTTGTAATGTCTGTTCTGTGTAGAGAGATAAGCTTTTTTTAATTTTATAACTCTGATTTGTAGAGAAATTTTTTCTCTGACCTATAGTTTCTGCATGAGGCACACCCAAATTGACATACTTCAAGTTTGAATTCTGAGAGGGAGTGAGTGAACTACAGATTTTATTTTGTTTAACATCATGCTGTCTGGCTATTAAAGGAGCTATTCTGTCAGTGATAAAGGAGGACCTGCTAGCATACCTAGAGTAATTTGTCAAGGGCAACTAAGTGTTGGAAGTTCCCAGTAGCCTGCACATCATTTCTCACTGTAACCTTTGCACCCGGGCAATATATATTGGGATATTTACTAGGACTTTTCAGGGTGAGATTATTTGCGATCTGAAAGTTCACTAAATGGTGATCAGCCCTGTTAGAAATGGGGTCTTTGGTTGACAGTCAGGTTACCTCCTGTTCAAGCAAGGACCTTCACTCTAGTCAGGGTAAAAGAGAATCACCCTCAGCTAACCCCTGCTTACCCCCTTGGTAGCTTGGCAGAGCAGTAGGCTTAACTTCAGAGTGCTAGGTGTAAAGTATTTGTACCAAAACCCCCCACAACATACATGCACCTTCACTCACCAACAAACACACGCATACACACACTCATACCCCCATTAATCCACGCATGCATACATCCATTCACACACACATCAACACACACTGACATACATACATGCACACATGCATGCACACAACATACACGCACTCACACATCCATACACGCATACACAGACAACACACATCTCACACCCGCATTCACGCATACACAGACATACACACACCTCCCCCCACACACACGCAACTCCCCCCACCCCTTTCCCCTGTTGGAGCACCCTACTTACCTGATGTCAGGGGGTCCTCCAGCAGGAGACGGGATGTGGCGCTGCTGCCAGAAGCAGCATCCACCAGCAGAACACTGCCAGGCCGTATCATGGGTCATGATATGGTCTGCGGCGATCTACTGGTGTGGCGCTGCTGCTGGCAGCAGCGCCACCTTACCGCCATCCACCGGCATGGCCGCAGCTGGATTTCTGCCATCCTTCTGGCGGAAATCCGGCTGCGGTCATAATATGGCTGATGGCTGGTAGCTGCGGCGATGGGCTTTTGGCGGCCGTTGCCGAGGCAGTAGGCGGTATATACCACCAATGTTATAATGAGGGCCTAAGTGTGAAGAAGTCCCAAAATGGGAGGAGAGCTTTCTAATTGAGAAAATGACTGAGCAACCTGTGGAGGTGGAGCTAAGCAGTTGTGCTTGCCTATCTCTATGGCAGGCTATGACTGCTCTAGGGGTGGTGGTCATTGCTGCTGGTTTTGTGCTCCTAATAGGATTTAAAGAGGTAGCACTAGAGCAGATTCAACAGAGGTATGATCTTCTGCTGTACCACTCTCCACACATTTCATCTCTGGTTCATCATCTTACCTACTCCCAAGGCTTTCAGGACCTTATGTTTTGCCTTTTTCTCATGTGGGGTCTCAGTTTGCTTCCAATCCATATCAAGATCATGGTAGAGGGGTTTGGAGAAGACAAGGGAGTGCTCTTTCCTTTACGTGTAGGTAATCGTGAAGATGATGCGTGTAATGGAAGAGCAGTCACAGCAACATCTTGCCCAGCAACAAGCTCAACTTCCTTCTGTTCTTCTAACTCTGGAAGATCAGTTGAAACAGACTTTGGTTGCTGCTGATTTTCTGTTGAGAAGGTTTTGCCTGCTGCTGAGACAAATCATTTTAAGACTGACTACTATCACCTATGACTGCAGTCACTTACTGCTGTGACATCTGCTTCCTGGTTTTGGTAGTGATACAGTTATTGATCCACGGGTGATCATCCTCCCACCCTCTTCTTTTCCAGAGGTGGGTGCACATGGTATGCAATGTTGCCAGAAACAGAAAGAATGCTGGATGTTAATGGTGATAACATACTTTTTATTGCCAGTTTCATTAAAGAATCTCCTTCTTTGGGAAATCTCTTCTTTACTTCTTGGTGGGTCAGTAGTACAAGCAGAAACACTTATCAGAGAGGTCTCTGTACTCTGTGTCAACTAATTTTCCGACTTCTCTCAGCCGGTATTGTTTCACACACCTGCAAGCAATAGGAAACGTGAAGGAAGAGAGTGAGACTTAGCAATTCTTGGCAATGCAATTTTTTCATCATCACCCTCATCATCATGACAATATTGTAAATATCTAATAATCAAAACAATATTTGGTGTCCCTTGAAGACTCATGAGCCATTATGAAAGATGGGGCAAAGCAGACAAAAGTGAATCAAATATAAAAATGCTAGGTGTTCTTTAAGGGGCTATGGGACCCCTATGCGAGGAGGCGGGAGAAGGCAACAATAAAACCGAAATATGAGAAAAAGGGAATAAATTATAAAAATGCCCCAAACACAAACAATCCAAGACAACAGTTAATGCTGCAGAATAAATACAATATTCAACTGTTAGACATGATTTCCTTGGCTTGGTACTCTCCTAACCTTTTTGCTTCCGGTTTTGCTGAGTTCATTTTTTGTTAGCTTTAGGACTCTATATACTTTACCACTGCTAACCAGTGCTAAAGTGCTTCTGATCTCTTGCTAAAACATGGTAATATTGGCCTCCACCTAATTGGCAGATTTCATTTACTTGTAAGCCCCTAGTAAATGTTACTACCTGTACCCAAGGCCTGTAAAATAAATGCTACTAGTAGGTCTACAGCACTCATTATACCACCCATTAAACTAGTACTGGAAAACATGCCACAGGTCTGCCACTGCAGCCGATAGTGCAGTTTTAAATTCAACCTGGAATGAAACTTTAGCCAGGCCCACACCTTCCTTTTTAATCATTATAAATCACCCCTAAGGTAAGCCCTAACCATCCAAGGTCCAAGGGCAAGGTGCATAATGATTAAAAAGTAGGACATGTGGGTTTAAGTTTTGCATGTCCTGGCAGAGAAAAACTCATAAAGTTGTTTTTTCACTGTTGTAAGGCCTATCTCTCCCATTGATTAACGCTGGCTTATCTCATTACATTTATTACATTTCATATGTGCTAACTTTAGGTTGGGAGCAGATACAAATGTGTTGTTTGGACTCAAATTAAATGTAATTTAAAATCCTCTTTAGATAATACAGTGCTAAGGACGTGCTGGACATGTTCTTAGCACTGACGCTCATTTGCTGAGGATGTGTCCAGCACGTCCTAGCATGCACCAATGGCAGAAGCATTGGGACTCCCCCCGTGGGACCCCCGGCCACATGGCCCCACCTGGGATGGCAGTGGAAGTGAGTGCTTCTGCTGCCACCCCCTCTCCCGGCAACGTCATTATAAGGAGCCAGAGCGTGCAGGAAGCCATTTGATTCTAGTGCATCATGGGCCAGGACTTATTACAGGTAGATCTGCTTGCTGGTGCAGGGACTGGGTTTGAAGAGGCACACATGGGAAAATAACTGGATTTTTCATTCCTTTCCTTCTCCTCTTCAGTGCATTACTGCTGCTGGATCATGGCAGGGGCTGTGAGCGTGCAGCAGGATTGGACCCACTAGTCACCAGGAGAATCAAAGGTCTTTGTGGTGCTGGGAAGGCCCCTTGGGCAAGGGCCGCTCCAAAAAATATATGGGCATGTTTTACTGTTTCTGCCCCCCTCACCCCAGGGGCAGATTAGGCATGTTTTTAGGATGCTCTTCCCCCCTGAGGGTGGAAAGCTACCAGATACCAGAGATTAGGGTGGATATGTTTTACAGAGAATGACATATTGGATAAGGGTTGCTCCCCCACAGGTACACAGTTGTCCTTTGTTTCTGCCCCCCAAGGGTTAGACTGACCATTTTTAGGGTGATCTGCTTCTGGGAAGGGGTGGAAATGCACTAGACACTAGGGATTTTAAATGTCTGCATGTTGGGGAGCAGCCCCATGGGCAAGGGTCACTTCCCAAAATATTTGGCTGTTTGTTTTGGCTGTTTCCACCCACTCAGGGCAAACTGGCCATTTTTTAGGCCAATCTGCCCCTGAGGGGGGGGGAAACCCACTACACACCAGTGATTTCACTTTACATGTATGCTAGGGCAGCCCCTTAGGAAAGAGTCGCTCCCCATCGTTGAGGGTATGTTTTAGCTGCTTTCCAACTACCCCACTCTGGGGGCATTTTTAGGATGAGCTTTCTGGGTGAAGGGGGAAAAAAACTAGACACCAAGGGAGAGCAGACTTTTCTTAGGACAATCTGCCATGGGGCTGAAAGCCTCTAGAGACAAGTGAATAATTTTCTGCGTGTGTGTTTGTGTGAGTGAGTGAGCTGTTGTTCAGTTGGTGGTTTGCATACACTGGCATTTGGATAGCTGTGTGTGAATGGCGATTGGCTGATGGTTTGTTTGAACTGTGCATATAGTGGAATTTGGCTAGTGGTGTGTGGCTGGCGTTTGGTTGATAGTTTTTTTGAACTGGTTTGTTTGCTAGTGGTGTGTGTGGACTAGCTTCTGGCTGGCAATGTGTGTGGTTGGCAGTTTGGATGGTTGTGTATGTGATCTGGTATTTGACGTGTGTTTGACTGGTGGTTGCAGATAGGGTCGTTCCCCTCTAGGGTAACACCTTCTTGTCTTTGCTTTGTGTCCCCCTTGGGGGCAGATTGGGCAATTGTGATACCAATTGGCTCCTGGGGGCAGACTACATAGTGTTTTCTAATGTTAACTGTTCAAGTTCTTGTCATAATTGGCATTTGTGAACTTAATGTATTATTTCTCCTGTCTATTGTAGTGCAAAGCTTTTGATTTCCTTGGTGGTGACTCCTGCTCGTAGTTTCAGCACTAGATTTGCAGTTTGTGCAGTTGCATATGTTTGCATGTGTTTGTTAAGGAAACTTTTTTGTAACGTTTATTTCAGTTAAGTATCATTGCCCTGCTTGAATGTTTTAATAATAATAATAATTGTAGTATATTTAGCTTATGGTTTTTTGTTTTAAATTCACATTTGGAATTGTGCAAAATGTGTCTTATCATGTGTATGATCTGTTTTTTTCCCCTTTCTAGTGATATATCTATGGTGCTTGCTGTGTCCACACAGAGTTGGTGCAGCTAATCCCCAGTTTAGCTGTCTGTGGCAAGTGAGAAGTAAATTTTTAGCATATCAAGTTCATTGTGTGGATTTCATTGATAGCGTTTTCCAGATCATATGTCAATTGTTATATTTATGGTTTGATACAGCTGGGTTTGTTGAGTTCTAATTTGACAAAGCACTGATTATTGTTGTCTTGTTTGTAGTGTTAGTTTCATAACCAAGCATTATGGCTTCTCACGAGCTAACCACCTAGCAGGTTGTAGGTCTGCTTTTTGAATTTGCCTCTGAACAGTACTCTGAAAGTGACTCTGCATCTGAGGCAGAGGACCAAGCTGAAGATTCTGTCAGTGCCTTTTCTGTGCTAGAGGAATCATCTGATGATGAATCCACTATTAGTGCTGATGAAGTGCTTCTTTTAGAGGATCACAGTGATTTATTGTTAGAAATGGGGTCTTTGGTTGGCAGTCAGGTTACCCCTTGTCTAAACAAGGACCCTCACTCTAGGCAGGGTAGGTCACACACAATCCAAATTAACCTGTGCCCACCCTCTGGTAGCTTGCCACTGAGCAGTCAGGCTTAACTTAGAAGGCAATGTGAAAAGTATTTGTGCAATAAATCATGCAATAACACAGTAGAACACCACAAAAATACACTACACAGTGTTTAGAAAAATATATAATATTTATCTGATAAGATGCTGGTCAAAACAATCAAGATGCAATAAGTATATGTTGAAATACCACTGTAAAAATGATATAAAGTGTATTTAGTCTCATAAAAGCAACACATGTCTCTTGCAAGCACAAGGTACCTGGTTTGCATTCAAATTCTCTGTAAGGGACTGCAGAGAAGGAGATGTGTGGAAAAAGGGGAGGTGTGCGTTGATTTCTCCGGTCGCACATGGCGATGCGTCGTTTAATTTCTATGCAGGGAAAACCTTGCATCGATTTCCGGCACTGGACTTGGATCCTCTTCAGGTTGCGGGGTTTTCGGACACCGCGGGGACGATGCGCTGAATTCCGGCACTTGCAGGTCAAAGTCACAGGGGCTGTGTCGATTCGGTGGGAGATGCATGGAAATTTTTACTACAAGGCAGGCGCTGTGTCGTTTCCTCTCAGGAAGTTGGGCTGCGTCGTTCAATCCAGTGGGCAGGGCATTGAATTTCTGGTCGCAAAGCTGGTGCTGCATCGATCTTCTCCTTGCGAAGTCGGGCTGCGTCATTCCGGTTTGGCGTGCAGTGATTTTCTCACCGCGATGCAGACTGTGCGTCTTTCCTTGCAGGCTGAGAGCCAATTTTCGCTGCACAAGCAGTTCTTTTGCAGGAATGAAGTCTCTCTGGTCCTGAGACTTCGGGGAACAGGAGGCAAGCTCTATCCAAGCCTTTGGAGAGCACTTCTTAGCACAGCCAGAGAGCAGCAAGGCAGGAGGGCATTAGCATGGCAGCAGTCCTTCTCAGAAAAGCAGTCCAGGTGAGTCCTTTGGGCAGCCAGGCAGTTCTTCTTGGCCGGTTGCAGGTTCTGGTTCAGGATTTCTTCTCCAGTGGTATCTTGTCCAGAAGTGTCTGAGTTGGTAGGGTCAGATACCCTGCTTACATACCCAAATGTGCCTTTGAAGTGGGGGAGGCTTCAAAGAGCGGCTTAGAAGTGCACAAGGTCCCCTTTCAGTTCCATCCTGTCTACAGGGTCCCAGTAGGGGGTGTGGCAGTCCTTTGTGTGAGGGCAGGCTACTTTCCTTTGATATGTAAGTGTCAGGCCCTCCACCCTCCCAGCCCAGGAAGACCCATTCAATATGCAGATGTATGCAAGTGTGACTAAGCATCCTGTGTTTGGGGTTTATCAGAGTGAATGGACAAGGGAGCTGTCAACTAACCCAGCCAGACGTGGTTTGTAAGGCGCAGAAGGATTTAAGTGCAGAGAAATGCTCACTTTCTAAAAGTGCCATTTCTAACATATTAAATCCAACTTCACTAGTCTGCAGGATCTTGTATTACCATTCTGGCCATACTAAATATGACCTTGTTACTCCTTTCAGATCAGAATCTACCACTCAAACAGTATATGAGGGTAGCCCTAATGTTAGCCTATTAAAGGAGCAGGTCTCACAGCAGTGTAAAATGAATTTAGGGGTTTTACACTACCAGGACATGTAAACTACACAGGTACATGTTCTGCCTTTTGTCTACACAGCACCCTGCCCTATGGGTTACTTAGGGCTACCTTAGGGGTGACCGCTATGTACAAAAAGGGGACGTTTAGGCTTGGCAAGTCGAAGTGGCAGTGAAACTGCAGACATAGGCCTTGCGATGGCAGGCCTGAGATATGGTTAGGGGGCTACCTAAGTGGGTGGCACAATCAGTGCTGCAGACCCACTAGTAGCATTTAATCTACAGACCCTGGACACATATTGTGCACTTTACTATGGACATATAAGTAAATTAAATAAGCCAATTGGGTATGATCCAATGTCACCATGTTTTAAGGGAGAGAGCATATGCACTTTAGCACTGGTTAGCAGTGGTAAAGTGTGCAGAGTCCTAAAACCAGCAAAATCAGTGTCCATAAAGTGGAGGGAGGCAGGAAAAAGTTCGTGGTGACCACCTTAAGGCTGTCAGGTCTAACATGTGTCCCCCCTAGCTGAAAGTGGGGAGAGCTACCCAACCACCTGGGAGCTCTCATCGCTAAGGCGGAAATATCTGGAGAGACCATCAGCATTGGCGTGGTCAATCCCCAGGCGATGCTCCACCGTAAAGTCCATACCCTATAGGGAAATGGACCACCACAAGCCATGAGCCATCTGTGGGGCCTGTGGTCTGTCTGAACCCCGAAGTGAGTCCCAAATAGGTATGGTCTCAGCGTCTTCAGTCCCCAGACCACAGCAAATGCTTCTCTCTCAATAGCACGTCACCTCTGTTCCCGTGGTAATAGTGTCCTGCTAATAAAGTCTACTGGTTGTTCTAGGCCCTCCTTATTTAGCTGTTATAGAACAGCCCCTATGCCATGCTCTGAAGCATCTGTCTGCACAATAAATTCCTGGGAGTAGTTGGGGCCTTGAGCACAGGGGCCATGCACATTGCTTCCTCCAGGGAGTCAAAGGCTTTCTGACAAGCATCAGTCCAATTCACCAACTTAGGTTGCTTTTTGGAAGTAACTTCTGTCAAGGGTGACACAGTGGTTCCATAGCCCTTGACAAATCCATGGTAATATCCTGTCAGGCCTTATAAGGCGCTCACCTCTGTTTGTGTTCTAAGAAGTTGCCAGGCCTTGATAGTTTCAATCTTGGCCTGGAGGGGCTGCACCTTACCACCACCTTCTAGGTGTCCCAAGTACACCACGGAACCCTGCCCAATCTTGCACTTACTGGTCTTGATGATCAGGCTTGCCTGTTGCAGGGCCTGAAGCACCTCCTTGAGGTGGAGCAGGTGTTCCACCCAGCTGGAACTGTAGAAGGCTATGTCGTCTAGGTAGGATGCGCAGAAGGGATCCTTGCCAGCTAGGACCCCGTTAACCAACCGTTGGAAGGTAGCGGGCATTTTTCAATCTAAAGAGCATTATTTTGAACTGATAATGGCCCTCAGGAGTGGAGAAAGCTGATCTCTCTTGAGCCCCTTTTGTCAATGCGATCTGCCAGTACCCTGATGTGAGGTCAAAGGCAATAAGGAACTTGGCAGCACGAGTCTGTCTATGAGCTCATCAGCTCTGGGGATAGGGTGAGCCTCTGTCTTTGTGACTTAGTTGAGACCCAGGTAGTCCACGCAGAACCTAAGTTCTGGCTTTGCACCGGGAGCAGCAGCCTTGGGAGCCTACACCACTGGGCTGGACCAGGGACTGCTGGACTTCTCTATCATCCCAAGAGCCAGCATCTTGGAAACTTCATCCTTGATACAGGACCTCCCTTTGTCTGACACCCTGTAAATTGTATTCTTTACAGGTGAACTGTCTCCTGTGTCAATGTCATGGACACACAAGTGTGTGAGTCCAGGAGGGAGGGAGAACAGGGAGGAGAACTGCTCCAACAACTTGTAGCAGTCTCCCCTCTGATCTAGAGTCAGGGAGTCAGAGAGATTGACACCTTCCACTGACCCATCACCTTCTTTGGCAGAGAGGAGGTCGGGGAGAGGCTCACTCTCCTCTTCCATGCCCTCATCTGTCACAAGGAGCATACTGACCTCAGACATCTCAAAGGGCCAGATGTATGAAGAAATGGCCTTGCGAATCGCAAATCGCGATTTTTAAGAAATCGCTATTTCCGAGTCGCAATAGGCCATGTATCATAATTGCGATTCGGAAATAGCGATTTCTTAAAAATCGCTATTTGTGGTTTGCGAGGCCCAGTTACCGAATTGCAATTTGCATTTTCGGAAATTGCGATTCGGTAATTGAAAATCGCAAATTGCGAGAAATTGCGAGAAAGCACACCTGGAGGAGCCTGATGACATCACAAGCAGGAAGTGAGTCATCCCAGGCAGTTTCAGGTGCCACACCCAAACCAGCACTCAGAGAGAGTCAGCCCAGCCACACTGAGTATGTCTCTGGAGAAGGCAGCAGCACAGCACAAACATGGACACCTCTGCCCCGGAAAAGGAGAAGGGAGAAAGAAAGCGTAAGCTGAAATTTAGCGAGCAAGAGCTGGAGGTGCTGACAGAGGAGGTGGTCAGAAGCCATGACCGGCTTTTAGGCAAAAGCTCACTCCAGGTGCCTGAGAGTGAGAAAAGGAGACTCTGGGCAGACATCCAAACAAAGATCTGCGCTGTTGGAGTGGCACAGCGCTCGGTAGAAGAAATTAAGAAGAGATGGTACAACCTGCGGTCCCGTGCGAAGGAGAGGGTGGCAAGACGACTGCAGGAGGCCAGGAGCACAGGAGGCGGACCACCCACAGAGACACCCTCCACCCCAAAAGAGGACCTAGTGGAGTCCACACTCTTCCTGGAAGCAGTCAGTGGGGTCACAGAGATTGACACCTCCGGCACACCACGTACCAGCAAAGGTAAGTGCTATATTGAATAGTAACCCCATATGTGTATGCACAAAAGCTCCTTAGGAATTAGCAAGTAATGTAAAATATTGTGAGAAGTAGTCCATTCCACATCTTAGAAGCAGCACAACAATGCCTTGTGGGAGTAGTAGTCCACAACCCAGACCTGAAAGTAGCACATACAATGTAATTAAGTAGAGCGACACACAGAAGAACACAACACCCACAACACAGTGAAGAGAAGTACCTGTACCTTTATTACCATTGTGTGACCTTAATTGTAACAAATATAACTGACATGCTGCATATTGTTGTTGCAGGTGGGCCAGGTCCAGCAGCCACAGCATGTGCCAGTTTAGGGGAGACTGACACCCATCCTGCCTCAGACTCCAATACGAGTGGGTCTCTGAACATTGTGCCACTCCGACGCAGGCCTAGGGCACTGCCACTGCCAGAACTCAGTCAGGACTCCGATGAGCAGTAGGAAGGCCCACAAACACCATCCCCAACTGGCAGATGCACCCAGATGCATCAGACCAGCAGCAGACCACAGCACCCCGCAGGATGGCTCCATATGCAGGTGCACAGGCGTGTGAGGCAGGTGAGGGAACCTCCTTCTTTGGTGGCCTGGAATTGGCTATGTTGCAGCAGCAGCGCCTGCAGAATAAAAAGATCACTGCATTACAAAGACAGATGCAGCAACATAATGCCAACAGGGGGGGCCTGCATCGCCAGCTGGAGTGCCTGAATTCAAACATTGAGCAGCTGCATGAGGGACAGGTCCAGGCATCGCAGGACACAAGGGAGCTCACCTCTGCTGTGAAGGAACTATGTCAGGAGCTGCGCCATGACAGGGTGAGCCACCGCAGGCAGGAGCGACGCTTCATGAGCATGTTTGGGGCATTTTGTCACTCTGTGACTAGGCTGGCTAATTCCACCTCCCTGATTTCACGTCGTGCAGTGGCTGCACAGGTTGAGGCAGCACACAGCAGCAGTGATGTGGCTCAAAGACTGGTCCAAATCACCAATGTGATTGACAACATCATGGGAAACAGGTCAGCCACACCTAGCGAGCTTGGACAGGGGGACACGGAGGACACATCCAGCCTCAGCAGCCTAGCTGTGCCCGCAATGGACACCAGAGGGCACAGTGCCAGGCACAGCACTGCCACAGAGGCAGACAATTGAGGTGCCAGTGAGGCAACTGGGCACTCGAGTGGCGTGAGTGGCCGAAAGAAGTGACTGTACTGGCCACAGGGGTAATGAGTACACTATGAAGGAATAGTGCTTTACTGTGAACTGCTATTGTTTTTTTTTTTTTAAATCACTTTTGTTGATATTCGTTGGACTAACATTACCTGACATTAAGGTAATCAATTTACTCACTACAGGTACATTTGTCAGTGGATTTGTGTTTACATACTTACATCTGAAATTGTTGTGTGTGATGTCAGCACGCCTTTGCCTTCCCTCTGCTGCACTAGTCCTGTCTGCTGGCTGTAGGGGTGGTATGGGATCATCATCCTCATCTGAGTCTGGCTCCGATATTTCCACAGGTATGCCCCTGGTGGTAGCTATATTGTGCAAGATTGCACAAGTAGCCACTATTCTACATGTTGTCTCTGGGCTGTACTGTAGTGCCCCTCCACTTTTGTGGAGGCACCGGAAGTGACTCTTCATCAGGCCAAAGGTGCGCTCCACCACGTTGCGGGTCGCCCGGTGTGCTGCATTGTATCTCCGTTCAGCAGGTGTAGTTGGATTTAGGTAGGGCGTCATCATGTAGGTGCGCACTGCGTAGGCACTGTCTCCTGGAAGGGATAGAGGGTATATTGAGTAACTGAGCCATCTGACATCAGCACGCCAACAATGCGCCAGTGTACAGAGGGACAATACCTATTGGATATCCTTCTCCAAACTCCCCAGCTAGCAGTCTTGTGTGAATGCCGCTATGGCGAAAGATGTACGAATCATGTGTGCTCCCTGGGTACCTGGCCGCGAGATCAGTTATGATATAAGAGGCATTGCATATCACCTGTATATTCATGGAATGTTGGTATTTCCGGTTGCGGTACACATACTCTGTGGCTGATGGTGGACAGATTGCAACATGTGTCCCATCTATGGCACCTAGGACATGGGGGAACTGTGCTATCTGGTAAAAATCGATTTTTGTCTGCTGTATTTCCTGTGGGGTGTGGGGGAATTTGATGTACTGGTGTATCCTGCTCAGCATGGCATTAATAAATGCATTGAAAAATCTAGAGAGGGTACTCTGTAAGACCCCTCCAGCTGCTGCTATGACCCCTTGATAGCTCCCTGAGGTGAGTAGGTGGAGGGAGCATAATACCTGCACATGGGTGGGGATACTATGAGTCCTATGTGTTCTGCGCTGCAGTATGGGTTGTAGCTCAGTTATCAGGTCAAGTATCATGGCTGAGTTCAACCTATACCTCTCAAATATTTCCTCCTCTGTCTGGTCAAAAAGTGTAATGCACACTCTGAAAATGCGCTCCTGTCTCCTCCTGTCTCCTCCTCAAACCTGCCAACATCCTCACCCTCCTCGCCATGACGTAGAGTGCAGCCATTGTGGAAAAGAGTCTGAGGCATTCTGGGCCTCTTTATATAGGTTTCACCTGGTTACCACCTGGTTTTACTTAGTGGTATTTTGCATGTGCAAAATGCCATTCTGCGAAAAATCGCAATTTGCGATTTTTTGGTGCATCAAATTGCGACTTGGATTTTGTGAATCGCATTGTGCGCCTCACAATTTCTTACTGAAAATACAGAATCGCAAAATGCGACTCGCAAAAACAGGTCGCTACGCAAAAAATTGAAATTTTTGCGATTTCTTATTTTTGGTCTGTGAATGCCTTTCGTGTATCGCAGACCATGTTTTTGCATTCGCAAACAGCCAAATTTTGCGATTCGAACAGTTTGTCACTGCAAAAACATTTCATACATCTGGCCCAAAATTAGGCTTCAGTCAGTTGTCGTGAAGAACTTTAGGGGGTGTTTTGGAGTCTTGAGGTCCACTAGTTAAGTGGCCTCCCCTTCCACTCCGTAATTTCAAATGGGCCAGTCCAGCGGTCCTGGGGAGCTCTAGGCTCTACTGGCTCCATCTCCAAAACTTTGTCGCCAGGTGAAAATTCAACCAGAGTGGCCTTCCGGGCATACCACTCCTTCATCACCCCTTGACTGGCCCCGAGGTTGCTCTTGCCTTGCTTCCAGAAGCACTGTGACT
The DNA here is from genome assembly GCF_031143425.1 of Pleurodeles waltl. NCBI lineage: Eukaryota > Metazoa > Chordata > Amphibia > Caudata > Salamandridae > Pleurodeles > Pleurodeles waltl. The sequence goes on along the minus strand of NC_090436.1, from coordinate 117,966,316 downwards.
GGTTGCGGAGGGCCAGCATGTAACTGCCCACATCCTGGGGAGGTTTCTTTGGAGCTTTCTCCCATCCCATCCCTCTTTTACTATTGTAAGGAAATGCCTCCTTGGCATGGTTACCCCCTTACTTTTTGCCTTAGTTTGATGCCAGTTATGATTGAAAGTGTGCTGGGACCCTGCTAACCAGGCCCCATCACCAGTGTTCTTTCCCTAAACTGTACCTTTGTTCACACAATTGGCACACCCTGGCACACAGATCAGTCCCTTTTAAATGGTACCCCTGGTACCAAGGGCCCTGATGCCAGGGAAGGTCTCTAAGGGCTGCAGCATGTCTTATGCCACCCTGTGAACCCCTCACTCAGCACATGCACACTGCCTCACAGCTTGTGTGTGCTGGTGGGTAGAAAATGACCAAGTCGACATGGCACTCCCCTCAGAGCGCCATGCCCACCTCACACTGCCTGTGGCATAGGTAAGTCACCCCTCTAGCAGGCCTTACAGCCCTAAAGCAGGGTGCACTATACCACAGATGAGGGCATATGTGCATGAGCACTATGCCCCTACAGTGTCTAGGCAAAACCTTAGACATTGTAAGTGCAGGGTAGCCATAAAGAGTATATGGTCTGGGAGTTCTTCAAACACAAACTCCACAGCTCCATAATGGCTACACTGAAATCTGGGAAGTTTGGTATCAAACTTCTCAGCACAATAAATGCATACTGATCCCAGTTGGAATTTATTGTAAAATGCACCCAGAGGGCATCTTAGAGATACCCCCTGAATACCAGTCTGACTCCTAGTGCTAGGATGACAAGTTTCTGCCAGCCTGCCACAACCAGATGAGTTTCTGGCAACATGGGGAGAGTGCCTTTGTCACTCTGTGGCCAGGAACAAAGCCTGTACTGGGTGGAGCTGCTTCTCACCTCCCCCTGCAGGAACTGTAACACCTGGCGGTGAGCCTCAAAGGCTCATGCCTTTTGTTACAGCACCCCAGGGCATCCCAGCTAGTTGAGATGCCCGCCCCTCTGGCCACTGCCCCCACTTTTGGTGGCAAGTCTGGAGGTGATAATGAGAAAAGCAAGGAGGAGTCACCCACCAGTCAGGACAGCCCCTAAGGTGTCCTGAGGTGAGGTGACCCCTGCCTTTAGAAATCCTCCATCTTGAGATTGGAGGATTTCCCTAATAGGATTAGGGATGTGCCCCCCTCCCCTCAGGGAGGAGGCACAAAGAGGGTGTAGCCACCCTCCAGGACAGTAGCCATTGGCTACTGCCCTCCTGACCTAAACACACCCCTAAATGTAGGTTTAGGGGCGACCCAGAACCCGGGAAATCAGATTCCTGCAATCTACACAAAAAAGCAGGACTGCTGACCTGAATGCCCTGCAGAGACGACGGAGACGACAACTGACTTGGCCCCAGCCCTACCAGCTTGTCTCCAGACTCAAAGAACCTGCAAAGCGATGCATCCGACAGGGACCAGCGACCTCAGAAGCCTCAGAGGACTGCCCTGAACCTGAAAGACCAAGAAACTCCAGATAACAGGGGCACTGTTCAAAAACAGCAACAACTTTGCAACTTTTTTGCAACTTTTAAAGAACTCACTCTTTCCGCCGGAAGCGTGAGACTTCACACTCTGCACCCGACGCCCCCGGCTCGAGCTCCAGAGAACTAACACCACAGAGAGGAGTCCACTTTGACTGCAACTACATGAGTAACCTGAGACGACGCCCCTATGCCCCCACAGCGACGCATGCAGAGAGGATCCAGAGGCTCCCCCTGACCGTGACTACCTGGAAGAAAGAACCTGCCGCCTGGAACAAGCACTGCACCCGCAGCCCCAGGACCAAAAGGGACCGAACTCCAGTGCAGGAGTGACCATCAGGTGACCCAATGCCTAGCCCAGTCGGTGGCTGGCCAGAGAAGCCCCCCTGTGCCCTGCCTGCACCGCTAGAGTGACCCCCAGGTCCCTTTATTGACTTCTATTGAAAACCCGACACCTGCTAAGCACACTGCAAGCGGCCGCCCCTGTGCCAATGAGGGTGTGTTTTGTGTGCCTACTTGTGTCTCCCCCAGTGCTCTACAAAACCCCCCACGTCTGCCCCCCACGTCTGTTGGCAGACTGGAACCGGAGCACCCCTGTTCTCCATAGGAGCCTATGTGTTTTGGGCCCTCCTTTGACCTCTGCACCTGACCGGCCCTGTGTTGCTGAGGTGTTGATTTTGGGGTTGCCTTGAACCCCCAACGGTAGGCTGCCTATGCCCAGGAAACTGAACTTGTAAGTGCTTTACTTACCTGAGAAACTAACCAATACTTACCTCCCCCAGGAACTGTTGATTTCTGCAGTGTCCACTTTTAAAATAGCTTATTGACATTTTAACCTATACTGTGTATGTTACTTCTCTAATTCAAAGTTCCTTACTTACCTATGTAGAGCACCTTGCATTTTATGTGTTTACTTCAAATCTTGAATCTTGTGGTTCTAAAATAAATTAAGAAAATATATTTTTCTATATAAAAACTACTGGCCTGGAGTTAAGTCTTTGAGTGTGTGTTCCTCATTTATTGTCTGAGTGTGTACAACAAATGCTTAACAGTACCCTCTGATAAGCCTACTGCTCGACCACACTACCACAAAATAGAGCATTAGAATTATCGAATTTTGCCACAATCAACCTCTAAGGGGAACCCTTGGACTCTGTGAACACTATCTCTAACTTTGAGATAGTTTATACAGAGCCAATTTCCTACAACTATGCCTAGTTGTCCCCAGACAGGGTGACCATAGAGAAGTTCAAAGCTTTTGAACCCCACCCCTTTCTGGGGTACCTCCCTCTAAGCAAAGAGAAGGCATGGCAAGAGGACGTCCCACTTCCACCTCATGGCCTCAGGTAGGCCAGTGATCATGCCTTTTAGGGTCTTATTGAATCTCTCCTCAAGCCCATTGGATCGAGGATGGTAAGGGGTGGTAAACCGGTAGGATACCCCACACTCATCCCATATGGACTTCATGTACGCTGACATGAAGTTTGTGCCTCTGTCAGACATAACCTCCTTTCGGAACCCCACACGGGTAAATGTTCCCATCAGAGCAATGTTTACCACCGGTGCAGTCACTGTACTCAGAGGGATTGTCTCTGGGTAGTGGGTGGCATGGTCTACCAAAACCAATATAAACCTGTTGCCTAGGGTGGTTTTGGGGTCCAAGGGACCAATAACATCGATGCCCCCCCTTTGAAAGGGGGTGCCAATGACGGGAAGTGGGATCAGGGGGGCCTTAAGCGTTTTTTCTGTTTTCCCACTAGCCTGGCAGGTGGGGCAGGCCCTACAGAAGTTATCTGAGGCTTCTCACATTCTAGGCCAATGGAAGTGGGTGACAAGCCTGGCAAAGGTCTTGTCTTGTCCAAAATATCCTGCAAGGAGGATGTCGTGAGCCAGGCCCAGTAGCAAGACACAGTAACATTAGGGGACCACCAGCACATGTGCTGCCCCAATGGCCGGAGCCTTAGGCTCACTGTAGAGGAGATCATTCTCCCAGTATATATGGTGATCGCCAGAGGCTACACCTGCTGCTTGGGCTGAGGCCTGTTGCTTCAGACTCTCAAGAGTGGGGCACTCCTTCTGCACTTTGCAGAATTCCTTCCTCGTTGGCCCACCCTCTACTTGCCAACCAGCAAGTTCAGGCAGGTTACCCAGGTCGGCAATATCCTCCCCCAGTTGGCTCAGGGGCCTCCTCCTCTGAGACCCTGTCCACCACTGTGGGAATTTTTGGGACTGGTTTCCCGTGTCCCTTGCCCTTCCTCTGTGCAGCTGTCTGGGCCATTGCTCCAGGCTCCAGATGCCCTTTACTCCCTTTCCGGGCAGCCATGGAACTTGTGGTCATGCAGACCCACTCAGGTAAACCTAACATCTCCACGTGGGATCTAAGCTCTATCTCCTTCCAGGCAGTATGCTCAAGATCATTGCCTGACAGACACTCTACAGGCATAGCAGGATTTACAGCTACCTTTAGAGTATCAGAGACCTCCCCCACACTCAAAGGGAACCAGAGCCACTGGTAGGTGACTCGCACGATTGTCATCAACTATGACCTGGTGGAATGTATGAGGGATGATCTGCTCTGCTGACACCAGCTGACTCTTGACAGTAGTTATACTGGCTCCTGTGTCACACAGAGCCTCTACCCTTTGCCCATCAATGGTGGCCCACTGCCGATACTGCCTATACTATTGGCAGGCATGTGGGCTTTTCCTTATCTCCCTGGAAGACTAGTGACACCTCTATCTGCTCCCCAAAGCTAACTGGGACTGTCTCACTCCAAGCACTAAATTAGCCAACCTGGGTGTCTGCCCTCCAGGGGGGGACTGTGCCCTCTTGGGACACTGGGAGTCGCCCTCAGACTACTAAGCATTTGGAGATACATTTCCCTTGCTTTTTATCAAAGTATCCTGGCTTTTTCTCAAATGCAGGTTGGGACTGGGTACCACCACCCTCCTGGGAATTGTTTTGGGGGCCTTTGTAGAACTCCTTATGTGTAAGTTTCCCCCCCTCTCTGTCTTCTATTAGGAACCCTGGCCACCTTTGTTGATGTCCCCCCCAGGTGCCTTTTTGGACACTATGGTGCTAACCCAGAGGTCCGACCTCCCCAGCAAGCTTCCTAGGATCAGTCAGCTTACTGTCTACTATGTGCCAGCACAACTCTGTAAAACAAATACTGAGCATATGCTCTCTGAGAATCAAATCATATAATCCTTTGTAATCATTTACTTTGCTGCCCCGCACCCATCCATTCAGTGCCATATTGGAGAAATCAAAACAGTCTACCCAAGTTTGTGTAGAAAGTTTGGTGCTGTCCCTAAACCTAGACAGTATTTCTCAGGAGTCAGCCCAAAAATGACAAGTAAAGCGGCTTTCATGGGTGTATTTACATTCTGATCTCTTGGATCTAGTGTGAGAGATGTGTCCCTCCCCACTACTGGTACATAAAACCACAAGACCACCCACCATTGATCCTCAGAGACCCCATGAGCCCTTAGTGCAACTTCATAAGCAGCCAACCACTTATCAATGTCATCTTCCACCACATAACTTGGCACTACACTTTTGGGTATACAAACCTTCCTTTTCACAACAGGTCCTGCATGTATGCTGCCACCATAACTGCTGGACTCAGACTGTCTTGCCTTGATATCCAACTCCTTGAGACTCAGTTCATGAGCCAACAAAAGTTTATTTTCAGCCAAGGCTCTCTCAGCTGCTGCCTCTGCTCTGTCAGCTTAAATTTTTTACTTTTCCATTTGTAGTTTGAACTCTCCCTCCTCCGCGGTCAGGCCATGGCTAGAGACACTGCTCCCTGGTCTCATAGGGGCACAAATCCAGGGGTAACATCCCACACTAGTGGCAATAAATCCTCTGAGGGGCCATCCTCTGATTCCTCCTCCTCAACATCCTCCTCTGAATGGGCTCCTGCCCAGGCCTTCAGCGCTATTTGGAATTCCTCCTTTCCGGAGGCATTTTGGGTAGGTACACCCATATCCTTGCAGAACCCCTTCAGTTGTATAAAAGTGTATGTCGCCAGCATGGCTAGGTCAAAATCTTCATGTCCTGCTTGAGACCCAGCCAGAGACATGTTGAGTGAGGATTTAGTTAAAAATGTCAGGCAGAAAACGAAATTGCAGAAAAAGATAAAAAATCCAGTTGACCTTTATCTGTGGGCAGGTAGTAAACACTTAGCTATTGTATGTCACTGCACAAATACAAGTCCTATCACCACCGTTGATCACCAATGTTAGAAATGGGGCCTTTGGTTGGCAGTCAGATTACCCCCTGTCCAAGCAAGGACCCTCACTCTAGTCAGGGTAAGTCACACACAATCCAAATTATCCTGTGCCAACCCTCTGGTAGCTTGGCATTGAGCAGTCATGCTTAACTTAGAAGGCAATGTGTAAAGTTTTTGTACAATAATTCAAGCATTAACACAGTAGAACACTACAAAAATACACCGCACAGTGTTTAGAAAAATATATAATATTTATCTGATAAGATGCAGGTCAAAATGATCAAGATGCAATAAGTATATGTTGAAATATCACTGTAAAATTGATATAAAGTGTCTTTAGTCTCTTAAAAGCAACAAATGTCTCTTGCAAGCACAAGATTCTTGCTTTGCATTCAAATTCTCTCAAGTGACCGCAGAGGAGAAGATGCGTGGAAAACAGAGAGGTGTGCGTCAATTTCTCTGGCCCCACACGGCGATGCCTCGTTCATTTTCCACGCAGGAAAAACCTTGCATCAATTTCCGGCTCACGGACTTGGATCCTCTATGGGTTGCAGGGTTTTCGGACACCCCAGGGATGATGCGTTGAAATCTGGTGCTTGCAGGACAAAGTCACAGAGGCTGCGTCGATCTGGGGGGCGATGCATGGAAATTGTTACCACATCTCAGACGCTGAGTCGTTTCCTCTCAGGAAGTCGGGCTGCATTGTTCCAGCTTGGCTTTACATCCATCCAGTGGGCTGGTTGTCGAGTTTCCAGTTGCAACACTGTCGCTGCATCGATCTTCTCCTTGCGAAGTCGGGCTACGTCATTCCGGTTCGGCGTGCAGTGATGTTCGACCCCGATGCAGGCTGTGCGTCATTTCTAGCAGGCTGTGCATCGAGTTTCAACACACAAGGAGTTCTTTTGCAGGAATGAAGTGCTTTTGGTCCTGAGACATCAAGGAACAGGAGGCAATCTCCATCCATGCCCTTGGAGAGCACTTCTCAGCACATTCAGAGAGCAGCAAGGCAGCAGGGCAACAACAAGGCAGCAGTCATTCTCAGAAAAGCAGTCCAGGTGAGTCCTTTGGGAAGCCAGGGAGTTCTTCTTGGCAGGTTGCAAAATAACATTTTTCAAAGTACTGCTTTAAACTTACTTGATTTTTTTAAAACATTCAGAAAGTCTAAAAGGTGTGGAACCAGCAGAGACTGCAGACAAAAATAGAGTGATGCTTTCCCTCCAAAATCCAAAACCCAAAAGACCAAGGGCTGAGCACAGCTGATGGAGGCGCCTATAGGACAGTAAAAGGAAGTTGATACTATATGCAAGATAGCTCCCTACTATGGTGTTTACCCCTGTAATAAAAACATCTTGGTGTTGAGTAAAAATGCTGCTTGCATTCATTCAGGTTGATGTCATTATTCTTGTGCTCTTGTGTTAGGATTTTTTACGGAACGCACTTTCCTTGTTATATCACATGGCATAATGGCATAATCTTGGGCATTACATGTAATTATTATTACGTGAAATGCATAAGGCCAATGCCAAATTATGCCAAGGTAAGATAAATTACACCCCATCCTATAAATAACCTGGTGAACCAAGTGGACTGTAATTTAACTTTGGAAAACCAAGTATTGTGTGTAGTTTATACTTGCACTCTTTATGTTAAAAAACTCCAACAAATTGTACCCCTCCTTTCCACGGATAAAGGGAATGGTGTGGTTGCTGCTCTGTATGAGCCCATTTTTTAATTACCTGTATCTTAAAATATCTAAATACCTTATTTCTAGGCAACAAATAATTCAGAATTAAGAAGTCAGAATGGTCTCTCTCTCTCTAAACCACTACTTGCATTCATAAAAAAGCAATCTAAGTTTTTACAAGCCACCTTCTTTTGGGAAAGCCTTGTTAGGTATGTGTTAAATTTCTATTCAATGTTGTGAGTGCCAAAAGACCTCACGGTGTAAGTTGCACCTCTTATTGTAACACAACATAGAATAACATAATGTATCTAGAGTCACAGCAGAATGTGAAGAATCCTAACTCCAGCACCAATAAACTGACCTGGTTAGTCCTTCGGTACAGCATGCTCACCCTACACACTTCAAAGGCACCTCGAACAAGACCAGTGGAGCCTAATGGCAGTTAGACAACTGTGCAAATTTTATGCTCTAGAGAAAAGTATTGGATAGCTCTGGAGGGATATTGGGACCTCTATTGACATCAATGTATTAGGAGACCTCATAAAAGCACCTTTCTGGAGGGTTATTCCCAAAATGAATATATTCACTCCTATTTCTGCTGAATTTGTTTTTGTTGACCTTAATGCTCTTCACGCTTTACCACTGTTAACCAGTACATGCAAAAGTGTTTGTACTCTCTCCTTAAAACATAGTAGAGTTGGCTGATACCCACTTGGCATATCTAATTTACTTGAAAGCCCCTAGTAAAATGGTGCTTCCTGTGTCCAGGGCCCGTAAATTAAATGTTACTAGTGTGCCTGCAGCAATGATTGTGCCACCCACTTAAGTAGTCCTTTAAACATGTTTTTGGTCTGCCTCTACAGTTTGGGTGTGTAGTTTTAAACTGCAATTTTGACCTGGTAAAAGTGCTATATGGTTCTAACTCAAATAATAGGACTACATATTCAGATAGAACTTTAAAAAGTGGGAGACTGATCCATCCACACCGTAAGAAACCATTGACCCCTGACTAGTTCACGTGCCTCACTTGAACCCCTCTAACCTGACCGGGGTGGAAGGTGATTATGGCAACCTAAACATGACAGTCTGGCTCCTAGGGAGGTCGGTGAAACACATCTCACCCTTTCCTCAGATTACACATGCATGCCCAGGCGAAACACGAGAGGTATATTTTCAATACATTAATTGAAGCAATTGTAATCTTGCATAGAGAGAATGAGCTGTGATAACTGGGCAGAAAAAACAGAACAAAGTTACCAGCATTATGAACATGGTAAAGATAATGAAGACTTCAGCCATATTAAACAGGTTCTAGAGATTCAAAAGGTTCCTACTAAACCCTAAACTATACTAAGAACATAGCGGGTGTATTCTTCTGCCTAGCCCGATCTAAGGAATTAGACTTACCTACATACTTGGAAATGCAGTCAGGAATCAGCCTGTAGTGTGGATGGCAATCCTCTTGGAAAGCTGCTGGATTAGCACTTTCATCCCAGAGCACACAGCATTCATCTCAGGATTGTGGCAGCTAGAATGCCCCTCTGCCTCTTCTGGGTCAGTACATCATTTATATAATAGAGCCACACTCTGTTAATAGCACAGCTCTAATGCAATACTATGTCAAGATGTTATAAGATGCCTCCTGAACAGGCAATGCACACACACTAGGATATCATATACTATATTCCTAACCTTGAACAGAATGTACTGAATGCATGTTGAGTAAGGTTAACTAAAACAAGCAACTTGTACCGTACAGTATATTCCTTGAATAAAAGGTAGCAGTGGTATGATATATACCACACTTCCCGTAGGTGAAAAAAGGTATCAACAAATATGAATACTCTTTTCGACAGGTGGAAACACTATGCTACCAAACTAGTGTCAGTAAAAGGGAGAGAAACTCTCACATCAACACTATGCTACCAAACTAGTGTCAAAAATTGTGAGAGAAACTCTCACACCAACATGAACATATAGAGCACCCAGAGCAGGTCAAGTAGTCCCCAAACAATTTAAGACCACGTAGTGAGTCCAGTCAATACGCAAGACCGTAAAGTTGAGATGATTATTCCACAAAAAATAGGCACCTGACATGTGTTTTGTCTATGATGACTTTTTCAAGGCTGCAAAGACACACATTGTACAACAAATATATTCTTATGAGGCAATAGAACGTACTCAACACAGCAAGCAACCCACACCCACTTATGTCATTGGTATGTGTAAACCCTAAAAACACCAATAACATAATAGTACAGGACAGTGCATGCAACTAGTGCTGAAGACAGGTGGAGAAATTCCAAATGTGGACAGATGAAATATGTAGTGAACAAACCAAATCTGTCACACCAGAAGGAGAGACACCCTTTGTGACTAGGACTCATAGGTAAAAAAAAAGCTAATTAAAGTGCCACATAGGTTGTTACCTATATGCAAAGTATTGCTTATCGCCAAGTGTCAAGTGTCATGTCCTAGTAACATGGCCAAAGGTGACAAGCGGTATGCCAACAAGAAGACAACACTGTCTCAGGCCTTCATATTAAATGCAAACCATGAAAGTTTACACCAACTACCAAGTCGGTCCAAAACCTCTTTATAGTAGCTGAGTGGGACTATTAAATAATGTCAGAGAGGGGGAGGAGGAGAGGGATATAATAGACATCAAAGGATCACAAGTCATTATTGTGCTGTCAATGTAAAAACAGTAATTCAATAAAGCTTTGATATACGAAAAAGAGCAGCATGGTAATGTGACTGGAGTTTGGGGTTATACACCAATGACCATACATGACACCCAAAGCAGTAAGTGAGCAATGTGTAAGACAAGGAAGTGTGTGAATAAAGGGTATTGCAGTAGACCCAAAGCCCAAGAAGAGAACATGGCAGTGTGAATGTAGTCCTATGTAGAAGGAGTTAAGGAATCCCTGGTGGAAGAAGGAAGCCAAGATCAGAAAGAGGCCAGTCAAAGCGAGGAATCATTGTGGTAGGAGTAATGCACAAAATTTCAGCAGTATACATATAGGAAAAATAATCTAACATGTTTAATACGCTGCTCACACTCTAGGTCACAGGTACATTCCAACCCATATGGGGAAATAAATTTACTGAGACGTAATTCCAGTGATTAACACACCTTTTCCACTGAACATCAGCATCTGGAGAGAAAGTTTCTCTCTAGGTGTTTTTCGGCCACAGTAATTAGGAAAGCCAAGCACAGGATTATTAAAGTGAAATGGCAGATCTTACTTAGGAACATGAGTAAACCATCCAAAGAGACTTCAAGGAAGACACTTATCACGCCGTACCACAACTCAAGCTGTAAGCTCTAAAAGATTCTCCATCAACATTGGCATGTTTTAAATCTAGATGCATCCTGGAAAGATTTTGTTTTGAATAAACCTCTAATCACCTATAGTAATGGTAGGACCTTACATAACATCTTGTGTCCTAGTTTCTGGGCACAGGACAAAAGACATACTACCACTGGCTGGCTTGTGCCACAACCTTGGGGCTTCCTTAAGTGTGGGCATTGCAATATGTGTTATTTTGCTTTGGATAGATTTAAATGCTTTCAGCACAATACTTCTACTAAACATACCATCAATACTTTCATAAACTGTAACACCAAATTTGAATTTATAAGTCAACATACTTTTGACTCCCATTTATATAGGAAGTACAATAAGACCACTGAAGAAGAGACTAATGAAGCACATTTGTGCTGTCAGGAACAAAAATAGAAACTATACTCTTGCATCCCACTTCAACACCCAACACAAAATCGGTGCACTGTCCAAACTGAGCTTTCACACCATAGGTGTGGCATTAGAACATCCAAGAGGAGGTGACAGAGACCAGGCTCTGCGGAAATTGGTGACCAACTGGATTACCAAACTTAGAGCTGTGGGCCGAGGGCTCAATGTGGATCAAATATGTCTTTCTCGGTGGTTCGTAAACCCTATTCCTTTTCAGGACTATGCTTCTTTCATTCTCTCATATTTGTGTCAATGTATACAGGTCATTCTTTCATACAGGTCATTCTCACATTTGTGTCAATGTATAGACATGTATTTTTTCTTGTCTACTTTTTTGGTGGGGTGCTTTCCTAAAAAATGTCTGCATTCCAATTACCAGCTTCCGTTGTATAAGTAGGCATATCGTTTGTACGCACTGCCTCTTTACAGTGTATTAAACATGTTGGGTCATTTTTCTTATATGTATACTGCTGAAATTTTGTGCATTATTCCTAGCACTAGGGTTTCCCGATTGGATTAGCCTCCTTCTGAGGTTTGCTTCCTTCTTCCCCCAGGCATTCCTTAACTCCTTCTGCATGGGACCACATTCACAATGCTGTGTTCTCTTCTTGGGCTTCGGGTCTATTGCTATAACCATGATTCACACACTTCATTGCCTTATATTTTGCTCAGCTACTCCTTTGGGTGTGATGTATGGTCATTGGTGTATGTTCCCAGACTCCAGTCACTTGCATTACCATGCCACTCTTTTTCTTACAACAAAGCCTTTTTATATTACTGTTTTTACATACAAGGCACATTCATGTCATGTGATCCTTTGATGTTTGATGTTTGTTCTACCCCCCCCTCTCCCTCTCTGACATTATTAAATAATCCCACTTGGCTACTGTACAGAGGCTTTAGGCTTATTTGGTAGTGGGTGTAAACTTTAATGGTGTGCATTTAATATGAAGGCCTGATACAGTTCTCTCTTCATGTTGATACGTCACTTGACACCTGTAGGCATGTTGCTATGAGGTGCGATATCGGCTTGATACTTTCAATGTGGCGTTTGCCCTTCTATCTTCTGTGATGTTTATCTACAAACCAGTTTTCTCTCCCTGGCTAGGAACTTAGCAGTTCATTCATTGATGTGGCCATCTGTATATTGGTACCTTTTAGTAACGAGTAGCATTGTGCTTTTCTTTTGTTAAATTTGAGTTGTTTTTCCTACGTTTTTGGATTACTACTAGAATGTATACATAATATGAGTGATAACGGTATGCGTATTTACAGAATTTTTAGATACTTTTGGGCTTTTGCTCGTGGTTACTAAGTAGCAGCTTACAGATCAACTCTGTGTCCATTACATAATTGACAAATTGGCAATTTTGTATTAGACATTACTGTTTGTGCTAATGTATCACTGTCAGAATGCCTTCTATTTCACATTTGTATTGTTCCTATATGAGGAGGATTTTTAGCTGATTCATTCCAACATGGCACCCAGTCTTTTTTCACCTCGAGATATACTCTCACAGACTAAACCCTTTCTTTACTTCCATGGTACCAGCCTTTAAGCATTTTACCTAGTGTGGATGGCCACCCTGCTACTATCTTGCTACTACAATGTGTTTCGATAGCAAGACGATTTTGCACCTCCAGTTTAATATTGTTTTCTTTTTTACACTTTCCATAAAGATAGTATTTATAGTTGACTTATCAAGGCTCTCCCACATATGCTTATCACTTTTCATTTGGAGCTACTTACTTTACCTGCCAGGTACACTGCAGTGTATTGTAATGTTTGGCCTTCCTGTTTACAAAGCACTCTTTAGACTCTCTGCATATGTTAACACTGGGAGGATGGCCTATTTTCCTCCCCATTGTGCCCTCCTTTTCTTGTTTAGACTCATGCTAACTTAAAAGCTTATATAGAGGCTCCATCAATTGCTGCAGACACGTCATGAACATCGCCTCTCTTACATTACCCTGACTTCTTTATCACTTGGCAATTAGCAAGACTTTGCATATAGGTAACAACCCATGCAGCACTTTAATTAGCTCAAATTTCACCTATGAGCCCTAGTCATGACGGGTGTTTCCTGTTTGGTAGAAACTTATTACTCCTTCTGGTGTGACAACTTTGGTTTATTCTCTGCACATTTCATCTTTACACCTTTGGAATTGCTCCATCTGTCATCAGCACCAGTTGCATACACCCTTGGGTACTATTGTAGTACTGGTGTTTTGGGGGTTTACACACACCGATGACACAAATGGTTGCGGGTTGCTCGGTGTGTTGAGTACATTCTATTGCCTCATATTGATGTTTGTTATACAATGTGTGTTGTTACAGGCTTGAAAAAGTCATCTTAGATAATACACGTATCGGCTGCCTGCTTTTTGTGGAATAAACATCTCAACTTTATCAATGGACTACTACATTCTTGCGTATTACCTGGACTCACTATATGGTCTTATATTGTTTTGGGACTACTTGCCTGCTCTGGTTGCTTTATATATTCATATTCTTATAATAATATAATGCAAGAAAAGTGTGTAAAATGTTACAGCTAAAGGGATGCAGCTAAAACCTGTAAAACACGAAAAATAAACCAACGCTAAAAAACAGGGGAGCCAACTCGGGTCAAGAGGGTCTCACAATAAAATAAACCTTTTTAAATACATATAAGGCACTCCTAGGGTAGGCCCTGAACAGCCAAGAAGGCAGGGTGCAGTATATTTAAATGCTGAACATGTACTTTTAAGTTTTATATGTCCTGGAAGTGAAAAACTCTTACATTCATTTTTTACTATTGAGAGGCCTACCTCTCCTACAGGACAACATTGAAGTTATTTTATTATATTTAATGACCTGTAACTTCCAAATGGGATAAGGTGGTATCCAATTTATGTTTGATATCTGTAGATTTTCAGAAAAACTACCCATAAGTAACATGTACCATACCAGCCTTTCGGCAACTTGTAATAGGCATTTTTCCCACTAATGTAAAAAACACCTAGTATGGCAGGGTTCTGTCCTTTTAGCATGAAATTCCAAACATTTCTAAACAAAATACATGTGTACATTCACTTGTCCCTACAAATGTTGTGTCAGTCTTTGAGTACAGCTTATATATACATAGCTTCCTTACATGTTGTGAATCTAAAGCTAAGCGGCATTGTGTGTCACCATCTGCAAGATGGGTAGCATCCTTCTGCAAATCCTGTGAAACTACTCCTTTTTATATTTTGGTTTTCATTGCTTTTCTCTTGTCAACCACTTGGTTAATGAATTCTTTCTCTACTTGTGTGAGAAAGCAGGTTAAATTATTTTTGTGGGCATAAGCAGTTCCAAAAGTTAGGGTTGGTTCAAAGAAACCTCCCACAATGTCTATATTTTTAGCTTGAGCAATACTACTCAAATGCTGGTTAATAGGCACAAAGGAAAACACAAGGTTGAAATTTGAGAAAAAATATTGTATACGCTCTTGGTTATACAATCGGGTTAGTAAAAGACTGCAACTAATGCTGTACGTTAAAGGTAGACTATGATATGTGATTCCTTCTGGCACTGATGAAGGGATCTGTGTACACACATAACAATCAATCACCTCCACGGTTTCAATGTATTCATACAGTGAACTGAAGTATACATTTGAAGACAAATCTCCTTTTGAGTCATCAAGATGAAGCAATTTCTCATCATCTACAAGGGATCTCATTTTGTATGCGACTCCTCATGCTCTGGTGTAATTGTGCTCTCTACTTTGTCTTTCACAGACACCCTCAAACCAGCAATCAATAAAATATCAAATCACATTATTGCTAAGCCTTTACACACATACTCACACTTACTCTGTTTACCTTGATCTGGATTCATGGCTTGCCTAAAGTCAGACCAAGACATCAAATTTGAAAATCAAAAGCGAGAACAAATGCTTTTTTTTAAATGTTTTTTTTTCACTAAACATGAGCAAAGAGAAACAAGATCAAAATATACTTTATCGATCTTTCATAGAGTGCATCATGTTTTCTCTACTTGCAAATATTCAAAATACGTACTTAAAGTTCAAATGTCTCTAGTAACACACCATCTGGTTATCACTTATTAGCTCTTCCAGCATGTAATGTCTCTGCTCATTAAGCGGCAATGAAATTTCAAAGCTCAGTTCCAGAGCATTTTCAAGTTCCAACATATTCCACTGTATCCGAATTGTCACAACAAAAGGCAATTAATTCCTTCTCACATTCATTGGCAACAAAGTATGTCCATTCAGGTGCTGAGTACCTGCGACCTGGCACTCTTTTTCTTTTTGAGCTCCTTGCTGCACAGTTTTCACTTTCACTTTGATCAGATTCTACTGCTACTTCAGTCATAGCTGGAAGCACCTCTGCTATTGGGGCTGGACTTTTTGCAGGTCACGGGTCTCCTCTCACAGTTCTTGTTTCAGACACAACTGGTTTTGCAAAGTTCATTTACCCAACAGGAGTCAACTGACTCTGACCTGAAACTCCTGCACATTTGATTGTTTTTGACACGCTCAGAATTTCACCAGCTTCAAAAGGCTCTTTGAAAGCCAATTGTCCAGTGTTGGAGTTTTTTTCCTTACGCAGAGTCATCCCCAGTGTTTTTGCCTCCTTTCTCCTGGTTTTTTTGACCTCTCGCTGTTGGCTCTAGGACTCTGAGCACTTTAATCACTGCTGACCAGTGCTAAAGTGCAGGTGCTCTCCCATCTAAAGTTGGTATGATTGGCTTATACCTAATTGGCATATTTAAGTTTGCTATCCTGTCTCAGGCCTGCGAGCGCAGGGCCTGTGTGCGAAGTTTTCTGCAACAGGGACCTGGCATCTAAAGTTACTTGCCAGGCCCAGAACTCCCCTTTTACTACATGTTAGTCACCCCTAAGGTACGCCCTAGCTAGCCCTATGGGCAGGGTGCCATGTATGTAGAAGGCAGGACATGTGCCAGGTTGCGTGACAGAAATCCCCTGCCTTATGTGTAAGGGGTATTGTCTGATTCATGAGGGGTAGCGTAGGCGTGTTTGGTATGGTTGTGATGGTGATAATAAATGCTGCTTACTGGTGTAGGTGTATTTTTTATGACTATCACAGAAATGCCACTTCTGGAAAGTGCGCATTTATATGTGCTTATGACTCTGGTGTTTTGCAGCGTGACTCCAATCCACATCTGGGCAGAGTGACAGTTGGGGCTTTGTGCATACTTTCCAGACAGCCTGAACACAGGGAGGGTGGAGGTGTCACAGAGGTGCATCTGCATACTGAATAGTCTTCCTGGGCTGAGAGAAGGGAGAGGCGGGGCACACCTACATTTGTAAAGGCTGTGCCCTGGCCTCACACAATAGGGCATTGTGGGGAGAAGAGAGGAGCTGGCACGCCCCGCTCCCTGCCCCCGGAGCACCCGAAACAGCCTCTCTTGACAAAACACGGATCACCAGTGTTCTTGTCATGCGCTCCATGGAGTGCCCCTGGGGCACTGGCAGGCACGACTTTGGTGCATGCCTCCTTCTGGACGGCTGGGCTGGCCGCCGCGTACAGTTGGAGGCCGGGTGGAGGGAAGGAAACCTCATCGGAGGTTCCCTCCGGCCCCAAAAAGGCCGTCCTGCTTCTCCGTGACCGCGGGCAGGAAGGAAGCCTTGCCGGAGTCCCCTGCGCCTCCTGTCCTCGGTTTGGCCCTTGTGTGTGCCAGTATTGAGCTTTGGGTCTCCCCCCCTTTTGTGGAGGGCCAGTTAAGGCCCGGGGGAGCCCTACAACGACCGCAGGTCCCAAAAGGGGCCTGCCCTTGAAGCGAGGGGGTGCGTGGTGACCCCCTCCTCCTGGCATTTCCTACCGGATTGTGGCCCCCCTTGTGAGGGCCGGTGGAGGCGGGGGGACCCCCAGTGATCGCAGGCCCCAGGAGGGGCCCATTAGGAGTATAGAGGGGGGGGTGCCATCCCCTCTCACTCACAATTGTCAGGGAGGCCCCCACATTGCGCAGAAGAGCGCCAGGGGCCCCTTCTTTGTTCTTTTAGGCACTGGAGGTGGAAGTAATTGAATCAAAACAGACAATGCACAACCATCTCCTTCACAACAAAACAAAGAAAAACATTTATTGTAATCAGGCATTCCCCGAGCTGGGGCCCGGCACAGGCTTTTTCTCTGCTCAGGAAAGGCTTTCATGCATGTGTAATCAAAAGGTACCAAATCAGACACCTCCTTGTGTGTCAGTTTCAGCATAGGTTTGGACAACACTGGTGGCAGTAACCAACTATTCCCAGAAACATTTTGACTTCTCCTTGTGCTATATGGGGATTCGTTTGCATGATTGTCATGATTCTATTTTGGGACACCTTTCTTGCACCTTTCAGTATGTGGTGACCTAAATACCTCACCTCTCTCTGACAATACTGTAATTTTACAGGGACACTTTCTGGTCTTTCTCATCAAGGTAGTTCAACAGGGCTATATCATCTCTCCTACAGGCTTCACGTGTGTTTGATGCGACCATGAATTAGTCAATTTACTGAGGAAGGACTGAATTAAATGGCATGTTCAGGGTCTTTAAATTCTTTTTCAAGATCTGATTAACAATGGATAGTGACTCCATAGACTCAGGTGGGGTAAGACATCAGGATATACACAGCTTCAGAATTTAAATGTGAGAAGATACTGGCTGTCCTCATGGAGCGGAACAGAAAAGAATGCCTGACACAGGGCAAAGACAAAGAAACATTCTGCTTCATAAGGAATCAGGAACAAAACTACTGGAGGATTCAGGACCACAGGACAACATGGAACAACAATCTTGTTTACTTTTTCTGATCCTGGACTTTGTTGTATTTTCTATTAGACTTCTGCAGTCCCAAAATAAGGGAAGTACGGGGAATTCCCATGATTTCTTTGGAGACACCTTGTTCAACAAAATTCTCAATTTCTGGTGTAATTCCAGCAATTACTTCTGGAACCATATTATAGGACGGTATCCTAGTAAACACTGCATCAGGCTTTACTGTGATTTTAACTGGCTCAACTTCACTGATGAGTCCAATATCTTTCCTTGAAAAATCCCAAACTCTCCCATAACTGTCTCCGGTAGGTCATTAATTTTCATTGTTATGTTTCTGAAACTTCATCATCACTAAAATCAATTTATGGGTATTGTTTGAATAACTGATTTACATATGCATTTTCTCTCTGGTTCATGTTTTGATGAGGAACCATCACTTGCTGCTGTTGCATTGGGGCTTGAGGAACCTGCATTTGCTGAGGGACCTGCATTTGTTGTAATCCAGTAAGAACAATCACATTTTGAATTTGAGGTCTTTGAACTCTCCACATATGAACTTGTCCACAGTCTGAGCAACACCACCATTTTGCACCAAATTATTCACATTACTGTATGGTCACTTCTGCTTCCAGTGCCCGAAACTACCCCAAGCATGACATGTAGTCAGTTCTTCATTGACTGAACATCAATCACATTACCATTCTGATCTATCCGAACACCACGTCTCTTACTTCTAAACTGATGCATGTTGTTAACCTGTTGCACACCTTGCATCCCACTAGTGTTCACCATCACTTGCGGACTCTGTGTTTCTGTCTGGGCAGATTTAATTTGCATCACCATCACTTTCTCCTTCAACATTTTTTGTTTCAATTCAATTTCATCAGTACAGTACATAGCGTACTGCAACACTTCATCAATTGGTTTATTCTGCCACCAACTCAAATGATTCTGAATCATGCTGCTTATTTCAGGTTTCAATCCTTGCACAAATCTAAACACAAAAGGACTCAGGTCTTTTGGCTCAGTAACTTCTGACCCACTATCCTGTTTGAATGCTTGCATCAATCTCTCATAATAAGCATGGATTGACTCCTTTGTTTCCTGTGCTGGCCTGTCAATCGTTTGCCAATCAACATCTTTTAGGGAAACATTTTTCTTCAGAAACTCAGTCACTTTACAATACTCTTTCATCACCTCTTCAGGCAGCTCACCTCCTACTGGATCTTTAGGTGGTTCATGAGTTGGCCAATCCACACTTGCACTCAACCCACAAATTGACTGGAACCACAATACCGAATAAGGTGCTCAAATCTTGCCACAGGCATTTTGAAAGTTACACAAACCTCTCTGTTTGTTGTTCTATTCTGCTGGTTTCTACCTCAATCTTGGGTAGTCATTTGTGAATGACAATATGTCACTTCTACTCCACAGGACATGTACATAACCTCCACCTGGAATCTCTCTCAGTGGCAATATATTTACACTCTCATCAGCTTGATTTGGTCCAGCCAGGGGCAAATTCTGTTTGCTTTTTTCTGGCCTCTTTTCTTTGCCCATCTTTCTTCCCATTTATCTAATGCTCCCCATGTTCAAATGTTGAGAATGAGTTCTTTAATGTGAATTCTCATTCTGGCTAACCTCATGTTTGCAATGTCTTTTGAACTAAGTTCCATTTTAAGGCATTTGATTTCCCTAAATCCACATCATATTGTTCATCCCATTACAACAATTTCTCATAAGTCTGTCCTGCATGGTTTGTGACATCTTTGCAATTCTTCTTCATTGTACATATCTAATCTTTCCAGCTCAAGTGTTCCCTCAATTAATTCATTTAATTCTAATTTTAATACAGGCACATTGACTGTCCTGTCTCTTTCTGTAGTCTCTTTTGTTCTGCCACTGTTGTTAGTTATACCCGTTGCTCCAGTCAAACTGTCTAAGAACTCAGTCAACTACTGTGCGGAAAATTTCTGCAAACTGATGTTATTTCCCTGTGACATGTTCTGCAGGGTATTACAAGGAACCCTTATAATTTGTTCTGGTTAGGATATGTGTGTAAATGGAGTTCCTGCCAGACATCTCACATCTATTATTGGACCTGTTCGATCTAATATCTGGTTGGGCTCTACAATTTGCATGGGGATCAAAGATGTAACAGACGTACCTAATCTTTCTATTTCTGAAATAGTCTAATATACTGATCTCTGTGTATAGCACAGTGAAACCCCTGCAGATACAGGATTTGGGGTCTGCAGGCTACTCCCGGTATTACCTAGACCATAAGGTGGGACAACTAGACCTATGGTCACTGGGACTGTCAATGCTTTGGGTCCTGCCAGATTGGCTTATTTTTGCGGAATCATCATCCCTCCACTTTGACTTGTTACTTCTGTACTGAAAGTCTGTCCTGATTGATCTGGGGCAATATTTGGGGTTACTGGTACTGGAGATTACATGGGCATTGCCTGTCTCTGATTAAAAGTTTGCACGGGTGCTGTCACATTAGGGGTTGATTCCATCTGAATCATTTCCTGATCTGGCACTACCTGATTCACAACTGGGCTCATAATTTGCTGTACTGTACTAACAACAGGAACTGGTGGATAAATTGCGGACACCTGTATCACTGAACTGGCAGGTGTACTTGGGGCTACCTGAATCAAGCTTTGTGAAATTGGAGCTGTCTGTACACTTGGGGCTACATTCTGAACTGCTCTTTCAACTGAATGATATGGCAGGGAAGGGTTCATTAAAAGCTGATTTATAAACTTGTCTTCTGACTCACTCTCATGGGTAGCTATCTTCATATTCTCATCTGCTGTCTGCTCTGTCTTTTTCTGTCTGCTTCTTTTTCATTTTAGGTTTTGTACTATCATCCCATTCTTCTGTAATAGCTGGAAACATTCTCACCCCATCTAATGTTTCTTTTCTACACATTTTCTGTTCATCATCCCATCTAGTTTCTGCTTTTGCCTTCTCTGCTCTCCTCATCCTAGCCTGAAATGTTTCTGTTTCTTTTTGTCTCACAAGTTCCCAAAAAGCAAGAAATCATTATAATCATCTTCATTTCTACTAAGAAGTATTCATTCCAATGATTAAAATATCAACATTGTTTAAATCATGTTAGCACATCATCAGTTCCAGGTGGCACAATGTCAGTCATAAAATATAAACGTGAACACTTTTAAAATGTGTCAGCGCATCTTTTTCTCTCTGTTAGGCTTTTAAAAGTGCAGATAAATGTCACCAAAATACTGGCGTCTGGTGCACTAAAAGAATTACTAAAATGTGCACTCCAACATTAGATCAGCTTACCTTGTCAGTTAGCCAGACCTATTGTTTTTGGCAACGCGTGTTTTAACAAAAAGTGAGGGCTATTGCATTGCCACTGCTTGCTCTCTTATTTTGTTCTAATTGTGATAGTAAGAATATTACATATTATTTGAGATTTCAAACTGGTCTAGCTCAACTTTCAAAATCTGACTCTACTGTACTTATCACTGATTTAGCTGGTCCGCCAGACTACTTGAGATTTGATTAGCTCCATGCAGGGAAACAATCCTCACAACTAATACAACCAAGATACAAATATCTTAAGGCTGAATCATGTGTAATATTTTAAAACAATATCTATAACATTATTAAATATCTATTTCAAAATGGATGAGAAAGGAAATTGAATTAATTTCAATAAGCATAGACCATCTTTTTACACTTATATCATAGAGACCTGATGAAGTCCATGGGAAATGCAGATTAAAAATTCCACTCTTGTCTTGTATAAACAGAACAAAAATCGAGTGAAATATTCTTATTTGTATATTGCCTACTCACAAAGAATGTTTGCCCATTTCCTATCCAAAAAGTTGCAAAACCTGTGCAAATCGACCATCTTGCTTTTTTTTATTATCCCTTGATCGATTTTTGTTACAGCATGTCAGCTGTCAGCAATAGGAGTTTAACTCGCTGAGCCATCCTACTGGCAATACCATTTATATGCAAGCCGATTTTGGGAGAAATGTTAATTACTGTGTGGCTAATCAGTAGGTTAATGTGTGCATTCTAAGCAGTTAGTCTACTATATACGATTGCTGAGGTTGCCCATTTGTTAATGTAACTCCTTAACTCTCACCATTATGATTTTAAACTGAAAGCTAAATTGCGCACCATTGCAAAATAAACTGCAACACAGAAACACTCCTCAGGCTTAAAGGTACCATTTTGTGAACCCGAACGCTACCAAACTACAAGTGTTTGTGCTTTTGTAGCAATTAGGTATGCACGTGGCGTGACCGCCTGAAAATCCCATCCCACGCGTGAGCACGTAGATCCAGGCTTCCAAAAATGAACAGCCTGCCACTTTCAGGGCATTTCTTTTTGCGCACCATTAATTTTTGGGTCATACCAATTACCTGCGTGCCCGGATGTTTAGATCTTCCTCAAAGACGTATCATCCTAGCGTTTTTATATCATTGTACATTGGCCCATTAACCCTTTGGCTGTTCTCGAGTTTATATATTCCTGGAGGAGGCGAAACGCCTCATAAAATGGGTAATGGACTTAAGTCAGAGTCGTATGTTAAACTTGTAAATGAACCGACACGAAACACAGCCTTAAGTGCCTGCTTCGTTGACTTTATTATTTCTGTTTGTTTACTTTACAGCACAGAGTTTTTTTGTGAAGAGTTTATGGAGGTACTGCTGCTACAAATTATTATATTGTTCTGTGGATGCTAAAATAAACTTAACTTAGTCCTCAAAGGTCCATTAAATATCAGCCCAATTCTTGTGGAATGCATTAAAGATAAACAGCACAATAATAAGATTCAAATTTACAAATAAGTAAGCATTGTCTACTGCAGTTGCACTCCAATCTCGAACACCCTTCCAGGCCCCACACAACTCATTCATTCTTCAGACAGGAGGTGTTGTGTTAATTTGATTAACTGCACTCACTGATATCAAACATTAGAAGTTGAAAGACACATTCAACAGCCTAGGATAGCGAAAAAGGGAGTGCTGAACAGTCAGTCACTGAGGTCTTTTAATATGACTCGCTCGTCCCAGCCCAAATGACATCCTATTCCCGCCATAGATACCCTTTTACATACCCTAGCAGACTGTTCATACAGTCAAGACTTGAAATTTGACTATGGTGCTTAACCATAGGTCCTTTCCCTTCAGCCACAAAAAAAAATGTCATCATTCCAAATTTCTTCCAGGTAATTGTCTCTCCTGTTCTGACAGATTTACCTAACAACTCGAAAGTGAAATTAAATGTTGTATTCTGTTTTGTATAGGAAAGTGTAAGGCCTACTTCAGCCGTCTTTTTGGTTATTTATTTAACACTCCGTTAAGGTGGCCATTGTTCAGCCTGGGCCTGATACGGACATCTTGTGATGGCTGCAGTAAGTGGGTCTTGCTTGAGGGACCCTGTGTCCTGAACACAAATTTATCACCATTCCTCTGCCTTGTAGCTCACCGCAAAGACTGGGTGGAGGATGATTTAGCCATTTGCTTCCATAATTCCTATTACATACCTCCCACCTCATTTTTCTTTGCCACTGTCATTGCGGATCATGGAGGTCACAAAACTCAGTTGCTATAGATGAAATTG
Source organism: Pleurodeles waltl (assembly GCF_031143425.1). Taxonomy (NCBI): domain Eukaryota; kingdom Metazoa; phylum Chordata; class Amphibia; order Caudata; family Salamandridae; genus Pleurodeles; species Pleurodeles waltl. The sequence goes on along the minus strand of NC_090436.1, from coordinate 117,942,716 downwards.
CAAACAAGAACCCTCTCACTATCGTGTGAGGCATTGTGGATGTCAGCTGTAGCTGACCATTCTGATTCTTGTGAAAGTGAAGCACCAGTGCAGAAGGTGAGGAAAGGTCTACCACAAATTTCTCTATCTCACCCCTTCCCCTACGTCCCCAGAGCTAAACTGCAAGATATGATTAACCAAGCAGTTGTCACATGACAGCGATCAACAAAAGGTTCTTTGGTCCCCAGCACTCAAGATGTTCGTCAGATTCTGAGGGTGATGACCCTGATGTAAAACTGTATTTGAGGGACTGATTTAGAAGATGTTTTGGCTTAAATAACAATCAATTTTTCTCTTCTCTTATCTTTCAGCACTATCAGCCCAAAGAACCAAAACAAATGGCCATTCGTAGTGCTGTCTGTAAATTTTTGACCAAAGAGTGTGTCATGACCACTTATGTTCCTCAGGTCGCTAGGAAATAGTCCAGCCCTCTAATAAACCGAAAAGACACATCACAATGCTGCAAGTTATCCAAACTCCAGAAAATGCTGCCCCTTAGCCATTACTCTCCTACAATCTCTTTAACCCCTTCGCTGCCAGGCCTTTTCCCCCTCAGGTGCCAGGCCTTTTTTTGCCTATTTGGAGCAGAGCGCGCTTAGGCCCTCATAACCTTTTGTCTACTTAAGCTACCCACACCAAATTTGCGTCCTTTTTTCCCAACATCCTAGGGATTCTAGAGGTACCCAGACTTTGTGGGTTCTCCTGAAGGAGACAAAGAAATGAGCTAAAATACAGTGAAATTTTAGTTTTTTTTAAAAAAAATGGGAAAAAAGGGCTGCAGAAGAATGCTTGTGTTTTTTTCCCCTGAAAATGGCACCAACAAAGGGTTTGCGGTGCTAAAATCAACATCTTCCCAGATTTCAGGAACAGGCAGACTTGAATCAGAAAACCCAATTTTTCAACACACTTTTGGCATTTTACTGGGACATACCCCATTTTTACATTTTCATGTGCTTTCAGCCTCCTTCCAGTCAGTGACAGAAATGGGTGTGAAACCAGAAACCTAAACATTTCTGAAAAGTAGACAAAATTCTGAATTCAGCAATGGGTGATTTGTGTAGATCCTACAAGGATTTCCTACAGAAAATAACAACTGAAATAAATAAAATATCGAAATTGAGGTGAAAAAACAGCCATTTTTCTCTACGTTTTATTCTGTAACTTTTTCCTGCAATGTCAGATTTTTTAAAGCAATATACCGTTACGTCTGCTGGTCTCTTCTGGTTGCGTATATATATAGGGCTTGTAGGTTCATCAAAAACCCTAGGTACCCAGAGCCATTAAATGGGCTGCACCTTGCAGTGGGTTTTCATTCCATACCGGGTATACAGCAATTCATTTGCTGAAATATAAAGAGTGAAACATAGGTATCAAGAAAACCTTTGTATTTCCAAAATGGGCATAAGATAAGGTGTTGAGGAGCAGTGGTTATTTGCACATCTCTGATACTCGGGGTCCCCATACTAGCATGTGAATTACATGGCATTTCTCCAATAGACGTCTTTTTTACACACTGTCTTATATTTGGAAGGAAAAAATGTAGAGAAAGACAAGGGGCAATAACACTTGTTTTGCTATTCTATGTTCTGCCAAGTCTCCCGATAAAAATGGTTCCTCACTTGTATGGGTAGGCCTAGTGCACGCGATAGGAAATGCCCCAAAACACAACGTGGACACATCACATTTTCCCAAAGAAAACAGAGGTGTTTTTTGTAAAGACCCTGCCTGTGGATTTTGGCCTCTACCTCAGTCGGCACCTAGGGAAACTTACAAAACCTGTGTGTTGGACTTTTGCTTATGCAGGGTCATCCCCAGTCTTTTTTCGCCTCCTGCCTCCTATTTTTTCCTGACATGTTGCTGTTGGCTTTTCAACTCTGAGCACTTTACCACTGCTAACCAGTGCTAAAGTGCATATGCTCTCCTGTTTAAATTGTATGTAAGTGGTTTATCCATGATTGGCATATTTTATTTACTAGTAAGTCCCTAGTAAGGTGCACTAGAGGTACCAGGGCCTGTAAATCAAATGCTACTAGTGGGCCTGCAGCACTGGTTGTGCCACCCACATAAGTAGCTCTGTAATCATGTCTCAGACCTGCCACTGCAGTGTCTGTATGTGTATTTTTACACTGTAAATTCGACTTGGCAAGTGTACCCACTTGCCAGGCCTAAACCTTCCCTTTCCTTACATGTAAGGCACCCCTAAGGTAGGCCCTAGGTAGCCCCAAGGGCAGGGTGCAGTGTATGGATAAGGTAGGACATATAGTAATGTGGTTTATATGTCCTAACAGTGAAATACTACCAATTTCGTTTTCACTGTTGCAAGGTCTGTCTCTCTCATAGGATAATATGGGGGCTACCTTTAAATATGATTAAAGTGTAGATTCCCCTAGAGAGTAGATGGACATGTGGAGTTTGGGAACCCTGAACTCACAATTTAAAAATACATCTTTTAGTAATGTTGATTTTAAGATTGTGAGTTTGGAAATGCCACTTTTAGAAAGTGAGCATTTTCTTGCTTAAACCATTCTGTGACTCTGCCTTGTTTGTGGATTCCCTGTCTGGGTCAGTTTGACAGTTGGGTTGTTTTTCACCTCACACCAGACAGTGACACAAAGGGAGCTGGGGTGTGATCTGCATTTCCTGATTAGCTATCTCTGCTAGGAGGGAGGGGTGGAGTGGTCACTCTCATCTGAAAGGACTGTGCCTGCCTCTGACAATGCTGTCTCCAACCCCCTGGTGTGTGTCTGAGGCCTTGCCTGGGCAAGGCAGGATTTCACAAGAAGGTGTGAGCCCCCTTTGAAGGAAGGTGACTTCAAAGACTAAAATGGGTATAAGAAGGGCACCCAAACTTACAAACTTTAGAAACACTTCTGGAATCAAGGGGAACCTCTGCCTGGAGAAGAGCTGATCGCTGAGGAACAAGTGCTGCCCTGCCTGTGACTGTGCTTTGTGGAGCTTTCCTGCAGTGCTGCTTCTGCCAGAGTAAGAGGGCAAAGACTGGACTTTGTGTGCCTTCCATCTTGAAGAAGAAATCTCCAAGGGCTTGATGTAGAGCTTGCCTCCTGTTGTTGAAGTCTCAGGGATAGCAAAGACTTCTTCCTGCCAGCACCTGGAGTCTCTGGAGAGACCCCTACTCTGCTCTGTGGTGCCCTTCCAGTTCCTGGGACCCTGAAAGGAGAGGCTGGCAGCCTAAGGACAAAAATACACGCACCGAGCACCGTGCGGAGAAAAGATCGACGCGAATCCGATCGCGGCTGAGAAAACGACGCGACGCCGGTTCCGCAGCTGAGAAACGACGCCGCAGGAAACGCGACCGAAAAACCGACGCCCGGAGCAGGAGAAACGACGCGCAGCATCGCTGACGGAGGCTGAGAGATCGCACCCTGCGCCGCGGGACTTTCGGATCGTCGTGTGGCTGGCTTTTTCAACGCGCACCGCCGTGCCGAGTTGTTTTCGACGCACACAGCCGTGCAGGGTTACTTTCGACACACACCGCCCGTGCGGGGTTATTTTTGACGCAAATCAGGTACATTTTCACGCTAGCAGCGCTAGTGTGGTGTTACAACTACCTAAAGACTCTTTTTATTTTAAACCTTTAAAAAATCATAACTTGACTTGTGTATGTTGGATTTTTGTCGTTTTGGTCTTGTTTTGTCTAGATAAATATTTCCTATTTTTCTAAACTGGTGTTGTGTCATTTTGTAGTGTTTTCATTAAGTTACTGTGTGTGTTGGTACAAATACTTTACACCTAGCACTCTGAGGTTAAGCCTACTGCTCTGCCAAGCTACCAAGGGGGTAAGCAGGGGTTAGCTGAGGGTGATTCTCTTTTATCCTAACTAGAGTGAGGGTCCTTGCTTGAACAGGGGGTAACCTGACTGTCAACCAAAGACCCCATTTCTAACATTGGTGACCAGCGGTCGGGATTGGACTTGTATTTGTACTTGACATACAGTAATTGAGTGTACACTACTGTTTTGATCTCAGACCACTACGTGACCACATACTACTTGTTTGGTGATCTTTTGATTTTTCTCTTAAGGACTCTTTTTATTCTACTTCCATGATTTTGCTGATCCCTTGACTGATTCTTTTTACTTCAGTGGGAAATTTTTTTTTTTCTGCCTTTGGAACTTTGCACTTGTGACCATCATGTCTCAATCTGGAGATGCAACAGCTGGAGCTGTGTTTGAAATGGAGAAACTGAAGGAGTACTCAGTTGCTCAATTGAAACAGTTCCTTAAAGATCTTGACTGTCCCACTGAGAGCTCCACCAGGGAGGGGGAGCTGCAACAGGCACAGAGGGCCGGGGTGACAATCAAGAAGGCTGGAGGGCACACAGAGGAGGAGAATGTGGGTGGGGAAGTGCAGAGGATACACAGTGGTGTAGTGGAGGTACCTGTTACGCCTGGGGGGAGGGTCCCCAGGAGGGGTATCAGGGTGTCGTCTAAGGGTCTGACTCCTAAAGATGTACAGGACAGACAGGCAGAAAGGGTTCGCCGGTTGGAGGCAGAAAAGTTGAGGGTGCAAAGGGAGTATGACAAGTGGGAAAAGTTGGAAGAAAGGAGGAGGAACTTAGAGATTAAAAAAATGATTTATGCTTACGAGCTTAAATTGAAAGAGCTGGAAGTCATGAGGGCTGAGTCCAGCTGGAATGGTGGCAGCAACAATTGTATATCCAGTGATGCTGCAGAAGTGCACATGCCCAGAGAGGTGGTGCCCTACTTGAAGGAGGGAGTTAACACACGCCAGGAGGTTCAGGGGTATGAGGTAGCTCCAGTGATGCACAGGGTCTCTGAGGTGGATTGGGGAACTGGCATGGGGAGTCATATTCCTACTGGTGGGAGGGACACTCTACTGACTCTAGGTGAGAGTGACAGGGAGAGGGGTTCCCCCCAGGTAGAAGTCCTGGTTATGGAGTGTGAAAACATCCCAGAAGAGTGTGGGTTGAGTGTCAGGGACAGTCAGGTACTGTCTCACCAGTCTCAGGAGGGTGATGTGGGGTGCTTTTTCAAAGCAGAGTCACTGGATGGTTGGGTGAAGGGTACTTTGGTTAATTCATGCGAGGGGCTGAGTGATGTAATTGCTGGAGAGCATATGTCTAGTCCTTATTTTCCAGAGCTATGCCAACACCAGGTGGAGTGTGAGTTCTCTGACCCCAGGGAGCTTACAATGGAGGCAGACTTCTGGGTGAGTACCAGAGAGTCTGAAGAGGCATTTGGGGGTGCTCCTGAGAGGAGTGGTCTAGGTAGTTCCCAACCAGGTGAGGTAGGGAAGGATTGTAGTGTCCCAGGTAGGTCCCAGTGTAGTGGGATGGGTGAGGGACCCCATGTCCAGTCTCAGAGGAGAGGGAATGGGGATGGGTTGAGGCCCAAGGTGCCCGAGATCCGGTCCCAGGTCCTGGAGGGTTCCCTGCGGGAACACCAGGAGGGGAGCCTAGCCTGTACCATAGGGCCATCTGTTGAGGGAGACCCCACAGTGTCAGGAGAACTTGGGGGGGCGGCTGTAGCCAGCGTCCCACCAGTTCTGGTGTCTGGCAGTACCACTCCTAGTGAGGGGGTGCAGAAGTCCAGACAGAGGGTTGAGAGGGGGTTGCGGACCCCAGTGGAGAACCTGGAGGGTCAGGGGTCAGCTCTGAGAGCAGAGCCCCCCATGAATGACCTTGGTGAGACCATTTCTGGGTTGGGGGGAATCCAGACTCTGTCAGATGGGCAGAGGTCAGGAGACCTGCGCCAGCCAGACTCTTGTGTGGCCCTTCGGGACAGTGTGTCCCTTGAGGGGGGTAAGTGTGCCCCCCTGGAAGTCCTGGTGTGCCAGGCAATGGTTCAACCGCAGGGTGGTGACTCTGGGTTGAATGATCAGGTTCAGGGGGTAAACTCTGACCTGATGGGGGGTAAGTGTGCTCCCAAGGAAGTCCTGGTGTGCCAGGCAGTGGTTCAACCGCAGGGTGGTGACCCTGGGTTGGATGACCAGGTTCAGAGGGTAAACTCTGACCTGGTAGGGGGTAGGTATGCCCCTCAGGAAGTCCTGGTTTGCCAGGCAGTGATCCAGTCTGTGGGTACAGACCCTGGATTGGGAGGCCAGGTTAAGGGTGTCCCCCCTGACCTGGAGGAAGGGGCTACTGCTAACAGTGCCCCTACCATGTTGTCTTCTGGGGGGGGCACTCCTAGTTGGGTGGTTCAGGACCCCAGAGGAGAGGGCAGGGGGAGGGAAGCCTCACCCCTGGCCCTAGTCCAACCTGAAGGTACAGACCCCAGGTTGGAGGATCAGTTGCAGGTTAACATCCCTGCACTGGTGGAAGAGAGAGTGGTCAAAGGGTGCCAGGCACCTGGGGCTACCACCCCCCACTCTCCACAGTCACAGTGGTTAGAGAGGCCTGAGGTCGGGCTCTCATCCCTGACAGTTGTCTGGGGTCACTGTGGCTTGCTGTCCTGGTGGACAGAGTTGCCCCTGGGGGGGGGAGGACGAGAGTCACACCCCGGGGGTGGAGTGGGCAACACCACTGTGTTGGCCCTGGTGGTACTATCTGCCCATTGCAATACATCTGTGAGCAAAGTAAAGTTAGGTGTTGCACAGATGGTGTCTGTAGATGTGGAGAAGGGTTCCCCATGGGTTAGCTTAGTGGGCCCTGAGAGTATGGACAGAGGGATCCAACTGGAGTCAGGAAGGCGTAGAACTGGAACATGCCCCTGCTGTTGTGGGCCTGGGTCCCTGTTCTATCGCCCCAATCAGGGAAGTACATCAAGGTATTGATTGTTCTCCCCTGGCTTTAGGCTGGTAGGGGGTCGTGTTGGACTTTTGCTTATGCAGGGTCATCCCCAGTCTTTTTTCGCCTCCTGCCTCCTATTTTTTCCTGACATGTTGCTGTTGGCTTTTCAACTCTGAGCACTTTACCACTGCTAACCAGTGCTAAAGTGCATATGCTCTCCTGTTTAAATTGTATGTAAGTGGTTTATCCATGATTGGCATATTTTATTTACTAGTAAGTCCCTAGTAAGGTGCACTAGAGGTACCAGGGCCTGTAAATCAAATGCTACTAGTGGGCCTGCAGCACTGGTTGTGCCACCCACATAAGTAGCTCTGTAATCATGTCTCAGACCTGCCACTGCAGTGTCTGTATGTGTATTTTTACACTGTAAATTCGACTTGGCAAGTGTACCCACTTGCCAGGCCTAAACCTTCCCTTTCCTTACATGTAAGGCACCCCTAAGGTAGGCCCTAGGTAGCCCCAAGGGCAGGGTGCAGTGTATGGATAAGGTAGGACATATAGTAATGTGGTTTATATGTCCTAACAGTGAAATACTACCAATTTCGTTTTCACTGTTGCAAGGTCTGTCTCTCTCATAGGATAATATGGGGGCTACCTTTAAATATGATTAAAGTGTAGATTCCCCTAGAGAGTAGATGGACATGTGGAGTTTGGGATCCCTGAACTCACAATTTAAAAATACATCTTTTAGTAAAGTTGATTTTAAGATTGTGAGTTTGGAAATGCCACTTTTAGAAAGTGAGCATTTTCTTGCTTAAACCATTCTGTGACTCTGCCTTGTTTGTGGATTCCCTGTCTGGGTCAGTTTGACAGTTGGGTTGTTTTTCACCTCACACCAGACAGTGACACAAAGGGAGCTGGGGTGTGATCTGCATTTCCTGATTAGCTATCTCTGCTAGGAGGGAGGGGTGGAGTGGTCACTCTCATCTGAAAGGACTGTGCCTGCCTCTGACAATGCTGTCTCCAACCCCCTGGTGTGTGTCTGAGGCCTTGCCTGGGCAAGGCAGGATTTCACAAGAAGGTGTGAGCCCCCTTTGAAGGAAGGTGACTTCAAAGACTAAAATGGGTATAAGAAGGGCACCCAAACTTACAAACTTTAGAAACACTTCTGGAATCAAGGGGAACCTCTGCCTGGAGAAGAGCTGATCGCTGAGGAACAAGTGCTGCCCTGCCTGTGACTGTGCTTTGTGGAGCTTTCCTGCAGTGCTGCTTCTGCCAGAGTAAGAGGGCAAAGACTGGACTTTGTGTGCCTTCCATCTTGAAATAGAAATCTCCAAGGGCTTGATGTAGAGCTTGCCTCCTGTTGTTGAAGTCTCAGGGATAGCAAAGACTTCTTCCTGCCAGCACCTGGAGTCTCTGGAGAGACCCCTACTCTGCTCTGTGGTGCCCTTCCAGTTCCTGGGACCCTGAAAGGAGAGGCTGGCAGCCTAAGGACAAAAATACACGCACCGAGCACCGTGCGGAGAAAAGATCGACGCGAATCCGATCGCGGCTGAGAAAACGATGCGACGCCGGTTCCGCAGCTGAGAAACGACGCCGCAGGAAACGCGACCGAAAAACCGACGCCCGGAGCAGGAGAAACGACGCGCAGCATCGCTGACGGAGGCTGAGAGATCGCACCCTGCGCCGCGGGACTTTCGGATCGTCGTGTGGCTGGCTTTTTCAACGCGCACCGCCGTGCCGAGTTGTTTTCGACGCACACAGCCGTGCAGGGTTACTTTCGACGCACACCGCCCGTGCGGGGTTATTTTTGACGCAAATCAGGTACATTTTCACGCTAGCAGCGCTAGTGTGGTGTTACAACTACCTAAAGACTCTTTTTATTTTAAACCTTTAAAAAATCATAACTTGACTTGTGTATGTTGGATTTTTGTCGTTTTGGTCTTGTTTTGTCTAGATAAATATTTCCTATTTTTCTAAACTGGTGTTGTGTCATTTTGTAGTGTTTTCATTAAGTTACTGTGTGTGTTGGTACAAATACTTTACACCTAGCACTCTGAGGTTAAGCCTACTGCTCTGCCAAGCTACCAAGGGGGTAAGCAGGGGTTAGCTGAGGGTGATTCTCTTTTATCCTAACTAGAGTGAGGGTCCTTGCTTGAACAGGGGGTAACCTGACTGTCAACCAAAGACCCCATTTCTAACATTGTGCATTTTTTAAAACTAGAGACCTACAGGAATCCAAGATGGGGTGACTTGTGGGGCTCTCACCAGGGGCTGTAGCTCAGAATCCTTTGCAAACCTCAAAATTTGGCTAAAAAATCACTTTTTCCTCACATTTCGGTGACAGAAAGTTCTGGAATTTGAGAGGATCCACAAATTTCCTTCCACCCAGCGTTCCCCCACGTCTCCCAATAAAAATGGTACCTCACTTGTGTCGGTAGGCCTTGTGCTCGCAACAGGAAATGCCCCAAAACACTATCTGGACACATCAAAATTATCAAATACAAAACTACCTGTCTTTGCGGGCGGCACCTGCATTTTTGGTCCTGGGCTCAGCAGCCATCTAGGGAAACCTACCAAACCCAGACATTTCTGAAAACTAGACACCCAAGGAAGTCCAGAGAGGTGTGACTTGCGTGGATCCCCCAATGTTTTCTTACCTAGAATCCTCAGCAAACCTGAAATTTAGGTAAAAAATCACATTTTTCCTACATTTCTGTGTGGGATCACCGCACCAGGACAAATTTCCTACCACCCAACGTTCCTCTCAGTCTCCTGGTAAAAATGATACCTCACTTGTGTAGGTGCACCAAGTGCTTGTAACAGGGAAGAGCCAAAAACATGTCAAAATTGAGGGGGAACCAAAGTGGGTCCAAAAGGGCTGTTTGAAAAAAAAAAAATTTTAGGCTGACAAATGCAGCGGAATTTCTATCGGTATAGATGAGACAATGCTGGGTGGTAGGAATTGTGTGGATTCCTGCAGATTCCAGAAGGTTCCATCACAAAAATGGGAAAAAATATGTGTGATTTCCAGCAATGTTGGAGGTTTGCAGGGCATTGTGGGTAAGAAAATAGTGCGGGCTGCATGTGAAGCACACCACCTTGGACTCACCCAGATGTTCAGTTTTCAGATATGTCTAGGTCTTGTGGATTTTTCTACATGACAGCATCCCAAAGTCCAAAAATTACAGCCCTCACCATTTCAAGTAGGACGATTTTGAGAGTTAGCCAAGCTTTCATGGCCCAAATGTAAAACCAAAACCCCAAATAATCAAATGTCCACTTGCATGCCGTGGATAAGATGTTTTAGTATGCGGTGGGGAGCTGAAAGACTGTTACCCCCTTCAGTTGGGGTGGGGGCATAACCATGCTCATACTGGTTAGTAGCCACCACCACACTATGTTATTTTTTTTTTATTCCCTGGCATTTAGTGGACTTTCTGCCCCCCTGGGGTGTGGATCGGGGGTAATTGGCCCATCTGCCCACTGGTGGGCAGAACAACTTTGGCCCCATTTATATGGGGTGGGGGTATGGCCACACCCCCACCCTCTTACTTTGAAAAAAACATCTTCCCTGGTCTCTGGTGGGCTTTCTCCCCCCCTTGGGGGCAGATGGGCCTTCCAAAAATAGGCCGATCTGCCCCCAAGGGAGGCAGATATGGCAAACAGTAATGTGCCCTGATGGGGAGTGACCCTTGCCCAAGGGTCTGCCCCCCAAACAAAACACACACATACACACACACCAATCCCTGGTGCCTGAGTGGTTTCTGCCCCCCGGGGGCAGATCGGCCTACTAGAAATAGGCCGATCTGCCCCCAAGGGGAGCACAAATGGCCTAAAATAAATTCCCCCCCAAGGGGTCACTCCCCTTGCGTGAATTTGGCACCCAAAAAAAATCCTTGGTGCCTTGTAGTTTCTGCTCCCCTTGGGGGCAGATTGGCCTCATCAAAATAGGCCGACCTGCCCCCAAGGGGGTCAGAAATGGGCTAAAATAAATTTCCCCCCAGGGAAATGACCCTTGCCTAAGGGGTCGCTCCCCTTACTTTCAATTGACACAAAAAAATAAAAATCCCTGGTCTCTAGTGGTTTCTGCCCCTTCGGGGGCAGATTGGCCTCATAAAAATAGGTCGATCTGCCCCCTACGGGGGCAGAAATGTCCTAAAGATAATTTTGCCCCCAGTGGAACAACCCTTGCCTAAGGGGTTGCTCCCCACATACAAAAGAAAATAAAAAATAAAAAAATCCCTGGTGCCTAGAGGTTTCTGCCGCCCTTGGGGCAGATCAGCCTAATTACAATAGGCTGATCTTCCCCCAAAGGGGGCAGAAATGGCCTAAAACAAATTCTTCCCCCCAGGGGAGCAACCCTTGCCTAAGGGGTCACGCCACTCATGTGAAACTGACAAAAAAAAAAATCCCTGGTGTCTAGTGGTTTCTGCCCCCCTTGTGGGCAGATTGGCCTAATAAAAATAGGCTGATGGGGGCAGAAATGGCCTAGAATTATTATAGCCCCCAGGGGAGCGACCCTTGCCTATGGAGTCATTCCCCACATGCAAATAAAAACAAAAGCAAACCAAAAAAAATCCCTGGTGTCTAGGTGTCTAATTATAACTATCCCGATCTGCCCCCGAGGGGGGCAGAAATAGCCTAGAAATAAATTGCCCACCTGGGGAGCAGCCCTTGCCCAAGGTGCCGCTCCCCTTATTTCATAAACACAAAAAAAAGGGCTGACGTCACCAGACGCCACGGGGAGTCATGGGGGGGGGACGGGGTGGAAGGGGAAGCAATTCCCCTTCCATCTCTGCCCAGAGGAGGGGGGCGTCTGGCCATCTGGATGAGCGATAGCAGGACGAGCTGGTTGCCGAGGGTGAGACTAGCTCGTCCTGGGCATCCTAGGGGTTAATGCCAACAAAACCAAACAAAAACGTTTACCTCCTCTAAACCTTAGCAAATAGACTTAACATTTTGCTAAGTGGGCACATTGTTTTGATTTGGCAGTTGAGCACTCTGTAAAAGCACATGCTTTTATGTGATATAAGTTTATTGTGAGTAGTACAATAAATAATGAGCTGCGCTTCCTCCAGCATCTGTACCACCGATCAACTCCACCAACACCAACTGCCACCCATCGAATCCTCTTGCCCCACCATTCTAAGTGGCCAGTGCATGAAAACAGTCTACATATTAGGTTTGTGGAATATCACACATCTTCCCCAAATTATTTGACAAGAAGAATCCTCATCTTAATATTCTGCAACATAGAAATAAAACCAATAACATTTCTGCATGTCTATAATTCCTATTACATAACATATCATTTCATTTATTTTCTTTAAATGTTCAAATAAATACGCACTCTCATAGAGGAATTATCCCATAACTTAATTCTCTAGATAAGTTAGAACCATTTTCTCCCTCTCACTATGCCTAGGCATGTTACTTCTCTGCATCTGAAAAGTATGATCATTCACTTCCTCCTTTCTATGTTCAATTGCATTCGATTCCAAACTGCCTTCACTTCCCGTCATATATCCTCCACACTCCTCATCACGTTTCTAATACAATCTGTCCGAATTACCTTTGTCATTTTTGCAAACCGCCACACGTCGCTAAATCCATATCCTCTCATCCTCTTCTTGAACAGCCATTCCCAATACTTTACTATCCCTTACCGGTTTAGACCAACAAGGTGTCTCCTTCTCAATAACTCCTGGTTTCCTCATGCGGACATGCTGACTTCCACTATCTTAGGAACTTCATTACCATGGTATTTCCCTGTGCGTACTTAATGCTGTTCCACTCTTTCCACCACTTACTTCTTCACAAGATAGCCATATTTTTTACAATTCTTATCCATTAACCACCAAGCTACTTAACTAGATGTCAGTTTTCTCCCTCGTATTAGTTTAAAAGGCATTTTCCCTGTAAATGAATGTGGTTTTATTCTGTATGATAAAAGCATGCTATGTTAGGATTTTTTCCACAGAATACCTATCTTCAATGCCAGTTGAATAGCTTCTTTCATGACCCTGTTGAATCTTGCAACATGACCATTCGAAGGCGGATGATATAGAGCTATACTGCTGTGTTCAATTTCATGATTACTCAAAAACAATTTCATTTTATCAGACACTAGTTGTACCCCATTGTCTGATACCAATACTTCTGGTACTCCTTCCCTTGCGAATACATCTTTGAAAAATTTGATTGCCACATCTGTTGTGATCTTCCCAACCATACGAACTTCAGGGTATTTGCTAAAATAATCAATCAGCCCAATAGCATAGCGCTCCCTTGATGGTAACGTGGCAAAAGGTCCCATGAAATTAAAATCTAACTTTCTCCAAGGTCTATCAGGTAATGCTACCATAACCAATGGTACCTTACATGGTTTAGTACTTTTGTCACTTTGTGCGCATACTGGACAATTCCTTACCCATCTATCCACCATTGCATCGATTCCGGGATATCAAAAGTTTTCTTTATTTATCCTTTTCATACTGGACATTCCAAAATGTCCCAACTGGCCATTTTTCACCGAGATTTCACATACACTTACAGGAGGAATAATTTTGTCACCTCTAAGCACCACATCCTTGCTCACAGATAGTTCCCCCTTTAACTTCCAAAAAGTGGCACTATCACCTCTGATTACTCGTTCACTTGGCCACCATTTCTTTATAAAAGTAATAACTGTAATTAAGCATCCTTTCACATTTCCAATAACCAGTCTTCTCCAGATAACAACACAACTTGGTCCGTTACTCCACATATATTACTCAGCACATCTTCAAATGTAAATGCAACCTCGCATTCCATTGGCTTACTCACTTCTTCTCTAGTTCCATATACCATAGGAAGATGTTACATTCCATCTGCTATCACGCTATAACTAGCAACAAATTCAATTTCAAAATGATACATTTGCAGTTTAGAAGCTAATCTTGCTAACCTAAGAGATTCATTCCTACCACCTTCAGGTCAAGGGTTTGTGATCCATACATAATTTACACTTCGTTCCCCAAATGTATAACCTGAACCATTGCACAGTCCAAGATGATGCTAGCAATTATTTTTCAGTCATGGAGTAGTTCCTTTCCGCCTGGTTTAGGGTATGTGAAGCATACACCACAATTAACTTATCCTTCCCTTTCTTCTGAGTCAAAACTGCACCTATGCCATAACCACATTCATCTACTGAAATAATGCAATCAACATTCATTTCAAATGGTTTCACGCAAGGAGCGCACAAAATCTCCTTCTTGATGCATGTAATACAATCCCTCTGTTCATGTCTCCATTCAATTTTGACATTCTTCTCAAGTAACTTGTGGAGTTCCTCTACTTTCATAGAATAGTTCTAAATGAACCTTGAATAAAATCTGGTAAGGCCAAAAAAGGTCATTAATTGTTCCCTAATAGTTGGTTTTGGAGCCTTCAAAATTACCTCCACATGTCCATTCTCAGGACGTATACCATCTTTTGAAATACCATGACCCAAATACTTCACTTGATCTATGCCAAGTTTGCATTTCCCACATTTTACTGTCAGTCCTTTCTCATTCAGTACTGATAATACATGCTTTAAAGTCTCATCATGCATAACTTAGTCCTTCTCAAAAATCAAAATATCATCCTGGAATACCTTTGCCCTATCTGTGTTAGTCAATAGTTTTGTCATTTCTTTTTGAAATACAGTTGATGCACTAGCCAGCCCAAAAGGCATCCTTTTGTATTGGAAGGCTTCCCTGTTATGAAGGCAGTAAAATGTTTAGAATCATATTCTAACTTGATCTGGGGTTATACACTGGACAAATCTTTTGTAGAAAAAACAGAGGCATGACTTACTGATGAAAATAATTCCAGTGAATTGGTTAACGGATACATGTCTACCTGAATTGCTTCATTCAACACCTCAAATCTATCCATAAATGTAACTCTACATTTGCTTAAAGCAATACAACCACTGGTGACATCCAATCAGAACTCCCAATAGGTTACATTATGTCCTTTGCATATAAATCATTCAACATTTACTTAAATTTGGTCCTAAAATTCATTGGCACGTTCCATAATTTTTGTCTTACAGGATCCATGTTTTCTCACAATGTAATGTTATGTTTAAAATCTTTCAACTTTCCCAAGGATTCTTTGAACACTTCCGGAAACTTCTCTTTCTGGGAATTTCTTCTTAAGATCTTCATATTCACTTCCTACCTTATTTAATTCCTACACCACATAAACTGGTGGCCTCCTCTCAGGATCCAATTTAATTGCCAATTTTTTGTATGTGGGGCCATCCTTATATTAATTCACCCTCATCAGCAACATACAGTTTACACTGACATTTCCTATGACTACATTCAATTTGTACATGCATGCGTCCCGCCATTGGTATGCTGCGGCCCGTATAACTTCCAGGATTTACATCTGATGAGAATACTTCCCTCCCTGGCCACAAGTTATCAAACATTTTTTACTCATAATGTTATACGAAGAACATGTACCACTGTGGTCATTTGGCATGACCTTGATGAAAAACTGTATTTGAGGGACCGATTTAGAAGAAGTTTTGGCTCACATAAGAACCAATTTTGCCCTTCTCTTTTCTTTCAACAATATTTGTGCAAAGAGCCAGAATAAATGGGCATTCATAGTGGTGTCTGTAATTTTTTAATCAAAGAGTGTGTCAGGACCACTTATGTACCTCAGGTTGCTAGGAAATAGTCCAGTCTATTAAAAAAAAAAAAAAAAAAACATCACAATGTTACAAGCAATCCAACTCCCAGAAAATACTGCTCCTTGGCAATCTCTCTCCTATGATCTCCCTAATTATAACGAAACCAAAGAATAACCTGTCAAACCTCTACCTGCTTTAACACCTTTGCAAAAACACTGTATTCACATTTTGTCATGTGGGCATATTCTTCTGATTTGGCAGTTGAGCACTTCTTATGGGGGTACTGACAGGGCAGGCTCATTGAGATAGATGCTTTATTGGTAGGAGATATGGCCAGAGCTGCCAATTTGTAAACTAAGGAACAGAGTTAAGTCCCCATATTGACTCAACATCCTGTGATTCATGGCGAATAAATTAATTTCTCCATGCTCCCCTCCCCAAAAATAAATACATAATCTGAACAATGTAATATGGTTCTCATGTAAAGTTCTTTAATGCCTTTGAGCCAAGTTAGTGCCATATGAAACAGCGAAAAGAAATTGAAATGAAATGTTACTTTAAATCAAACTATAACTATAAAGGTAGCCTGGTTCAACAATTCAAAATCATTTTGTTTTAATGGACTGGCCATTCCTTGACTTATCCAAATTTGATCCTGATTTAACTAGTCTTCTTCATAAACAGGTAGGGACATACTTGGATTTAGTTGGAAGGATACAAATAAGTCATGTTTGCAGTAACTGGGTGGTTGCATTCTTATTTCAGTTATGCAGGAGAGAGATGTATTTATTTAATCTGAGTAGTCCAAGATGAGACAATATTACATGACCCAGAATGTACTGAGCAGTTGTTACCCTGATATGGTATAGATGTAGTCATTTGATCAGGACATAGACTCAGGGAATGGTTTGCCAGATCAACTGTTTCCTTCTGAATTGGAAACAGTCTTGCTGTTGTATTAAAGCTGCGGTCAGCATGTTCCAGGTTTATGGACCACTTGTGGTTGGGCGTTCCCACGTGCACCCTTCTTTTTGACTGAATTCGGAGTAATCCTGCAATTTGGTTCTTCAAACGGGATGATCATTGTAGGAGGGTGGAGTGCTCTTGCAGGGGTAGGACCCAAGAAATGATTCTAAGAAATTTCTAATATAGCCTTAACCATGTAAAATAAAATCATGTGCTTGATGAATTTATAATACATAGGAGCCTACCATCCCTGTATGAAAGCCAGTCTCTAACTTACTTATTACAGTACTGATGTAAAGGCATGTCAGAGAGCAAACAGCTGTAGTTTAAACAATAAAAATGAGAACTTGTTTTCATTCTTCTGTTTAGATTTGTTTAATGATCGTTGATTAGTGAAAAGAAGAAATTAAAGTCAACCTGTTCAGCTTGTGCACACTTCAGGAGAGTCAAACGCTCTCTATGTGTTTCTACACATCCTGAGCAACCAGATTTTGTAATCTGACTGATTCCAATAGCTTTTTGCAAAACATGCTAACTGCTTTTCGGTGTGTTTATCCTTGCACTTCAAATTCTGATTGTATTCTTCATGTTTTTAAAAACACTGGGCCGGAGATAATAGAAAATGATGGTGTGCAGCGCTGCGCCAAATTTGGCAGCATCGCGCACCCTCATTTTCAAAATGCAGGGATGCACCGTATTTACTAGAATACCGTGCAACCCAGTGTTTTTTCCCCTGTGTTTTCCCCATAGTGCAAGGAGGGCTGAGTTGAGGGGGAGATTGTTTTTGTGCAGGAAGTAACACCTTCCTGCACAAAAATGTAATCTTAAATGGCAGTTTGCTCTTTCTATGTGTGTTGCAAAATGCAGCAGAAACACAGAAAAAACAAAAAATGAGGTGCAAATAAAGCATTTCTCCTCATTGCACCATGCTTGTGCCACCCCTGGGGTGGCATTAGATTTTAGTGCTGCCTCAGGTTTATGAAAACTCGTAAATCGGAGGCAGCATCACAGCAACACCCATTGAATGCCCCTTCTACGCAAAGTGCTGCATGTTAAGAGGCCATATTTACAAGGTGGCGTTAAGCCACAAAACGTTCCTTAATGCCACCTTGTAACTATGGTGCAGGGCATTGTGCCACCGGAGCGTCACGAAAAGTGATGTTCCCGTGGCGCTGGGGGCTCTTAAATATGCACCACTATCTTTGTCATCTTAAAGAGAACGTCACCAAGAATGTATGTGGTTTTGGAGAAGGGTGGTGTTGTTGACCATGTTTTTAAAGGAATGCAATAATATTGCCTTATGATGAAAGGATACTGTAAGTTAATGAGAAGTTTCTCAGCTTTAAAAGGAACTTAACCTTCGGCCTCATTCCTCTCTGTAGTCACAGAACTCTTTGACTTCAATATCCTTATAATGTAGGGCGGGGCTGGGGATTTTGTGCTAAATGTAAATAGAGACTTTCTTCACAAATAACAGCCAAAATCAGAAATCAGTAATATATTCGTTTAACAGGGCATATCACACGATTATCCTTGACAATATCAAGTAAATCAAGTAAATTAAAATTTAGCAGAATAACTTTGTCAATCAATCGGACTCAAATAGTGTTTTAACTATAAATGGCAGTACCAACCATGTTACTTTCTCCCTACCAAAAAGAGGACTTTGAAGGATGTTGTGTTGCATGTGACATGCCTGATGATAAAACGGATCTTTTTTTGGCTTTGCCAGGACTTAGCCCCGACCAGCCTTAGCCATGTTAGAGCTCTGGTGTCAATTATGCAGTTGGTATGGTGAGAGCATTCTTCAAGTAGATTATGTTCCATATTCAGTTGTTTTTTTTTTAAACAAAATTCGAAAGAATATCTGTTGTCACCCAAAGACTGTTATAAATATAGCATTTTTTCCAAAATTCGGAAGATTATCTGTTATCACTCAACAGTACTTGAAGCCATTTTTCCAAACATTTTTGCTCTGCTCTACACACTTAGATGTGCCTTTAAAATTATTATTTATCAATGAGCAATAGCCCTCTATTATACTACCCCTCTGTGTTTATTCATGCACGGGTTTGGGCGTTCTCCCTTCATTTTGCTCTTGGTGATGCTCAAGACAGAGGCATCAGTAGTTATTCCAATCTCTGGTGCAAACGATGTAGAGATTTTTTTAAAAACAATGCTGGTTGCCTGTGCTGTTTTAAACCATCAAAACCCCGTGATGACTAGAAACGTACAGGTTTATAAACCATATGAGTAAACATTTGACTTTCAGCAAACTGCTGTATTGCAGCATGATTATGGATGAAGCAATGACAAAGTACATGCTTTCTGAGAATCTGTACATTTGTATTCACCTGGCACCCGATTTGTATTCGCTTTTTTAAAGTAAGCAGACACGGAGAGAAGACAGAAGTATTTATAAACATTTGCAGAATTCATTCTAGGTATCCACCGCAGACTTTAGCCCGGCCTTCTCTTGACAAGATGTGTGGGCAGCCATTATTCTCAGACTCATACGGCCGAACAATATGCAATGATTCATGACAAACTGTGAATACGAAGTAGTCCCTGCGAAATCGTGTAGGCGCACGGTGATCTGTGTTTCCAATAATAGCATAAACAGTCCATGAAAAATGAAATCAAAGCTGGAAGTAATTTCAGCCAGAATTAAAATAAATGCGCCATGTGTCACCAGAGCCACTCACTCTCCAGTCGCGCTGAATAGGAATGCTTCTCAGAGGCATCATTTAGAGATGCAGGGCATTAACTGTTCACCATTGCTGGAGTTGAACGTATTGCGTCATTTCTGCCGCCATTTTCAAATCCCACTACGATCCTTCTCTTTATTGGTTTGGAAGGGAGGTGTTCTTAGTCATTGCATTATTACAAGCAGCAGAGAGCTATCACGCTGCTCAGGGATAGCTCTCGGGATTCTTCTAATCTAGTTCACAACCAAACTTCAGGAGATTAAAAATGACAATACACAGTAATTAGCAATTGAAGCTGTGTGAACTCCATGTTCTTCGTCAGTTGATGGCATAGATTGGACGTAATCGGTGTCACTTTAGGGATTTTTAGGGTCTCGGGCAGCACATATTTTGAGAGGCTCCTATTTAGAAGAACTTTGAATTTTGCTACCCATTTTCTGCTCGTACAAGCTGTCATGATACAAACAAATTTTCGAGTAAGCGACAAAACAAACATTTTTGAAATAGGTCCATTTAGTGCCACCTAGAATCCTTAAAATGACACTGGGCAAAGAAAGAGAACCAGAGATGTCCAGAGGTGAATTAGAGAGAAGGTTCACTTTGTCCATGGCTTAAAATGTCTCTGGACCTAATATTTTTGTATGTCAAAGAGAAACTTTTGCTGTGAGAAAAGAAGAAGTTGGGGAGGTTTCATAAACTCAATCAAAAGTACAGGGAAATAAATGAAACTTGAACCACCCTTGGAACTTTATTCATTTACTTCTCCCTCTAGGAACCCAGTGTCAGACACAGTATTAGTCATGAGTTAACATTAATCCAGAAAAAAGTGCACTAAAAATAAATCATGAAAAGATGGTTTCCAAATTAACCTCCACTGGGAGTTAATCAAGTTAGGTCCATCACAAAAATTAAAACATGCAAACATGCCTAAAGGGTTTTTGTTACAGCAAGTCCCGAAGAGGAAACAGTCCACATTGTTTCCCACCCATGAGTTGCCACCAAAGCATATTGTGGCATTTTCTACATTACTGACTTCAACTCTATTGTCTCCATATCGATGTAGCCAATAACACAAACGTACAGCTCAGAGGGATTCCAAGATTGGCAGTAAAATCACAGATCTGGTGATATCACCGGCGGCTCCTCCGCTAAGGTGGAGGAATATCACCCCACTGCTCTCTCAACAGTGAAAACATGGGAAAAAAAAGTATAATTGAACAGCTTATCATCATTTTATTGTCCTCGCTGAACTGAGACTAGAGCAGGGCGGGGCCGGGCCATCCTAATGGGCAGGAGCAGGGAGGAAGAGTGGTGGGCACTGGTGCAAGTGTGCATGTCAGGACGTCTTAGGACTGCCAAACCTACAATGACACTTAGATCTCTCCACCCGAGTGTGCTGCACAACCAGGTGGAGAAATGTGCAGCACAGACTCAAACCAGACCGCTCAGACCAGTGCTTAATTTGTAAATAAAGACGTGCCGGAGCGCAAATCCCTCCTCTGAAACATGCGGCTGCTGCATTTAAATGTGCGAGCGGGAAATACTTAAGCAGCATAATCCTGAAGCCATCTCGGGCCCCTTTAATTCATTTAAAGCCACTCCTTGCCCCTTCAGCTCACTCTTGCAGCTTTCTGCTTTCTCACAATGTGACACCTTTTCTTTCTTCTCTTCCTCCGTATTTCCCGTATGTGTCTTTTGCTCGCTGTACATGTTTGAGGCAGAAGAGCAAGCCCCGGCCCTGAAAAATAAGTTTCTGTGCTCAGCACCGGAACCAACAAGCACAAATTAGGCACTGGCTGACACCAATCCTGGCGATTTTCTTTTGCTGGGTATTACCAGCATGAGGGCAGCATCTGGGTTGGTGTTGGGAGTCTGGGAGCCTGTGCCTTGAGTACTGGGAGTCGAGAGGAGCAGAGGAACAGAAGAAAACCTAAGCGGCAGCCGGCAGGTAAGTGCTATAATTTTTTTTTCACAGCATAGTTTTATTTTATTTCACAACGGCCGCCACTGGATAATGTGTCCTAGGGCACTCTGAAGAAAAGGGAATGCCCAAGAGCTACCCTCTCTAATTTCCTACCACCCCCCATTCCTCAGCAGAAGAAAATTCAAATACAGGAATTTCAGCAATCTTGAACCTTAGTAACCTTCCCTACTGGGAGCAGGACAACCAAAACGTAACCTTGCAGTAAGTAGGGAGCTACAAGGGCAGTTTAGTTCACCAAGAGGTTGGAAGTAGAAGGTTGTGCTACTGCCCCAAAAGAGGTTAGTAGGGAAGAGACGAGTGGGTGGCTCCTGGCTGTATAATGGCAGGCCAGCAAAGTTGGAGGGGTAATGGAGGGGCAAAAAAACACACACTGACTTGGAGGTGTGGGCTTCAGCTAATGATAGACACCAGTGTGAGGTTTAAAACAGCGAGCGTCCTCGAATGAATTAATCTAAAACCATACGCTCTGCCAGCGCAGACTCATGGATCAACAGATCCTGCTTTACTGGGATATGAATATCAATTATGCAGAACGTGCGAGGCATTTCTTCAATGCATATTAATATTCAGAGAACTTTCTCTGTTACTCTAATATAATTGTTCATCTTCTCCTCTATCTTTTAAGCGAAGCACATTTATATCATCCATCATTAATTAAAAAGGAAGGGGCGTCTCGTTATTTTCTCTAATCTTTAGCAATTAGATCACAGTTTATCTTTTGGCTTCACTGCTATATATTTACGCATCTGTTTTGCAAGGAAAAAAATGCAAACTTTTTCCACTTCATTGTTCTGGTAATCTTTTCCTTCAATACTTTTTCAGGCATGACATTGAAAAATGCAGTTTCTCTAAACACGTATTTGTTTCTGTAGGTCTTTGTTTTTTCTATTTTACGTTCTTTTTAATTCCACCATGTTTGTTGTCTTACATTGTTCCTCACATCCTCACCGCATCTGCTGCTGAAAAATTCCTATAAGCATTAATACATAACTTAATGGTGCTCAGTAGTACCTTCTACTTGAATGTTTTTTTGAAAGCTACATTGTAGCTCTCTCGTAAAGACACTTCCTTGTGAAGTAAGATTACATAGAGACACGATACCGAATATCTTACATGTTTACTATGGCCCTCATTCTGACCTTGGCGGGCGGCGGAGGCCGCCCGCCAAAGTCCCGCCGTCAGGTTACCGTTCCGCGGTCGAAAGACCGCGGCGGTAATTCTGACTTTCCCGCTGGGCTGGCGGGCGGTCGCCTTCAGACCGCCAGCCAGCCCAGCGGGAAAGAGGCTTCCACGATGAAGCCGGCTCGTAATCGAGCCGGCGGAGTGGAAGCTGTGCGACGGGTGCAGTTGCACCCGTCGCGTATTTCACTGTCTGCGCAGCAGACAGTGAAATACATGTAGGGGCCCTCTTACGGGGGCCCCTGCAATGCCCATGCCAGTGGCATGGGCACTGCAGGGGCCCCCAGGGGCCCCGCGACCCCCCCTACCGCCATCCGGATCTCGGCGGTCCGACCGCCGGGATCTGGATGGCGGTAGGGGGGGTCGGAATCCCCGCGGCGGTGCAGCAAGCTGCGCCGCCGCAGAGGATTCAATGGGGCCGCGGTACACTGGCGGGACCCCGCCAGTGGTGCCGGTCCGACCGCGGCTTTACCGCCGCGGTCGGAATCCCCATTGGAGCACCGCCGGCCTGTCGGCGGTGCTCCCGCGGTCCTCCGCCCTGGCGGTCAAAGACCGCCAGGGTCAGAATGACCACCTATATCTGTTCACCTCGATGTAAATACTCTACCAGGATGGGGCCCCCTCAGGCCAATAGTTCGTAAAAATGGCTGTAAACACTGTGGAAAAATAACCTCCGTTACAGTATTTGGGAAGCGTTCCACGAGGAAACGTTTACTTGGGAATCATTAATTGTAAAGGTGTGTTCAAATTTAGAAATTAGATTTTGTCAATTTCCGGAACATTTTTACAAAGCATCTACAGCCTGGCAAACTTTAAGTGTTGTGTGAAGTTTTACAATAAATAGGGAACTCCTGTGTAGGAAGAGTTTGCAGAAGAACACATTACACTCCCCTTATTTACTTATACTAATGAGCAACAGCTACTGGTGTCAGATCATAGACTGGTATCATTTTTGCGACATATCGAGGATGTTTAATTGATGCTTTTTATATACGCTCCGAACCTGTTACGTTATCTTATGCTATGGCATGCCAGTTTATATACCCTACTTGTGCCAATTAATTCGCGTTTTAGTGACTCTTCTGGCAGGTGAATGTGTCTGCAGTTATGGGCAAAGCATGCCTAATATAGTAAACGTTTACGTTGGCTAATGTGTTTCCCTTTGTTTGCATTCCTATGGAGGGGCGGTCGTTGTGACCTGCCAGCCAACTATTGTGAGAGAAAAGTGGTTTTCGGTTTTTCTGTACAGATGTATCGCATTGGGCTTGGTGGTCATTTGACCCTCTGCCTAAACCACGTCAGCTGGGTCATTTGGTCCACCTGTTTGAGGTCTTGACCTAATGAGTGCTGAATATGCTACAACTATACCCTCTTGGGTGTTAGTGATGTGTTTGCAACTAGATGTGAGGATGTTTAAGGACGACTGGATCGCTGACACTGTTTAAGTGTTTCTTTGATTCCAGCCCGATGGTTTGGTTATCTGTGAAGTCTTAGAGTAAGGGTTTGAATTTGTTTGTTGTGCAAATGTATTTCAGTAAGTAACTTTGTCTGTGATTTGCTTCAAGCAGCACTCTCCTGGTAATTACCTTCTCTCCTGCCCCCAGATCTTTTAACTCTCGAATTCGTGTGTCTCTGATTTGTTGTTCGCTGGGTTCCCAGAAGGATCAAAGAATTTAACAATGTCGATAATGTGGCACTTGTTAATTACTTGTCCTCTTGATTTTGTTGGCAGAATAATATCTGTGGTTGTGAGTTTAACTAATTAGGCTTTCTGTGGAGGAGGGTACTTCAACCTTTCTCTGGAAAGAGTAAATGTGGGTTGTGAAGTTCTGCGATAAGCGCTTTCCGTACCAGGGGCTGGATTTTACGACCATCCACAAAACCTGTGTGTGCTATGGAGATATTTCTGTGTAGGGACTTACCTCTCGGGGCATAGGGGATGGATGTAGAAACCCATGCGGACAGAGAGAACAGACAGGTTGACAAATACAGATGGGACGACAGGCAGGTATGTTCTAATGCATAAAAAAAACATTTTATATCTTGTTACCGGCACAATGAAAGAAGGTAACCTCAGACTGTTACAAAGAGGGAATGCAGTTTGCCCACAGTGGTGTAACCCAATCTCTTTTAGGCAGTTTTAAAATTGTCTTGAAGAAGGCCATCAATCAATCAATCAATCAGGAATTTGTATAGCGCACTACTCACCGTGAGGTTCTCAAGGTACTGAGGAGGGGGGGTGGTGCTGCTACTGCTCGAACAGCCAGGTCTTGAGAAGCTTCCTGAAGGTAAGGAGGTCTTTGGTCTGGCGCAGGTGGGTGGGAATAGTGTTCCATGTTTTGGCGGCGAGGTGCGAGAATGATCTGCCGCCGGTTGTAGTTCTGCAGACGCATGGGACGGTTGCAAGGGCAAGGTCGGCGGAGCAGAGATGCCGGGTTTGGGTTTAGAAGGAGAGCCGTCTGTTGAGGTATTCTGGTCCAGTGTTGTCAGTGCTTTGTGAGCATGGGTGAGGAGTTTGAAGGTGATTCTCTTGTTGACTGGGAGCCAGTGCAGGTTTCTCAGGTGGTCTGTGATGTGGCAGTGGTGGGGGATGTCCAGGATGAGGCATGCAGAGGTGTTCTGGATGCATTGCAGCCTCTTCTGGAGTTTGGCCGTGGTTCCTGCATATAGGGCATTGCCGTAGTCCAGTTTGTTGCTTACGAGGGCTTGGGTGACTGTTCTTTTGGTTTTAGTGGGTATCCATTTGTAGATCTTTTGGACCATGCAGAGGGGGTTGAAGCAGTAGGAGGAGATGGCGTTGACTTGCTGGGTCATGGATAATGAGTAGTCCAAGATGAATCCTAGGTTGCGTGCGTGGTCGGTGGGAGTCGGAGCGGCTCCGGGAGTGGCAGGCCACCAGGAGTCATCCCAGGCAGAGGGGGTGGAGCCGAAGATGAGGTCTTCCATTTTGTCGGAATTTAGTTTGAGGCAGCTGCTCTTCATCTATTCGACTGTTTTGAGAAGAGCTTGGGATAGGGTGCCATTTTCCCTCCTGGGGTCATTGTGCAATCTCCTTGCCTCTGATTACCAAGTTCTATGTGGTGGTTCTGGGTAGGGAAAATGAGTAACAGTCTGTTAGACCTGACATGCCTTAGGGTGGTCACCCCTAACTTTTTGCCTGCCTCCCTCCACTTTTTGGACCCTGTTTTGCTGGCTTTTAGACTCTGTGCACTTTACCACTGCTAACCAGTGCTAAAGTGCATATGCTCTCTCCCTTTTTAAACATGGTAACTTTGGATCATACCTGATTGGACTATTTAATTTACTTATAAGTCCCTAGTAATGTGCACTATATGTGCCTAGGGCCTGTAGATTAAATGCTACTAGTGGACCTGCAGCACTGGTTGTGCCACCCACTTAAGTAGCCCCCCTTAACCTTGTCTCAGGCTTGCCATTGCAAGGCCTGTGTGTGCAGTTTCACTGCCACTTCGACTTGGCATTTAAAAGTACTTGCCAAGCCTAGAACTCCACTTTTTCTACATATAAGTCACCCCTAATGTGTGCCCTAGGTAACCCCTAGAGCAGGGTGCTGTGTAGGTAAAAGGCAGGACATGTACCTGTGTAGTTATATGTCCTGGTAGTGTAAAACTCATAAATTCGTTTTTACACTACTGTGAGGCCTGCTCCCTTCATAGGCTAACATTGGGGCTGCCCTCATAAATTGTTGAAGTGGCAGCTGCTGATCTGAAAGGAGCAGGAAAGTTCTATTTAGTATGGCCAGAATGGTAATACAAAATCCTGCTGACTGGTGAAGTCGGATTTAATATTACTATTCTAGAAATGCCACTTTTAGAAAGTGAGCATTTCTTTGCACTTAAATCTTTCTGTGCCTTACAATCCACGTCTGGCTGGGCTTGGTTGACAGCTCCTTGTGCATTCACTCAGACACACCCCAAACACAGGGTACTCAGCCTCACTTGCATACATCTGCATTTTGAATGGGTCTTCCTGGGCTGGGAGGGTGGAGGGCCTGCTCTCACACAAAGGACTGCCACACCCCCTACTGGGACCCTGGCAGACAGGATTGAACTGAAAGGGGACCTGGTGCACTTCTTAGCCACTCTTTCAAGTCTCCACCACTTCAAAGGCACATTTGGGTATAAAACAGGGCCTCTGCCTTACCTCATCAGACACTTGCTGGAGAAGAAACCTGAACCAGAAACTACATCCTGCCAAGAAGAACTGCCTGGCTGCTCAAAGGACTCACCTGTCTGCTTTCTACAAAGGACTGCTGCCTTGCTGTTGGCCTGCTGCCTTGCTGAACTCTTGCCTGGCTGTGAAAGTGCTCTCCAAGGGCTTGGATAGAGCTTGCCTCCTGTTCCCTGAAGTCTCAGGACCAAAAAGACGTCTCTTTTTCACTTGGACGCTCTGTGCGCCGAAATCTTCGACACACAGCTTGTTCCGCGGCAAGAAAAACGCCGCACACCGACGCTGATCGATGCGACGCCTTCGGGACGACCGGAACTTCGACGCACGGCTTCGCAAGGACAACGCCGCCCCGACCTCCGGAGGAGAAATCGACGCAACGCCTGGCGTGAGATCGAAATTTCAACGCGCAGCCCCGCAGAACGACGCGCATCCGGAAAACAAGCAGGAAAATCCACGCACAGACCCGGGACATCTGGTAATCCCCGCGATCCACAGAAAGAGACTGTCCGCGTGCCGGAAAAACGACGCACGACTTCCCCGCGTGGAAAATAACGACGCAAGTCCGTGTGTGCTGGGGAGAAAACGACGCACACACCATTTTTCCACGTATCTCTTCTTCTGTGGCCCTCTGAGGAGATTTTCCACTCCAAAACCAGTTACTTTGTGCTTGAAAGAGACTTTGTTTGCTTTTTAAAGACTTAAGAAATTTCATATCACTTTTCAGTGATATCTCTACAAATTTACATTGCAACTTTATTCGTTTTGACCTACAATTATCCTGATAAATATTATATATTTTTCTAAACACTGTGTGGTGTATTTTTGTGGGGCTATATGGTGGTATTGTATGATTTATTTCACAAATACTTTACACATTGCCTTCTAAGTTAAGCCTGACTGCTCGTGCCAAGCTACCAGAGGGTGGGCACAGGCTAATTTTGGATTGAGTGTGACTTACCCTGGCTAGAGTGAGGGTTCTTGCTTGGACAGAGGGTAACCTGACTGCCAACCAAAAAACCCATTTCTAACATTGGTGATCAGCGGTGAGGATAGGACTTGTATTTGTGCAGTGACATACAGTAGCTAAGTATTTCACAACCTACCCACAGTTGAAGGTCAACTTGATTTTTATCTCTTTTTGCAAATTCGTTTTTCCTGACAATTTTCAAAAACTAAATCCTCACTCAACATGTCTCTGACTGGGTCTCAAATAGGAGACTTTAACCTAGTCCTGTGGATACATATACGGTCAAACAGCTAAGAGGATTCTGCAGGGCAATGAGGGTACCCACCCAAGGGGTCTCCAAAAAGGAGGACTTTCAAGTGGCGCTGAGGGCCTGGGCAGAAGCCCATTTAGAAGAGGATGATGAAGAAGAGGAGCCAGAAAATGGACCCTCAGAGGATTTGTTGCTATCTGTGGATGATGTTACCACTGCAATTGTGCCCCCTTCCAGACCAGGGAGCAGTGTCTCTGTGCAAAGCCTGACCGCAGAGGAAAGGAGAGAGGAAAGGGAGTTCTAATTGCAAATGGCAAAACTGAAAATTGAGGCTCAACAAGAGGAAAGAAGGGCAGAGAGAGAAGCCAAGCAAGCTGAGGCTGAAAGAGCAGCCAAACAGATTCAAGATGAAGCTGAAAGGGCAGCCAAACAGGTGGAAGCTGAAAGAGCTTTGGCTGAAAAGAAACTATTATTGGCTCATGAACTGAGTCTCAAGGAGCTGGAGATCAAGGCAAGACAGTCTGAATCCAGCAATAACGGTGGCAGCATACAGACAGGACCTGCTGGAGAAAAGAAGGTTCGTATACCCAAAAATGTGGTGCCCAGTTTTGTGGTGGGAGATGACATAGATAAATGGTTAGCTGCTTATGAAGTTGCACTAAGGGCTCATGAGGTTCCTGAAGGGCAATGGGGGGTAGCTATGTGGGGTTATGTGCTACCATTGGGGAGGGACACACTTCTCACATCGGATCAACCTGATCAAAACACATACCCACTTCAGAAAGCCACTTTACTTGCCAAATTTGGGCTGACCCCTGAGGGATACCATCAGAGGTTCAGGGACAGCACCAAACAAACCACACAAACATGGGTAGATTTCTTTGACTTTTCCAGTAAGGCACTGAATGGATGGGTGCGGGGCAACAAAGTTGATAATTATAAATGGCTATATGATTTGATTCTGAGAGAGCATATACTCAATGTTACCTATACAGAGTTGCGCCAGCACTTGGTAGATAGTAAGCTGACTGATCCCAGGAAGCTTGCTGAGGAGGCGGACATCTGGGTTAGCACCAGAGTGTCCAAAAAGGTATCTGGGGGGGACTCCCACAAAGGTGGTCAGGGTTCCCAACAGAAGAAAGAGGGGGGAGATAAACTTATAGATAAGGAACTCTCAAAAGGCCCCCAAAAGAATTCCCAGGGAGGGGGTGGCAACCATTCCTTCTCCAGATTTGGGAAAAAGCCAGGGACATATGATAGGTCAGGGAAATCCAACCCCAAATGTATGGAGTGTTACCAGTATGGTCACTATAAAGGCGACCCCCAGTGCTCCAAAAGGGCACCGTCCACTAGCGGACAGACACCTGGGTTGACTAGTGTAGCGCTTGGAGGGGAGATGGACCCAGATAGCTTTGGGGAGCAGGTAGAGATTTCCCTAGTGTCCTGGGAGAAAGAGAAATGGTGCCCAAAGCCCACATGCCCCGAAATACTTCCAAGTACAGGCAGTGGGTCACCATTAATGGGCAGAAGGTGGAGGCTCTACGTGACACAGGAGCCAGTATGACTACTATCCAGAGTCAGCTGGTGTCCACAGAACAGATAGTCCCTAATACATTCCACCAGGTCATAGTCACTGACAATCGTGAGAGTCACCTACCAGTGGCTCTGATTCCCTTTGAGTGGGGGGGGTCTCTGGTAGACTGAAAGTAGCTGTGAGTACTGCCATGCCTGTAGACTGTCTGTTAGGCAATGATCTTGAGCATACTACTTGGAAAGAAGTGGAACTCAGATCTCACCTGGAGATGTTAGGGTTACCTGAGTGGGTCTGCATGACCACACGGTCCATGGCTGCCCGGAAAGGGAGTCAAGGGCGTCTGGAGCCTGGAAAGATGGCCCAGACAGCTGCCAAAGAGGGGGGGCCAGGGGTGCGGGAAACCCGCCTCCAATGTTCCCACGCTGGTAGACGAGGCCCCTGAGGAAGAGGAGGCCCCTGAGCCAACCGGGGAGGACATAGCTGCCCTGGGTAACCTATCTGAACTTGCTGGCTGGCAAGTAGAGGGGGGGCCAACCAGGGAAGCATTCTGCAAGGTGCAGAAAGAGTGCCCCACCCTTGAGGGTCTGAGGAAGCAGGCCACAGACCACGCAGCAGGTGACGCCTGTGGCGCTCACCATATTTACTGGGAGAGAGATCTCCTTTACAGTGAGCGTAGGGTTCCAGGTCCTGGGGCACACCGTGTGCTGGTGGTCCCCCAGTGTTATCAGAAATTCCTACTAGGCCTGGCTCACGACATTCCCCTGGCAGGACACCTGGGCCAAGACAAGACCTTTGACAGGCTTAACACCCACTTTCATTGGCCAAGAATGAGGAAAGCCTCAGATAACTTCTGCAGACCTTGCCCCACCTGCCAGGCTAGTGGGAAGGCAGGGAAACGGCTTAAAGCTCCCCTGCTCCCACTCCCAGTCGTTGGCACCCCCTTTGAAAGGGTGGGCATCGGAATTGTTGGTCCCTTGGACCCCAAAACTGCCTTGGGCAACAGGTTTATCCTGGTTTTGGTGGACCATGCCACCCGCTATCCAGAGGCAATCCCTCTGAGAACAGTGACTGCAAAGGTGGTGACCAGAGCCCTGTTGGGAATATTTACCCGTGTGGGATTCCCTAAGGAGGTCGTGTCTGACAGGGTCACAAACTTCATGTCTGCATACATGAAGACCCTGTGGGATGAGTGTGGGGTGACCTACCGGTTTACCACCCCTTATCATCCTCAAACCAATGGGCTGGTTGAGAGATTCAACCAGACCCTGAAAGGCATGATTGGTGGCCTGACTGAGGCCATGAGGCGTTAGTGGGACGTCCTCTTACCCTGTCTGTTATTTGCTTATAGAAAGGTGCCCCAGAAAGGGGTGGGGTTCAGCCCCTTTGAGCTTCTCTATAGTCACCCTGTCAGGGGACCCCTAAGCATCGTTAAGGAGGGCTGGGAGAGAGCTCCCCAGGCCCCTCCACAGGATGTGGTCAGCTACATGCTGGCCCTCCGCAAACAAACCCAACGCTTCTGGAAGCAGGCCCAGAGTAACCTCGAGGCCAGTCAAGAGGTGATGAAGGAGTGGTACGACCAGAAGGCCACTCTAGTTGAGTTCTCACCTGGAGAAAAAGTTTGGGTAATGGAGCCAGTAGAGCCCAGGGCTCTCCAGGACCGCTGGACTGGCCCCTTTGAGATCAAGGAGCGTAAAGGGGAGGCCACTTACCTAGTGGACCTTAAGACCCCTAGGCAACCCCTAAGGGTTCTCCATCACAACCGGCTCAAACCTCACTTTGAGAGGTCTGAGGTCAGCATGCTCCTAGTCACAGATGAGGGCATGGAAGAGGAGAGTGAACCTCTCCCCGACCTCCTCGCTGTCAAAGAAGGGGATGGGTCAGTAGGTGGTGTCATTCTCTCTGACTCCCTGACTCCAACCCAGAGAGGGGACTGCTATGAGCTGTTAGAGCAGTTCTCCCCCCTGTTCTCCCTTACTCCTGGACTAACCCACCTCTGTGTGCATGACATTGACACAGGTGACAGTGCCCCTGTAAAGAACAAAATTTACAGGTTGTCAGATAAGGTGAAGGCCAGCATCAAAGAGGAGGTCTCCAAGATGTTGACTTTGGGGGTTATTGAGAAATCCAGTAGTCCCTGGGCCAGCCCTGTGGTATTGGTTCCCAAGGCTACTGCCCCAGGTGCGAAACCAGAACTCCGGTTCTGTATGGACTACCAGGGTCTCAATTCAGTCACCCGGACTGATGCTCACCCCATCCCCGAGTTGATGAGCTTGTTGACAGGCTAGGCGCTGCCAAGTTCCTGAGTACGTTCGATCTTACTTCTGGGTACTGACAGATTGGCCTGACTAAGGGGGCTAAAGAAAGATCTGCTTTTTCCACCCCTGATGGCCATAACCAATTCCGGGTGATGCCATTTGGGCTGAAAAATGCCCCCGCTACCTTCCAACGGTTGGTTAACGGGGTCCTAGCTGGTAAAGATGCCTTCTGTGCAGCTTACCTAGACGACATAGCTGTCTACAGTTCCAGCTAGGAGGAACACCTGCTCCACCTCAAGGAGGTGCTTCAGGCCCTGCAACAGGCAGGCCTGACTATCAAGGCTAGTAAGTGCCAGATTGGGCAGGGTTCCGTGGTGTACTTGGGACACCTAGTAGGTGGTGGAAGGGTGCAGCCGCTCCAGGCCAAGATTGAAACTATCAAGGCCTGGCAACCACCTAAAACACAGACTGAGGTGAAAGCCTTTTTGGGCCTCACTGGATACTACCGCCGGTTCGTCAAGGGCTATGGTACCATTGTGTCCCCCTTGACAGAACTCACTTCCAAGAAACAACCTAGGTTGGTGAATTGGACAGAGGCCTGTCAGAAAGCCTTTGATTCTCTGAAGGAAGCCATATCAAGGCCCCTGACTACTCCCAGGAATTTATTGTTCAGACAGACGCTTCAGAGCATGGCATAGGGGCTGTTCTATCACAGCTGAATGAGGAGGGCGCAGACCAACCAGTAGTCTTTATTAGCAGAAGACTATTACCACGGGAACAAAGGTGGAGTGCTATTGAGAGAGAAGCATTTGCTGTGGTCTGGGCACTGAAGAAGCTAAGACCCTACCTGTTTGGGACTCACCTCCGGGTTCAGACAGACCACAGGCCCCTCAGATGGCTCATGCAGATGAGGGGTGAGAATCCAAAACTCTTGAGGTGGTCCATTTCCCTACAGGGGATGGACTTTACGGTGGAGTATCGCCCAGGGGTTGACCACACCAATGCTGATGGTCTCTCCAGATACTTCCGCCTTAGCGATGAGAGCTCCCAGGAGGTCGGGTAGCTCTCCCCACTTTCAGCTGGGGGGGACACATGTTAGACCTGACATGCCTTAGGGTGGTCACCCCTAACTTTTTGCCTGCCTCCCTCCACTTTTTGGACCCTGTTTTGCTGGCTTTTAGACTCTGTGCACTTTACCACTGCCAACCAGTGCTAAAGTGCATATGCTCTCTCCCTTTTTAAACATGGTAACTATGGATCATACCTGATTGGACTATTTAATTTACTTATAAGTCCCTAGTAATGTGCACTATATGTGCCTAGGGCCTGTAGATTAAATGCTACTAGTGGACCTGCAGCACTGGTTGTGCCACCCACTTAACCACTTCGCTGCCAGGCCTTTTCCCCCTCCTGTGCCAGGCCTTTTTTTGCCTATTTGGGGCAGTTCGCGCTTAGGCCCGCATAACTTTTTGTCCACATAAGCTAACCAAGCCAAATTTGCGTCCTTTTTTTCCAACATCCTAGGGATTCTGGAGGTACCCAGACTTTGTGGGTTCCCCTGAAAGAGGCCAAGAAATTGGCCAAAATACAGGGAAAATTTTGTTTTTTTCAAAAAAATTGGAAAAAGTGGCTGCAGAAGAAGGCTTGTGGTTTTTCCCCTAAAAATGGCATCAACAAAGGGTTTGTGGTGCTAAACTCAGCAGCTTCCCAGCTTTCAGGAACAGGCAGACTTGAATCCGAAAACCCAATTTTTCAACACAATTTTGGCATTTTACTGGGGCATACCCCATTTGTGCAATTTTTTGTGCTTTCAGCCTCCTTCCAGTCAGTGACAGGAATGGTCATGAAACCAATGCTGGATCCCAGAAACCTAAACATTTCTGAAAAGTAGACAAAATTCTGAATTCAGCAAGGGGTCATTTGTGTAGATCCTACAAGGGTTTCCTACAGAAAATAACAGCTGAAAAAGAAAAATATTGAAATTGAGGTGAAAAAAACATCAATTTTTCTCTACTTTTTACTCTGTAACTTTTCCCTGCAATGTCAGATTATCGAAAGCAATATACCGTTACGTCTGCTGGACTCCTCTGGTTGCGGGGATATATAGGGTTTGTAGGTTCATCAAGAACCCGAGGAACCCAGAGCCAATAAATGAGCTGCACCCTGCAGTGCATTTTCATTCTATACCGGGTATACAGTAATTCATTTGCTGAAATATAAGGAGTAAAAAATAGCTATCAAGAAAACCTTTGCATTTCCAAAAAGGGCACAAGATAAGGTGTTGAGGAGCAGTGGTTATTTGCACATCTCTGAATTCCGGGGTGACCATAGTAGCACGTGAATTACATGGAATTTCTCAAATAGATGTCTTTTTTACACACACCCCTATATTTGGAAGGAATAAATGTAGAGAAAGACAAGGGGCAATAACACTTGTTTTGCTATTCTATGTTCCCCCAAGTCTCCCGATAAAAATGATACCTCACTTGTTTGGGTAGGCCTAGCGCCCGCGACAGGATATGCCCCAAAACACAACCTGGACACATCACAGAAAACAGAGCTGTTTTTAGCAAAGTGACTACCTGTAGATTTTGGCCTCTAGCTCAGCCGCCACCTAGGGAAACCTACCAAACCTGTGCATTTCTGAAAACTAGAGACCTAGGGGGATCCAAGGAGGGGTGACTTGCGGGGCTCGGACCAGGTTCTGTTACCCAGAATCCTTTGCAAACCTCAAAATTTGGCTAAAAAAACACATGTTCCTCAAATTTCTGTGGCAGAAAGTTCTGGAATCTGAGAGGAGCCACAAATTTCCTTCCACCCAGCGTTCCCCCACGTCTCCCGATAAAAATGATACCTCACTTGTGTGGGTAGGCCTAGCGCCCGCGACAGGATATGCCCCAAAACACAACGTGGACATATCACAGAAAACAGAGCTGTTTTTAGCAAAGTGACTACCTGTAGATTTTGGCCTCTAGCTCAGCCGCCACCTAGGGAAACCTACCAAACCTATGCATTTCTGAAAACTAGAGACCTAGGGGAATCCAAGGAGGGGTGACTTGTGTGGCTCGGACCAGGTTCTGTTACCCAGAATCCTTTGCAAACCTCAAAATTTGGCTAAAAAAACACATGTTCCTCACATTTCTGTGGCAGAAAGTTCTGGAATCTGAGAGGAGCGACAAATTTCCTTCCACCCAGCATTCCCCCACGTCTCCCGATAAAAATGATACCTCACTTGTGTGGGTAGGCCTAGCGCCCGCGACAGGATATGCCCCAAAACACAACCTGGACACATCACAGAAAACAGAGCTGTTTTTAGCAAAGTGACTACCTGTAGATTTTGGCCTCTAGCTCAGCCGCCACCTAGGGAAATCTACCAAACCTGTGCATTTCTGAAAACTAGAGACCTAGGGGAATCCAAGGAGGGGTGACTTGTGTGGCTCGGACCAGGTTCGGTTACCCAGAATCCTTTGCAAACCTCAAAATTTGGCTAAAAAAAAACATGTTCCTCACATTTCTGTGGCAGAAAGTTCTGGAATCTGAGAGGAGCCACAAATTTCCTTCCACCTAGCGTTCCCCCACGTCTCCCGATAAAAATGATACCTCACTTGTGTGGGTAGGCCTAGCGCCCGCGACAGGATATGCCCCAAAACACAACGTGGACATATCACAGAAAACAGAGCTGTTTTTAGCAAAGTGACTACCTGTAGATTTTGGCCTCTAGCTCAGCCGCCACCTAGGGAAACCTACCAAACCTGTGCATTTCTGAAAACTAGAGACCTAGGGGGATCCAAGGAGGGGTGACTTGCGGGGCTCGGACCAGGTTCTGTTACCCAGAATCCTTTGCAAACCTCAAAATTTGGCTAAAAAAACACATGTTCCTCAAATTTCTGTGGCAGAAAGTTCTGGAATCTGAGAGGAGCCACAAATTTCCTTCCACCCAGCGTTCCCCCACGTCTCCCGATAAAAATGATACCTCACTTGTGTGGGTAGGCCTAGCGCCCGCGACAGGATATGCCCCAAAACACAACGTGGACATATCACAGAAAACAGAGCTGTTTTTAGCAAAGTGACTACCTGTAGATTTTGGCCTCTAGCTCAGCCGCCACCTAGGGAAACCTACCAAACCTATGCATTTCTGAAAACTAGAGACCTAGGGGAATCCAAGGAGGGGTGACTTGTGTGGCTCGGACCAGGTTCTGTTACCCAGAATCCTTTGCAAACCTCAAAATTTGGCTAAAAAAACACATGTTCCTCACATTTCTGTGGCAGAAAGTTCTGGAATCTGAGAGGAGCCACAAATTTCCTTCCACCCAGCGTTCCCCCACGTCTCCCGATAAAAATGATACCTCACTTGTGTGGGTAGGCCTAGCGCCCGCGACAGGATATGCCCCAAAACACAACGTGGACATATCACAGAAAACAGAGCTGTTTTTAGCAAAGTGACTACCTGTAGATTTTGGCCTCTAGCTCAGCCACCACCTAGGGAAACCTACCAAACCTGTGCATTTCTGAAAACTAGAGACCTAGGGGAATCCAAGGAGGGGTGACTTGCGGGGCTCGGACCAGGTTCTGTTACCCAGAATCCTTTGCAAACCTCAAAATTTGGCTAAAAAAACACATGTCCCTCACATTTCTGTGGCAGAAAGTTCTGGAATCTGAGAGGAGCTACAAATTTCCTTCCACCCAGCGTTCCCCCAAGTCTCCCGATAAAAATGATACCTCACTTGCGTGGGTAGGCCTAGCGCCGGCGACAGGAAACACCCCAAAGTGCAACGTGGACACATCCTAAATTTTGGAAAAAAACAGAGGTGTTTTTTGCGAAGTGCCTACCTGTAGATTTTGGCCTCTAGCTCAGCCGGCACCTAGGGAAACCTACCAAACCTGTGCATTTCTGAAAACTAGAGACCTAGGGGAATCCAAGGAGGGGTGACTTGCGGGGCTCGGACCAGGTTCTGTTACCCAGAATCCTTTGCAAACCTCAAAATGTGGCTAAAAAAACACATGTCCCTCACATTTCTGTGGCAGAAAGTTCTGGAATCTGAGAGAAGCTACAAATTTCCTTCCACCCAGCGTTCCCCCAAGTCTCCCGATAAAAATGATACCTCACTTGCGTGGGTAGGCCTAGCGCCGGCGACAGGAAACACCCCAAAGCGCAACGTGGACACATCCTAAATTTTGGAAAAAAACAGAGGTGTTTTTTGCGAAGTGCCTACCTGTAGATTTTGGCCTCTAGCTCAGCCGGCACCTAGGGAAACCTACCAAACCTGTGCATTTCTGAAAACTAGAGACCTAGGGGAATCCAAGGAGGGGTGACTTGCGGGGCTCGGACCAGGTTCTGTTACCCAGAATCCTTTGCACACCTCAAAATTTGGCTAAAAATACACATGTTACTCACATTTCTGTGGCAGAAAGTTCTGGAATCTGAGAGGAGCTACAAATTTCCTTCCACCCAGCGTTCCCCCAAGTCTCCCGATAAAAATGATACCTCACTTGCGTGGGTAGGCCTAGCGCCGGCGACAGGAAACACCCCAAAGCGCAACGTGGACACATCCTAAATTTTGGAAAAAAACAGAGGTGTTTTTTGCGAAGTGCCTACCTGTAGATTTTGGCCTCTAGCTCAGCCGGCACCTAGGGAAACCTACCAAACCTGTGCATTTCTGAAAACAAGAGACCTAGGGGAATCCAAGGAGGGGTGACTTGCGGGGCTCGGACCAGGTTCTGTTACCCAGAATCCTTTGCAAACCTCAAAATTTGGCTAAAAATACACATGTTACTCACATTTCTGTGGCAGAAAGTTCTGGAATCTGAGAGGAGCCACAAATTTCCTTCTACCCAGCGTTCCCCCAAGTCTCCCGATAAAAATGATACATCACTTGTGTGGGTAGGACTAGCGCCCACGAAAGGAAAGGGCCCAAAACACAACGTGGACACATCACATTTTTTTATAAAAAGCAGTGCCTACCTGTGGATTTTGGCCTGTAGCTCAGCCGACACCTGAGGAAACCTAGCAAACCAGTGCATTTTTGAAAACTAGAAACTCAGGGGAATCCAAGATGGGGTGACTTGCGGGGCTCTGACCAGGTTATGTTACCCAGAATCCTTTGCAAACATCAAAATTTGGCCCAAAAAACACTTTTTCCTCTCATTTCGGTGACAGAAAGTTCTGGAATCTGAGAGGAGCCACAAATTTCCTTCCACCCAGCGTTCCCCTAAGTCTCTCGATAAAAATGGTACATCACTTCTGTGGGTAGGCCTAGCGCCCACAAAAGGAAATGGCCCAAAACACAACGTGGACACAACATATTTTTTCACAGAAAACAGAGGTGTTTTTTGCAAGGTGCCTACCTGTGGTGTTTGGCCTGTAGCTCAGCCGGCCCCAGGGGGGGGGCAGAAATGCCCTAAAATAAATTTGCCCCCCCAACCCCCACCCTCCCCCGCCGGGAGCGACCCTTGCCTACGGGGTCGCTCCCCCTGCGTGACATTGGCACCAAAAAACAAATCCCCGGTGCCTAGTGGTTTCTGCCCCCTTGGGGGCAGGTTGACCTAAACTCAGCCAATCTGCCCCCAAGGGGGGCAGAAATGGCCTAAATACAATTTGTCCCCCAGGGGAGCGACTTTTGCCTGATGGGTCGCTCCCCATCTCTAAAAAAAAAAAAACAAAGAAAAAAAAGAAAAATTCCCCTGGCGCCTAGAGGTTTCTGCCCCCCCCCCCCGGGGGCAGATCGGCCTAATAATAGGCCGATCTGCCCCCCGGGGGGGCAGAAATGGCCTAAAATAAACTTGCCCCCCGGGAGCGACCCTTGCCTACGGGGTCGCTCCCCCTGCGTCACATTGGCGCCAAAAAACAAATCCCCGGTGCCTAGTGGTTTCTGCCCCCTTGGGGGCAGATTGACCTAAAATCGGCCAATCTGCCCCTAGGGGGGCAGAAATGGTCTAAATACAATTTGCCCCCCCAGGGGAGCGACCCTTGCCTG
Source organism: Pleurodeles waltl (assembly GCF_031143425.1). Lineage (NCBI taxonomy): Eukaryota > Metazoa > Chordata > Amphibia > Caudata > Salamandridae > Pleurodeles > Pleurodeles waltl. The sequence goes on along the minus strand of NC_090436.1, from coordinate 117,904,287 downwards.
ATGGGTCGCTCCCCATCTCTAAAAAAAGAAACAACAAAAAAAAAACACACAAAAAAAAAATTGCCCTGGCGCCTAGAGTGTTCTGCCCCCCCCCCGGGGGCAGTTCGGCCTAATAATAGGCCGATCTGTCCCCCGGGGGGCAGAAATGGCCTAAAATAAATTTGCCCCCCCAACCCCCACCCCCCCCCCCGGAGCGACCCTTGCCTACGGGGTCGCTCCCCCTGCGTGACATTGGCGCCAACAAACAAATCCCTGGTGCCTAGTGGTTTCTGCCCCCTTGGGGGCAGATTGACCTAAAATTGGCCAATCTGCCCCCAGGGGGGCAGAAATGGTCTAAATACAATTTGCCCCCCCAGGGGAGCGACCCTTGCCTGATGGGTCGCTCCCCATCTCTAAAAAAAGAAACAACAAAAAAAAAACACACAAAAAAAAAATTGCCCTGGCGCCTAGAGTGTTCTCCCCCTCCCCCCGGGGGCAGTTCGGCCTAATAATAGGCCGATCTGTCCCCCGGGGGGGCAGAAATGGCCTAAAATAAATTTGCCCCCCCAACCCCCACCCCCCGCCCCCCGGGAGCGACCCTTGCCTACGGGGTCGCTCCCCCTGCGTGACATTGGCGCCAAAAACCAAATCCCCGGTGCCTAGTGGTTTCTGCCCCCTTGGGGGCAGATTGACCTAAAATCGGCCAATCTGCCCCTAGGGGGGCAGAAATGGTCTAAATACAATTTGCCCCCCAGGGGAGCGACCCTTGCCTGATGGGTCGCTCCCCATCTCTAAAAAAAAGAAAGAACAAAAAAAAAAAACACAAAAAAAAAAATTGCCCTAGCGCCTAGAGGTTTCTTCCCCCCCTGGGGGCAGATCGGCCTAATAATAGGCCGATCTGCCCCCAGGGGGGGCAGAAATGGCCTAAAATAAATTGCCCTCCCCCCCAGGGAGCGACCCTTGCCTAAGGGGTCGCTCCCTTTGCGTGAAATTCACGCAAAGAAAAAACTCCCTGGTGTCTAGTGGTTTCTACCCCCCTTGGGGGCAGATTGGCCTCATCAAAATAGGCCAATCTGCCCCCAAGGGAGGCAGAAATGGCCAAAATATAATTTTCCCCCAAGGGGAGCGACCCTTGCCTAAGGGGTCGCTCCCCACCAAAAAAAAAAAAAAATGAAAAAAAAAAAAAAAAAAGGTCCCTGGTGCCTAGAGGTTTCTGCCCCCCCTGGGGGCAGATCGGCCTAATAGTAGACCGATCTGCCCCCAGGGGGGGCAGAAAAGGCCTTCCCGAAAATATGCCCCCCCTGGGAGCGACCCTTGCCCAAGGGGTCGCTCCCTTTTGTCAATAACAATAATAAAAATTAAAAAAAAACTGGTGTCTAGTGGTTTCTACCCCCCTTGGGGGCAGATTGGCCTCATCAAAATAGGCCAATCTGCCCCCAAGGGGGGCAGAAATGGCCAAAATATAATTTTCCCCCAAGGGGAGCGACCCTTGCCTAAGGGGTCGCTCCCCACCTCAATAAAAAAAAATGAACCAAAAAAAAAAAAAAAAAAAAAATGGTCCCTGGTGCCTAGAGGTTTCTGCCCCCCCTGGGGGCAGATCGGCCTAGTAAGGCCGATCTGCCCCCAGGGGGGGCAGAAAAGGCCTTTTCAAAAAAATGCCCCCCCTGGGAGCGACCCTTGCCCAAGGGGTCGCTCCCTTTAGTCAATTTCAAAGAAAAAAAAAAAAAATCCCTGGTGTCTAGTGGGGTTTCAAAAGCCGGATTGCAAGCAATCCGGCTTTTGAAACCCTCGGAGGGACTTCAAAGGGAAGGAAATACTTTTCCTTCCCTTTGAAGCCCCTCCGGGCCTCCCAAGTGATTGAAAAAGAAATGCTTTTGCATTTCTTTTTCAATCGCGCTGGAAGCAGAGCTTCCAGCGCGACTAGGGAGGCCCCTGTGACAAATCAGCGCGCGCTCGCGTGCTGACGTCACAAGGGGGGGGTGGGGGGGGGGGTCGGGGGTGGAAGGGGAAGGGATTCCCCGGTCAGCCCTGACCTGGGGGGGTGGGGGGGGGGGTCCCTCGGGAGGAGCGCTAGCGCTTCTCCCGAGGGAAGCATTCAGGACGTAATGGTTACGTCCATGGCGCCACACGGGCACTGCCATGGACGTAACCATTACGTCCGTGGCGGGGAAGGGGTTAAGTAGCCCCCCTTAACCTTGTCTCAGGCTTGCCATTGCAAGGCCTGTGTGTGCAGTTTCACTGCCACTTCGACTTGGCATTTAAAAGTACTTGCCAAGCCTAGAACTCCCCTTTTTCTATATACATATAAGTCATCCCTAATGTGTGCCCTAGGTAACCCCTAGAGCAGGGTGCTGTGTAGGTAAAAGGCAGGACATGTACCTGTGTAGTTATATGTCCTGGTAGTGTAAAACTACTAAATTAGTTTTTACACTACTGTGAGGCCTGCTCCCTTCATAGGCTAACATTGGGGCTGCCCTCATACATTGTTGAAGTGGCAGCTGCTGATCTGAAAGGAGCAGGAAAGTCATATTTAGTATGGCCAGAATGGTAATACAAAATCCTGCTGATTGGTGAAGTCGGATTTAATATTACTATTCTAGAAATGCCACTTTTAGAAAGTGAGCATTTCTTTGCACTTAAATCTTTCTGTGCCTTACAATCCACGTCTGGCTGGGCTTGGTTGACAGCTCCTTGTGCATTCACTCAGACACACCCCTAACACAGGGTACTCAGCCTCACTTGCATACATCTGCATTTTGAATGGGTTTTCCTTGGCTGGGAGGGTGGAGGGCCTGCTCTCACACAAAGGACTGCCACACCCCCTACTGGGACCCTGGCAGACAGGATTGAACTGAAAGGGGACCTGGTGCACTTCTTAGCCACTCTTTGAAGTCTCCCCCACTTCAAAGGCACATTTGGGTATAAAACAGGGCCTCTGCCCTACCTCATCAGACACTTGCTGGAGAAGAAACCTGAACCAGAAACTACATCCTGCCAAGAAGAACTGCCTGGCTGCTCAAAGGACTCACCTGTCTGCTTTCTACAAAGGACTGCTGCCTTGCTGTTGGCCTGCTGCCTTGCTGAACTCTTGCCTGGCTGTGAAAGTGCTCTCCAAGGGCTTGGATAGAGCTTGCCTGCTGTTCCCTGAAGTCTCAGGACCAAAAAGACTTCTCTTTTTCACTTGGACGCTCCGTGCGCTGAAATTTTCGACGCACAGCTTGTTCCGCGGCGAGAAAAACGCCGCACACCGACGCTGATCGACGCGACGCCTTCGGGATGACCGGAACTTCGACGCACGGCTTCGCAAGGACAATGCCGCCCGACCTCCGGAGGAGAAATCGACGCAACGCCTGCAGTGAGATCGAAATTTCAACGCGCAGCCCCGCAGAACGACGTGCAGCTGGAAAACAAGCAGGAAAATCCACGCACAGACCCGGGACATCTGGTAATCCCCGCGATCCACAGAAAGAGACTGTCCGCGCGCCGGAAAACTACGCACGACTTCCCCGCGTGGAAAATAACGACGCAAGTCCATGTTTGCTGGGGAGAAATCGACGCACACACCATTTTTCCACGTATCTCTTCTTCTGTGGCCATCTGAGGAGATTTTCCACTCCAAAACCAGGTACTTTGTGCTTGAAAGAGACTTTGTTTGCTTTTTAAAGACTTAAGACATTTTATATCACTTTTCAGTGATATCTCTACAAATTTACATTGCAACTTTATTCGTTTTGACCTACAATTATCCTGATAAATATTATATATTTTTCTAAACACTGTGTGGTGTATTTTTGTGGCGCTATATGGTGGTATTGTATGATTTATTGCACAAATACTTTACACATTGCCTTCTAAGTTAAGCCTGACTGCTCGTGCCAAGCTACCAGAGGGTGGGCACAGGCTAATTTTGGATAGTGTGTGACTTACCCTGACTAGAGTGAGGGTTCTTGCTTGGACAGAGGGTAACCTGACTGTCAACCAAAAACCCAATTTCTAACACAGTCACAGACCTTTGACATGGTGAACCTGTGGCAGATGGGCTGACAGAGCAGAGGTTTCTGAGGGTGGCGTCATCTGGAGCTCTATGGTCAGAAACCCTGCTGTTCCCTCCACATTATGAGGCAGGGAGACCATGAGTTCAGTGAATCAGAGTGTCTGCTATTGTACCATTCCACAAAATGCTAAATGACCCTTGTATATGTTATTACTCCAATGTGTACCTACTTTAAGTAATTTCATATTATTCCAAGGTATACTGCATATAGTTATTGTTAGGATGATGCCCTCCTTAGTGCAATAACTGTGTGTGAGAAATAGGCTATTCATTTGAGAGAAGTTGACATTACCAACTGATAGATCAGAACAAGAAGCAGCTAATTCCCAGAGAAATGAGGGGTAGTTGCAAGTATTACAATATACCACACTCATAAAGTCAAAAGCAGATTAAGCAAAATGGAGAACAGAATATAACAAATGGCAATGGGAACAATATAAAGTGTAACACATTGCAGTCAATCACTATAGAGCCATATGCTTCCTAATGCCCAACAATCCAACAATCCATGTATGTATGTATATATATATGTATATATATATATATATTTATTTTTTTTCACTGAGAAAACCAAAGGTTACAGGGATGTTCTAGTTAGGTTCTGAATTTACTCATAAAAAAACATACAAATTCAGCAGTTATAGTTAGAGTTCTTTTAAGTAACTATAACTCACGCCCTAAGGTAATTATAACTGGTGGCCTTGCCATGCACAGTTTTCATATTGATAATTTTATTGCAAATGTTGCAGAGATAATATCAAAGATGCCATACAGGATTTCATCAATGATATAATATCTGAAGTAATTAGCTGTGCATTGAGAAGGCGCGAGTTATAGTAACCTTAGGGCGTGAGCTATAGTTACTTGAAAGAGCTCTAACTATAGCTGCTGAATTTTTATGTTTTTGTACGAGTAAATTCAGAACCTAACTATAACATCCCTGTAACGTTTTATTTTTTTCAGTGAATATCTATGTTTTTTTTTCACCTTAAAACAATTATAATTACAATACGTTATTCTAACCCCTGCCAGGCACGGCCAAAGTCCGTGCCCAGCAAGGGTTGGCCACAATGCCTGGCCTGCAGTCAGGCCTTGCAGCCAAGCCCATATAACCACCCAACTTCATGCCAGGCATGGTCTTTGGCCGTGTGCAGCACAGGTTGGCCACAGGGCCTGTCTCTGTTAGTGGAACTGTGAGTGGGTGAGTGAGTGTCTGACTGGGTCTGAAAGTGGCTTGTGAGTCTATGAGTGGGTATGAGTGGGTGCATGAGTGTCTGAGTAGGTGTGTGAGTGGGCACATGAGTTTCTGAGTGCAAGTGTGAGTGAATAAATTAGTGTATGAATGAGTCTGTGGTTTTTCTTTCAAATGTTTTCATGTTCTTGAAGATTTGCAATGTTTTGTGAATATTTCTTGAAAATTCACAAATATTCTCAAATATTGTGCATGGTGATGAGAAGTTATTTTAAACCCATAATTCGCCCCTAAAACACACCTATATCACACCCCTGGGGCCAGGGTACCTTCACCCTGACACATTATGCCACTTTCAATTAGGATTTTCATCCCTATGGACCGTGACTTTCTAGTCTTGTTGCGGTCAGCCAATTACAGCGCTTCTTTTCAAATGCACATTCGCAAAAATTCACAAATTTCCACAAAATATTCACAAAATAATTGCGAAGTCTCTGCAGCCAGACACACACAAATTTGGATTTCTCTAAATTTCTCAAAAACTAATGAACTAATTCACACCAAATAAGCAAAAGCACAATTTGCATACTAAAAGCTAGGTTTCTGCCACATTTGGTGTAGTTCCGTCCAGCGGTTTGGGCTGTAGTCATCTCTAAGTCCTATGGGAATGAACATTGGAAACACAACTTTTTATGACACCCCCTTCTTCTCAGACCCCGCTTGATGGAAAACCTCAAAACTTTCCATGCATGACAAGAATCACTGCATCACTTTTTTTGGAAAATGTTGTGAAGATTTGTCAAACAGTGGCAAAGATAATTATAACTACATAGTGGCGATCGCCACTAGGCAATATATCAATATATATATATATATATATATATATATATATATATATATCCGAAATATCCCATCCCTTTATCCTACAGGGCACTCTAATGGGAATTAAAAAAAAATATTTGTTAGAAATGAGGTCTCGTCTCTAGTTGGCAGTCAGTTTACACCCTGTCCCACAAGGGACCCTCACTCTAGTCAGGGTAAGGGAGTCACAGTCATGAGATAACCCGTGCTCACCCCCTTGATAGCTTGGCACGAGCAGGCAGGCTTAGCTCAGAGGCAATGCGTTGATTATTTGTACCCATACACAGTAAAAAGTGAAAACACTACAAATGGACACCATCCAGTTTAGAAAAATAGCCAACATTTATCTAAGTAAAACAATCTTCAATCAATCAATATTTCTGTAATGTGACTAATCACCCATGGGGTCTCAATGCGCTATTTGTGGGTGTGCTGCTTAATCAAATAGCCAGGTCTTGAGATCCTTCCTGAACTGCTTCAGTGATACGGTCTGTCTGAGTTTGAGAGGTAGTGTTTTCCATGTCCGGGTTGCAAGGTGGGAGAAGGATCTTCCTCCTGCTGTGCTTTTTTGGATCTTTGGAATGGCTTTGAGGGCGAGCTGGGAAGAACAGAGTTGTCTCTTGGGTATGTAGCAGGTGAGGTGGTATTTGAGGTAGGCTGGTCCTATGTTGTATTTTGCCTTGTATGTGTGAACCAGAAGTTTGTATGTGATGCACTTGTTGACTGGGAGCCAGTGTAGGTCTCTGAGGTGGGAGGAGATATAGCTGTGTCAGGGAATGTCTAGGATGGGCCTGGCTGCTGCATTCGGTATTATTTGTAGTCATGATTGCAGTTTCTTGGTGATGCCGGGATAGAGTTTGGTGCCGTAGTCCAGTTTGCTACTGACGATTGTGTGGGTGACTGTCCTTCTCATGTTGGTGGGGATCCACTTAAAGATCTTTTGTTGGAGTTGGAGGATGTGGAAACATGACAACAAGATTGTATTGATTTGGTGGGTTATGGACAGAGAGGTGCCCAGATTGGTGTCCAGATTGCGTGCATGGTCAGTGGGAGCGGGGGCATTTCCCAGTGTGGTAGGACACGAGGAGTCATTCCAGGTGGAGGGGGGTGGAGCCGATTACGAGGATCTCCATCTTGTCCTAGTTCAGTTTGAGGCAGCTGGCTTCCATCCAGATGGTAACTGCTCTTGGATTTCACAGAGGCAACGGACAGGGAGAGTATCAGTTGGGTATTGTAGGCATAGGAGACAATGTTTAGTCTGTGTTGTTTGATGAGCTTGGTGAGCAGAGCCATGCAGATGTTGAAGAGCGTCAGGTTGAGTGATGATCCTTGGGGTACTCCGCAGTATGTTTCTTTGGGATCTGATGTCAACGGCAGGAGTCTGACACTCTGTGCTCTTCTGGTGTGGAAGGATATGATTCATTCCAGTGCTTAATTGCAGATTCTGGCATCGTGGAGTCTGGCGCAGAGGGTGGAGTGGGAGACAGTGTCAAAAGTGGCGGAGTGGTCAAGGAGTATGAGTGCAGCTGTGTCTCCGTGGTCTACTATGGAGTGTATTTCATTGGTGGCTGCAAGAAGTGCTGTTTCAATGCTGTGGTTGCTCCTGAATCTGGATTAGTATTGGTCTAGGATTTGGTGTGCCTCGAGGAATTCAATGAGTTGCTGGTTGACGGCCTTTTCTGTTACATTGGCTGGGAAAGGGAGCAGAGAGATGGGTCTGTTGTTTTTCAGCTCCCTTGGGTTGGGGTGGGTTTCTTGAGTAGCAGGTTGATCTTGGTGTGCTTCCAGTCTGGAAGGTGGTTGTCTTGAAGGATCAGTTGATAGTCCGGCAGAGCTCAGTGCTGTGGTGGTGCTGGCCAGGTTGAAGATATGGAGAGGGCATGGATCCGAGGGTGCTCCTGAGTGGATGGAGTTCATCATTCTTTTGGTATCCTCTGTGGTAATGGGGTTCAGGAGTTCAGAATCTGGTGTTGTGTGGGGTTATGGTCGTATTTGTGGGCGGTGCAGGCAGGTTTTGGTTCTGGAAGCCTTCGTATATGTCTTGGATTTTCCGGTGGAAGAAGGTGGTGAAATCGTCGCAGAGGTCTTGGGAAGGAGGGATGGATGAGGTGTCTGTTCCGGGGTTTGTGAACTCTTTGATGATGGCGAAGAGCTCCTTGCTGTTGTGAGCGCTGGTGCTGAGGCGTTCTTGAATGGCGGCGTTTTTGGCAGCTCTGATGTTCTGGTTCTGCGTGGTGACTGTGTTCTTGTAGGCTATGTGGTCTTCGGTTGATTTCCTGCTTCTACATTTCCGTTCTAGTCACCTGCAGTAGCATTTGGACTCTTGCAGGAACATTTGCATTCTTGTAGGTCTGTTGTTAACCATTTAGGTGTTTTGCTTTGTCGCTTTCCTGCGGGTTTTGTGAGGGAGGCTACTCTGTTAGCGCATTCCGATATCCATTGGTGTAGATTGCGTGTGGATTCCTTAGCGTTTGCTGTGTCCAGTGGGGTGAGTGGCTGAGAGAGTTCGGGAGTTGCCCTTCTGTGACTTTGCCCCAGTGTCTGCCCGGGGGGCAGGGGTCATAGTGGGATGCAGTGTTCTTCATGAAGGTGAAGTGGATGCACTTATGGTCGGTCCAGTGGTGTTGGGAGGTGTGAGAGGCACTGTGGTGGCATCGGGCCTATAGTGTCGGTCACAGTCGTCACATTTCAGCAGGGACCACAGCCTCAGTTGCAGAAAGTGGTGCCGGTTCTGTAGTCATCCGGAGTTAAATGGCCTGTATCTTCTTGTTTTATGCCAGATTTCATTCCCAGGGCCCAGGGACTGGAGTGGGCACCTCTTGGCAAGGCAGGGTCCTCAGCGAGAGAACCCAGAGGCTGGCAAGTGAAGACTTTGATGTCCCTGAGACTTCTTAACAGGAGGCAAGCTCAGTCCAAGTCCTTTGAGAAATGTCACAAGCAGGGTACACTGCAAAGTCCAGTCTTTGCCCTATCCAAAACAGAAGCAGCAACTGCAGGCCAACCCAGCAAAGCACACACAGCAAAGGGGCAGTACTCCTCCTCACAGCTCTTCTCCTTGGCAGAGTCTCTTCTTGATACAAAAATGCTCTTAAAGTCTGGGGTTTTGGGGTCCAATATTTATACTTATTTCTGCCTTTGAAGAAGACAAACTTCAAATCGAATTCCTTTTAGTGCACAAGACCCTGCCTTTCCTGCCCTGGTCTCAGACACACTATAGCGTGTTGGAGACTGCATTGTGTAGGAACAGGCACAGCCCTATTCAGGTGCAAGTGTCAGCTCCTCCCACCACTCTACCCCAGGCAGACCCATCAGGATATGCAGTGCACATCTCAGCTCCCCTTGTGTGACTGTCTAGAGTGAATTCACAACCAGCCCAACTGTCATCCTGACCCAGATGTGCATTCCACAGCTAAGCAGACACACAGAATGGTTAAGCAAGAAAGAGCCTACTTTCTAAAAGTGACATTTTCACTAAAAGATGTATTTTTAAATTGTGAGTTCAGATACCGAAAACTCCACATCTCTATCTGCTCCAAATGAGAAATCACACTTAAAAGATATTTCAAGGCAATCCCCATGTTACCCTATGGGAGGGATAGGGCTTCCAATAGTGAAAACCAGATTTGGCAGTATTTCACTATCAGGACATGTAAAACACACCAATATGTGTCCTACTTTTTTAAATACACTGCACCCTGCCCATGGTGCTACCTTGGGCCTACCTTAGGAGTGCCTTAGATGTACTAAAATGGAAGGTTTAGGTCTGACAACTATGTGTAGTTGCCAGATTGGCATGGCAGTTTAAAAATGCACACACAGACACTGCAATGGCAGGTCTGAGACATCTTTACAGGGCTGTCCATGTGGGTGGCACAATGAGTGCTGCAGGCCTACTAGTTTTACAGTGCCCTGCGGGCCCATAGTGCACCAATGCAGGTCTCCTGTCTCCCATCGGTCCAACAGTGCAGGCATAACAGACCTCCACTGCAGTCAGGGCTGATGTTGGACCTGGCTCTTTTTGCAGGTTCATCCCCTGACTTTTTACCTTCTTCCTTCCATTTTGTCTGACCTCTCACTGTTGGCTCTAGGACTCTAAGCACTTTATCACTGCTGATCAGTGCCAAAGTGCAGGTGCTCTCTCTTCTAAAGTTGGTATGATTGGCTTATACCTAAATGGCATATTTAATTTACCTGTCAGTCCATTGTACAGTGGAATCCCTATACCCAGGACCTGTAAATGAAATGCTACTAGTGGGCCTGCAGCGCTGCTTGCACCCCCCACAGAAGTAGCCTTTCAAACCTGTCTCAGGTCTGCTAGAGCAGGGCCTGCGTGCACAGTTTTCTGCCACAGGGACCTTGCATCTAAATGTACTTGCCAGGCCCAGAACACCCCTTTTACTACATGTAAGTCAACCCTAAGGTGGGCCCTAGCTAGCTCTATGGGCAGGGTGCTATGTATGTAGAAGGCAGAACATGTGCCTGGTTGCGTGGCCTGTCCTGGTAGTGACAAACAGCCTATTTGGTTTCTCACTGCTGTGAGTGCTGCCTTCTCATAGGATTGCATTGGAAATGCCCTGCCTTATGTGTAGGGGGGTATTGTCTGGTTAATGAGGGGTGGAGTAGGCATGTTCGGTATGGTTGTAATGGTAGTGAGAAATGCTGCTTACTGGTGTAAGTGGATTTTTTATTAGTATTACAGAAATGCTACGTCTAGAAAGTAAGCATTTCTCTGTGCTCATGACTCTGGTGTTTTGCAGCTTGACTCCAATCCACGTCTGGGCAGAGTGACAGTTGGGCTTTGTGCATACTTTTCAGACAGGCTGTACACAGGGAGGGTGGAGGTGTCACAAAGGTGCATGTCCATTTTGAATAGTCTTCCTGGGCTGAGAGAAGGGGGAGGTGGGGCACACATGCATCTGTAAAGGCTGTGCCCTGGCCTCACACAAAAGGGTCGTTTACCCCCAACTGGTGTTTGGAGCCTGTGCTTGAGGAGAGAAGGGGCACTCCCAGAACCAGTTGTAACTGGTTAGGACCTTCTCACCCCTTCCTTGTGAAACCTTTGCAAAACTGAGTATAAGTACAGGGGATTTTTCCCCACAATTTGGAGACACTCAGAACTTACTTGTAACTGGACACAGAACACTGTTGGAGGGACTCACTATGAACCGCCTGGGACTGCTGCTGCTGTGCTGACCTGAACCCTGCTTGGTCACCTTGAGGAACTGCCAACTGCCTGCATCCACCTTGTGCTGGCCTGCTGCTGGGCCCTGCCGCCCTGTGCTCCATTTTTGCTGTTGTCATCCAGAGGCTAGGTGCTGTGGCCCCTGACCCCTGCCATCATCGGGTAAAGTGCCTGGAAGGTGCTTCTACTTATGCCTCCAGCACTGATAGCACTCTGTTTCATTATCTCAAAGCGATTTGAAGGTGTTTCCCTTTTTGATTGCCACTATGCTCTGAAGTGCCTTCTGGAGTCCTGAAATCACTGCCGCAGCCTGGGCGGGCTGCTTTCATCAAGTGCGAGTGATCCGCGCTGTCCTGGAACCCCGGGCATGTCCAGGTGAAGATTCGAGCAAGCGTGCTATGGATAGTGCCCCCAGGGCGATGAGCGCTGAAGCAAGTGCCCCTGGAGCACTAGCAGTCACCCACTCTGGTGCATGCCCTCTGCTTCAGCCTGGACAGGCTCTTGGAGCTTTTTTGGAGCCGGGCGGGGAATGAAGGCTCCTTTGAGGCTCCCCGCCCCACTGGGCCCTTGTGTGTTCTGCTACAGGACGGGTGGGGGGGAAGGAAGCCTCATCGGAGGCCCACCGGAGCCCTCATACTGGTGCAAGGAGACCACAGGTGGAGAAGAAGCCTCGCCAGAGGCCCCCACGCCACAAGGTCCCCTCTTGTGGCCCCCAAGTGCTGGTTTTCCCTTTGCCCCCAACACCCGTTGGAGGGACAGTCGTGGTCTGGGGGGGCAGAGATTGCGAGGCCCAGGAGGGGCCCAATATAAAAATGGAGAGGGTGCATGCTGCCCCGGGATATAATTACCAAATGGCCCCCGTTTGTGCAGTGGAGCACCGGGGGCCTCCCTCCTACTTCGTGGCACTAGAAGTGCCATGACAGGTACCTTTTAGGAACCCTACATATTTTGGATGTTCCTGGTATGGGCATACTGGGACTAGTGTGCTAACCTGTTTTCTTGATGATGTACCATATGTTTGCTAATATTCCTTTTATGGGTATGACATACTGATAGGTTTTATTACTTGCCATATGTTTTATAATGATCCTGGTATGGGCATCTATGATATTGCTATCACAAGTTAATTTCTTTAGTTATGCGATTCCTGACTATTGCTTATGTTGCAGAATAATAAGTTACCTGTGTGTTATGTGTGACTACTGCTGGTTTCTGCAGAGTAACTATTGTGTAACTTTCTGACAACTGCTTGAGTAGCAGGGTATTACTGACATGCTGTGTCTGGTCTAATTATGTTGTTTACAATACAGTTTATTTTTACATAACTTGGCATTGTGTTTCCTTTGTGGTGGGGATAGTGCATCACATGTGTTGAGTATGCTGTGTAATCGATTTACACAACACATAGACCTGGCATAGACCTGACTACTCGTGCCAAACTACCAAGGGGGTGAGCATGGGTTATCTTGGACGTGTAACTCCCTTACCCTGACTAGAGTCGGTGGGTTCTGCCTGGCTTAGGTGCATACCCTAGCAAACCAGAAACCACATTTATAACAGTGGGTAACTCACAATGGTCAGGATTCCTCTTCTGAAGCACGCTTCTTCCCTGGTATAATCCAGTACCTTCCCTTCTCGAATAAATTGCTGTGTATCTTTAGGCATAACAATGGTCTTTTCAGCACTCTTTTAATTGACAGTTGTAGAGAAATTTCCTTTAGGCTTTTCTGTGTAACTGATCCTGGGAGTAAGTTTCAGTAAGATTGTGTACAGAATCTGATCGTGCTGTGAATCTCATTTGCGACATTTGGAAGCAAGTAGGGATTCTGTCTTTATGATTGACAAGTCTAAGGTTTGCAATCTTGTTTGGCCATGGGTTTTCTGGAGTGTCTGTCACTTACCTGTCCTTTTCCTCAACCCCAGTATACTACTATGGTTACACCTGACAACTCTTCAGGCTCAAGCAGTGTTATGTCCCATTTTTTGATCTGGTAGAATGTGTCAACAGGATAGTTGGATTACTTTGGATAATTCCTCATTTTGTTATGAATGATTGTAGTCACAAAACGGAAACTTAACAATAAGTACAATTGCTAAAGGTGGGTAAGTTTAAAGTTTGCAAACGAAAATGAAAACAGAAAAAAACAAGTTACAACATACTCTTACAAAGGAATCAAGAACTGAGCATAAACAAGTGAAAGAACTCACTGTTGTTCAGTATAAATTATACATAGCCTTATCATTACAGTGTTGTTATTAAGAGGGGCCCATAGATACATACCTCTGGAACACAGCTCCAGTCTACTATAGATTTCCTAGCATCTATGGTCTTAGATTAACTGGATTTGTACAACCAGAACATAGTAATTCCAGAACCAGAGACACTGGTCCCCGACTGATGTGCAGTACTGAGTTGGCTACAGGCAGCTGCTGTGTCCAAACCCTTCCCTTCAATCTCCTACACTCTCTCGAGCTGCAAATGCTCTCATCAGCTCTTTATTCACTTCTTGTGGCCTCCCCTGGCCCCCTCCCACCACATTTGTCCCCCTCCCCTGTAGCCTTCCTGCCATGCAAACCAATGCCTCAATAAAGACTCTGCTCCAAGCAGATGTCAAATGCATACAGATCTGGACATGACATTCTCCTTGAAGTGGGAAATCACATTGATTAGCATATAGTATTTCCAGATTTGCACGTGTTCCCTTTTCTGGTGAAGGCACCTAATAATAACCATGCAGTAAGTCCTGGGAAAGCAGAAACAATCAGAGATTCTGTTCCCCAGTATTCACCACCTAAATCTGTGGAACTCTGAATGTGGGTCATGATCAGGTTCTATGAGACAAATTAGACATTGTACAACAGTACTGTATCTACGTCAGTTCCACTGAGTTGCTCACTTTCTTATCGCTTTGCAGTGCTTTTTTAGCAGTCAGATAATGTTTTGTTGATTAATATTTAAGCACCACTCCAAAGCACAATCAACAGATATAAGTGTTATTATGACAGAACTGATCTAGGTAGATTAAAAAGAGAAATTGACTTACTAATTGACAATTGCGAAGAGGAAAGACCTTAAAGATCAGATCTAGGTTATTAATCTCAGGAGTTATTGTTAACATTTGGGATAAAAGGGCAAAAAATGTAAGAATAAGAATTAACTTGCACTCAATAAAACAGATTAAAATGCTACCTTCTGTTTTGCACAGTGAGGCAGACATGGGAAAGTCCATGCCAGTACTCTATGACATCTACTTCATTGACATAGTTGATGGTGGCTTCATGGATTATTAATAGTCTTTACTCTGCTCACTAGTCCTAACAGTGTGTGTGTCAACTGACTACTATTCCTTTCTCTCTCTTTATGTTCCTCAACCCTTACCTCTGCACCCTTATCTTATAGACCAGCAGAGAGGCAACCTGAAGCCCAAGATGAAGTCTTCATGCAATTGGGGCTAAAATCTGCCTCCCTCAGGGTAACCATCCAACCCTTTTCAGAGACCACTGGGCAGGGAAAATAGTCTGTATGTCCTCCCTCCAGCTCCAAAAACATGCCTCAACATGCAGATTTATCTTTTTAGGTCATGTTCTAGGAGAGTAGCCATTTGTCCACCTGTGTATCATTTTGGGGCATTATGAGCCTCCCCTATTATTTCTTGGATGGGGACAAAGCACCAGTCTTTCAGAAGTTGCCTCGTCCCCTCTAGGTGCCCAACCCCCTTCTTGCCTGAGGTGGGTGAGATTTCTCGCACTGCTCTCTAGATTGTGCCCTAAGGGTTAATCAGTTTTAGTCTTGTACTGTGGAGCTGATCCCCCGTTCTTGTGGTTCCTCATTTGTGGCATCTTAGACACCCTGGAGATAAACCTTAGATCTGGTTCTCTTCCAAAGATCCCTGGGGTCATTGAGTTTGAAATACACTGCATGATAGTGCAACTCTGTAAAACAGCAACTTCATTAATTATCACCACTATTGACTAACCAGCTTTCTTTTTTTGCACATTAGGCATCACGCTTACAGCCTATATACTACCGGACACACATTAGGGTGATTTACCTAATGAATAGGGTAGATTCTTCCACATGTCTGATTGTCTGACCACTTTTCTTTCACTATTACTGTAAGGTTTGAAGCTTAGAGGAATGCAAGGTTGGTGGTGTAAATGTATACTGCAAACCATTTGTGACACTTAACTCCTATGCCACTGGGCCAATTTCTGTGACAAATTACTATGGGTTTACATACAAGTTAACTACAATGCCTGTCATTAGCCAACTTTTTTTACTTTCATAGGGGCACAGCACATGCTCTGCGAAATAAAACATCAGTTTTGCAGTGCCAAGAGACCTAATACCAGCAGAAATCAGTCCATTACATTGTGAAATCTATAGGGAGGCCACATAGAAAGGCAACGTTGTTAAATGAGTAACTGATACATTCATGCTCAAATAAAGAGAAAGAACGAGTATGGTACATTCAAAGCTGTTCCCCTGTTGACTTGTCCTTTGTTTTGCTTTCTCACTGGTGGCTGAATGCTGATATCTGCCTGAAATCACTGATGAGGATAGTGAGACGGTGGCAAAGATGCTGATTCATACCAAACCAGAATCACTGCAAATGTCCATTGACAGTCTCCACAGGTAAGTTGGAGCGCTGATCCGCTCCATGCAGGTTCCTCGAAGCAAAGCGTGACTCACTTGCTAGGCAAGATTCAACTAACGGCAATGCCCAAGATGGCCACAGAGATGTGCTGAAATCTTGCAAATTGTCTTCAAATCCTGGTAGTGCTGGAAAAATCCAAAGTCTGTAGCTCTGTTACACAAGTTAACACAGTTATATTCAAGCAGCAAAATTACAACTACTCTTAGTACTTATAGAGTTATCACATGCTTGGATGGCTGAGCTAAGGTGATCTACTTACTGAAGAAATAAGTTTTTTTTTTTTAAATTCTTTGGTAACAGGATTATAAGGAGTAAATACTAATTCCTACCCATCATCTGTGTCACCATTAGAGCCTGACTCAGCGACTGACACATGCACTGAATCAGCAGAGGAGTCATGTATCTGATGTTCACGTTAATTGGCATTTAGAGAGGAAAGTCAAAGACAACCTAGTACCTTTAGTATTAAAATCAAGAAATATTTTGAAAAGTGGAGGCAGCTCAATTTGACACCTTAGAGAGAGAAAACTGTCAAAATGACAATGGCACTCAAGCAAAATTATATCTTTGGTATGCTTGCTGTTGCATGTTCATAAATGGTACCTCCCCTTATTGTATCGGGCATCTAAGCACATGTCTGAGGTAGGGAACCCAAGATGTGACCTCAAGCTCTTGGGTCAGACAGTATCAGGAGGCCGCAGGTTACCTCATATGGTGTTCTACCACCTGGATCATCAACAGTCATAAAATATCCTACTTAGGAACACATACAAAGGAAATTCCTATGAGTAACAATCGAGAAAGTGCTGATTAAATGCTGTGGTGCTACCCTACTGGTACACTACTAATTTCTCTAGATAGTCCAGTCCAGCCCAGATAGTCCGGTTCTTTGACCTATGGGACACATGTACTAACGTCATGTTTTGCGACTTGCAAACTATGAGATTTATTGACTCGCATTTTGCGAGTCTCAACACCTGATGCACAACAGCCTCTCAGACACTGTTTGCGATTCACAAAAGGGTCGCAAGGGACCTGCATCAATAATATTCATAAGACAGATCGCAATTTGCAACCCATTAGGGAATGGCAACACTCACAGGGATAGCCTGCTGGGGCCTGCAAACCACCATGTCTGTGTCTGCTTTTTAAACAAAGCATTTTTTTTAAAATGCAGCTCTTTTTCCTTAAACGGGATACCAAAAAAAAAGAAAAGTTTCCTTTTCATTTTTTCAGAGTAGGCAGTGCTCTGTCTTCTCCCCACTCACAAAGGGCAAGGGGTCCCTTAGGGACTCGTTCATGTTTGCAATTCGGTTACCACCAATTTGACAGTGGTGGCAACTGCAATTGTTTTGCAACCACATTCCAGTTCGCAAAACAATCATACATCTCTCTGCGAGTTGTAGTTAGGAAAGGATGCCCTTGACATGCCCCTCCCTAATAGCGAATAACAAACCTATTTTGCAATTCAGTAATAGGTGAGTGAATCACAAAATAGGGTTTTGTACATAGGGAAATGCTTTTTTTGGTCACAAATGGCCAAATTTTGTGAATTGGGTTGTTTGCAACCAATAAAAGCTATGTACATGTGATCTTATGTTTCATACGTTGAAGGGAATGCACACACTTTTTAAAGTTCAGCCCATATTACATAACTTGCAGGTCAATAGTAAGCACATTGTCTGCACAGACTTTGTATTGAAATTGTTATAATCATTGGAACAGCTGAGTAGACAGCTCTCGTAAACGCTTCCAGTACCCACAATCGAATTTTGGATTGCCTCCACCTCACTACTGGTGATATTGCCATCTATATAATTTCCTTCACAATATCTTGGTTCCTGACCTGAGTTCTACTGACCTCTCTTATAACGGTGTATCGTAAACAGTGAGGACAGAACAGAAGGCTTTCCTTTAACCCTACAGAATGTGCAACGAGGCTGCATTTGCAAACGCTGCTGCAAGAAGACACATTTGCCTGTGGACTTGCCAACCATCTTGCAAGGCCATGATAGGATGATCTTAAACTCTAAACTCAAATTCCTTTATTTCATGATTTTACATGACTGCTACTGGATGTCCTGAAAATGACACTGTACCAAAGTTTCACCTATTCTGACTATTAGAGGTCCACTCATGGCCTCTGTGATCTGTTTCACATCCTGTGGGACTACCCTATCTCCTGACTTGGACAGCCATGAGGGACAGGTTTGCAGCATGTAAGCAGACCCCATATACCCACCTCCACTCATCTCACCTTTCTGCTTAATACCACAGACACCATGGGCCTAACCACACACAGCATATATGCCAGATTCAAATTATGCATCCTAAACTACTGACGTCATGATACCACACCACAATGGCAAAGTATTGACTGAACTGCAGTGAAGTGCCTATGTGAACAATTTTTTTACATGAAAAATGATAAACTGGGAGTTACATAAATGCCCTGGGCCTATTCACTTCATATCATGAAATAGATCAGCCCGGAATATCAGGGGGACTACAACCCTTCAAAGACCCCACAACCCTTCAGTGGGTCCCTATTCAGCCCAAAACCAATTAATCTATGTGAGATAAGGGAGACTCATTGGCTTCTCTTCACATTCTGCAGCGGGTCTCATTATTTTGTGTTACACCACTGCTCCTATACTTGAGACATGATTAAAGATATGTCACGATCACACTGCTAGCCTCCCCTACTATGAGCATCTGAGCTGTAGTAACACCTGCCTGGCAGGGATACACTGTCTGTTCAATGCTCCTTGGGTGTAGTTCTTGCTGTAATCAGGTAATGCACTTTCTTTATTGGAAATATCTCCACCCCCTTCCCTTTAGACCACCTCTGGCCCACTACAGGCTACTGGACTCAAAATGTACATTGTAGCTGACCTTTTCATAGGTTCAAATGGTCTGCACCCAATGTACCATGGACTGCGTCCTGAACTGCACCTCCACCTGTTCCCTCTTCCCTTATCCCCGTCATCATCCTCACAAGTCATGTATATTGATTTATCTGGGCAATCACTATGATGACTGCTTCTTATTTGTTACACAATATCTACTTGCGAGTATGGTGCTTTCACAATGAATACCCAATTTCTAACATCCCTTTATTCACTATTAGTACAAAAAAATCAAACACTAATTTCATTGACTACTAATGGTGGTAATTTTTGCTGAGGCGGATATAAATACCATGCCCCATCCACACACGGGTGCTTCGCTTTGTCATCCGGCAAGAAGAGGGCTTGCTTTTTACCTGAGTCAGCTCAGCTGCTTGCAGCTGTATCCTGTTCCTGGATTGTGACCTCCTCTTCCTTGGTCTTTGCTTCCATGGATTCCCATCTCTCCAGTGCAGTGCTCCACAACACCTTCAAGAAAAGAAAAGTTTTGAAGAATAGCAATCACAATATCGATGTCAGTGATTCAACTAGTTACATCAATCAGTTAGCATAAACACTCATCTTTTGTATTTGACCCCAGGTAGTTGTCTGGAACTTTTGATTCCCTTCCAGCTTGTGAGGATGAACAAGTTGGAGGTCATACAAGAGTCACGTCTTTAGCTAATGAAAGATTGTTACATGAAGCGTTGAAGAAACTCAAGGTAATGCGCTAGTATATCAACAGTGACAAAATATTATTAGTTAACAAAGAGACAATTGTTGCAATCAAAGGGTCCTAAGAAACATTGTTTAGATAACTTTGTTGCAATATCTGGACAATCGACATTGGTGAAACACCTCATTGTTACAATCACAGAGAACTGTGACTGATTGGTAAAACTAAAACATTGGAGTAACCACAGTGTGCAGAAAGACACTGGGGAATCTCAATTCATTTTATATGTGACGATTTTGATTGGAAACATAGTCCTCATGCAATAATTGAGATCTGGTGAAGAATCTTGTAGCGTGAGTGTAATTCTGCAGTCCTATGCATCACACTTCAAAGTAAGAGAGAGAGAGGGACATAAAGATAATACAGATCTGTTACTTCTTTGTTTATTGTCTTGTATAATTATTGAAGAGACTAACAGAGCCCATGCCCTCAATTTAGAGACACACTCCGTCTTGCTCAAGACCAGCTGAGACAACAAGAGATTCTTTCTTTTTCTCCCAACACAATTCCCCTTTTTGGCAGCTGCCAGCACAAGGTTGTAAACTGTGCTGACAGTTGTGCATGAAGGGGTTGTGGACTTCCATCGCTTCCGCAGTGATCCTGTGTGTTGCAGACGAGTGGCAAAACCTAACAAAGGAACTATTCAGCTCCTGGCTGACAGCTGGACGCTCAGGCAAATGGGCTAATTGAGGCTTTTAGCAGGTTAAAGGTAGCTTATTAATGGAATCTTCGGTTAAATATTCAGTACAAATCAAACTTTACCAATGGCTTGAATTTGTAATAAATATAAAAAATGTCCATGAATGAACATTTTATCTGGTTCTAGGCGGAGATAATGTTATTATCTTTATTAATGTTTCCCAGTGCTTCCTATAAAACAGCTAACCCCGCTTCAGTGAAAATAGCTTTTAGGGCATTGTCACTGTCAGGACTGTTTATGTGTCCTACTTTCAAATACTATGCACCCTGACTTATGGGCTTTTAAGGACTACTTAGGAGTGACTTATTAATACTTAAAAGGAGGGTTTAGTTTAATGTATTCAGCCAGTGTGGTGGTGTAGACCTGTAGTCATGTCTTGCATTTTCACTTTCGCGATGGCACTATATGTGCTAGAGTCCACTAGTGACATTTAACTTAAAGGATCTGAATACACTTTGTACAATAAACGAGGGACGTATAGGTAAGTTTTGTTTGCCAAAAAGGAGTATAGCTAATTTCAACATGTAGGGGGGGGGCAGATCACATGCACTGGAGCCTGCTTAGCTGAGACCCACTGCACATAGACAAAAAGCAGCATCAGTCCAAAAGAAATGGGGGTGAGCATGCAAACAGATTCATTTTCTTACAGTCCATTGAGATGAACTGAAAAACCTGAGCCCATGATCAACAGCAATACAATTAAATATTTTGTTTCTCTCCTTAGGGTACTCTAGCAGGGGGTTCACATGATAAATTCAAAGGATACTTAGCAGAACAGTAGGAACAGTCGGATAACTATGGGCTAGACATGTGGGAGAAAAAGTCAAAAGTAAACAATGTTAATACAGTTACTCTGGGAAGTTGGATAGCTCGTAGAGCATGCATGGTACCGAATGATGTGAAAGAATAATGCTGAAACCCTGTTGCAAAGTAACAAACCAAGATTGATCAGCCATGAACATTTTGTTGAATAGCGGCTTTTGTGGAGGATGCGGTGTGATGTTATTCCCCAACAAGAATCGCCCCTTTGCTTGGCTGCTGGAATTATAGATTTGGTGATGCAAATCTGAGAGACAGATTGTTCCCACTAAACTGATGATTTTTACAAGTGAAAAAGGCCCAACATATACAAAGATGTGGATTTTGGTGCAGAAAGCACAACAACCCTGCATGTTACCATTTTAATGGGGATAAAGATATTCTCTGGGAGGGTTGGAATAGTCAGTCAATTAAAGCTGTCTTCTGGAAATATAGAGGCTTGAGTTGACAGCGGTCTCTTGCATGGGATTTGGAAACAATTGAAATTGTTCCCATTCCAGGCAATATAAAACTTCAAAAGAGACTTAAATGTGACTTCGGTATTCTTGTCATATTTGAGGAAATAAATGAATAGAATACATTTAGTTTTTCCATCACTTCTATGCACATGTAAATGGGAGAGGGCAAAGACAATGGCATTGCAATTCTGTTGTACACTACCGGGGGATACAATTTAAGACACGTTGGGCTTTATATAGGGCATGGCAAGTGACCTATAGGCCTAACAGGTTTATAGAGGCTATTGCCTCCATGTCCCTGACGGAGGAAAGGCTGCTGCATTTAGGGAACTCTGCAAGGCAGACAGGGATTGCTGCACCTTCCATAGAGCCACCACTCCGATGGCCCCTTTGAAGGCAGAAAAGATGTGCTAAGCAGGCACTATGTTTTATGAACCCATTCTGAAATAATTTTTGTTTTATCATGAAAAAACGTTTATTCTAGAGAAAAAAATGCAATCAATGACCATGATGCACAGAAGGTTTTTATCCAGCATGTCAAGGGGGTCTTTGAGCAATTTCGTAACATGTGACTGCATGCAGGAGAGTCTTGTGAAGCTCGTCCTATCCTAAATTGGAAGAGTCAACCATCACTGTAACCTTGATGCCCAGTGTTGCATGGACCAACAGGTCAAAAGTTTTAAATTGCAGAGCCAGCTGAGGCCCCAGCTTCAGAGACCCAGTTCTTCTGCCAACTCTAAATGGGGGTGGCAGGAGTGTAGTCAATTTATGGAGGTCCTCCTGCTTCTCCTAATTTAACAATACACCATCTTTTTTAAAATGCGTATACTTTGACTTTGCACGCTCCAGGTATCATAAAAAAAAACGTTATTAGAAGGGGGTTGAGTGAGCTTCATTACACAGCAGTTAATACTCAAGATTTATTTGATATTGGTAGCTCAGTAATGGAAGCTAATTAAGTTAAAATGCTTCTCTAGTTCCTATACCAATGGTCAACCAGTAAAGGGCTGAGATCAGAAAGAATATTTGTAGCTTGCAGAAGGGATCTGAATGGCAGTTCGTCCCTGGGTAGTTGTGCAAAAGAATTTCAAGTAACTTGATTCCTTTTTAAATATTGACATCTGTTTTACGATTTAAATGATCAAGGGCACAGGCACTGATGGTGTAGGAACAGAGGACCCTCAACTACCAGAATGGCCTTAGCCATTGTAAAGAGCAAATGGGCCACTCTTCTCGCTACCTCACACGCGTAAAGGAATTACAAGAACCGCAGTGAAGTAAGAGGGATATAGATCCACTGCCACCCAATGTTAGGCCTAACAACATCTCAGCCGACATCTCAGTCTACATCATTCTTACCTTGGTTAGTTTCAAAGAAGCAACATGGATAATGCTGATTGCTAATAGAAAACTCTGTCTCTCTCCTCAATGTGTGTGCATGGGATAGCAGTGACTTGTCAGTAGCACATGATATTCCCGCTATCTATATATGCCTCCAAATATTATTCCCTGTAAATCAACTGTTGTCTGCCTAACTTTCAACACTCCACAGCCAGTTCTCTCCAGAACTAGAAACTGGGATATTCTGCAAAACATTCCATTTATAGCAATTTGTGTTTTTTCTTTGTTCCTGTCTGATGCCTTCTCGAGTCTTTATTGAATCAAACATTCTACCTCTTATTTTCCTTATCCATGTGTACTTCTCCATATTAGTGTCCTTCTCAGGGCCTTGACTGATTGGCTTCAAAATAAGCCAGTCCCTCTGTTCTTTTGCTGCATTTCCAGCATTTTTCTAAAACCTGCATTTCCATTGTGACTCCAAAAGGGAAACAGTCTTTATACGCAGCTTAACCACGCCACGCAGGACATTACCACATGGTCTTTGCTATGCAGGTGAGTACTACCCATGAAAGTACCTAGTATAGGTTTTATAGCCTTCCTTTACCACACAATACTTTACCACACAGGCAAGTATATATATTTTTAAAGGAACACATTTTTAATGTATTTATTTATTTAAAAAAAAAAGAAAATACAGTGTAAGGTGCTGGTAAAGTTAAAGGGTGTAAGGGTGACTTTAGGGTTTTATTGGTGAGAAAAAGTAAAGGAAGGTAAGGGTGAATTTAAGGTGTGGGGATGTTTAGAGGTAACGGTTCATTCTCATTTTTAGAGTGGGTAGAGTTAAGGGGAGGTAAGTATAAATTTAGGTTTAGGGATGGGTAGAGGTAAAGAGTGGTAAGGGTGATTTTAGCATTTAGGAGTGAGTAAAGCTAAAGGTAGGTAAGAGTAATTTTATGGGCTGAGGTGTGGTAGAGGTAGAATATGGTAGGGGTGATTTTAGGGTTTATGGGTGGGTAAAGGTAAAAGGAGAGAAGGGTAATTTTAGAGTTTAGGGGTGGATAGACATAATGGGATGTATGGATATTTTTAGGGTTAAGGGTGAGTGGAGAAAAAGGGACTTGATGGTAATTTTAGGGTTTAGGGGTGGATAGAGGTAAAGGGACATAAGGTCATTTTTATAAAAAAAAAAAATCTTCCAGTGGGGCAGAGTGCAAGGCAGTGGTCTTTGAGGGTTGTTCAAAGTTACATACACCATTGTTGAGCTCTCCTACCAAAGCTCAGAATGGGCCAAACTTCGATTTCGTGGCTGCCGTAAATGCTTCATCGATTGGTTAGGTTTATAGCCTCACCCTGGTCTAACGTTTTACCTTTAGACTAAAGGCCAGATTTATAGTTTGCTGGATGGGTTACTATGTCACAAGTGTGATGGATATCCCCTCAGCCATATTGCGATGTCCCTAGGATATAATGGGCTTGTAATACAGCGCATGGGATGTCCGTCACATTTGTGGTGGAGTAACCTCATCCACCAAACTCTAAATCAGGTCCTTAGTCACTATTTCTGAAGTCAAAATCAATCAGCAGGGCAAGGCTGGAAGATATTGTCAGGCATGGCTTCATGCGGCCCGAGACCTTCACAGCCATACATTTCTGACTGAGTTTTATTATGGCAAAAAGCTCTGAGTGGGCCAAACCTAGATTTCTAGCCAATCTTTGATTCAACTTTCCTGGGTAAATCCGAGCACATTGTCCCAGATATCCACAGTAGTGGAAAAGTGCACAGAGTCCTAAATCCAGCATGAATAGAATCCTGTAAAAGGTGAACAATCTGGGGTGACCATGCAGAAAAGGCAGATTTTCTACAAGGATACTTGCCACCCATGATCAAAGCTGAGTGTGTGCTCTAATATTACTAACTCGCTCAGGTGTCTTGCCTGAGTCTTTCACATGTATAGATGCCATACCCATTTGTATGTTAAAACAACTGAAGTGTCTGCGGGCCAAAAGAAAGTTGGCATTTTTTTGGGAAAGAGTCAGCACTGAATTCAGTATGAATTGTTCTGTCTTAAAGGGCATAACATTGAGATGTTGCCTATGGGCCTTTGGGAAACTCAGGGGACCTTTAAAAACATGCAAACAAAAACTAAACAAGTGAATGTTATCATCAAAATTTCTACGATTTATGGATCTTGTAGACAGCCTGCTCCTCCTGCATCTGGCCAACAAAATTCCATGAGTTCTCACTATGGTAATCTCCCATTTGTAATACTGGATCAACATTTGCACTAGCATCTCAACATGGCAATTACCAAGATCCAAAGAGAACAGACATATGTCAGTGTGATGTTTTTTTTGCCTGAGATGCTGAAAACAATCACAGATAGGCAAGATACTGAATTCCAATTCAAATTGGTTCACAATAAAGACTCTGGGCCTGATTACAACTTTGGAGGAGGTGTTAATCCGTCCCAAATGTGACGGATATACCACCAGCTGTATTACGAGTTCCATAGGATATAATGGACTTGTAATACGGCTGGTGGTATATCCGTCACTTTACCGTCACTTTTGGGACGGATTAACACCTCCTCCAAAGTTGTAATCAGGCCCTCTATGCCTTGCCCAAAAACACTGCAGGGCTGAAATCTGGGGCACAGAATTCATGGCCCTTAAATTCTGGAGATAGGTTCAAGATCTTACAGCCCAAAAGGGATTAGGGACTTCTGAGGTCAGGATCCCAGTATCTACTTGCAATCTGCCAGACCAGGTAGGAAGGTTTTGTGGAAATAGCACTACGTCTGTAAGTTATCACCCTGTTCAGTGCTTTAACAATCTTCTGATAACACCAATTCTTTACTGCACTGGTGTCAAAAACTATTGTTGCATCTTGATAGCTTCACCAATCGGCAGGACCATGACTTCCCCTCAACCAAGACTTTCTTTTTAATCAACTATGTGGAAGATGTGCCATAAGGACTTTTGTTGTGTATCAGGCTCCATGTACAGCATACAGGATCATCCAGGATCCACAGGATTGCATTTCTGCTAAGGGACATATCATGTGCTCTCCTTCGTTCAATGCACTCTGAGATAGCATGAAATAAATTCTCTAATACAAATATTAAGAGAAAGATATGTCCTATTATCATGTCATCATTTCTTTGTATTATTCTGCATTTTCTAGTAATTACCACATATGTTTATAATCATTTGGAGAGGTAACATATGGTAGCCTGATTACTGGACATATTTTTCTACTCCACACACTCAGCTCCATAATCTAATGAGATACCCTCTAGCAGTACTCCCTCATTGCTGGTAAATTACCATTAAGGTTCAGTGACAAAGTGTGAAATGAAATTCACAGAACCAAATCCTGAAAAGACCAAATTGTATTCTTCTTTACTTCCTTGGTAAATAAATTGAGTCCTTGGAAATTGGCTAACAATAATACCTGCTGTTGTTATCTCTGCAATGAAGTGGTAGTCGGTGCTCTATAGATTCAAGATATCAAATTACAAACAAGATAATATATTATTATATAAGATGTTAAATATTCACAGTAGCACTACATTAGTCCCATCAAAGGAACAGAGGAGTTTGTTTCACGCCATCCTTCATTCGACCCTTCTAGGCTATAGAAGACTTGTGTCCAATTTTTATCTATGTCCAGACTAATATATTTCAATATATCAGTCCCAATTCATGAGGATCTTGTGTGAGTACCCCTGAATTCCCAGAGTAAGTTAGGAGTACATCTGCCTTCTGCTATAATTCAGATGTTTGAAGTACCACTAGTCACATTTTCTTACAGCAAATTCTTAACGCCTTTGTGAATTAGCCCATACATACTATAAAGTGGTTGACTCAGAAGACAAGCAGCTATGGCAACAACTAAATTGAGATTTGTATTAATTATTTTATTCATCATTCTGTGAAATCCTCATTCAGCATTGTGGACCTATTGCAACTTTTGAAGGAGCTGGTGGCTAATCAACCATGTGAAAGGATGTTTTGGGGTGATGCCTGGTTTAGATAATAGGTGCAGAGAAACAGAGATTACTGGACAATTGACAAGTATGGTATTTCTTTTTGAGATGAGCTTCATGCCGGTCAACATCTATGTTTGTAGGAGAAAGTTTGTGAGTTTTCCTTCAGTGAAAAAGCTCCTCAGAAGTGTAAGGAATGCATGTCTGTCTTAATTGGAGGTGTTGAATATACATTGACCTCTACCAGCCAGTGTAGCAATTGGTCAGTGTAAGAAATTGAATTATTCTTTGTGCAAGATGTAAGGGCCTGCACAAGTAATAGATCCACAATTTCCCCTTACTGGAAAGCAAGCACCCCATTATAGAGTGTGACTCTCTCAGGCTACTGAAGAAGAGTAGTCCATGTGCCCCACCCCACTCAGTCTACAGCACATGTTTTGACTGCCTCCCTTGCATCTGCTCCTGTTGTAACAGATAAACCCTATTGTATCTTTTGTTGGAGTCTAAAGCTGTCTTATACCTTAATTTTTGCCTGAGTGCCACACAAAATTGTTACATATATACATAAATAAATATTAAAGCTCACCAAGTCTCATTCTCCTCAGAGGAGGCACAGCCAGCCACACTGCAGAAACCTGCATCAGTGCGCTCCCCCCTTCCTTCAGCAATCAGGGCTGGCCCACTTCACCACTGCTTCTTGTAAACCACCCTCAAAGAGGCCCCCCTCTCAGTCTATGGCTTCTGGAGATGTCTCCTCTCGTCAGAAGTACAGCCAGCCAGAGGAGCAGGACCCAGGAGCCGTGCTGCGGGCCCTGGTCATTGCAAGTGGTTCAACTTCAGTTTAATCTCTATGAACAGTCGCCAAGGCAGCCCCCTGGATGGCATTGTTGCTTGGTGCACTGGCTGAGGGGCCAAAAGCTCAGGGAATCCCACTGAACACTGATTATTGCTATATGTTGCTACTAAGTAAGCAGTCACAAGTGCAGTTATCTTGCAGGCACCAGGACCATGATTTGAATGGAGCAGCAGGTACAGTGGCACAGGGGCGCAGGGTCCAAATGCTCTAGGAAACCAACTGAGCACCAACTATTGCTATAGTTTACTACTAGCAAGCAGTCAGGAGTGTTTTTTTATAAGTATTGCACCAAAAGTAACACATAGCCTAAAGTATCACTGTAATAATAGCTTTGACCTATTGGCCTTTTCTGTCTAGCTACATCTTATGTTACATTCAATGCATTTATATGGCACATGTTCACAGTTTTTATATGGTTCTAAAATTCTTTGGAATCTGGACACACTAACACCTTAGCAAGAGGATTCACCATTCTCTAACATTAGCATTACAGCCATTGTAAGCACTATATAAATACTTATAACTTACCATATGACATTCCATACCAAGCATTGGCAAATGCAATAGGTCTCACCTTGTTAGTGATTTAATACAGCAGTGCTAGCTTCAGTGCTGCATAACTGAAAATAAAAAAAAACTCTCTAACGGGGACAACGCTGGCTGTGTTGTACGCTTTTTTACATCACTTTCAGGAGGCAAGGAGCATCTGAAGGTACTAGTTACTGCACCATGTGTCCAAATGTGGTTGAATTTGTGGAGCATGTAATTTTCTTTTGTCCCTCCTACCGGGGTTCTAGGAAGAAATGGATTTTGCCCGTATGCCGTATTCTGGGCTTTAGGAATGTTAGCTACCCTCAGAACTTTAAAGAGTGATACCAGGCTGTGTATTTTGTTTTGCCATTTCTAGGTATTTGTGGTTCATGTGGCAGTTAGACAGAGGGAAGTGACTTTCTAACTGAGGGGTCATCCACTTGTTTTGATCACACCTCTCCGTATTTGTTTATTTTAGTTGATTTTATCTGTTTTAATTTGGATATTTAATGTGTTTTTTTTGGTTTCATACATGTGTTATATCACAATTTGATTTATGTTCTTCTGATTTTGAATTTGTATATGAATTGCTATTATTGTTCCCATTTTATTTTTTGTCTCTTTTGTTGTTTGTTTTGACTTTTATGGCTTTTTAGCTGAAATAAAGGTTATTTGACTTGGCATTTAGCATTACTGTGAGCTATTTTCAACATAGCTAAAGAAAGTTAGCAAAACCAAGAAATATCACATAGCCAAGACCTATTGGCTTTGCCAATGTTTTTTTAAAGCTTTTTTCTTAAATTGCACATTTGCTCACCAAGCTACAACTTACAACAAAATGCAGCTTATTATTAGCCACACAAGCAAATCCTATTGCATTTATCAATGCCTTTTGAACTAGCCGGGGTACTAAATTAACAGTCATGCCAATAGGGAAACTCACCATGTGGCAACTCTAATATAGTGCCATATTATGAAGGGCAGAAATTTGGCAGATGGGCACCATGTTCACACATGGCATTTTGACCGCTCTTTTATGCAAAAGGAATTTCAGTCTCTTTGATCTTTTGAATTTCGTTTAATTACAGCAAGCATCATCAGAAAATTAGCAATTCATTGAATTCTCCTGCAACTTACTGAATAGGTGAACCACTCAAAACATACCCCTCACCCTCAGCTGCCCATTCCACAGAACACATGGTTATGGAATGTTTGTGGATTCAGGCAAAGAATGCACCCAGCCTAATGGACCAAATGAGCTTAATTACAACTTGGAGTCTGACTCACTTTTAGTAGTGTTTCTCTTTTCAGAGGTGTGCTCTTAAGCACAACAATTGGGTAAATAAATGTTTGTTTTCTCTTGAGTGCAGCATTTTATGTTTTACACAAACTATTTTACACAAGGGGTGTAAAGGACGGTGGAAATAAGGACTATTTATAAAATATTAAAAATGGACTTCATTGCTAGACATTAGTGATGAATATTTTTTTTATTGTTTGCTCAAATTGTGGCCTTCTTTCTGAAATAATCCACTGTTTTCCTTAGCAATGCAATTCACATTTTATCAATATGTAAAAAAAATTAAAATAGCTCAGTAGGTAATAACACCGAAGAATGTTTTACATAATTTGTTTTACACAATCTTAGTTATAAGTCCAAATGATACATTATAAAAAGTTATGGCACAGTAACTCAATTCCAATGTGAGCTCTAATCTTGTGGGCACACTCAGGAGTTTTAACTTTAAACTCGATTCCAACTTGTGAATATCGATTCTCTTAATATTTCTTTACATGAAGGTTTTTTTACCTGAAGTATTTTGTCTGGTTAAACCTGTCACAAATCTTGCAGGTAATTTGAGAATAGCACTAGCACCGACTTTAAATGAGGATGCTTAATTCTTACAAGAGTCTGTCTTTAATGGCAAAATGTACCAATGTTTTTCCTAAATTTACTTCACTTTTCTGGAACAAACCCAGCACAGCATGTTGGCCTGGAATTTAATATCCAAAACAAATCAGCATTTGAGAAATATCCCAAAGTAGCATAAAATTGCACAATGCTCTCAATTTCGTTAATTTGCATCAACAGGGTGCTCCATGTATTTAGATGCAAATCCCTATCTACTTACGTTGGTAGACATGGATTTGTGCCAAAACCTTAGGCCTCCTCGAGGCCGGTGTAACAAGGCAAAATGTTTTAACTTCTCCTAATTTTTCCAAAATTACATGAATGCTGCATTGTACAGCACAAATGCAAAGTGGAAAAATCGTAATGCATAGTTTCTGCACTGGAAGAGTCCTCTTCCGGTACAAATCAAAAACAAACACACTCTTTCACTATGTCACAAGGGTTGGTGTGTTGGTTCTCTTCCCCATGCTCTTGCACTGAGGGAGAGAAAATTATGCCATTTCTTAGTATGATTGCTGCACTACCTTGTAGCAATGTTAGTAAATATGGGTCAAGATACCAGCACCAGGGGCCTGATGTCCATAAAAACTTTGCGGTTACAAACTCTGTGGTTCGCAAAATCAAAGAGTTTGCAACTGCAAAATGGTGGTAAATCTATTTTGCCAGAGCCTTTTTGAATGTCAAAAAGGTCTAAGGTCTTGCAGGCTTAAAATAGGCATATTACCTCATATTGCAATTCGCAGTGGTATATATGTAATAATGTTTTGCAACTACAATGTGCAGTCTTTTTAGTACCAGTCTGTTTGTACATTTGGTCTCAGATTCGAAAATGAGAAGCAAACCCGCAGCTGTTTCATGTTTAAACAAATAAGGACTGTTTGATGAATAAAACCATGCATTTTCCAAGCATACTTTCTGTTAGAAATGGGGTTTCTGGTTGGCTAGGGTATGCACCTCAGCCAGGCAGAACATACCCACTCTAGTCAGGGCAAGGGAGTTACACGTCCAAGATAACCCCTGCTCACCCCCTTGGTAGCTTGGCACGAGCAGTCAGGCTTAACCCGGAGGCAATGTGTAAAGCGCTTGCACAACACACACATACATGTGACGCAATATCCCCACCACAAAGGAAACACAACACCAGATTATATGAAAATATATTGTATTGTACACAACGTAATTATCAGACCAACATCACATAACAGTACTATCCTGCTACCTTAGCAGTTGTCAGAACGTTACACATTAGTTACTCTGCAAACTAGCAGTAGTCACACATAACACACAGGTTACTTAGTATTCTGCAACATAAGCAGTAGTCAGGAACACGTTATCACATTAGCACACTTGTCATTAGAATATCATAAAACACCCATAGTAGGAACATTAGAAAACCTATGGCAAGTTAGGGAAACATATTAGCAAGTCATGCCCATAAAAGGAACATGTGCACACATATGTAAAAGCATCATAGTACAGGCAGGTAATATATCATAACGGCAAAGTCTGTAAAAAGAACTTTAGATTATAATTATATTGGTCCACTTTAAAGTACCTGGGAATGATGAAGCAGGCACCTTCCGTGCCTTGAAGAAAAAGAAGAAAGGGACCCCCAGCGCTCCTCTGCGCAAAACGGGGGCCCCTGACAATGTGGGGAGTGAGGAGGGTAGCACATACCTCCCCTTAACGAAAAACGGGCCCCTCGGGGGACCGTAAACGCTGGGGGCCCCCCTAGGCCTCCACCGGCCCTCTCGAGGGGGGCGCCCCGGTCAGGGAAACCTTTGAGGTGGGGAGGGGGGCGCCACGCATCCCCTCTGGTTGAGAAACGGGCCCCTCCGGGGACCCGCAAACTCCTGGGGTCTCCCGGGGCCTCCGTCGGCCCCTTCATCAAGGGAGACCCCTTTATTGAATGGCTGGCACTCGCAGGGGCCCCGAGGGACCTAGGGGTGCAGCGAGCCTCCGATGAGGCTGCCGCCCGTTCCCCCTGGCAACCGAAGCCTTCCGAGGCTTCTCCCGGTGGGAGAGAGGCGTCCTCCTCTCCTCCCGCCCCACGAACGGCTACCGGAGCCTCCCGAGGCTTCTCCCGGTGGGAGGGAGGCGTCCTCCTCTCCTCTCGCCGCCTCTATGGCTCTCCGGCCCAAGGCAGGGCCTTCCGGTGCCCCGGGGGGACTCCCAAGAGCAGTCCTCGCCCCGGGGGCACCAACAGGAGCACGCTTGCTCCTTATGATAAAACTGAGGTTTCCTTCGTGCCCTGGGGGCACAGTGCTGAGCGCGGACCTCGCGCTCAGGGATATTTTCCGAACCCGGCTGCGGCGGTGATTCCCAATCAGCAGAGACGCGCTCCAGGAAGCGCGAGGGCACAATTTAAAGCCCGGGCTGCGGCAGTGATTTCCTTTTAGCAAAAGAAAAGCGCTTTCAAAGCGCAATGGCCCTTCAGCAGCCTCAGTCATTCAAAGAATGTCTTGTTCCTCGTCAAAGCATTCTGGGCACAGATTTTAAAAATCGTTGCAGGGGTCAGGGGCCACAGCACCCTGCCCCTGGGAACAACTAAGCAAGAAGGAGCACAGGGCTGGTGGGCCCAGCTACAGGCCAGCACAAGGGGTGCAGATGGTGGCAGTTCCTCCTAGTGACCAGGCAGGTCACAGGTCAGCACAGCAGCAGCAGTCCATGGCGGTTTCCTGGTGAGTCCATTCATCAGCGTCCTGTGTCCAGTTTCAAGTTCCAAGAATGTTCAAATTGTGGGGAAAATTCCCCTGTACTTATAGTCCATTTTTACAGTGTTTTACAATGGTAGGGAGAGGAGGTTCCAGCCAGTTACAACTGGTTCTGGGAGTGCCCCCTCTCTCCTTTCAGCACAGGCTCCAAACATCAGTGGGGGGTTAACGACCCTATTGTGTGAGGCCAGGGCACAGCCTTTACAAATGCAGGTGTGCCCCGCCTCTCCCTTCTCTCAGCCCAGGGAGACTATTCAGTATGCAGATGCACCTCGGTGACACCTCCACCCTCCCTGTGTACAGGCTGTCTGAAAAGTATGCACAAAGCCCCAACTGTCACTCTGCCCAGACGTGGATTGGAGTCAAGCTGCAAAACACCAGAGTCATAAGCACAGATAAATGCGCACTTTCTAGAAGTGGCATTTCTGTGATAGTAATAAAAAATACACCCACACCAGTAAGCAGTATTTATTATCACCATCACAACCATACCAAACACGCCTACGCTACCCCTCATAAATCAGACAATACCCCTTACACATAAGGCAGGGCATTTCTAATGCAATCCTATGAGAAGGCAGCAATCACAGCAGTGAGACACCAAGTTAGGCTGTTTGTCACTACCAGGACAGGCCATGCAATATGGCACATGTCCTGCCTTTCTACATACATGGCACTCTGCCCATAGGGCTAGCTAGGGCGTACTTTAGGGGTGACTTACATGTAGTAAAAGGGGAGTTCTGGGCCTGGCAAGTAAATTTAGATGCCAGGTCCCTGTGGCAGAAAACTGCGCACACAGGCCCTGCGCTAGCAGGCCTGAGACAGGTATGAAAGTCTACTTCAGTGGGTGGCGCAAGCAGCGCTGCAGGCCCACTAGTAGTATTTAATTTACAGGCCCTGGGTATAGAGATACCACTGTACAAGGGACTTATAGGTAAATTAAATATGCCAATTAGGTATAAGCCAATCATACCAACTTTAGATGGGAGAGCACCTGCACTTTAGCACTGGTCAGCAGTGATAAAGTGCTCAGAGTCCTAGAGCCAACAGCGAAAGGTCAGAAAAACCAGGAGGAAGGAGGCAAAAAGACTAGGGATGACCATGCGTATGGCCAAAAGTCCAACACTTTCCATACACCTTAAGCAGCAATAGTGTAGAAAAGTCAAAATCTTCCTAACAGAGAAATGCTATGCTATAGAACAATGTATACTTGCAATTAGTAGAAAAAAATGTTTTAGTGCATCCTTCTTTTTAGATGATTGTCTTTCACCCACCACTGAGAATATTAACAAACTGTCAAGCTTTAGAAGCAGTTTTTTAATGAAGCAATTCAAATGTTTTAAAAGTAATTATATAATATGGCTGTATTTACACTTTTTATAAGAGCATAACATTTCTATTAAATATAACCTCTGCCTGGCTATGAGCATAGGCACAAAGCAACGCCAGTAACTCCCTCATCTAGCCATCATCTAAAAGAACATATGTCATAGTGCGTAATAATACGTAAACAAAGGTAAAGCAACATAAAGACTCCAAATTCTTGGTACGAGCACGAGAAATTGGTAGTGTTTAGGTTATTTGCAAAATTCAATCAAATCAGTTTACATTCTATTGCAGTGCAGTACACCATTTTTCTTTAATTGCAGATAAGGGTCAAACTGCAACAATGATGTATTCTGGGATTCAAAACTGACCCAAATTGTTTCTAGAAATGTTTATAAAACCACTAATAATTTTGAACTACAAAAATCTAAATTCAGTAAAAAAAAACTTTCAAGGAATGGTTAATTTGCATGAAAAATATTTGGATAAGCACATTCTGCCACTAGTGTATGTTTCCAGTGAGCAAAATGTGTTTAAATGCAAAGTGTGTTTAAGACTACAGTACCGCCTCCTGTCTACAGGGGCAGAGCTGAGCAAAAAAAATAAACACACTTGATGAAACACAGGTCCCCAGAAGGCAATTTTTTTTTAAGTTGTAAAAATTGCCACAGATGTTCCTGAAGTCATTTTTTGTCATTTAGAAGACATTGCCTTCTGGGGACTTGGGTTCAGGTCCCCACAGTGCAATCAAGTCCCCACAGGGTGTGTGTGTTATCACACGCAAGTCCACACAAGGATAGTAACACAAACCCACACACACACACACACATACACACACAGGCCTCGTGCTGCACGGTTTCTTCTATTTTTTTATTTTTTTTACTTCATTGAGGGTGCCTGGTCCCACCCGGACAATGCTCCCACTTTGGGGTCAGCATGGTGAGCCCAACCCCGACTGCTCCTGCTGGCCCCCCACACAGCTGATGCCAATCTTTGCCAGCACTGGTCCCTCACCCCAAGAACTGACTTCTCTCCTGCCCATTCCAAGGATGTTCCTTGTAAGGTGGCCACCCTGCTCCACTTGGAGATGGGCATGGGAAGCCAGATTGGCACCACAGCAGTTTTGGGCTCGGTGATGGGGTTCTGGGTTCCTTTCCTTTCTTCTTGAGGTGGGCAGACGGTGCTGTGTTGGGGACGCGGAGATGGGATCCTGGCCCCTTTCTTTTTTCTTTGGGGTGAGGGGACATCACAGCACTGCCTCTCCTGCGGTGTCAGGGGCCTGGAGATGGGGTCCAGCACCCCTTTCCTTCTTCTTGGTGGGTGCAACAACACTTCCCTTTCGTTTTGCATGACATAGGCCCAGAGATTAGGTCCCAGCCCCCTCTTGCATAAACCACCCCAGGGGTTGGGATCCCAGGGCGTCAAAAGCCATGACCCACTCTAGAGGTTCTTCCAGGAATATGGCAGAGCATCACATGCACATTTTCTCCTAAAGAGGCCATAACTCAGGTCCCATTAAACTGATTCTGATCGGGTTGGGCTAATTTTACTACTAGTTTCAAGCCCCAACCTCCAGAAGTATTTTCAGAAGGCCACCTGGCCTTCTTTGCTGTGCCCTCCAAAGACACCCATGGCCTCCTGGCCATCTTGCTGGGCACCTGAGGGTAAATGGAGTCCAAGTCTTCCCCCCAACTAGCCCTTAGAGAATGTAAGGGAACCAGCTTCTCTGGACCTGGAGAGGTCCACTGATCCTGGGGTCAAGAGGAAGCAGAGTGCTTAATCCATTAGAGCATTAGGGGGCTTGTCCTTACAATTGTCCTTACCATTGTCCATGGCTGCCGCCGTCATCATAGTCCCAGTGTCCAAATCAAACAACAACAAAAAGCAATTCTATTTTCCTTGTGCATGAGCTTTTAAATGGGAGTGGAAGGTTCTACAAGCCAGGCAGGCCTGGTCAGTCCCGGGGTGCCACATCACCTCTCCGCCCCTGCCCCAACCCTCTTGCACTGCAAGCTGGGACAGTGCAAGGTTGCTCTGTTCAGAAGTCAATGGTCACAATTCTTCTGGGAGCCTCAGCTCCATCCCTAGCTTACATCATTGCCAGGTCCTTTCCCAACAAAAGCTCAAAGATGAGCCCTTTCTCGTGTTTAGATCCAGGGGTCTAGGCTTCCTCTTTTGTTCAGCAGGCCTGGGCTTTCCCAGCCCAGGTACAGTATAACAGCTAGTTCACATATTTTCTTCTCCACTCCCCCCTCCTCAGGAGCTAAAGAAAGCACTATTAATACTCATTTTGTGTGAGGAGGCCTTTGTTCCCTCTGCTGGAGAGCAGAGTCATTAACTTGACACAGCAGACTCCGACCCTTAGCTGAGCCAGAGAAATATGAAAATTCTGGACGACCCAATGGGTACTTGTATGATCCCAGGACTTGCATAATCAAATTTTGCCCACACTTTTCATCCAAGTTTGATACCTTGACCTTGTAGGCCAAAGGGAAGCAAAACTGCACTCTGAGGCAGATTTTCTCATATGTGCATAATAAAGACTCACTGCTGCCAAACAGTAACCATACTGACTTTACCTATGACTGCCCAGTAATATTATAAGGCCTATCCCAGGACAATATCTAGCTTTACATAGTCCCCTAGGCATCAGGAGGCTAACTGTACAAAATTACTGGGATGTGCATGATAGTAGATTCACACTTGCAGCCCAAAGACTTGTGCACACACGTGGACACATGTTCATGTGTTCAGTTAACCAACCAAGTACCCCTTACCCTAGTTGCATCACAGGTGTGTTATCTTAAAAGATGGACACTGATGGAAAGCACTTGCAGTACATTTACCATGTGATTATACAGGGTGGGTCACAAATATGGGGACTCACCCACAGTAAAAAGATCAAAACCAGGTGATCAAAAAAAGCAAGAAATCTAGGCTTACTAGATGGCTGGAACCCACATGCAACAGTCGTCAGCTGTACTTTTGTAATAGAGAAGGGGTGGCTTATAAGCTAGCTCTGGAACGCTGCTTGTAAACTAAACTGCTAAACAAGCAAAGAGATAATTGTAAATTTGAGAAAGGATCGAAAATCACTGATTTAGGGGTGTTTGTCAAATGTATGGCTATACAGCAAATGCTTTTACACTATAGTACAAATGTGTCTAAAAGAGTTGAGCGTATGTTGTGTATGCTTCCTTCCAGTTCAAAATGCTATGTGTGGTGTACAGTACAGCAGAGAGGCACAGATGGAAACTTCTGGACAGAAGAAAACATTTCTCCTTTGTTGCGACCACTTCAAGGCGCAGTAATCTCTTGGTGCAAAACCCTGCCTACATATGTTAGTAGATAGGGCCTTGCATCAAAACTTTTTGTGGTTGCTTAGGTAGTAAATTATTAATTTTAGGCAATTTACCAGCACACAAGTTTTGCTCTGTAAAGTAAATCCCAAAACAACACTTTGGGCCAGTCTGCATCACTTTTGGTGACTTTCTACCAGTGTAATGTTGATATATCTGGCTCAGGTGTTTCCATGAAAAGTTCCACATTTGTACTTACAGTTGGCACTATATTTTGGCGGTGTCTAACTAACGGGCCTGGATTTACGGTGCTGCAATGGGCTATTATCACGATAAAAAGTACAACTAGTTAAATGCAGATTTAACAGGGGTTTAGCATACCTTCGATCTACTTTAATTGAGGGACGTGGGCCCTATGAGAATGAATTCTACTAGCTTGCAGGTGGTGGACATGGCAGCAGATCTACTCCACTATGTTATGCAATTTATCTACGAACCTATTTCGCAGAATGTTCAAAAACAGCAGCATACCGAGGGACTACAGAGGCGCAGAATGAGTGGGAGGGGGTGTTCACTCGGCATACTGGAAATCGCTAAAGCTGAAGGGCTTAAGGGGAGCCTACAGGATTTTTAAATACATGGCAGGTCATCAGGAAAGAGCCTTTGGGATATGTGACTCAATATTTCACGTTCAAAAGCTGATCGGAGGCATTGATTTTTGATTTTAAATAAATGGCACTGTATGGATTCTACCTCAGGAAGCTCTTGGCAGTGTGCAGAGGCATATATGTCAATGATAATTCATTTTTTTAAATTAGGATGTGCCATTTGTAAGCGATCACATTGATTCTGTCGATTGGTATAAATAATGCTGATTGACACATTTTCATGGTAAGTTGCTTTTCATTCTTTTTACTACCGAGAATTAAAAATTGGCTTTTAGCCGTTTGCAATTGGCCCTCTTTATCTTCCTCGCTTTTGGATGAATGTAATATTTATGGAAGATAATTCATAAACTTAGATGTATGTGATAAAAGCCAATCGGATGGGATTTTGTTGTGCATGCACACAGATATGCACAACATTGAGAAAAATATTCCTTTTTGTTCCAAACAGACAGAGCAAGACAGTTGAAGGCTTATAAGTACACAGAAAGACAGCTTTGCAACTTTACGACGTGCTTGCAGGTACCT
This sequence comes from Pleurodeles waltl, assembly GCF_031143425.1. Classification (NCBI taxonomy): domain Eukaryota; kingdom Metazoa; phylum Chordata; class Amphibia; order Caudata; family Salamandridae; genus Pleurodeles; species Pleurodeles waltl. Next base: position 117,865,599 of record NC_090436.1, on the reverse strand, counting down.
ATGGACACATGTAGCCATATGTCAGACTGCCCACTGTCGATTCACATAGAGGCACGTGGCGAGAGAAACGCGAACTCTGCCATTTGATGGCAATGAGGTGACCATTTACCCTGATTTTACAATTGTAGTCCAGGAAGCGAGGACAAAATCCATGCCTCTTAAAACAGAAAGACTGGCTGCCATCCACTACACAATGCTCTGTCCAGCCCACCTTCTTATTTCCTTCCAGGGCAAGGATTATTTCTTCGCAAGCACCAGCTGGTCACCGAGTTCATGCGCCGACACCCTATCTGCGCCTCTCTGACGAAGCCACCTACTGCCTTGTCCAGGCCCTCTTTGCCAATGTTCGACCTGGGTTGAACCTGACACTTGCCATCATCCTACTAGACAGTCATGCTTGACGCCCTCTCTTGACTCGACAAATGCTTTTGAATGAGCATGAGACTTACTTTGCACTTCTGCTTTCCTGATTCCTACGCATGCCAAGCTAGGCGAGAAGTTACTGGACTTTCCTGGATAACCTTGTGTACAGGAGTGTTAGAAATGGGGTCTTTGGTTGACAGTCAGGTTACCCCCTGTTCAAGCAAGGACCCTCACTCTAGTCAGGGTAAAAGAGAATCACCCTCAGCTAACCCCTGCTTACCCCCTTGGTAGCTTGGCAGAGCAGTAGGCTTAACTTCAGAGTGCTAGGTGTAAAGTATTTGTACCAACACACACAGTAACTTAGTGAAAACACTACAAAATGACACAATACCAGTTTAGAAAAATAGGAAATATTTATCTAAACAAAACAAGACCAAAACAACAAAAATCCGACATACACAAGTCAAGTTATGAATTTTTAAAGATTAAATTCAAAAATAGCGCTTAGAAACAAAAATGCTTTGATGAGATGTTAACACGGCGTCGTGACGGAGTCGTTCCCAACAAGCCAACACCAGCGGCGCCGGACACGGAGTCGTGTAGACCCCCAAGTACAGTACCTTTGGTGAAGAGTGAAAACAAGCCGATGTGCGAAGTAGGGGATCGCGGCGTCTGTGCGAAGCGTTGAATCCATGCAATTCGAGCGGCGTCGGTCACGACGTGGTGCGGCGACTTCCACGGAGTCGCGGACTTCAGTGGGGCTGCTGCGGCGTCGGGCCTGAGAAGAGCGTCGCGTTCCAGCGAAGGTCACGGCGTCAGCAGCGGCGTCGGTCCGGAGTCGTCTGAAGTCGATTTCCTTGCATTTCCACCAGCTTTCCTTTCAAGGGCCCAGGAACTGGATAGGGCACCACTTGTCAGAGCAAGAGTCCCTCCAGAGACTCCAGGTGCTGGCAGAGAGAAGTCTTTGCTGTCCCTGAGACTTCAAACAACAGGAGGCAAGCTCTAACTCAAGCCCTTGGAGATTTCTTCACAAGATGGAAGGCACACAAAGTCCAGTCTTTGCCCTCTTACTCTGGCAGAAGCAGCACTGCAGGAAAGCTCCACAAAGCACAGTCACAGACAGGGCAGCACTTCTTCCTCAGCTATCAGCTCTTCTCCAGGCAGAGGTTCCTCTTAGTTCCAGAAGTGTTTCTAGAGTCTGTAGGTGCCCTTCTTATACCCATTTTAGTCTTTGAAGTCACCTTTCTTCAAAGGGGACTCACACCTACATGTGAAATCCTGCCTTGCCCAGGCAAGGCTTCAGACACACACCAGGGGGTTGGAGCCGGCATTGTCAGAGGCAGGCACAGTCCTTTCAGATGAGAGTGACCACTCCACCCCTCCCTCCTAGCAGAGATGGCTAATCAGGAAATGCAGGTTACACCCCAGCCCCCTTTGTGTCACTGTCTAGTGCGAGGTGAAAAACAACCCAACTGTCAAACTGACCCAGACAGGGAATCCACAAACAAGGCAGAGTCACAGAATGGTTTAAGCAAGAAAATGCTCACTTTCTAAAAGTGGCATTTTCAAACGCACAATCTTAAAATCAACTTTACTAAAAGATGTATTTTTAAATTGTGAGTTCAGGGACCCCAAACTCCACATGTCCATCTACTCTCTAGGAGAATCTATACTTTAATCATATTTAAAGGTAGCCCCCATATTATCCTATGAGAGAGACAGGCCTTGCAACAGTGAAAAACGAAGTTGGCAGTATTTCACTGTCAGGACATATAAATCACATTACTATATGTCCTACCTTATCCATACACTGCACCCTGCCCTTGGGGCTACCTATGGCCTACCTTAGGGGTGCCTTACATGTAAGAAAAGGGAAGGTGTAGGCCTGGTAAGTGGGTACACTTCCCAAGTCGAATTTACAGTGTAAAAATACACACACAGACACTGCAGTGGCAGGTCTGAGACATGATTACAGAGCTACTTATGTGGGTGGCACAACCAGTGTTGCAGGCCCACTAGTAGCATTTGATTTACAGGCCCTGGCACCTCTAGTGCACCTTACTAGGGACTTACTAGTAAATCAAATAGGACAATCATGGATAAACCAATTACATACAATTTACATGGAGAGCATATGCACTTTAGCACTGGTTAGCAGTGGGAAAGTGCTCAGAGTTCAAAAGCCAATAGCGACAGGTCAGAAAAAAATAGGAGGCAGGAGGCAAAAAGATTCAAGATGACCTTGCATAAGAAAAAGTCCAACAAGGAGGATAACCCTGTCTGGCCCTCGGGACTGCTGCTACAGATTACCCTGATTACACTGTGGATATTGAGAATGTATTTGTTTTCTTTCTGTTTTCTGTTGAGGGCTCATCTGTCACACCTTTTGCCTCCCTGCCTGTTGCTTATTTCCACCTTTTTCTTTTCTACTTTTATTCTTGTCCTTCTACTTTATCTTTCTACGCTTAGCCCACCAGAGAACAGACATGATTAGTTCTACGTCCACAGCTTTCAGTAGATTTGATGGAGAAAGTTATGTCTGGTTTGGGCTGCCAGTGTGGGTTGGGGAATGTTTGATATGTTCTGTTGTGCTCACCACTGCATCATGCTGTTACTGCATTGTGCTCGCCCTGCCTTTTCCCACTTCTCAACACGTTCCATTGCTCCAGTCTGTAGTAACCCACCTGAACATGATCACTAGGACTGCTGCACATGTTTCGTCCTCCCACACAACCTATAAGTGCCTCACGTGGAATATCAGGGGACCAGGCAACCTGCACAAGTGCAGACATATCTTATCCTATTTTGAAAGACACTGCATTCATATAGCCATATTGCAAGAAACCCAAATGGTTAAGTCTTCTGGTGCAACATTCATCACTTGTTGGGCCTCACATAGGCAATTCTCCACATACTCTTCATATGCAAAAGGTACTTTTACATTCATCCACAGTGGGTATGCCCTATGTACCACGGGAATTACCTATTAATACTCAAAACCACTACTCAATTATGTGGGACAGACTAAATTCATGTCCCTATTGGGCCAATAAATTGCTATGGGCCCAACATAGACTACCCTACTTCTTTGACTGTCTTTGTGGACAAGCCACAGATGTAGGTCCATCTCTCATTCTGTGGGGGATTGATTTTAACGACGCCCTGAACGCAGCCATTGACCAATCTCATACTCCATTCACTTCTCAAAATGCTGCTGCTCTAGTTCTAGGGGATATCATGGAAGACCATGATTAATTGGATGCTTGGAGAACTTTCCACCTCTCTGACAGGGAAGGCACGTTTTACAGAGGGGTCCACAAAAGCTGGTCCCACCTGGACTATTGTTTTGTCTCCAGATGGGTGGGACCCTGGAACCATCTTGCGCAAATGTATTCATATCATTCCCCTCTCCTAATGGTCCTACGCCTGCCCACCCATGCTCCAAAGAGCGCGACATGGTGGCTCTCCCCAACCGTGCATTTAGATGTCCCTTTTTGAGAGGAGCTGCGACAGGAGATTGTTGATTTTTTTTTCTGGAGACACACAGATTTGGTGCCTATGATGGGCACTGTCTGGGAGGGATTCAAAGTTACGCTCCCTGGCATCTGCCTTGGGGGGGTGTTACACTCACTGCCCGACCACCTAAGTCGACTCGAATGTGGACCTAAGCAGTTTGAGGCTCAATCGGGAGATGCATATGACCCTAACGTTTCCCAAAAATTAGAACATCCATGTCTGAATTTCGGGAAACTGTCCATAGAGAATGTCTCTATTGAGGTAAATGCATCAAAGCTCGGGAATACGGGGAGGGCTAATGCCCAGGGCTTTGAAATGTTGACATTGGTACTAAAATCCGTATTTCAGGAAGTGAAGTCAAATAGCCTACTCCCCCCTTTTAAGTGTGAAGCAATGATCATTGCCCTGTTCAAGCTGGGAAAACTGCCTGTTAAATAGACCAGTGGTTCCCAACCTGTGGTCCGGGGACCCCTGGCGGTCTGGGAAGCCTCCTCAGGGGTCCGCGACTGCTTAGAAAATTCTATGATATAAACAGGTTAGGTCCCCAGCTTTAAGTAATGACTCATTGGGGGGGTCCCCGGATTCCAATAAGGAGTCAGTGGGGGTCCCCGAGTTCCAGTAATGATAAAGTGGGGTCCACAGAAGTCAAAAGGTTGGGAACCACTGTTATAGACCATTGTCAATTAATTGGGATGTTAAAATTGTAGCTAAAATACTTGATAACTGACTCTTTTTTCTCATGTCATTCTTCGTACGGTCTGACCAATTAGGGTTTTTACCCGGGCGGTCCACTTCCCATACATGTGGACACTATTTGCTCTGCTGCACGACATTGATCTGGACCTGGCAGTTGTGGTAGCCCTCTTGGACGCCATCAAGGGCTTCAACTCACTTGAATGGGATCACTTAATGATTGCCCTCTGCTGAATAGGACACCCACATTAAATCCTAGCCTCGATTGCCCTTCTATACTCACTGTTAGAATGGGCATCCTTGGCATTGTCTCCCCAAACTTTTTGCCTCAAATTCCCAGGTGGTTTCCATGTGCTGTTTGTGGTACTCTGGTTACTTTACCACTGCTGACCAGTGCTCCTGTGTAAATTACCTGTGTAATTGGCTTTTCCATGATTGGAATATTTGATTTACTAGTAAGTCCCTAGTAAAGTGCACTAAAGGTCCTGAGGGCCTGTAAATCAAATACTTCTAGTAGGCCTGCAGCACTGGTTGTGCCACCCACATTAATAGCCCTGTAAACATGGCTCAGACCTGCCACTGCAGTGACTGTGTGTGCAGTTTTAAACTGCTCATTCTACTTGGCAAGTGTACCCACTTGCTAGGCCTAAACCTTCCATTTTTATACATGTAATGCACCCCTAAGGTAGGCCCTAGATAGTCCCCTGGACTCTCTCCTAGGTTAACATGGGGGCTGCCTTTAAATATCCTTAAAGTGCAGATCCGTTTCAGAGATGGAAATATGGAGTTTGGTGTCTCTGAACTCACAATTTAAAAATACATATGTTAGTGAAATTGTTATTTTGAAAATGCCACTTTTAGAAAGTGAGCATTTTCTTGCTTTAACCATTCTGTGACTCTGCTTGTTTGTGGATTCCCTGTCTGTGTCAGACTGACAGTTGGGCTATTTGTGAATCTCCTCTAGACAGTTACACAAAGGGAGCTGGGGTGTCACCTGCATATCCTGATGAGCCATCTGTGTTAGAGTGGAGGGAGGAGTGGTCACTCACACCTGAAAGGGCTGTGTCTGCCCTCACAAAATGCAGTCTCCAACCCCGTAGTGTGTGTCTGGGGCCTGGCCGGGGCAAGGCAGGATCTTGTGGACAAGAGACTTTCCATTGAAGTTTGCCTACTTCAAAGGCAAGAAAGGGATATAAGTAGTGGACCAAAAACCCCAGACTTTAGATCACTTCTGGATTCAAGAGGAACCGCTGCCAAGGAGAATAACTGAAGAGCTGAGGCAAAGTGGTGCCCTGGCTTGTGACTGTGCTTTGTTGGGCTATCCTGCAGTTGCTGCTTCTGCCTTTGAAAGGGGACATAGACTGGACATTGTCGTGTATTCCTGCTTGAAGAAGAACCTCCAGGGTCTTGTTGTAGAACTTACCTCCTGTTTTGAAGCCTCAGGGACAACATCTAGTTTTGAGTCTACATGCTGTGGATTCTAGCTTGCCAGAGGGTGCCATTCCAGTTCCTGAGCCCCTGGAAGTGAATTTCTGGAGAAAAGTTGTCTAACACCGCCAGATGCCACTGTGCGACTTTGCTAAGGACGCTGCTGCACGGAAACTGCGATGCCACCTGTCCCGAAGCTATGGAGTTCGCAGAAGACCAAAGACCCCAATGACTCCACAGGGCCTTGCGTCACCGCAGCCACTGAGATCGGAGTGTCGTAAGTCCAACGTCCATGATATCTAACGCCATGGCAGTGCCTGCAGCCCTGTGATGTCCTCGCAACCTCGTGAGATCGTCCCTCAGCATCGTGACTTCGCTGGACTTCCTATCTGGTGGAGGTACCAATAGACCGATACCTCGCTACCGATGCTGCCTCATCTCCACCGCTCTGCAGTAAGAACCAGACACCGCTGCACGATGCCTCTGCTCCTCTGCCCCGTAGCACAGAAAACTACACTGCATGGGGCCCAGCAATGCCTCGCTCCCCCCGACTCCGTGCACTGGCCTGTTTTCTAATTGTTTTACGAAGGTACTGTACCTGCGGGTCCCCATGACTCCATAAACGGTGCCAGTAGCGTCGCATTGTAGGAAACGACTCCGTCACGATGCTGCTTAATATCAAATTGCAGCATTTGTGTCTCTAGGCACAATTTTTTGGTTTTTAAGAGCTAAGATCATATTTTTAATGGTGTAGTGTGGATTCTTATAGTAATTGGTCTTGTTTATTTAGATAAAATATTTATTATTTTTCTAAGCCTGTGTTGTGTCATTTTGTAGAGGTTCACTGTATTATTGTGTGTGTTAGTACAAATAGTTAACACATTGTCTCTGAGTTAAGTCTCCCTGCTCATGCCAAGCTACCAAGGGGGTGAGTGGGGGTTAACTGAGTGTGATTCTCCTTTACCCTGATTAGAGTGAGGGGGTTTGCTTGGACAGGGGGCAACCTGCCTGCCAACCAAAGACCCTTATTTCTAACACTCACAGACAGTAGTAAGAGTTAGGATCAATGGTTTGATCTCCTCTCTCGAATATTCCCAGGGTACATGACAGGGCTGTTCGTTCTTGCCATTACTTTTTGCTCTAGCAATGGAGTCATTGGAGGCCAAACTCCACCAATATTATGGAGACTATGCACCTCACTACCCATCCAGACATATTTTAGTCTCATTATATGCTGACAGCATTATCCTCTATTTGAGGGATCCAAAATTAGCCTGAAAGTTGTCCTCCGAGATTTTGATCAATTTGAAGGATTATCTGGTATATAGATTAACTTGGAAAAGTCACACCTCTCTCCCCTCACCCGCCGCGTGACCCTTTGCCCCAAACTTCCCTTTTCAATGTTGTCAATCTGAACTTAAATATCTGGGGGGGGGTAATCTCGAGAAATAGAGAGGAAACCAGCAGAGCAAACTATGGAATTGCACTAACCAAAATTACTGATTGTATTACTCACTGGATTTCCCTATCACTGTCACTTGCTGGCCGTATTGCACTGATGAAAATAATCATATTGCCCAAATTTTTACATCTATTCCTTAATGTCCCTTTACTGCTGGGGCGCTCCTCCTATCAAACAGTTTAAACTCAGATGATAAGACTAGCTTGGGCAGGCAAGCAAACCCATATCCAATAGGACACTCTGACACTGCAGTTTGCTAAGGGAGAGTTTGAGGAGCCAGACGTGGAGCTGTACTACTTTTATATCCAGGGATATTATGCCATCCTTTGGCACAGACCTACACCCTTCCTTCCACATTTGGCAGTAGAACAGGGATATATGGCCCTTGTTCCCCCATCCTCATAGTTGAGGTCTCAATTGGCTGCAACCGCATTAGCTGATTCCAAGGTCGCATGCATTTCTAATGCTTGGCATAGGATGGCCCATAAGCTAGGCAGGCTTTGCTATACATTCCACTTATTCCACTACCCTATGATCCACTACTACTGGTCACAAGTGAAACTGCCTGTAGACAGTTACTCCAGAAGTGCAGTTTTTGGCATAGGGGGATCTGTATCGGGAGGGCTCCTTTGTGTCCTGTGCTGATTGTCGGTTAGTAATTTGTCATCCCATTAGACACATTCCTGTATATTAGTCTATGATAAAATGTGAAGGCTGCCATCCATGACTTCCCTTGTGAACCTCCTAGGTTAGATACCCTACATACCTTACTACAAGCTGAAATTTCACAGCATCTAGTCTTCCTTTTATATTGCACAGCACACAACGAGGCTCCTTGCGAGTGGGGATAGGCACGATCTCAGTGAGAAGTGGATATAGGGACTGCCATAACTGATGATCAGTGCCAATACTGCTGTACACAGACAGGGAGGACTGCCTATAGCAGTCAGCTCCGTATTACTGTATTTGCTACAAGTTTCTTCACAGTGTATAGTATAATCTGGCTAGACTCCACTACTACCAGCTCCATCCGGATGAAAAAGTGCACAAGGTATGGAATGACTAGGGCAGATTTTCTTCATCTTGTGTGGGCATGTGGACCAATCAAGGCTTTCTGGGAAGAGATTTCCACAGCACTCAATGCCATGATAGGTCAAGATTATACGCTCTCTCCTCTCTTGATACTCTTGGGACACACAGGGCAGGTTGAGGCAATTTTCAGTAAATATGTGGTGTTGGCCCTCCTCTTGGTGAAGTGAAGGGTCTCCTGTTGATTGGGACGCAGAAGAGTGCTGAATTTCAAGGACTGGCTTTCAGATCTAATTTACTGCAACAACCAATTGACCCTATCTACCAAACTATTACCGCCATGGTCTTGACCCAGCGACATATGGGATCCGTTGGATAGTTATCTGCTAACCCACATCCAGGATGCCGGAGATAAAGAATAGATGGCAACTTGAAAACTGAACAAATATCATGTGACACCTATCACTCTTTTTGCCTCAATTTATGTCTATTCATGTATGTACTACTCAATTTTTGAATGGCAACTAGGTGGTAATGCCACTATGAAATGTGCCTATCGTATTACAAAATAAAGTCAATTTCGTTATGCTTTTATGATGACAAGCAGCATGGAGGGTATATACTAAGGATGTATGATATGTTGGGTTTTTCCGCCTAGAGAAGGTGGGTGAATATGATGAGACAGAGTCAGATACATTTACTATGCAGTCCATGAGCAATCAACAGAACTGTTGTTGCACTTTGTTCTTTATTGTTATTGTTGATAGAGTAAAATCATTAAAGAAATTAAAAGAAAAAAATAAATGTGGTATTATGTTGCAGTTCCAGCAGATGTTGGGTTTAGACCAGTAGTTTTGTGTTTTTTCTGAGCTGGTGCCTGTGGAGTGAGGAAGGCTTGTTGTGCAGTTTCTTGCTCTTGTAGCACATGTAATTCTCATGCGAACCAGGGGACAGAATTACTAAGATTTTGCATTGGGGTTGTGTCACTTTTTGGCGGAACTCCAATGCAAAATAATTTTAGAGATTAACGAAGCCACACAAAGCCACTTTGCATGGTTTAGTAAATACAAAGTACCACAACGCTGCACACAGCACTGCCTTGCATTACTTTGCCTCAGAAAGATATTCCATTGGTGAAGCATGGGCATTTTCTTGCATCCACCCGTGGAGTTGATTAAATTCCAGATTCACTAGGATGAGTAGCCTTGGAATTGTACCAAAATGCTATGCGTCTCGCAACATGGACAAATATCTTAATTTCTTTTTGCTACTTACTCTAAGTGCCTTTAAGGATAGTTTTTGTTGTGCAGGAAGGTAATCATTCATGCACAAAAGCAAGTCTGTCTGCAATGCAGGTAAACCTTGCAACCTGGTGCAAGGGTGCCTGCGCTGGTTTTAGGCAGCACGCAGTGCTCCAGTGCTGGGAGTCAACAGAATTGTGCCATATTTTAGTAGATGTGGCACATGGCACGTGTCTTCCTTTCAGGCAACACAGTAAAGCAGCTTTGTTTGTTGCCCTGTATTTCGTGAAAAACTAGTCAATATACCCCTATAGGTTTTATGCATGCTCTGTAAGGGTGCTCGCCTGCATGAAAACCTCAACTTTTCCAGTACTTTTTGAGAACCCCATTTTCACCATCAGTTCCGGAGAGTTATAATTATCTATTGATTCAAGCCGTTGCTGAAACTAAATCTCCTAAAAAAGAAAGTTATGGAGTCAATGTAAGAGTAAGGTAATAGGAATTTACAGGAGTTACAGGTAGCCCAGGTTTTATGCAAGGTCACAAGTCATTCGTGGGACCAGTGATGAGGCAGCAGCATTGGAGCTGTTGTGGGGAAGCAGACGGCCTTCTCTGTAGGGATAACCTAGAACATTTTTCCCTGAGGGAATTGTGCAACCTCCCCTTAAAATGACTTTGGGAAGCAACAGTTCCAGTCTAGGGAGGCAAATTGGGCGTCAGACAATCAGAATAGCTGTTGATGTCTTGGAGGTCACGGGCACCGGATGCTGAGGACGATCCCATACAGCCCTTTCCACACAGAAGTCCTGCACCCTTTAGAAGTGGAATCCTGCCTAATGTCAAATGTGACTGATGGTGAAATTTACTGTTGTTCCACTACACTCTCTGACGCAGTAGATGTACATATTTCATCCACCACTAATTGTTAATAAACGAAATGCTTGCTTGCACGTTGCTGGACTCTACCGGCCCGAGGGTGATGGAGGAGGAGAGGGGGAGGGAGAGAGAGAAAGAGTGCATGCAGAAGGCATATTCGGCCCACAAATACACTAAATATACAATAAGTTTCACATGGCTCAGTAGAGGGATTGGTCCATGGAATGCTTTCAAATGCATCGAACGATCCCGACAGGGGTATGTTTCTATATATTGTCAATGAAGAAAATGTGTCCTAAATTATTTGCGGAAAATTGCATATTTGGTAGTAAATAAAGAAAATATTTCAACGATCGCTCTCTTTTTCTACTGAACTTATACTATATATAACAGATTGTTATTCTTTACATCATTCAAGCAACCAAATAATACGCAAGGGATTTGTAATTTAAACAAATTAGTAGAAAGTTATTTTTTTTTTGCTCAACCTGGGGGCTTCTGCACTATATGAACATTTTAATAGCATTATAATATATTTAAAAAACTCTTTATTTTAAATTGTAGGACACTTTCTGGGAAATAGTTTTGAAATCTGCAATTTTTCTACAAATTCAGATGAGTCTTTGGCAGGTCAAATGCTATCAGAAGCAATTTATTCAAATTCCTAAACACATTTTTATACCAAAATGTTTCTGAAGCGATGAAAATGCTTGCAGAAATTGGAGTATTAAATGAAAAAAAACAATTTCCAAGCATATACAACTGGATCCAATTTCAGCTACAGCAAGAAGGCTCATATAAGGCAATATTAAAGTTTTCCACAAACCAATCTCCCTATCACTGGGATCTAGGCTTTCTTTTTTAGTACAATATCTACCCCACTAGCACTTTTTAACAGCGTGTGCCCCAAGGGTCACATTGAGGAGGTAAAATAGCTTCTTTATATGTTTGAAAGGATATCACAAGAAAAAAGTAGTCTAGAAAAAATTTCAGCCCATGTATCCCCGAACCAAAATCCTACTCTTTGATATCATTTTTCACACCTTAAAACAGATGAACTAAAATGGATATTTCACAAAAAATGTAAATCTTGTTGAGGTGGAAAATAATTTGAACAGGTCGGGACTGGGTGCAACCTAACACACAGTGAGCATAGGACGTGTGCTAGGCATGGGCACAGTGAGCAGCTGCCCAGGGCCATGTGCTCAGCCCAACAACTTATGGCCTTGCACGAGTGTGACAAAGCCAGGCCACAGTGGTACACCAGTCCCCTTCTGGCCCAATTGAAAGAAAGGAGTCTCGTTATAGTTGGCCACATGGGAGGGGTTCTCTATCATGGTTTTTGCCGCTATGGTGCAGCAAGATGAGACTGAAAGGGGGGTCCTCCTGTCGTCCTAGTTGAAAGGAGTCACATTCTGCAGGTTTGTCCTGCAATTAGACCTCCTGCCCAGCTGCCCACACCAGTATTAATCCTCTTGGGTGATAGTCACCTCTCACACGTTCAGTCCTTTATGAGCTGTAAAAGAGATGCTTGTAGGTGGTGGAGAGGGAGAAGTGGCTTCCCAGGAAGGTTTTGCACAAAGCAGCTTGAGGAACAGGAGACTATTGAGATGCAAACAGCCCTGAATGAGTCTCCCAGTATGCAAATTAAAGGGGGTTCGCTCATTCTATTACTACCCAGGACCCCTAAAAATCCTAGAACCTTCATTGTGAGGATGTGCTGCACGTAATGCTTGGATTAGACATCATTTTTTCTTATGGTGAGGGCGGAAAAAAATGTGGCACATTGCAAAGTTGATCATGAAGGAAGGTAACAAGTAACGGTGAACTTCTGTGCAATGTAGTGGTTTAAATCTGCAGGGACTACCCTTAAAGCCTATAACACAACCGGTCAACCTGGCATTCCCCTATACACCTGGGTAACCAGCCAACCATGCACTCGCCTGATAAGGATAACTGCAAGGCAGGCATTTGCTGGGTCAAATCAGCTCTGATAGTCCCCGAGGAGAAATTCAAAACTTTTTTACTATGCCGAACTTTTATTTAAAGTTATACATGCCACTCAGACCTTTTAATCTGACACTCATATCCATCTCCCTTCCTTTTGTAAGTCCTTGAGAGATGTGTGTGGGCAGTCACCATGCTGCTGGTGTCCCAGCCTTCAAATTCGGGGAAGCCAATCTATTTTCGGTTCTACACTGCTGCCTTTCTGGCATTTAAAAATGTTAGCCATTCATCATTCTACTGCACGATTTCCTCATCTCAATCCGTCTCACATTTTCAACGTTATGGTTGCAAACACGTACATGTTAAATGACAAGAACTAATTGAGGCATGTCCATGGTCATTTACCTTAAACGCTGAAGTCAAATATGGTTAAACGCATGTCATTGTGATATAATCTAGGTGGTTACAGACAAAAAGTATTAGATAATTACAGCTTTAGTTTACACAAGGACAACATGAACTGATTTTTCATTCTTCTGGTACCTTTTTCTAACAAAGAGTGAATAGAAGAAAGATATAGTACAGAAAAATGTTTTTATTTTTTTATTTTTTATAAACAGTGCGGTTCAGTTCATTAAAGATTATGGGGGTCATTCTGACCCTGGCGGTCCGAGACCGCCAGGGAAAAAATGACCAACGCACCGCCAACAGGCTGGCGGTGCTTTTTTCCCCATTCTGACCGCGGCGGTAAAGCCGCGGTCGGACCGCCATTTTTCACCGGTTTTCCGCCATTTCTGCCCCGGCGGCGATAATCCGCCAGGGCAGCGCTGCTTGCCAAGGTCAGAATGACCCCCTAAATCTATGCATGTAAATTTTTAAGCGAGCTCACATTACACTGCTTCTGAAATCTTTTTTTCACAAAAATACATACTGCTTTTTGGTGTGTTTAATTTCACACTTCAGGTTCTGCTTTTACTTTTCTTATCTGCAATGAACATGAAAGAGCAAGACACTAAGGGGGTTATTACAACTTTGGAGGAGGTGTTAATCCGTCCCAAAAGTGACGGTAAAGTGACGGATATACCACCAGCCGTATTACGAGTCCATTATATCCTATGGAACTCGTAATACGGCTGGTGGTATATCCGTCACAGTTGGGACGGATTAACACCTCCTCCAAAGTTGTAATAACCCCCTAAGTACCACATTTAAGAAAAATGACACACAACTGCCCTAGCGCAGTTGTGCATCAAAAATCTTACCGCAAGCTAACACCATTTCCTAGCGCCATCAGTGTACCACATTTAAAAAATGACGCATAATGGTGCTAAGAAATGGTTAGTGCAGAAAAGAATTACGCTAACTACTGGGACATGCCATAAGAAAAAATGACACTAATGCTGCAAAAGTGGCGCTAAATCGTTTTGCAGCATGTTTTTAGATTTAAAACGGGTTAGAGCCATTAGCGTAAAAAAAAAAAGCATAAGCACGAAAAAAAAACATTTGGGAAGACAAGATGGAGAATGCAGGCCAGGAGAGACCCCAGGGAGATTCCAATCAGCCAAGTACCAGCCGGGAGGGTCCAGAAAAGTCCCAGGAGAAGGAGAAGAGGAAGCAGAAGTGTCACTTCAGTGAGGAGGATTATGGCATCTTGGTCAGAGAGGTGACAGAGCACCAATACCAGCTCTTCGTCACCTCCAAATTGGCATTAGGTCTGAGAGAGGCTATATGGCAGGCAATAATAGACAAAGTCAATAGCGTGGCAGAGGTGAGGAGGACTGTCACTGATTGCAAGAAGTGCTGTCATGATGGCAAGCACAGAACTAAGGAGAAACTTGCGAGGAATTGAAAGCCAGCACTGCAGACTGAAGGTGGAAGTCCTGCACCACAGGAGGACCTGGATGAACTGGAGGAGATGGTGGCAGCACTCATTCCGGAGGAGCTGGTCACTGGAATCGCACAGCACAGACTACCAAAAACTATCACAAATGCAGGGTAATTTGCAGGGGTGGACTATCTGGAGTCTCACAAATGGCAGAAGAGGGAGGCACATAGGCCCTAAATCAAAATGCCCCATTGCCACCCAAGCCACACCTGTAGAGATGCTCTAGTTGCACAATGCACAACGACATATACACAATGTGGACATAAGCCACTTACTGTGGCTTTACACCACCTTCTAAATATGCAGCACATTGCCTGGAAGGGACATACAATTTGTGTGGCTGTGCTACAACAACACCCATTCCATATTGTTATTTCCCCAGATCCAACACAACATGATAATCAGAGACTGTGACTGAAGTCAGCACCTTCCTAGGGGTGGTGTTAGGATGGTGCAACAAGGCAAAATGCTTTCCTTCCTCCTTGTGTCATTGCCATTCTCATGTATGTTGCATCCTGCAGCACACATAGAAATGCCACCTTGCATAATTGCATGTACATGTGCAGGATGGGACACCTCCCTGTGGAAAGCAAAGGGTGGACCAACAACAACACCACACACCTCCATACGCTATTTGGGAAAGGGTGCAAAAATAAATGAACTCATGGAACACATGGGGCATGTCTCCGACCATCATTTGTGCAGCTATAGAAGTAGCTCTCACCATGTAATAAGGTTGACTGTGTTGTGTGAATGGTTGTGTACTGCTTAAAGAGACACCTACATGCTTACCAACTGACACAACTGGCATCAAAGTTGCACTACCGGCACCATGTCAGTAGCCCGTAATGCAACTGTACCATCATACAAATAGTTGCTCATGTGGATCCAAGCTGCACATTCCCCTTGTGCCACATCAACAAAGTCTCAAAACTCATGCATTGATCCACATTCTACATCCTTAGTCCAACATATGCATGTGGCAGATATACTGTATGCAAGGAAATGTTTCAAATGTAGGGAGGGACAAAGCAGTGCTGCAGACAATCCCTTCCTGGGCTGTCCCTTCCAATAAGCACATGTGTGGGGCTTGCTAGAGGCAGATGAGAATGTGACTCAAGCATTGTGAGCAATTTACCTAACTGTGCTTTGCTGCACTAGTGCTGACATTCATGGTGCCAATGCATTATAGCACCAAAAGAGTGATAGCACACATTACACTATTGTGGGAACGTCCAACATGGTGATTAGAAAGGGCAATTACATGCCACCAAGATATCATCGGCAGGGGTAAGGAGCCAGCAAAAATTTGGTGGTGTGGGATAAAAGCACAAAATACCTTGAAAGGTTCCCCCATGTGTGATGAACCACGCAACCCTTAATATACAACTACAACCTGGGGTCTGTAACATATCACTGAGCCTCCAGTAGCAAGTATATGATGTGCAATGTCAACAGCCACCACAGTCAAAGACTGACGTATCACTATCTCATTGCGGAGGATGATGCCTTACCTTCTGCCGACCTGCCTGTCCTGAATTTTACAGATGACATGGATGACCAGCTGCCAACCATCAGTGAAGAGACTCTCCAGGATGTCCTAGGTTCCTTCCAGATACCATCTCCAGTCACAGGGAGGAGACACAGCATTGCAGCCTACATGAACCACCCAGCTACCAAGACACAGCACCAGCCAGAACTGACACAGCCCTGGACTCCGAGCACCCAGACATGACCTTTCAGAGGGCAGTGGTAGGAGTCCAGTGGGAGCTGGCCAAGCAGGTGTGGGTGGGGATGGAGACCATGGCAGGGAGCCTAGAGGAAGTGCAGAGGTTCCTCAGTCCAAATAAGGACAACTCAGCAACCATCAGAGGCACCCACTCCCCACTACATGGACTCCAGCAGTCCCTGGCCGACATAGCTGCTGTCATGAGGCAGAGGCTTTAACAACTGCCCTCCAAAAGTGGAAACAGAATAATAGACAACAGGCTGGAGGCTATACAGAATACCCTGGAGTACATACAGCAGGAAGTGGCCTCCCTCAGGGAAAACATGGCTGCCTACCACCGTGATGTTGCTGCAGTGTTCTGTGCTTAAGATCATGCCAGTGTTATGACAGCTGCCAAAGTGCCCTCTTCACTCAACCACTGTTGACTTATCTCCTATGTACTGTCATTGGCTCAATTCATATCTATTGGCAATTTGGACACCTCCTCACTAATACATACTTCTAACCATGTCTCATGACATGTCCATCACCATTGGACTCTGAAGGATCTCTCATGGGGTCAGTGAACTGGACATTGTATTACATTGGAAAATACACTTGCACCTGTAAATAAATCTCCTTGTTCACATGTAACACGTCAACATTTACTGTGATCCATCAACCCCGCTAAATGTATGCATTTTGTGAAGCTATGTCGATGAGAAGAGAACCTAATTATGTGTGCATTACTGTCAGACAAAAAGCCACACTAGGATCCTAACATGAAAAATGTGAACAATGGTGTTGTGGGCTACAACTAACTTACAGAGCCGTAAATAGATGTATTGAAAGGATATCCATGGAAGTTGACATATGGCATATATGGGTCAGAACCAAGTGTCTGGTAATTTACCCAGGTGCGAGCACCAATATATTATTAATATGTGTGGTTCAGAAGAGGCAAATTTCATCAATGATAGGCAGCTGTCAGTGTGCCAGGATACAGACCCTAAAATGGCTAATGTCATGTGGCACACTTTCCACCAATAATTCTGCCAGACCCTAGTGATGACAAATGTTTTCAGTAGCTGATGTCATTTAGCAGCCAATCTGACATCTCCTTGGTTATAGGGAAAGCACATGATCATCCATGGAAATTAAGACAGAAAGCATCCCCTAAGGAATTCCTCCTACTTGGCCAGTGCACACACGAGAACACCCAGACACTCAAACAACATGGAGAGCTAATTGTCTAACAGAATTTATTTAAACATATTAAGAACATCATATCAAAACCTAACCTATACGCTACCCTACAATAAACCACCCTAAACTAACTTAACTTAACTTACACCTACACCTATCTATCCTATTCTAAACTTATCTTACACATGTAACACCACACTCTAAACATTGTCCCCACACCCCTCTTAAGAGACAAGATACGAATAGGACAAGACAAACTAAGGCTACACATGTACTAACTAAGCCTATATCCTAAACAAATATATTTTTTTGTAGGGTTTTAAAAGTTTTTTTTTGTTTATTAATATAGAAACCCCAACATAACCCCCCATAAAGCCCCTCCAAAATATAACATGTACTAAAAGCCACCCCCAACTTACTTACACTAACCTACACCTAATCAACACAATTTTACTAACTTAACCCCAACCACCTAAAACCCACTAAAAAAAGTTAACATTGGTAAAAGGGAGAAAGGAGGAACTGGGAGGCTGGGGCACAAATAATTCACATCTTTTTCAGTTTATTCTTGCAGTACAAGGTGTAGTTTCTGGCATTGTCTATTTCTAACTTATCCAATCTTGCCATCATGGCTGCCATGTCCCGTCTCAAGTCGGCCTCAAAGGTTGAGGTTGTGGCTGGAGCAGGTGGCTTTTGGGGTGCCGGACTGTGAATAGGTGCAGTAGATGTGGAGGGGGTAGGACCAGCAGGGCCCCCCGACTCCAGATTTATTCCCCGATGTGGCCTGCACAGTTGTGGGCTGTAGCAGAGGTCCTCCATGAGAAAATGCATACCAACCCTCAGTGAATTTCTCCCTCCTATATTTCTTTTCCATCCTTTGGTACCCGGCCTGTACCTCCATGATATGTCTGTATCTGTCAGCCCTCTTCTCAAATGTATGTTTCTCGGCTGGGGTCATATTGGCAGCTGAAACATGAGGAGAACATGGCATTCAATACAGCAATGGGTGGAGGTAGAACAGACATGCAATGGACGCAGCATCCACAGATGACACATGCTGTTCACCACACATTCCGCAACACTGACAAACTCTAAATCTATACTAACTTCCTATCAGCCATCTACGGTATCATGTACATGTCACTGGGATAATGGCTAACCATTGTTGACCATCAGGGCCCAGAGGTAAGTGGACCACTGCGTCCTTGCTCAATATTTGTGTCATCATACTAGTGAAGATCAAGTGGCCCAACAAGTCCAGAATGCCTGTGCCATTGTCAATAAGCGGCGCAATGTATGCAATCCACCACTTTGACACCCCTGGTGCTACATCAAACCTTCGCCAGGCATCATGGATGCAAGGTGGGGATCTGATAAGGGACAAAAAAATTCCCAGCTCTATGGTTTGGAAATGCAACATTCATGTGTCCTTGGGTTAACTCCCACTCAGAGCACGCGTTACAAGGGAGCACACCATTGTTCACAATGGGCCCACATGTAGAGTTCAGACTTAGTGCCCATATAGTTTGGCCAAAGCCAGAACAATACATCTATGTTGTCTATAGATTTTGTACCTATTGCCCCCTACCCTGTGCTATGGTATGCAAATTGTGCTATGCAGCACACACATGGTGGCTGTATGGGTGTCCTGAGGGGCACAGTATGACTGGCACTGAACTGGGTGAAGCTGCAGTGTTCCTATTTATTGAACATATGCACATGCATGTCAGACATCTCCTAAGTACCAGGTACACACTAGGCATTCACATTCTGTGCACACATAATGTGACCAAGATCACCTACAAATGTGGATTTTGAAGATGTACACATCGTCTATTACTGGCTACATGATTTTTGTCCTCCCATTTCTAGGCTTTGCAAGATTACATGGCTTCCACACACACATGACAGTACACCTGCCATAACACTTGTGTAGGCTCCAAGTGACCTCCCCGTGTTGAATCTCCAAGTGTCTGTGGGATTCTCTCAGCTGCCCTTCCACATCATTTGGTGTACATGGATATGAATCCAATTCTGCATTCCAAAACCTATGTCACTGTCACCATGAGTGTATCTTGTTTGTATGTGAAATCGTCTCAGCACAAGAATTTTGAATTGCCACATGCAAGATATCTGTCTCCTTCTTCACCCATTTAGGATGGGTCTGTGACATGTTTGGACATTGCTAGATATACTTGCACATCCCACATCTGAGTAAAATGTTAGAGACCTACACATTTTAGGGAATTTTTTCATCAAAGTAGGTAACTTTCTCTTGGTCAAGCATGTGAGTGTCAATGATAGGTGTGTTTTCCTATGTCTTGCATTTTGGTATCATACAGTCTAAACTAGGTTGCCTTGCTGACACATGTCAACCATTGTAGGAAATTGCAAACCCTTTCCTACCTAGGCCATACACCCATACATCCATCATCACATGTATATCCAGATTAGCTGCAGGCATGTGTCAAGACAGCAGATTTGTCTGACAAGTTTTTTAGAATGTACATAGGCAGTGTGATAGACTCTGCCTACATTTCACACAGACATTTATTTGGCGGTGCATTCTCCCATTTTATTGTTAAATCCTGGCTATGGGCCATATGTATGGAGAGTGGATCAGCACCCATTGCGGCTTCACTTTTCTAGCAACCCTTAGCGCACTGCACAGCCAACATGTGTGTGCTATAATTGAGGTACAGCACACCATGGGGCAGGGTTGGGCCCAATGGCAGTGCCAGTACGTAACACCATTGATATACGGTGCAGGCTTTGGCTCTAACTTTGGTTCCTAACCCTGAACAGTCAGTGAAAGTCCATTGATACCAATGGTGTCCCCACTTGTCACATGTGCTCAGTGTTGGCATAGCAGCTACCCGCCTGAGATGTGACACAGTTTAGTTCCTATTTTTCTAATGCACCATTTGGAAACAGCCTCTATCGTATTTATGCCCTCTTTGCATACATCTTGCCAGGCGTGAGGATGATATGGGGAAAGAGGTAGGATTTTGCACAATGCCTACTTAACAGCATGTGTATTTTGTGGTGCGTGGATCTAGGCCTTCGAGAGCCACATGGCTGTGAGTTATGTGACACTAATGTGTGGCATGGAGGTGCTAGACCCTCTTACATCACAACCCATGTTCCAACCACTTTTTAACTGTATTTCTTTCCTGCTCTCTGAGGTTTGCGCAACACTCCATTGGTATATGTAGTGGAAAATGAGTAGACCATGGACAATCTGGTCGAAAGTGATTTATTGGTGATATTTACAAAGTGATATTAGTTGTACAGTGTCTAGGTGTAGAACTTCTGAACAATTTGTTGTCTCCTGCATACTCTAGCAGCAGTGTTTTATAGTTCCCCCTCCAGCTGTGCTCTACCATTGTCATCCTCCTCCTCATTGGGGACATCTACTAGTTCATCCCAGGAGATATTGGTCTGCATACATATTATGCAATATAGCACATACGTGTATCATCTTGCATACCAGGGTTGGTGCGTACAACAGGCTTCCCCTGTCAGGACCAGGCACATGTACCTTGACTTCAGGAGGCCAAATGTCCTTTCCACCACATTTCATATCCTTTTTTGTCCTTTATTGTATGCCTGTTTTTCCACTGTTGTCGGGTTGCCAAAAGGAGTCATCACCCATGGCTGAATGCTGTAACCTTGGTTGGCTGCAAAGGAATGAGAATACATGTGTCAGTAATGCATATTTGTGTTTTCCTATGTTCCATGACAGGTGTTTGTTTTAGATGGAGTGGTGACTCAGACTTGCTTCTGGTATTGTGTGTGATCCTGTTTTGTGGAATGGTTGCATTGGTTTGTGTTGATGAACATTAGTATCAGGAATGTGGCTCATGGACCTGGTGATTGTCAAAATAAATCTGAACTAACAGTTCAACCAGGCCAAATATATTTTGTGTTTGAGGCTGTGTCTTATTATCAGTGGAACCTACCTCCTCCTTGCACCACAATGGTCTCATTTGTAGTTACCCCATGGTACTCCTAAAAAATTCAAACTCAGGCCTCCATGTTACCATGTTGCACTACACATGCAGTGCAACACTTAGGGGGTCATTCTGACCCTGGCGGTCATGGACCGCCAGGGCCAACGACCGCGGAAGCACCGCCAACAGGCAGGCGGTGCTTCTGGGGCCATTCTGACCGCGGCGGTACAGCCGCGGTCAGAAAAGGGAAACCGGCGGTTTCCCGCGGCCCCAGGGAATCCTCCACAGCAGCGCTGCAAGCAGCGCCGCCATGGGGATTCCGACCCCCTTCCCGCCATCCTGTTTCTGGCGGTTTTCACCGCCAGAAACAGGATGGCGGGAACGGGTGTCGTGGGGCCCCTGGGGGCCCCTGCAGTGCCCATGCCATTGGCATGGGCACTGCAGGGGCCCCCTAATAGGGCCCCATTAAGATTTTCAGTGTCTGCTTGGCAGACACTGAAAATCGCGACGGGTGCAACTGCACCCGTCGCACACCAGCAACTCCGCCGGCTCCATTCGGAGCCGGCATCCTCGTTGCTGGGGCTTTCCCGCTGGGCGGGCGGGCGGCCTTTTGGCGGTCGCCCGCCAGCCCAGCGGGAAAGTCAGAATGACCGCCGTGGTCTTTTGACCGCGGTACGGTCTTCTGGCGGTTCCCGCCAGGCGGGCGGCTTCGGCCGCCCGCAGGGGTCAGAATAACCCCCTTAGTGACCCTTTTGGCAGATTATGCCTGTGCCAGCCATCATGTGTACAAGGGTGTGATTCACTCAATTGGAGGAGTAGCAAAATAGTGTGGAGGAATCTCCAAGGTTCCTATACCTGATTTATCACATATTGTAGGAAATTGGCTCTGTATATACTATCTCAAAGTGAGAGATAGTGTGCACAGAGTCCAAGGGTTCCCCTTAGAGGTTGATAGTGGAAAAATTAGATAATACTAATGCTCTATTTTGTGGCAGGGTGGTCGAGCAGTAGGCTTATCAGAGGGTAGTGTTAAGCATTTGTTGCACACACACAGGCAATAAATGAGGAACACACACTCAAAGACTTAACTCCAGGCCAATAGATTTGAAATAGAAAAAAATATTTTCTTAATTTATTTTAGAACCACAAGATTCAAGATTTGAGGTAAGTACATAAAATGCAAGGAACTTCACACAGGTAAGTACAGAACTTTGATTCAAAGCAGTAGTACACACAGTTTAGGTTAAAATGGCAATAAGCTATTTTAAAAGCGGACATAGTGCAAAAATCAAGTTCCTGAGGAAGGTAAGTTTGGTTAGGTTTCTCAGGTAAGTAAAGCACTTACACAGCCAGTCTCCTGGGTATAGGCAGCCCACCGCTGGGGGTTCAAGGCAACCCCAAAGTCACCTCACCAGCAACACAGGGCGGTCAGGTGCAGAGGTCAAAGGAGGGCCCAAAACACATAGGCACCTATGAAGAACAGGGGTGCTCCCATTCCAGTCTGCTAGCAGGTAA
This sequence comes from Pleurodeles waltl, assembly GCF_031143425.1. NCBI lineage: Eukaryota > Metazoa > Chordata > Amphibia > Caudata > Salamandridae > Pleurodeles > Pleurodeles waltl. The sequence goes on along the minus strand of NC_090436.1, from coordinate 117,842,777 downwards.
GTACCTGCGTCCTCTGGGAGCAGACCAGGGGGGTTTTGTAGAGCACTGGGGGGACACAAACAGGCACACAAAACACACCCTCAGCGGCACAAGGGCGGCCGGGTGCAGGGTGCAAAGTAGGCATCGGGTTTGCTATTGAAAGCAATAGATGGACCCGGGGGTCACTTAGGCGATGCAGGCAGGACACAGGGGGGCTTTCTCAGGCCAGCCACCAACTGGGCTAGGAAGAGGGCCACCTGCTGGTCACTCCTGCACTGGAAGCTGGTTCCTCTCGGTCCTGGGGGCTGCGGGTGCAGTGCTTGGTCCAGGCGTCTGGTTTCTTGTTACCAGGCAGTCGCGTCAGGGGGAGCCTCTGGATCCTCTATGCAGGCGTCGCTGTGGGGGTGCAGTGAGGTCATCTCCGGTTACCCACGTTGTTGCAGTTGCCTGGGAGTCCTCCCTGCGGTGTTAGTTCTCTGGAGCTTGAGCCGGGGTCGTTGGGTGCAGAGTGTGAAGTCTCACGCTTCCGGCGAGAAGTGAGAGTTCTTTCAAAGTTTCTTTAAAGTTGCAAATTTGTTGCAGTTTTTGAACAGTGCCGCTGTTCTCAGGAGTTTCTTGGTCGTTCGGGTTCAGGGTCCTCAGAGGTCACTGGTCCATGTCGGATGCGTCGCTGTGCAGGTTCTTTGAGTCTGGAGACAGGCCAGTAGGGCTGGGGCCAAGTCAGTTGTTGTCTCTGTCATCTCCGCGGGCCTTTCACGCCAGCAGTCCTTCTTCTTGTTGTAGGTTGCAGGAATATTATTTCCTGGGCTCAGGATTGCACCTAAATATTATATTTAGGGGTGCGTTTAAGTCTGGGGGACAGTAGCCAATGGCTACTGTCCTGGAGAGTGGCTACACCCTCTTTCTGCCTCCTCCCTGAGGGGAGGGGGCACATCCCTATTCCTATTGGGGGAATCCTCCATTCTCAAGATGGAGGATTTCTAAAGGCAGGAGTCACCTCAGCTCAGGGCACCTTAGGGGCTGTCCTGACTGGTGGGAGGCTCCTCCTTGTTTTCCTCATTATCTCCTCCAGCCTTGCAGCCTAAAGTGGGGGCAGTGGCCAGAGGGGTGGGCATCTCCACTAGCTGGGATACCCTGGGGTGCTGTAACAAAAGGCATGTGTTACAGTTCCTGCAGTCAGAGGTGAGAAGCACCTCCACCCAGTATAGGCCTTGTTCCTGGCCACAGAGTGACAAAGGCACTCACCCCATGTGGCCAGAAACGCACCTGGTTGTGGTAGGCTGGCAGAAACTTTTCAGCCTAGCACTAGGAGTCGGACTGGTATTCAGGGGGCATCGCTAAGATGCCCTCTGGGTGTATTTTACAATAAATCCCACACTGTCATCAGTGTGCATTTATTATGCTGAGAAGTTTGATACCAAAAATCCCAGGTTTCAGTGTAATTGACAGACTCCCAGCCCATATACTCTTTATGGCTTCCCTGCACTTACAATGTCTAAGGTTTTGCTTAGACACTGTAGGGGCATAGTGCTCATGCAACTATGCCCTCACCTGTGGTATAGTGCACCCTGCCTTAGGGCTGTAAGGCCTGCTAAAGGGGTGACTTACCTATGCCACAGGCAGTGAGAGGTGGGCATGGCACCCTGAGGAGAGTCCCATGTCAACTTAGTCACTTTCTCCCCACCAGCACACACAAGCTGTCAGGGAGTGTGCATGGGATGAGTAAGGGGTCCCCAGGGTGGCATAAGACATGCTGCAGCCCTTAGAGACCTTCGCTGGCAACAGGGCACTTGGTACCAGGGGTACCAGTTACAAGGGACTTATCTGTGTGCCAGGGCTGTGCCAATTGTGGGAACAAAGGTACAGTTTAGGGAAAGAACACTGGTGCTGGGGCCTGGTTAGCAGGGTCCCATCACACTTTCAATCATAACTGGCATCAACAAAAGGCAAAAAGTCAGGGGGTAACCATGCCAAGGAAGGCACTTCCTTACACATATACTTTCAACACATGCACAGTGAAGGCGTTGGGAGGGGGCACACCATAATTTTACATGGGTCCCTATATACGGTGCATGAAAGGTCAGGTCTGTTCTCTAGTCCTAGTCTAGTCCTAGAGTCCTACTATGGCATGCATTATCTTGACAGTATTGCACAGTATTGCACCTACTCTGCACCATGATGGGCCATTTCTTGCATACGGCGCACACATGGTGGTGTTAGGGGGCGCTAAGAAGCACATGTGAAGTGGCATAGAACTAGGTTCTGCACCACTTCTCATTAATCTGCCCCATGGTCTTTCATGGCTAGTGATGTTGTATTCCTATGTGTGTGGCATAATGCAGCAGACAGGTGAAGGTACATCAGGTATGTGTAGGTGATATGTAGTTGGTTATGGCAACATTTGATGTGGTGCAGCCAGAAGCTTGTACACCTTGACAAATGTGGGGCTGTGCCTATGTGTGGTTTTCTTTACAATGACATGGCTTATGCCATTCATATAGCTGAGCTATTCATTGTTTGGTGTCATGTGTGTGGGATCTGCATTTATTGGTCAACCAGCAGACACTTGCTGTGGTTTGGGCCCAGTTTCGGTGTGGAAAGGGGACATAGCTACACCTGTCTTTCACGTGGTGTGCCAGTCAGGTTGTAGCTGCATTATGTACATATGTGTGTATGTGTGTGTGACTTACCTACGAGTAGCCCATTGCCGTATTGTCCATCCTGGAACTGCTCGTTGATGGTGGAATGCCGGAATATGAAGGCATCATGGACGCTGCCGGGATATTTGGCTAGGATGTTTGTGAAGAGCCCACGGTGGTCTACAGTGGCCTGCACATTTATCAAATGGGTGTGTTTGGAGGTGTTCCATTGCTGCAGGTGGCACAATTTGGACATGGGTGCAGTCCATTTCATCCAACACATGCAGGAACCCAGCAATTAGGTAGAAACCTCGCTTAGTCTCCTAAGGTTGCTGGGTGTTGGGGAAGCAGATGTGGTGGGGTGTGAGGCAGATGATTGCGTCCAGAACCTTTGGTAGGAAGGCCGAGAAGGATGGCTGGGAGATACCGCCCACCTGTGCGGCCGTTGTCTGAAATGATCCTGACGCCAGTAGATGGAGAACAGCAAAGAGTTTGGTCATGGGTGGAATAGTTGTTGGAGTTTCCACCCTTGCTGTGATGTCTAGCGCAATATGGTGCAGCAGGCGTACAATGGACTCCTGCTTCAGACAGTAGGTTCTTATAACATCTTGTTCCCTGAGTGCAACGGTGGTTGTGTGCTGTCGAGATATCCTCTCCAGCCTTCTGAGCTGCCTTTGTGGCTGCTGTGGTGGTGTTTGGAGTTGCTGTGGTGCTGGAGGGACCTGTAGTCATTGCTGTCGTCTGCGGCGTGTGCCAAGCTGGAGCATTAACAGTTCCATGTTGTCCAGGAGGTTGCCAGTGTTCTTCTGTGTGTTTTCCTTAAGTAGTTGTGTGTGGGCCAAATTTTAATGCATGGTCTGATCAGGTGTTAAAAAAACTGATGCAAATCAGGCTTTGCATCATTTTTTGCGACCGGTTCCTTTACGTGCATCGTGGTGTAATTATGGCTCTGGAATGCTAGTGTCATTTTTTAAGAGAAAGCCTACCTTGCATATCATTGCTGCTAAATGACACAAGGTGGGTTGGTGCTCCCAAAAAATGATGTTAACTCAGATATTTTGATGCTAGATGGGTCTAGTGTCAAAATATAAATATGGCGGTAGGTTAGCAAAGGTGGCACAAACTTTTCTTAAATATGGGCCTAAAGATTTAAGTGGTTTATGGGAAGCGTAGTGGTGTGACCATGTATCCCATGTATAACCCACTATATGAATATTGGTGATGCCGATTTTTTCGTTTCTGATATAAAATCCTTGTGTAGGTAATTGTGTACGAAACTCCTGTGTTTGAAAGTCCCTCCCAGTCCGAGGGCAGCAAGACCTGGTAAGCATCATGTGTACTATGCTTGGCTCTATACAAATGGAAGAGGGCTTCGTACAATGATTTGATGGATGAGTGGTCAGTGAGTAATAGAGAATGCCTGAATAAGTGGGATGGATGAAAGAAAAAACATGGCAGATCTTAGAAACTATAGACCGATATCTCTACTACCAACACCGGACAAAATTCTAGACAAACATATCAATACTCAACTTTCCACTTTTCTGTAAACACATAATTGTCTCCATCCCACACAAACGGGTTTTAGACCCCGGCACAGCACAGAAACGGCATTGATTGCAGTTATGGAAGAGGCAAGGAAGGCCATGGATCTTGGCCATACAACTGCAGTTATACTTTTGGATCTTAGTGCAGTCTTTGACACCGTAGACCATCAAGTGTTGAGTATAAGGATGAGGAACACAGGAATAAAGGGGCACGCTCATGCATGGCTGATCTCCTTTTTAGAGGGCAGAACTTTTCAGGTCCTTGATCGATCTTATTATTCAGACAAATTTTATTCCAGTTGTGGTGTACCCCACGGCTCGTCGCTTAGCCCTACGCTTTTTAACATATATATGGCCCCTTTGGCGGACTTGGTCGAATCCTTTGGCCTATCTATGGTATCTTATGTGGATGACACTCAACTGGTGGTATCCTTCTCAGATAACACCAATACAGATGGCTCTTCACTGACTTCTTGCTTACAGGCAGTCACAGGATGGATGATGGATAGCAGACTACAATTTAACGGTGACAAGACATAACTTATGATTTTGGGGTATGACCCAGGCCCGAGTAAGTCACTCACGATTCCTAGTGCTCTAGCTGACTTTACATCCCCAAAGAAATGCATCAAGAGCTTAGGGATATGGCTGGATCCTGGGCTAACGTTGGACCAGCATGCCAAACATATATCGGCCTCTTGTTTTGGCATGCTGAGACTTCTGAGGAAGGTTTTCACAATTCTTCCTTATTTGGCAAAAAGACTTATCATTCAAGCCACCATCCTTTCAAGACTTGATTACGGTAATGGCATATTTCTTGGTTTGCCCCTATATGTAATAAAGAAGCTGCAGCAGGTACAGAATGCAGCGGCACGCCTTCTGTTAGATATCCCTTGACATACCTCGGCGAAACCAGCATTAGTTTCACTGCATTGGTTGCCGGTGAAACAGCGGATTAACTTCAAAGCCTTGTGCTGTATTTACAGGTCTCTTCACAATTGTGGGCCACCGCTCTTAAGAGCCCTCGCCTCTTTCTACAGGCCGAAAGGACTCTCAGATCCGCCTCCTCAGCTCTGGCCTCCCTTCCAAGATTTAAAAAAGTTAGATGGGGTGGGGCCACGATGGCCTATCTGGGGGCCAAGCTGTGGAATTCCCTTCCTCTTAGACTCCGGCTCATAAGCCAGGAATACAGCTTCCGTAAGGAACTTAAAACGTGGCTGTTTTAGAACTTACTGTCATTTATGTTAACCTTGATCTCTGATCTAGTCCGCTAGCGCTGGGAAGCCTCAGGGCAGCCATGCGCTTTACAAATTGCATAACATAACAAAACATAGTGCCAATGCAGACACTCTTGTGCCTTGGTGCAAGGGTGCCAGTTTTGCATGCAGGATTGTTTTTGTGCAGGAAGGGGTATCTTTTTGCTTCACTTCCAGGTATTTCTGTTCTTGTAAATCTGGAAATGCATAACAAATCCATGGATATATTGGATGGGAACACCCATGCAACACACATGTAAATGAGTTATAGTACTTACAAGGTGGCCTTGCGTGGCTTCATAAATCTCACTTTTCATTTGTGTTGCTTTTGCAAAACATTGCATGGTGCAAGAGTGACATAAAGGGGGTAATAAATATGGCTCACAGTCCACAGAGCAGCAATAGATTCATACAAAACAGGAATCCTCAAAACAGATTACCATGATGCAGCCACTCACCTGGTCAAGCATATCTGAAACATCAAGGGAAGAAACAACGATCTGTCCCATTTGCTGATGGCACCTTTATCGACCATTTCAATCCCATCTTAATTGCACCAAATTCACAATTCATGGTTGATCATACTTTCCTCTTCAAGTGAGTCAGTACAGTTTGCTTAACATCCAAACATCGAGAATCCAGAAACTACCCCTCCATCAGCCAATAATTTAAAATAATTGATCAAGATCAAAAGGGGGAAGCATTTTTCAGGAACTGAAAATAAGGTAAAGAAAAAGCTAAGGAACGCATATAAACCCAGGCATTGCAAAAATGTAAATGGTACTAGAAACACTACGTTTTAGGACAGGTGACCACATGGGCTTGGCTTTAGAAGTAAATTACCAGTACAGAATCTAATGTTGGCAAAAGTGCCTGTCTGACAACAAAGAATTTTAATAGGGAACCCTTTACTACCTTGGGATTAAAAGGATCCAGGACGTGCAAACGAGCCATGCTTTCATTACCATAAACACATTCTACTTTTAGAGTTACAACTGCAAGTTCCCTTCAAAGAAACTCTAACAGAGTAGCCAATATTTAAAGGGGACCGCATAACAGAGGCTTTGGCAATCATGTTCTGGAGAGTAAAAAGCTGTATGTCCAAGGCATAGGCATTTAAACTGAATTCTTCGATTTACGTGGTAGTCTGTCTGCTGATGAGCATTGCATGAAAAGTAGAAGGTGCTCAGTAGGTTAGGGGGTGTTTAAGCAGGATGAGCTGGCCAATCTTCAAATCGACACCTCGAAGGGTGGCAAACACCCATTTGTTTGGTTATTATATTCAGTGGCATAGTGTCCAGTGCATGCTGATCATGCAACCGCTGCAACCTTGTAAAAGAGAATGAGGAATGAGGAGGGTAGTGGGGGTGGAAGGGGAAGGCACAAGATTCCATGGAGCACGTCTCAGGCTTGTGAACATTTGGCACACAGTGGAAACGTCAGATATCAGGTTTCGGGGTGTGTACACCAGTAAGGGCTCTACTGTGTGCCTTCTACCTTTGATACACCTCACATCGCCAGACAGACTACCCTTTGAATTGACTAATGTTATGTGAAGTGATGTGCTTACAGGAAAAGCAGGAGTGTCTCAGCTTAACAAGAAGAGGTGTTTAATGATCTATTTCTAAGTATTACGAAGGGTACCGTGGAACAGGGAGTTTTTGTTCTTGGGCAACACATCAATCAAAGTCGAGTGCTGTAGAACCAGCTTGGTGTTGGCTGTCTTTTAGGTGTCCCTCTAAGGCTCCCATCAAAGCTGAACCATTGTGTGAAAGAATGCTTCTCACAGCATGACGAAGTGGGGTTGTGTCCAATCAGGAGCACCCACAAGAAAGACGCAATGAAATGAGAGGTATCTGCACATGGCTGTCATCTACCTTCCTGAAGCATCAATTATGAACATATAAAAGGACAGCCCTGGTCTTGAAACGTTATGATCTTGAATACCAGAATCTGCAGTCACACCTCTTACCTCTACACTCTACCAAATGGCAATGTCCAGGAAGAAATAATCAGCAGCCTACTGCTAACAAAGTGTTCTTGGAATTTCTAAAGGAAGCCCTGTCTCCAACCTAGTCACTTCAATGTCTTACGTCTAAGACTCCACCCTCTAGCCACAGAGGTGCAGGTAATATACTTTCATTGTCTAGGTCAGTTATCCTGCCTCCTATTGTGTGCCTTTCTAAGCCAGAAGCATCTAAAATAGAGCCCAGTTTGCTTTGTGACTAATGCAGTGAGCCTAATCTTGAGGGGGAACATCAGAAGGCATCTGCTCAATCATTTACAGAATCTCCTTTTTGACAGTTTTATTATTTATCACATACACTCGCTCATGTTGCCATGATCACAAGGCTACTTCTTCTTTCAAATGCAGTCTAAAGCTCTCAATAATTCCCTGTACATGCATCCAGCCATTATTTTATGGTTCTAACCCTTGTAATTGCTGAAGGGATGGTCTAGCAGAAACCTAGCAGTGGATAGTCTGTTCACATGATTCATTAAGCAATGTTGTTTATTTATTCAGGGTTACATTCTCTGATTGCCTTCAGTCTCAAAAATCCTACTCTATATTTCTAAAATCTTGCCATGCAAAATTGACTTCCACTTAAAACTTATAATAACTGCTACTCCCTTTTTCTTCCAAATGAGTTACTCCTTACTTTTTATCATCTGCATACCACCTCTCATTAAGCACAATCTACTTAAAACCACATGCATGATCACCTTGATCTTTATTATCATTATTATTAAATACAACCTCTGCTATTGTATTTCTGCAAATTACCCACATCACACCCAAATACCCTTGTTTGAAAGTCAGAACGCTGCAGATACTTTATCTCCTCTACCTCATCTCATAATCTCACCAACTATCTCTACAAGCTCACACATCCACACCACTAATTATCACACCTAACTCTTATTAATTTAATCTGCTACAAAGAAACTTGAGAAAATGATTACAATGTTTTATTTTTTTTGAGAGCATAAGACTAATTCTACTAACTAACAATGAATCCACTAAACCTGTGCGGCCTGATGTAAGGCACCTCAGCATCTCATCAGGGTCAGTAAGTTTTATATAAGTGCAATTACAGTACAATACAAGGACAATATAACCGAAGCTTGCACCTAGGGAGCACTCATTACTTATTGAAATATCACTTTCCTATCTTTATGTCTACTCACATCTACTCTCCAAAATTACTGTACATCCCATTTTAACACAGAAAGGCATATAAAACAAGGACTCTTACCTTGGAGGTAACACTACGTAGTGTTAGGGTGGTAGCACCACTGTGTGTGGGTGACTGAGTTGTCTCACACTCTCTGGAAGCTGTCAACCTGACTTTGTTGGCTAGCTTTTAGCACCTCACCTAAACCTAGAAAGTGCTTACAAGGCACGCAGACATTTTAATAACTTGTAATGTCCAACCCAACTCCATAATGAGCCTAAGTGGACTCTGTCAATGATGTAAGAGTGACAAATAATTTTGAATAATGTTCCTAGCAGAAGACACAATGATATTTAATGTGTAACTTTGGTTAGACAATGTTTTCCTACTGTTGCGTAGGCTCTCATTATTCTAATGAGACTACTGGATTTGGAGAGGCAGAATTGCCTGCGGTGTGGGAGACTGTCTCCCTAATTCAGTTTTTGCTCTGGCTAACTAGCAGTGCCTCATCTCTAGCCAACGGCAGGGATGATTGGGCAGACGAGCGCATGACATAATTGATTTCTCAGGGAAGCCGTGGTCACTCAGGTCTCATCCTCACACTGACAAACAGAAGCAGTATATGTTTCAATAAGATTTTAATGAAGCGACTGCATCTTAGACAGCAATGCATGTGCTGCAATAACCAGGACGATACAGCATGACAAAATTAAAATGGTGACAAGGAGAGTAAAGCATAGAAATAACGCTACCATGTTGTCACTAGAGTCAATAGACTAATTCCTACCTAGGCTATGATAGAGCACAGTGTGTTAAGCTGTAATTCTGCCCTTCAGGTTACCCTGGGAAGACATCATCCCCCATACCTGAGCAAAGGCCTGAAGTCTGCATAAGCAGCTGTAGCGAAGCGTACACCAATCAGCATATAGTTGTGGTTCTCTGGCTGGAATCTCTCTCTAACGTGTAAGGGACAGGGAAGTGTTTTTATGAGAAAACAGCAGATGTTCTGAGAAATTGTCCCTATGTAAGGATGTGTGCTTTTCTATGAATGTCAGAGACAAAACTTGTACCACATTCACCGACAACCTATCTTACTGCAGCCTTGAAACAAGCACAGAGTGTGCAAGAATGTCTTGTTTGAGAACGTAGTGCTGGCTTAGGCAAAAACAGCTAGATAGAGAGAAATAAAACAAGACCGCAAAAGCGGCTATTGTAAGAATAATAAAACAAAGCTGAATAAAATATATCTAGGTTAAAGTGCACAGTGGCAGGCCTAGTGCGCTAAAATAACATGCATGAACCTATTACTAAAATGGCTACATAAAACCCTCCCCTTGTCAGTTGAAGGTGGTTCAAAGTCTACATAAACATAAAAGTACTAAGACTCAACCTAAGATATATATCTAAAAAAACGTCAATAATGACAAGTTAAAATGACAAATGAGCATATATAGAAGGACAATTTAAAGTTTTAGCATGTGGCACAAAAAGGACTGAATTTCAAGATTCAGAGTAATTTTTAAAAATTGCCAATCGAATTCAGGACAATGTAGGACAGGAAATCTTCCACGTCAGCAGGTGTTAAAGTTGGTTAGGCATCGCCGAGAAGGACCAGGAGCAGTCGTGTTCCATAGCCTGAGCCTCAGCCAAGGCAGCAGCGTTCCATGGTGTGCCCAATAATGAGTTAAGAGCCACATTCTCCAGGAATGGCAACTCGTAAGCAGCTTTCCGTAGCAAACACACGCTCAATGTGCATGTCCGGTAATTAATTCTCAGCGAGAACATCAACAGATCAGCGTCCAATGAAAACAAGTGCTGCGTAGAAAGACAAACTTTCAGTGCATGTTCGAAAGACCACCATAGGCACCAAAACATGGGCTCCACACAATGCAAAACCAGTTTGAATGACAGAGACCAGTCACTCTCCAATTCCTGCAAGAGTGTTGCTCAAAAGTACTGCATCATGCGTTCACGACACAGCTGCGCTGATGGGAGCGCTTTCATCTCTCCTTGTTGAGGCGGGACAGCCATTGCGCATAAAAAATAGCAACAGTAAAATGGCAACTATTGTAGCCAAAGTTATTTGAAATCCCCCCAAAATACTGGAGAATATTGAGTTGATGGCTGATGGTATTAAACCAAATATGGAGGAGAAGGTGTGAACGAAACCAGACCCAACATCCTTAAAGAAATTTGCAATTCCATTAGTACTGGACACATTAAATATTCGTCCCACGAGTTCACCAAAGTGTCTCGGAAAGTTGGTACTTAAAACGAACTGTATCTCTGCTGATGACCGTGCCACCTGAAGTGCGTAAATCTCACATGCAGATGTGAGAGCCACATGTTTTTGAAACAAAGCCTTGAGTCTGCTCAACTTGTCAAAATTCACATTTTCACATTAGAAGTAGCAATATGGGGCCAAATTTCAGCTACCTCTTTTATTCTAGTGAGAGGAAAAAGTACGTTCCTGCAGCGTGTAACAATCTTAGAGACCGAAACAAAGTAAACTATTGCGGCTCACATCCCACAACAGTCTTCACCATTGAGGAGAAAATAGCTGCCGTTTGAAAGCACCTGGAAAGTAGGTCTGATCAGGGTGACTGGAACTCCTTTCAGATAACAAGCCAAGTTCACTGCAGATGCGTTACACCCCCGTGCAAGGACAGCTGTTTACAAACCATCGAATGGCTGACAGTCTTGCATTCACTACCACTAAGAAAGACTTGTTTCATGCCACTGAGACATTTGTACAAGAAGGGTAACTCCCACACCTCATGGATGTAACTATCTCCCAGCCTTTCACATCTGGAATGTGTTTTAAACAGGATGTGAATTATAGTGTGGAAATAGGCAGATTAATGACCACTTGTATTAACCACTCAGCAGATGGTATTTCAGCCACAGTAAAAGGCAACTTTTCTAACTTTTCTATGTTTAGCATGACACAAGTCTATTCTTTCTTAGCCAGTAGTTGTTGTTGTGTTAAATTAAATGTAGAAAATATTTCCCTTGTGCTAACATGCTGCCAGGGAATGCGACCTGCCTTCACTGTTTGAAGGGTCCAACCCAACTGCATAATGGACTATAGTTGGTGTAGGGAAGACATATCTGTTTGTATGATGTCTATTGCAGAAGAGACAATGGGGGTCATTACAACATTGGCGGTAAATGCCGCTTACCAGCGTGCAGAAGACCGCCAACACACCGCTGTGGCATTCCACCACAGCTATTATGACCCACAGCTCGGAAACTGCAAAAATTTAGACACCCACACAAGTCCGCCACACCAAAGGTCAGTGATAAACTGGCGATAACAAAACCTCCACCGTCACACCAACAGGAATAGGCCCACACTATCACGACCCAGGAATCCATGCAGCGGTCTTTCAACCTCAGTATTCCATTGGCGGTACACACTGCCGCGCTCAAAATACACACACATTGGACAAATCGAAATACACACACCTGATACACATACACACACCACTCCCACACACCCAATACAATATAAAACACACACCCACATCACACACAAACCCCTACGACCAGAATTGCGACAGAAGGCCAGAGAGAGACACGACCAGAAACAACACTAGCATCCACAGGCACTCAACACCATCACTCACACAACATCCACGCACAAAACACCACACACCCCTAAACATCACCCCACACATCACAACACACACCACCCCACACATCACCCACACCACCCCATGGCACCGCAAGGACACCCTAGGTTTTCTGAGGAGGAGCTCAGGGTCATGTGGAGGAAATAATCAGGGTAGAGCCACAGCTATTCGGATCACAGGTACAGCACACTACCATAGCTAGGAAGATGGAGCTATGGTGCAGAATCGTGGACAGGGTCAATGCAGTGGGACAGCACCCAAGAACTAGGGATGACATCAGGAAGAGGTTGAATGACCTACGGGGGAAGGTGCGTTCCGTGGTCTCAAGACACCAGATTGCAGTTCAGAGGACTGGTGGCGGACCCCCACCTCCTCCCCCAGAACTAATAACATGGGAGGAGCAGGTCTTGGCTATACTGCATCCTGAGGGCCTCGCAGGAGTAGCTGGAGGAATGGACTCTGGTAAGGCAAATCTTAAATACTTCATCCCCCACCCTACCTGCATGCTATCACATACACCCACCCTCGCCCTCACCCCCATCACTCCAACTCCTCACAGATGTCCCACTATAACAAACCACACATCCCAAACCCAAGCCCTGCATGCAACACCAAAGCATGGACACCCATCACCAATGCATGGCCACGGCACATACCCACACCACCCAAACCATTATCACACAAGGTCCCACACAAGAATGCAAGCACTGGGGTACAGGGTCACCCACCCATTGCACACCATGGCACATACAGATGCAATAATCATGCCTTTTCACCCCTGCAGGACCCCTACCCAACGTCACCGGACAGGAGGGTCCAGACATGCCACTCCACCCCCAGAAGAGGCCCACAGTGATGATAGCAGGTCTGTCCAACTGGATCTAGATGACCAGTCCGGCCCATCTGGGACCTCGGAACAGTCGGTTCCCCTCACACTGGCACAGGGCACTACAGAGCTTCCCCCCTCTGGAAACACCAGCACAGCACCCACCCAGCGGGCCCATACCTCTGTCCCCAGGACACGTCAAGCAGCAGTGTGTCCACCACTACAGGGAACCCAAGCAAACCCCCCACTCCAACAACACCAGGGACCCAGGGGGCAGTGGTAGTGGGCACACGGTTCAGGGGACAGAGGCCGAGGAATACAGGGGAACTGGGAGTGCTGCTGTGCGACAGTGGGAGGACAGGCCCAGGGAACCCACTCTCCACGAGGCCCTCTCCAACATCATGGGAGCCTACCACCATTCCCAGGAGACAATGGCAACGGTACTGGCCAAGTTTCAGGAGACCCAGTGGCTGCAGGAGGAACAGTATTTGGGGTTCAGGGAGGAACTCAAATCCATCAATACCACCATGGGCACCATTGTAGGGGTGCTGAAGGAATTCGTCAACACCAGGAGGGACACTGTGGCACAACAAGGGGCCCCTGACACTAGCCTGGACGATGAACTGCCCACCACCTCCGCCGGCGCTAGTGGACAGGAGGCACCGCCACAGGACTACGACACTAGCACCCCACCCCCTGCAGATGGAGAAAACACCCCGCAAATGGTCCCTGAGATCCAGGACAAAGACAGAGAACAATGCCAAGACCCCCGCCAAGAAATGAGATGACGCTGATTGTCATCCTTTTGTCCCACTTTGTCACCCTGTCCATCCTTAAACTGCCCTAGCTCCACTTCCTATGCCCCTTTGGACAATGCACCTGTGAGACTACTAGACTGGACTCTGCCATGGACATTCCTCCACCATCACCCCTGACCAATTTACAACCCCCTCCACTATTTTGCACTTAAATAAACACCCTTAAATCACAAAACTATCTGGAGTCAGTTTGTGCTTTCGAAAATGTGTATTTGCAAAAACTGTGGAAAAATGCTATATCCAATGTATTGTCAACATACCTATGTCACACAGCTCTAGTCCATGCGGAAACAAAGCAGATGTCACAAAGTGGGACCCAAATCTGTGAAATGGAATGGGAAAGTGACAAATCAGGGTCCATACACTGGGTGAAAGTGACAGACAGATGAGAGGTAGAAGAATTATATCAGATGTAGCAGGCAGTGTTGTCTTCTTACCTGTGTCTCACTGGAAGTATTGAGTAATCACTGTGTTCCTGTTGTCTATGTCCTCTTCTTCTGCTTCCTCGTCTTCACTGTCCACAGGCTCCACAGCTGCCACAACACCTCCATCTGGACCATCCTCCTGCAGAAACGGCACCTGTCGTCGCAATGCCAAGTTGTGAAGCATACAGCAGGCCACGATGATCTGGCACACCTTCTTTGGTGAGTAGAATTGGGAACCACCTGTCATATGGTGGCACCTGAACCTGGCCTTCAGGAGGCCGAAAGTCCTCTCTATAATCCTCCTAGTTCGCCCATGTGCCTCATTTTAGCGTTCCTCTGCCCTTGTCCTGGGATTCCTCACTGGAGTCAGTAGCCATGACAGGTTGGCGTAACCAGAGTCACCTGCAAATGTCGACGGACAACTGTTAGACACACACTAACTCTTAGGGACATCCCCAGACCCAGACACCTAGTCACACTGTATTGGGTCCATGTCCTCATCTATAAGCCACACACGGTGCCTCTGGAGTTGGATTGTGGTATGATCAAGTCTGTATGTGACAATTACATGTCGCTCCTCCATTGTTGACAGGTCCACCAGCAGTCTGTACACCAGAGGATGCCGCTATCTCCTCCCCTGCCCCAGCGGTCGTGCTCTATGGAGGAGAAGAGCGAGCACAGAGTCAACCAACACTGAGGTACGTAAACACAACTTTATTCCATAAGTTTTGAAAATCGATATATGTCTGTATTAGTGTTTATGCAAGGCCTAGATATGTGTGACACAGTCAAAATTAATGCCATGTGGCCCCCTGAAATGGCGGCTACCTGACCTGTAAGGTGGGACAAGGGGATATGAGGTAACTGCGCTGGCGTTGTACACTGCTGCGGTAGGCGGTCGAAGACCGCGGCGCAATCCTGCATTGGTTAACATTGGACACTATGGGTCCCAGTAGCCAATGACAATGTACGCCGGCGGTGACGGTACGCACTGCCGTGGACGTCACCCCCATTTTCTCTCTGTTCAATCACTTGATACCTGATCTTCGACAGGTGAGGACCTACACTGCAAGTGCTGCTGTGACCTCAGTCAGGAAGAGACAATGGCTCATGTGTCTGGGGAAAGGGCCCCTGCCTTCACCACGGAGGAGTTGGAGAAACTAGTGGATGGGGTCCTCCCCCAGTACAAGTTACTCATCCGGTCCTCCAGACAAACAGGTGAGTACACTGTGAGCATGCCGAATGGGCAATGCCTGTGTTGAGTGGTGTAGATAAAAGATGGGGGGGGAGAATGAGGCGTGCATGAAACGGCGGTGAGTGCATGTGCGTCATGGCAAGGGTAGGGATGCGGGCCAATGACTGTGACGGTGCGGACGGTTAAATCTTCTCCTTTTCCCCTGTACTATTCCTGTAGGTCAGCACCCACCTGAAGAAGGATATTTGGCATGCCATCATCAAGGAAGTCCGGACCCTGGAAGTCCACCACAGACGGAGCACCCACTGCCGGAAAAGATGGCAGGACATTCGCCGCTGGAGCAAGAAGACGGCGGAGGCCCAGCTGGGGATGGCCTCCCAACGTGGGAGGGGTGCCCGTCGCACCATGACCCCCCTGATGTTCCGGATCCTGGCGGTGGCGTATCCGGAGTTGGATGGGAGCTTGAGGGCATCACAGCAGCCACAAGGGGATGAGTACAATCTCATTCTGCTGATTCAGCGCGCATTGTAGGTGTCTGGGTGGGGGAGGTGGGCTGTAGGTTCCCCTAGGCCAGGGCGAGTTTAGTAGGCAAGGTCCCTTCTTAAGGCAGGCGATGTGGCACCCCACCCCACCTTTGTTCAGAGCCAACTACACCTAGTCAGGCTCCTGTGACTTCCATGTGTGCAGCAATCGGGCATAAGCCTTGTACCCCATGTCCCTGTGATTAATTTGGGAACTCTAAGTGTACGGCGTAGTGCAAGGGGCTTCTGTGTCTGTAGTGTCTGCCAACGGTAGCGGTATTGCATGCACTCAACATGTCTTTCTTCTGTCTCCCCCCCCTTTTTGTGGTCTCCCTGTTCTTGTGTGCATTAGCATCATCAGGCGGAGGAGCAGTGGCACTGGAGCAGGAGGGAGCTGCATCCCACATGGCCCTGGAGGGCGACACAATGGAGTCAGAAGCCACCAGTGGGACGGAGGGCAAGGGGAGCTCCACGGCGGGGACAGGAGCTGAAACCAGCGACACGGACTCCTCCTCTGATGGGAGCTCCCTTGCGGTGGCGGGCCCCTCAGTGCCCCCGCATCTACAGGTACAGCCGCCACCCCCCACCAGCACTGCCCTCCCAGCAGCCCCTCAGCGTGTGTCCCGTGCCCGCTCACCCAGGAGGGTGGGCATCTCCTTCGCCCCAGGCACCTCAGCCCCTGCCCAGTCAGCCCTGCTGCCCTCAGTGAGGAGGCCATTGACCTCCTCAGGTCCCTCACTGTTGGGCAGTCTACCATTTTGAATGCCATCCAGGGTGT
The DNA here is from genome assembly GCF_031143425.1 of Pleurodeles waltl. Taxonomy (NCBI): domain Eukaryota; kingdom Metazoa; phylum Chordata; class Amphibia; order Caudata; family Salamandridae; genus Pleurodeles; species Pleurodeles waltl. Next base: position 117,825,982 of record NC_090436.1, on the reverse strand, counting down.
AGAGAGGCAGTTGCAACAGACAAATGCATACCTGGAGGGCATTCATACTGGTCAGACAGCCCAACAGCGAGCTTTTCAGACTCTGGCCTCTGCACTGATGGCAGCCATTGTCCCTCTGACCAGCCTCCCCCCTCCAACTTCCTCCACCCAGACCCAAACCCCTGTACCTCAGCCTATCCCAAACACACCATCTGACCAGCATGCACACACCTCAACACACAAGGGAAGTTCAGGCAAACAAAGCACCACACATCCCACAGGCACTCACGCAAGCATCACACCTATGCACACATACCAACATCCACTGCCTCCACTGTGTCCCCCTCCTCATCGTCTCCCTCCTCCCTCCCTGTCTCGTCTCCACTCACACCTGCATGCACTACATCTTCAGCCACTACCTCCATCCCCAGCACACCCACCACCACACCCCGCTCACTTGCACTCACCACCCCACTACCATTCACACATCCCCTGTGTCCTCTCTCAGTGTGTCTGTGAGCCCACCTCCCAAGGTACACAAACACAGCCACACACCCACCCAACAGCCATCCACCTCACGACAGCCTCCAGCCCATGCACCTTCACCCAAAGTCAGCAAAAGTACACCTCCTACAACCACTACCTCTTCCTCCACTCCCAAACCCCCTCCATCTACCCGTCCCAGTGTGTCCAAAATAACTTTCCTCTCCAACCTTGACCTCTTCCCCGCACCTCCCCCACCCCTTCAATCCCCTAGGGCCCGCATTTCCAGGCCCGACCCAGCACCTCACCCACAACATCTGCAGGAACAGTGGTGCCAGTATTAACTGGCTTCTGGAGTGCGCCAAGCAGCAGGGCAGCCAGTGTGGCAAGGAGCCAGACTACGGACAGTCCCCCACCTCAGAAGCACAAAAAGTTGGCCACTGCCCGGCGGGAAAGAGACAAAACATCTACCACCAAAGCCTCTCCCAGGCGTACACTTGGGAGTGGGAAGACAGCTGCGGCACCATCCAAGGTGGGGAAGGGGCACAGAAAAACAGGCAAGCTGCCGAAAACCTGCACGGCGGATAAGACCGCCACCAGCACCACTGAACAGGACAACACCGCCACCAGCACCTCTGCCAAGGACACTGCCGCCACAAGCACCACTGCCAAGGACAAGACCGCCACCAGCACCGCTGAACAGGACACTGCCACCACAAGCACCGCTGCCAAGGACAAGACCGCCACCAGCACCGCTGAACAGGACACCACAGCCACAAACACCGCTGAACAGGACACCGCCGCCACCAGCACCGCTGAACAGGACACCGCCACCACCAGCACCACAGGCCAATGAGCGCCAAAAGCTCCGACGCTACTGAGGCCACCACCAGCAGGATGAAGCACTCTGGGACAGAACCAGTTGAAAAAGGCATCCACTACCTCTGTCCTTGGCAGGATGAAGCACTCTGGGCACAAAGCCCCCTCCAGAACCAGTGGAGAAAGGCATCCACTACCTCTGTCCTTGGCAGGATGAAGCACTCTGGGCACAAAGCCCCCTCCAGAACAAGTGGAGTATCACATCCACTCACTCAGTCCTTGGCAGGATGAAGCACTCTGGGCACAAAGCCCCCTCCAGAACCAGTGGAGAAAGGCATCCACTACCTCTGTCCTTTGCAGGATGAAACACTCTGGGCACCAAGCCCCCTCCAGAACCAGTGGAGTATCACATCCACTCACTCAGTCCTTGGCAGGATGATGCATTCTGGACACAAAGCCCCCTCCAGAATCAGTGGAGACTGTTATTCACTTGGATAGTGGGAAAACCACCCACTGTACAGACTTGTGAGACTGTTAATTTGCACTCCCCAGGATGAAGCAGTGGGCAAACCACCCACTGTATAGACTTGTGAGACTGTGGCTTTGCACACTCCAGGATGAAGCAGTGGGCAAACCTCCCACTGGAAAGACTTGTGAGACTGTGGTTTTGCACTCCCCAGGATGCAGCAGTGGGCAACCCACCCACTGGAGTGACTTGAGAGACTGTGGTTTTGCACTTCCCAGGATAAAGCAGTGGGCAAACCACCCACTGGAGAGACTTGAGAGACTGTGGCTTTGCACTCCCCAGCAGTGGGCATGGAGCCCCCTTGTGGATCTGGCGTTGTGCACTCATCCGGCTGAGGGGGCCCCCCTTTCCTTCCCCCTGAGGTACCTGTTGAATTTCTATCTGATGCCCCAGCAGTGTTCTCTCCGTTTTGATCGGGTGTCTTGTGTGGGCCTCGCCCATGCATTTTGGGCCCAGTGGTCCACGGACTTTAATGGTGGAATACCTTGGACTTTTATTCTTGGTGTATATATTTATTTATAGTGTGTATATATATTTTTAATTACTGTATTTTAATAGATTACAAACGTTCAACTCATTTCCTTTTGTCCTTGCATTCTTCCACGGGGTTGGGTTGTAAATTTTATGTATCAACATGTACTTGTGTGTGTGTTGTAGTGGGTGAGGGTGGGGGTGGGAGTGTTGCATGTTGCGTGTGTGTGTCACTCTTTTTTCCCTCCCCCCTCCCCTGTGTCGTAGGTGCAGTACTCACCATGGTCTTTGCCGCCGTCTTTGATGTTCCTGGTAGAGGAGCAGGAAGGCAAAGGCTGGCAGTATCTGGAGCTCGGGTTCCATGACGGCCTGGTTCCTCGTGGGGTGTGTAGAGGTGAGCGTTTTCCCTTCCAAGTCCTGTTTCCACCGTGTTTTTTGTTCGCTGTGAATCCGCCCCAGAAAAGGTGGCGGATTGGACTGTTGTAATACAGTGTCCTGCCTGTCTGTTGGCGGTTATGGCCGCGGTGTTTGTTTGTACCGCCATGGCGGTCAGAGTGTTAAAGTGGCTGTCTATTTTGGCAGTTTCTGCCACGGTCGTGATTCCATTTCTTTTACCGCCGGCCTGTTGGCGGTTTTACCGCCACTTTAACACCGACTGTAATGACCACCAATGTTATTTAAGGTGTATAGATGGCTGGACATGTTATTAATCCCATTATCTACAACAGCTAATGCCTTCTGGTCTATGTGCCTTAACCAGGCAGCGGCTTCTTGCTGGGAAAGCTTCCAGATTTCATTATATACTTCATATAAGAAGCACTTTCTGCGTTGTTTTCTGGGGCCTAGCAGAAAGCTTCCTTCCCCCGTATTTGCCAATGTCTAGTTTCCCACACACTTTTTAAGTCAATCAACTTCAGCCAGTATTCATAGGCTTCTATAGTCAAGCCGGAAACAAAGGAATCTGAATAAATAAATTTCTTATTTGTCAATAATATGCGTAAATTTTTTGTATGTAGCAATTTAAAATAATATGACTCAGCATTTTTAACATTGTGCCCAGAAAAATATGTAAACATTTCAGAGTATGTTTTAGAACTCCTTTGAGGTGGAGTTGGACAATGTTCCCATTGTGTGTAATTAAAAACAGTGTTTGGGGTACTTGCTCTGTGTATGAAATGGTGCCCATAGTAATTAAAGCAAAACATATCACCATAATTCTCTTTAGATTGATAAACATCTTTGTTTTCAAATACAGTATAATACTGAAATTCAGTCATCATAGAATCAACTGTTTTTACATCCCAGTCATCAGAAACAACTCCGGGTATTATTATATCGTTCATTGAAAGTTTAAACACATATGGTATTTGAATGACCTCTGTGGGGCCATATAGATCAAATGTTACTTTATCCCAAACAATCCCATCAGGAACTGGTATGGCAGAAATGTTCACAAAAGGCAAGTCTCTGCGGACCTTGTGAGAAGAAAAATGTGGTTTTAGGACCTTATCCATCAGTTCAACGGTTGATTTTTCAGGAAGAAAATGACCATGTTTTAACAAAAAGAATGTTATAACAAACCCAATCCAAAGCAGGAAAGCCAGTACAGTCAAAGAAAGCCACAGATAGTTCCACGGAAGAATAAAGTAAGTTGATTTAAGCTAATTTATCAGCTTACATGTTTTTGACAGTTCAGGTGTCAAATAGGCGAATGAGTCCGAAAAATTGTCGTTGATATCAGCAAAGTATCCAGAAGCAGTTTGTGCAGAAACTGGAGCCGTGTTTGTAGGTTGAGTGGGTGTTTCCTACAGTGGCTCAGAATAAATTGCGCCATCCGTCTGTGTTGATGTTGTGTCAAATCGATCAGTTATTTCTGTATTGTTTGATGTGAGTGGAACCAATGCAAGATCATTCTCCACCCTCCCCAAGCTCGGAGATGTGTCAGTGTTATTGCTTACAACTTGTAAAGGAACGTCTTGACCAGTAGTGAGAGGAATTTGGAACTTACTGGCTGTTCCTTTTGGTCGGCTGTGCAGGATCGGCCACATGGTGTAACTTGACATTGTCAATAGATACAAAGCGGTTTTCCTTGGCACCTGACAGCGCAGGTTGAATGGCAGTTCTGGTACCGTGTATTCCCAAGACAGGGACTGGTACACGATAAGAAGGACCAAATTCCTTTTTCACTGCAACCTTTTCACATACTAAATCCCCAACTTTAGGAATTCAGCCTGTAGGCATTACCGGTACATCCTTAATTCCTGTGGAGGCAGCATTAGCAGAAGCGTTGTCGTTACAGAACTGTTGTAATTACTGTAAGACAGTGACACGTTCATTTATGTTAAAGGGTGTCTCTGCCACCTTCATGCCAGGACCATCAAGATCTGGAACATACATAAGAGTTCTGAACAGGCACTCATAGGAAGTACCACCTCCCAGGGACCTTCTAGGTAGATTGTTAAGTGCTCTCTGGACTCCATAGAGAAGATCAAGCCAACTACGACCCGTACCTAAGACTCTGGCTGTTAAGGATTGCTTTAAATCACGGTTTAATTGCTCAATGACACTATTTCCCTCTGGATGAAATGGAGACGAGTACTGAAGTTGGACCCCCAACGAAGCCATGGCATCCCTGAATGCCCTTGAGGTGAAAGCAGGGCCCTTGTCCGAGTGGAAAGCCGCAACTGCATATGTACCAATAAAGGCTCACAAATCTTTAATAACAGTCAGAGCATCAGCCGAGCATTGTGGCCACACCCATAGAAATCTGTAGCAGGAGTCAACAGCGACTAAAATGTATTTGTATGCACTATCCGGTGTTAGGGGACTACAGTGGTCCAAGTACACACATTGTAAAGGTTTGTTGTAAATTAGGAGAGGTGTCTGTGGTGGGCACTTAGCAGTGGAAACTTTAATTTGTTGGCAGATGTCACAACAAAGGACATACTGCTTGGCCTCTTTGTATAGGCCTGGCCACCCATTACAAGTTTGTAACAATGATATTGTAGCCGCCACACCAGCATGGACAGATGCTACCTCCTCATGCGCTGCTTTAATCAACTCTGGTCTTATATCTTTGTTGGGAATATCTCAAACCCCTACGCTTGGTATCTTAACCTCAGCATTTGGGCAGCCTTCCATTCAGTAGGAATATTTAGCAGGAAATGCTTTTGGATAGGGTGTGCCATCAGCCGTAGCTTTCACTGCAGCTCATATGTCATCGTCCGGTTTCACACCTGATCAGGTTACTGCAGCAATAGTGGCCATAACTACTGCTGACTTTGAGGCTTCATCAGCCACTGTATTCCCAGCAACGTGTATTCCAACACACTGGTGTAAAAGTGTATGTACAAAATGGACGTTTGGTAGCGTTTCCTTCAGATCCGCTACTTTCCCCCACGGGAGTCTGTGTTTAATGGTGTTGCCTTAAGAATCTCTGAACTCATTCTGGTGTCAGTAATGCAGGTATTCATTGAAGCACTGGACACAGTAGTATGAATCCCAAACAGTCAGTGTTGGCTGTGTAGGATCCGTAGGTTCCAGTCTCATCACCAGAGCCTTTAGCTCTGCTAGTTGTGCTGTTCAATCCCCTAGGGTTTGCATGAACGTGTGCTGGGGCAAACAGTTTTAGCCACCATGTAGCCACTTACAACTGTGCAAGCTGCAGAATATTGATGTTTTGTGCCAATTGCAGGTTGTGCTGAGCCATCGGTGTACATGACTCTTTGATACTAATCAATCGGCAGTGTGCTTGCTGGGAACTGTGTATTCTAGTTAATATTGCAAAAATTAGTGAGTTTGTAATTTTGGATCAAAAATCCATGTCTTTAATAAAATTAAGACTTTCCGTCATGGGACTAGGAAAATCTACATTTTATGACAAGACCGGAGGCTCCTATTATGCGAATTTAAAGCATATTAATTACATTTAGAGAGACATTATTGATAAGTTTGCAGTAAAAAACTTTAAATACATTGTCATTAGACCAGTCTGCAGATTTAAGAATATCTTCTAAACGGGAGCCCGCCTAGAACGCTTTAGAAGCCATAGCCCCTCTGGAAGAATGAGCTCCAAACATAGAAGTATCTATGCCCGCCAGGGACATCAACCATTGAACCTATCTAGCTAGGGTAGCAGCTGAAACAGGAGAGTGGGGTTTTCTAAATGAAATTAATAATTGGGAATGAGAAGAAGATCTTAAATCTGCAATACTTAATTCGTACGCTTTTAAACATTGTCCAACACATAGTTTAGGATGATCAGGAAAATATGGATAAAAGACTGAAGATAAATTGGTCTTGGTTCGACGAAACACATTAAACAACACACCCGTAGGTGTAAATTGTCGATTAGAAATATCCAGAGCTTTAACATCTGAGAGACGTTTTATAGAAACAAGGCACAATAACATGGTCAACTTTGCAGATAACATTTTTAACGTAAGCATGAGATTATCAGGCCATGACAGAATAAATTTAAAAACAATGTTAGCATCCCATAATTGACTGTATTTAGGTAAAGGAGGATTGGAAAACTTTACTCCCTTTAATAAGCGGCAAATCAGAGGATGTTCTCCCACCGGTTTTCCATTGACTAGAGCATGATTGGCAGATATGGCTGATCGAGATAGGTTGATTGTACGGAAGGCTTTGCCTTTACTGGCCTCAGCCGCTAGGAAATTGATTATATAAATCAAATCCGCTGAAAAGGAATCAATGTGTTTTCCCAGACACCAGCTGTGTCAAATAGACCAGGCTGACGTATAAGCCTTTTTTGTGCCTGGGGCCGAGGACCGTGAGATGTATTGGGAAGCTTCTGTCGAAATGCTCGGGAAAGATTGAGATTGCCCGAGATTTTCCATGCAGAAAGGGTTAATAAATTGTTCAGGATGAGAGGATGAGATTGGCCTAGAGGGTCTAGAAGTAAATCCGTGGAGGAAGGAATCAAAATCTGGAAATCTATTGAAAGTTCCAGAAGAGCCGGGAACCAAGTCTGTGATTGCCAAAAGGGAGCTATGAGAATTAAAGAGGCTTGTTGACGCCTGATATTGGCCAGCACCCTGCTGATCATAAGGAAAGGGGGAAAGGCGTAATTGAGGGAAAGGGACCAGTCCTGTAAAAAGGCATCTGATGCCAAGGCCAATGGATCTGGACGCCAACTGTAGAATTGGGGAAGCTGAGAATTGAGGCGAGACGCAAAAAGATCAATTTGTAGAGGACCCCATTTGTTTTGAATGAACTGGAGCATTTAAGTGTGCAGTCTCCAATCGCTTGAATCTCGAAGATGACGAGAATGCCAATCTGCTACCGAATTTTGAGAGCCCGGAAGGTACTCTGCATGAACCGAAATGTAGCTTGAAAGGCAAAATTCCCAAAACCCCTTGGCTAGTTCCGCCAGAGATTTGGATCTTGTGCCTCCGAGGTGATTTATATATCGAACAGCAGAGATGTTGTCCATTCTGACGAACGAACTCTGTTTTTTGCAAGGCTTCTGATCGCAAAGGAGCCGGCAAGCATCTCTAAACAGTTGATATTCATTTTGGACTCCTCTGACGACCATGTACCTCCAGTCGAGATTGGTCCACATCGGGCCCCCCATCCGGATCGGCTTGCATTGGATTCTAATACTAGATCTGGGGCTGATGCAAAGATAGTCCTTCCGTTCCAGGCCTCTAAATGGTCTATCCACCACTGAAGTTCTGTGCGAGAATCGACGTCTAAAGGAATGATATCTGCGTATGAGAGGCCTTTCCTTAAGTGACAAATGTTTAACCTTTGAAGGGCTCTGTAGTGGAGAGGGCCTGGAAAAATGGCTTGAATTGAGGAGGAGAGGAGACCCACAATTCGCGCTAGCTTTCTGAGAGAGATCTGAGAACTGCGTAGGACTTGAAGAATTTCCGACTTTATTGTCTTGATCTTTGAAGAGGGAAGCAAAAGAGTGGCAGAGATTGAGTTTATTTGGAAACCTAAGAATTCTATAATTTAAGAAGGGGTTAGGATAGATTTCTCTTTGTTTATGATAAAACCTAAGTCTGAAAGGAGTGAGCACGTGAGGGATAGATGAGACAACAGGGATTGAGGAGACTGGCTCATTATTAGGATATCGTAGAGGTAGATGATGAGTCTGACACCTTGAGCTCTGAGAAAAGCTACTACTGGTTTCATGAGTTTGGTGAAACACCATGGGGCGGAAGAGAGACCGAAGGGTAGAGAGGTAAAATGAAAATACTGGTCTGACCATTGAAATTGGAGAAACTTCCTGAAATGAGGGTTGATTGGGACTACTAGATACGCGTCTTGGAGATCCAATCGCACCATCCAATCCTGTTGAAGAAGAGTATCTCTGAGATGGAGGATGGTTTCCATCTTGAAATGGTGATAGACTAAAAACTGGTTGAAACCCTTGAGGTTTATCACAGGCCGCATTTTTTTTGTTTTTCTTTAGGACCAGGAAAATTGAACTTGTAAAACCTGTTGGGTCGGGAAGGGTAAGGGCGATGGCTTGTTTTTGCAATAGGGATTGCACTTCTGAGGTAATGAGGGATGCCATCTCTGAGGAAAAATGAGGGAGGGGGTAAGTGAGTCTGAATAGGGGTTGCATAAAGTTCTATGGAATCACCTTGAACGGTGTGAAGAATCCAAGGATCTGCCGTGATTTCTGACCATTTTGGTACGAAAAAACTGAGACGTCCTCCTACAGGTACAGAAGAAGGTATAAGACTTACGTGGTTGAGAAGAGGATCTCGAGTTCCTGAAGCATCTGGAGCGGAAACCTCTTGATCTCTGAGGATAAAATTGCGGCCTATACTCTTGGTAGGGCGCGTTGTGGTATCCTCTGGAACCTTGATAGTAGTATGGACGGCCGGAAAAGCGGTTCCTTCCTCTGCCAGCCCTTGCAAAAACCCACTGGGCAAACATCTTTTTTAGTGATTGTTTGGCTTTATCCAGCGACGTGAAGGTTGCTACGTACTTACTCAAGTCTTTGATAAAAGACTCTCCAAATAGAGAACCGTCTGTGCGAGCATTAGGTTGGACCGTTGCCAGGTTGACTAGTTTAGGGTCGAGTTTTAGGAGTAGACCCTTGCGTCTCTCATGTGTAAGAGCAGAATTTGCATTGCCTAGAAGGCAAAAGGTACGGTGAACCCAAAGGGTAAGCTCTTCAGGATCGATGAAGGAGCCGTTGATTGTAGCTTCTTCCGCAATGTCAACTATGCGAGTTAGGGGACCCATAATATCAAGCAGCTTGTCCTGACAAGAACCCCACGCCTTATCCACTCCTTTGCGTGGATCCTTGCCTAATTTCGTGAAAAAGGTCAAGAGGGGTTGGTTAATGGAGGGAGTGACTGAGAGATTACAGGAAAGAGAGGGACGAGGACACTCAGATTTAAATTTCGCTCTAGTTTGTTTATCTAGGGGACAATTAATTTTAGCAGAGACATATTGGGCGACATGATCTGCAGGAACCCACTCAGTAGAGTTGGGGTGAAGTAGATTGGAAGGGACAAACATCGGGAAACCTTCAGGGTCTAGAATATTGGAAGTTTGAAGGGAAGATGGTTTAGATTTCTTGGGGGGAGGAGGAGAAAGAGAACCATCATCCCCATTCGAAGACACATTGGAGTCAGAGTCCAGGTCAGCAAGGTCGTCATCCGTGTCAGGGATGGACGATATTATCAAAGGAGCAATAACATTCTTTTGCTTAGATTTGTGTTTTAAATTTGGTTTTAAATTTGGTTTCCCAATGTCCAAATGTTTTGACTCCTTGGAGGGAGCCTTTTGAAGAAACGCGTCCTCTGCCACATGTGAGAAGGTCTCACTTTTCTTTTGCGCCAATTTTTTTGATTTTTGGGGATTTTTATTGGGAGAAAGGCGCTGACTGCATTCCCCCACAGCCTGGGCCGACATAGACCTAGTTATCATGTAAGAAAAGGAAAGTTCTAGGTTCTTAGAAATTTTTTGCATAGAGGATGATACAGCCTGTTGGACAGAGGATTTTATAAAAGCAGACAATTCCTGTCTGATGTCCTCAACATCATGTGAGGGAGAGTTGTCTGAACCCATAATAGGGATAAAGGAGAACTGGAGATTGAGGGGTTAACAAAGCAGGAAGAATTTGTAAAGCTCCGCCTGTGGGCGTCGCTAAGCCTACCAGTCAGAGGGAACACAGGAGGAGGAAAGACTGGAGGCCGTGTATTCAGGCAGGTAAGGCAGAAAATATATATATGTGAAAGAATATTGAAGTATTCAGAACAGTATTTGCAGGCGAACGCTCAGGCCCACGAGTGCTAGGAATTCCTTAAAAGCTGTCCGGAGAAGCTGAGACGCCGGTTTCCTCAAGCGCGTTGAAAGAAACTGCCGTTGAGGAAACCCGGCAGTGTAAACAAAGCTCGCGCTGACGGGCGCAGCAAGAATTCAGTGACAGTTGGGGAGAGCGCGTAGAGCGCTAAGGGAATGCGGCAACCTGCCGACTAAACGGGAAGTATTACCGAGGAAAGCAGCGCGTTTATGCGGCGCGAACACGAGCATGCAATTTTATATATAATTTCAAATAAAAGTCAATAAAACTATTCAACAATTAAATTTTTGAACGGAGACAAGGCCTCGGTCTTGTCATAATATCAGTGGCCATCAAAGACGTGGCCCATTGTATCTAATGTGGATGTAATGCTTTAGCGTTGGAACGCTGGCTTTGGTTACAGCCTCAAGGGCTGGGATCGGAGAAACAACAACAATGCATTTGCTCTGCTCCCAGCAGTAGGAATTTTCTCAGTGGGAGCAAAGCGTTGTTCTGCTGCTGAGTATAAGTGTGATTTTGTATGAAATCGGGACGGTCTCACTCTCATTAATGGTTACATAGGTTAAACCAATGGCACCAGCAATTACTCTGATGACCAAATGTGTTTTGTTGTCCCTTGTGTGTAAGTGTTGTGCTGCATGCATGTCTGTTTGCAGGTCTCCGAGAATGCGTGTATGATTGACTGTCCATAATTTACTTGAAAATCAGGACGTATTAAGTCATAGAGAGGTTTTATGCGTGTTGCATAGTCTGGAATGTAAGTTCTGGCAAACTTTTGGAAACCCAATAGAGATTGGAATTTTTCAATTGTATTTGGAGGCTGTAACTGTGCGCATTTTTCCAAGAATTGTGGCACTAGGCTCTTTTCTTCACTTGATAGCTCATATCCCAGAAACAGGACACTAAGGAAGGCTATTTTTTTTATTTTTATTGAATTTGTAGCCAAACTCGGCAAATTCCACAACAATGTGGGCTACCCGTCTTAAATGTTGCAGCAAATCATCATCAGTGAGATAAATATCATCTACATAGGACAATGCTTCAGGGTCAATGTCGTCCAATATTGAAGTCACACGAGCTGCGAACAGTCCTTGACTGATCTTGTACCCCTGGGGTAAACTACAGAATTTTTTCTGGGAGCCTAGTGCACTGAAGCTTTTTAAGTCTCTACTCTCAGGTGCTATATTTTGGCAGAAGAAACCATTGGAAATATTTAGTGTTGTGCTATGTGAGTTTTATATGGCATATTAGCATGTATGACTGTTTAAATGTCTGTTGTCTAAGACTATTCTGTACGAATGGTCCGGTTTAGCTACTGGGAATAATGGATTATTCATTTGTGAAACACAGGGTTCAATTACGCCCTGGTACTCCAGTTGTGTGAGGATTTCCCTCACTGGTGTTTTAGCATCATGTTTTATGGGATACTAGGGCTGAGGTTGATGTTGGTTTTTAATAGGTATCACATGATAGGAGGAATCTTTATCCCACCCTACGTGGTTGCGATACAACGCAGGTGCCTGTGACAATGCCCAATCGATGGCGTAGGATTCTGCGAGCTCCTGGGAAACAAGGGGCGAGAAAGAAGGTTTAAAAACATCTTCCCCATATGGGCACATACAGACAAATTCAGGTGGCCAATCCTGTTCGGTCAGCAAAATATAATATATATGTTTATGACGCAATCCCAAAAGATTGCGTCTATTGTGCGCTCTTTGTCTCTTTCTAACTACACTGTTACTTTGTACACCCTATCAGGCGTGGAGACACGCATGTCCGCTGTTTATACTTCAATCAAATCATCAGTTGCTTTTACGTCCTGATGCTCTAGAAGATTCCCGAGAACTATTGTGACCTCTGATGTGCTGTCTAGCAGTGCTAGTGCCCACTTCCTGTTCTTCAAGAGAGCCCTCTTCTTGAGTGGCATGTTGTACTGCAACTGCTGCCACTTTTTACCTTTTTAATTGGTGTTTTTGTTGGGGAGGTTTCACTTTCTTTTTAACAGAAACCTCAGTTGAGCGTTGTGATTCGTGTTCTCGGTTTCATGTACTCTGTTCTTCGCTCTGACCATTCACCTCTCTCACTGCATTTTTCCGATGAGTCCTGAAAGGAACGAGATTGGAGTGTATCAGTATATTTTTATATTATCTTTATTTCTGACATCATATCTATTCTGCTGGGTCTCCGTACGCGGAGACTCTCCCTTTTCTTTTTTAGGAGTGTTTTGTTTTTTATCCCAGCATTTCTTATTACCTTCAGGAGCTTGCTTGGTAAAATCTTTATTATATTTACCCTGAAGATGTGGTTTAGTTGGTCTGGCACCCAGACTACCTTGACCAATACTAGAGTAGGTCTCTGAGATAATCTTTGGCAGCTCACGTTCTTGATCCTGTTGAGGAACATCCTGGAGCTGCTTGCGCACCGCTAGTGTGACTGCACCCCCTTTAAGGTTACTTAAAATGATTGAGGACACTGTGGCAAAATTGCCCATTAATTGCATCCCCAAATCTAGGGCCGAGGCAGCCCCGTATTCATCTTGAATCTGTTTTAACACTTCTGGTAAATTGGCAAGTGTTGGTGTACCGTGTGCGGTAATATAGAGCGCGGCAAATACCGTACCCCATGTACTACAGTTATCTATTGTGGGAATCATCCCAAATGGCAAGCACATTGTTAGTATTCTATGTTTATCCTGAGGTCCTGTATGTGGAAATACTGCTTTAGTGCATTTATTTTTTGAGTAACAAGAACGGAATTTCTTCCCGCTTGGCGGGTACTTTACCCATGATCGAATGTACAGTTGCATGATTAATACCTGGCGTCACTGCATGTGCTTGTGCCGGAGCAGCACGTACTGGGTTTTTATTTAATGTTTGCATTACAAACTGTACTAAATGTTTGTATATATTCGTCAGACCAGTATATAAGCGACAGACTTCAACTACCGTTAGGTTCACTGCAGCAGATTGAGGTGTATTAGTGGCCAATAAAGGCCAGGTAGGACCATCATTACTTAGAGGACCTTACCTAACAAGTAAAATTGTGTGGGGTAGTGTGCTATCAAGCCAATTATTATGCTCTTGATAAGATAAAGGTATTTCTAAAAATGCGTATGTTCTGTATTGTCCAGGTACGTTTTCAGGTGTATAATGATGAAATGTGTTTGTGTTCCCGTCAACTGCTGGAAATGTGACCATAGAATAGAAGAGTTCCATTCTATAAGCTGCATGTGCATCCACCACAAATGTGACTGGACCCCATGGGCCGTTAGGCCATTTGCCAATAAGTGCGCAGTCAGGGGTTGTCTCATATTGACTGCGATTGCCACCTGTTGTGGATTTGCCACATTAAATGGTAAATTTGTTCAGAGATAAGCACACCAAATGGGGATTTTCCTTTTAGAGTTCAAGCTTGAACAACCTCCAGCATCAGATAGGGTGCCCTACTTAGCTGAGGAGGAGATCCTCAATAGCATGGACGTCTCTGTATATAGTACTGAGGTGTCTTTGTATATAGTGAGACAGAGATACTCAGGAGGACAAGAAAATTAGAGCCTGCCCAAACTTTGGCGGCGCCATGTCGCATAGGTTTTTATTATTGTAATGAGGCTACTGGATTTGGAGCGGCAGAATTGCCTGCGGTGTGGGAGACTGAGTCTTACCCATTACAATGACACCTGTCATCCTAATCCGGTTTTTGCTCTGGCTAACTGACAGTGCCTCATCTCTACCCAAGGGCAGGGATGATTGGGCAGCTGAGATCATGGCATAATTGATTTCTCAGGGAAACCGTGGTCACTCAGGTCTCATTTGTTTCTCTCAATTACATTAGTCTCACATACACAATGACAAACAGAAGCAGTATATGTTTCAATAAGATTTTAATGAAGCAACTGCTTCTTAAATAGCAAAGCATGTGCTGCAATAACCAGGATGATACAGCATGACAAGATTAACATGGTGACAAAGAGTAAAGCATAGAAATAACGCTACCATGTCCCCACTAGAGTCAATAGACTAATTCTTACCTAGACTATAATAGAGCACAGAGTGTTAAGCTCTAATTCTGTCCTTGAGGTTCCTCTGGGAAGACATCATCCCCCATACCTGAGCAAAGGCCTGAAGTCTGTGTAAGCAGCTGTAGCGAAGCGTTCAGCAATCAGCATACAGTTGTGGTTCTCTACTGGAATCTCCCTCTAATGTGTAAGGGACAGGGAAGTGTTTTTATAGTAAAACAGCTGATGTTCTGAGAAAATGTCCCTACGTAAGGATGTGTGTTTTTCTATGAATGTCAGAGACAAAACTTGTTCCACGTTCACCAGCAACCTATCTTACTGCAGCTTTGAAACAAGCACAGAGTGAGCAAGAATGTCTTGTTTGAGAACGTAGTGCTGGCTTAGGCAAAAACAGCTAGATACAGAGAAATAAAACAAGACCGCAAAAGCGGCTATTGTAAGAATAATAAAACAAAGCTGAATACAATATATCTAGGTGAAAGTGCACAGCGGCAGGCCTAGTGTGCTAAAATAACATGCATGAAGCTGTAACTAAAATGGCTACACAACACTACCATTCTTGACAATGGTTAAAGCTTTCCTAAATGTTGTTTATCTATTTGCCTCAACCATGCAGCATCTTCCATTAGGGAAAGCTTCAATATTTCATTATTTATTGCATATAAGAAACATTTTTAGTGTGGTTGTTAGAAATGGGGTCTTTGATTGGCAGTCAGGTTACCCCCTGTCTAAGCAAGGACCCTCAGTCTAGTCAGGATAAGTCACACACAATCCAAATTATCCTGTGGTCACCCTCTGGTAGGTTGGCACTGAGCAGTCAGGCTTAACTTTGAAGTCAATGTGTAAAGCATTGGTGCAATAAATCATGCAATAAAACAGTGAATACACGACAAAAATACACCACACAGGTTCAGGATAATATACAATATTTATCTGAGTAGATTAAGGTCAAAACGATCAAGATTTGATACATACAAGTAGAAATATCACTTTTGTAATGAGGGTTTTAAGTTATTAAAAGCAACAATGGTCTGTTGAAAGCACAAAGTACCTGGTTTGCATCAAAATTACACGCACAAAGACCGCAGAGGAGGAGATGCGTTGAAAAAGGTAGGTGTGCATCGTATTTCCGGGTGCACACAGATGATGCGTCGATTCTTTCCCACGCGGCAAGGGCATTACGTCAAATTCCGGTGCACAGGTTTGAATCCTCTTTGCGATACGGGGTCTTTTGATGCCCAGGGACGATGCATGGAAATTTGGGGCATGAAGGACGAAGTCACAAGTGCTGCATCGAGCCGGTGAATGTTGTATCAGAGTTTCTGTCACACGGCAGGTGCTGCATCATTCCTCTCACAGGAAGTTAGGCTGCGTTGTTCCAGCTCGGCGATGCGTCTATCCAGTGGGCTGTGCCAAGTCGCACAGCTGGCGCTGCGCCGATCTCCACTCAGGGAGCCGGGCTGTGTCATTCCACTTTGGCGATGCAGGGATTCTTTCCCCGCTAAGCAGGCTGTGCATTGTTTCCGGCAGGCTGTGCATCAATTTTTGCGTCGCACAAGGAGTTCTTTGCAGAGGTGAAGTCTTTTTGGCCCTGAGACTTCAGGAAACAGGAGGCAAGCTCATCCCAGGCCCTTGGAGAGAACTTTCCAGCAGAGCCAGAGGCAAGCAAGGCTGCAGGGCAACAGCCAGGCAGCAGCCCTTTACAGCAAAGCAGTCCAGGTGAGTCCTTTGGGCAGCCAGGCAGCTTCTCTTGGTAAAATCCAACTTCACCAGTCAGCAGGACATTGTATTACTATTCTGGCCATACTAAATTTGACCTATTTACCCCTTTCTAATCATAATCTACCACTCAACCAGTTTATGGGGGTAGTCTTAATGTTAGCCTCTGAAAGGAGCAGGCCTCACAGCAGTGGGAAATTAATTTAGGAGTTTTCAATTACCAGGACATATAAAACACGCAGATATATGTCCTGCCTTATACCTACACAGAATCCTACCCTCTAGGTTAATTAGGGCCTACCTTAGGGGTGACTCATATTTAGAAAAACTGGAGTTTAAGGCTTGGCAAGTACTTCTAAATGCCAAGTCGAAGTGTCAGTGAAACTGCACACACAGGCCTTGCAAAGGCAGGCCTGAGACATGGTTAAGGGGCTACTTATGTGGGTGGCACAACCAGTGCAGCAGGCCACTAGTGGTATTCAGTCTACAGGCCATGGGCACATGTAGTGTACTTTACTAGGGAGTTACCAGTAGATCACATTTGCCAATTGGGTATGAACCAATGTTACCATGATTTGAGGGAGTTTGCATATGCACTTTAGCACTGGTTAGCAGTGGTCAAGTGCTCACAAAAACCAGCATAAACAGTGTCAAAAAGTGGAGGGGCGCAGGCAAAAGGTTAGGTGTGACCACCGGAAGGCTGTCAGCTCTAACAGTGGTTTTCCAAGATCCATCATGAAATCATGTAAGTCAACATCTTCAAAAATGAGAGAAAGGTGCTCTTTTACAGCTGGTAATGAGGATGTTTGTAACCATTGCTGACAAAGTTTACCTACCGTGTATGTGGTAACAATTTCAGTGTCCTGTGTGGTTGTCATAACGAGGGTCCTGTCTGCTCACTCTACAACCCCATGCACAGTTAATAAAATGTGCATGACAACCGTTTGTTTCCACTTGTCCTAATAACTACCCACTGGGACCTGGAAGTGATGAGTTAAATGCACTGTTCTGAACCCAACCATTGAGCTGTTCTTCTGTAACAATTAGAATATTTTGCCAATTTGCTAATTTAGCTGAGGAAGGAATACTGGGTGCCTTTATTTCCTTTACATTTTCTAACACTTTGCAAGTTGTTTGCTGTACGGTATAATTTAAAAATATAATGTGTAACAGAATTAAACGAGCACTGAATGAAGCCGCTTTACCTTGTGTTTGCCAGAAACACTTTTTAAATCAAATGATTTCTTCCAAATATGCATTCATGGCCTTCTATGGCCAACTGGGCAACAAAGGAATCTGAATATTTTAATTTAATATCGAAATATTTTCCTGCCTTTCGACTGTGGTAATTTGAAATAATAGGATTATGTATTTTTAACATCATGCCCAGTAATATAAGTAAACTTTTCAACATATGTTTTAGAACTCCCCACTGGTGGAGTCGCACAGTGTTCCCATGGTGTATAATTGAGAACTGTTCTTGGAATTTTAGCTCAATGTAAATAATTGTGTCCCTAATAACAGAATATTTCCCCATAATTTGCATTATTCATTTAAACATCTTCACTTTCAAATACAGTGTAATATCCAAGCTCAGAAAGCTTAGAATCAACTGCTTTTAAATTCCATTAATCAGAAACAACATCAAGTATAATAATGTCACTCATTGATACTTTAAACACATATGGGGGGGCGTGGCCAAGATGGAGCACATGTAGGAGTGTTTTCATTGAGCTCCGCCGTCGGCATTTCGGCAGAGAAGGCAGCAGGCTCCCTAATTGCTACCCTGCTTGGAGCTGGGGGTGGCAGAGCAGGGAGAGAAACAAGAAACCACGACAGGTCCCTGAAGGGGCTGAACTGTGAAAAATAAGATGGAAAGAGGGGTTGGGCCCGGGCAGTTGAAGAGCACTGGCAACATGGCGGCACAGCAGCCGGGAGTGATGCGGACCTGTGGTGCGCTGTCCCACAATTTAGCTGGGGGCAGCACGCCGAGGGAGAAGGAAGAACCCACAGCGGGCCCATGACAGGGCCACATGGAGATGAGATAATCCAAAAACGGGCAAGGGCTGGACGGCTGAAGAGCCCTAGCGACATGGAAGACGCTGACTGAGCGGATCCTGAGGTGCGGAGACCCAGAGTGAGACCTTCTGCATGGACCGGAGCAGGGGCAGAAATGAGAGTCTAGGTAAGCAAGGGGCAGGCGGGGGACCCCATGTCTCGGTTGCCAGGGACCTTGAACGAGGCTCCAGAGAAGAAATGAAGGCAGTGGGCTTCCCACATCTATCAGGGATGCCCAGTGGAAATGGGGCGTTGTGGAGCAACGGGGTATTCCGCGCTGCTGGCCCTATATAAAAAGGAGTAGCTAGAGCCACAAGGCAAAGTGAGATGGCGACAGCGGAGGAGGTGGTGGTCTCGTGCTCAGACCGGCCCTGCATCCCTGAACTGACCAGGCATAGAGAATGGAGGGCAGTGAAGTGAGGGTGAATAGCCCCCTCTGAGGTGGTATCGGGGCTGCAGGGTGCAAGAGGAGCGAACCCAAGACGCCGCATAAGCCGTGACCCTGAATGAAGGAGAAGTAGGGTGAGAAGAACAAGAAGCACTTGACGGCTCACCATTTTGAAGAGGGGCACACCAGGCCCTGCTCATAGACTGAGGGGCTGAACCGGGTGACCCAATGTGACTGTTGCAGTGGAAAGGTGGAGAGGGTGCGGTGTCACTGATGTGCTCAGAGGGGACCCCTTCCTGGTGGCTAGCAGATCCGGAGTGGGAGCCCCACATGGCAGTGGGGAGAGATTTTAATTGCTGCGGAGTGCTTAGATCCGGTGTTGTGAGACGCAATCAGTACTGTAGCCATGACCTTGCAGCACCAAAATAAGAAAGAGGGATCCCTCAAAGACCTGTTTAGCAAGACTCTGGGAAAGAAATTAGTGCCCCCGCAGGGGAAGCCAATGATGGCTGATGGGGCTGAAAGTGGAGCAAGCCTGGAAGATGACGCTGCCCCCGGTAACGAAGGTCTTCTTGGAACAGCTGTTCTGGGTATTGCGTGATGACTTGGCCACTCTCAAACAGGAAATTGAAGCAGACATTAAGGACCTGAAAAGGGAGATGGCAGAAGTCAGGCAACAGTTTGACACAGTCGAACGCACCGACAATACCCAAGAGGAGGAGATAGACCAGCACAGGAGGGAGATTCTGGACCTGCAGGAAACCAATTGAGTCTTGCAATACTGTCTGGAAGATTTTGAAAATAGATTAAGGCGCTCAAATATCCACATTAGAGGCCTGCCATCGCAGGCTATTACCGGGAAGCTGGATGACTTTGTGATCCATCTCTTTCGCCATTTAGCCCCAGCACTCAAAGATCAAGATATCCTCTTAGATCGCACACATAGACCTGCCCAATCCCGTGGGCAATCGCAGGATATGCTTACATGCTTACATTAGTATCATCAGCTGGAAACCATCTTAGCTGCAACCAGAGGGCTAAAGGCTATAGAATTTGAAGGGCATAAGCTGTAGTTGTTCTAGGACCCTTCACCCTTGACCCTGCAGAGATACCATACCCTTCGGCCAGTGACGGAAATCCTCAGAGAAAAGGGGATTCGTTATAAATGGGGTCATCCTTTCCATCTGCAATTTGTGTGGCAGAATGCGACACACAGTATACGCACCATGGAGGAAGCCATCACCCTACTGGACATACTTGTTGTCCAAGGGAAGTCGTCCTCTTCAACCCTAATTTATGAACAGGCAATGCCCACGGAAGGCCGGCGTCGCAGGAATAAACAGCGAAAAGGGAGAGCACACAAACCCTCTGAAGATGAAAGCAGACAGGAGAGACCGGCATTGCTTTGCCGATTGAGGAGCCAGGGGAGTGAGTTGGAGGTGGACGCAGAGGTCTAACTATGGTGAGGAAGCTGGTTGCCTGCGCTGCGGCAGAGGTCCGGGTAGTGGGTCGACTGGTGGTTGCACCATCTCTGCTGTGGGTGTGAGTTAGAGAAGAAATGGGCAGTGGCGGCCCAGAATGAGCCAATGGTGGAGCTCCATTCCCGGCAGTGGTGGTAGGCAGTGGACGTCTTGGTGCATGATGCTCTACCCCAGAGTTGGACCCAGTGTTGTTCCTGAGCGGAGAACTCAGTTTAACTGTTGGGTACTTGTTCTGTTTTTTTAATTCTTTTTTGCAAATGATGCCCCTCTGGAAAACAGTTCACATGAATAGACCACCAATGGGTCCATCCTTAGCTAGCACAGATAGCACCCCACACGGATGGGTAGGATGGTGCCAAACTGCCCTGTAGTTCATAAATGACAATCACCATAATTAGTCTTAATGTAAGGGAACTTAAAGCACTGGTGAAAAGGTTGGCCCTACATTCCCTCCTCCAATAATTCAAGCGTGACATATGCCTGTTGCAAGAAACACACTTAGCTGGGGCAGACTGGAAGAGATTGAGATCTGGCCGGTTTGATAGGCAATACTACTCATCGGGCCCTAAGCAGAAGGCGGAAGTAATGATATTGGTGGCCACACACTTCCAGGGGAGGGTGTTGGGCACACAGGCTGAAATAAAAGGGAGGCTGTTGGCACTAAGGTTGGACATGCAGGGGTTTAGGTTCACGTTAGTGAACATTTATGGCTCTAATGGCCACCAAGCCAATTCCTTAGAGAATCCATAGGTCAGGTACTCTCCTCTCCCCATACAGACGTACTCGTGGGGGGGACTACAATATTGTTCTGGATACCCATCTTGATAGATCAGCTCAGATTATAGGGAGTGGGTGGAGGGGGCGGGGTTGATTGATGTATGGCAGGTGAAAAATCCTGCAGTTACAGGATATACATATTTCTCAGCGGCCCATCAGACCTACGCCCGCTTGGACCTCTACCCGGTCTCACCACGCGTATTTAGCATGGTGACTCAGGTAGAAAACAGGATAGCGGCCCTATTGGACCACGCCTGGGTTGTGCTGTTTCTCCAGACATGCGGACCCGGCCCAGCTCTTAAACAGTGGTGTCTGAATGTTAAACTCCTTGAGTACGGGGATATAAAAGTACAAATTAAGAGGACGATGGAGACATATATGGAGGTCAATGACACCTTGGAAACACCAGTGGCACTTCTGTGGGACACGTTGAAGGCAGTTAGTAGGGGCCAGTTTATTGCCATATCGGCGTGCTTTAATAAAAGTAGGCGTGATCAAGGCAAGAAACTGGAGGACCGAGTCAGAGAACTAGAGAGTTCACATAGGAGTACTGGCTCGATGGCATTACATCGGGAGCTCACAGTGACCCTCAAACAACTAAAGGCCATACACACGGACAGAGCAGAGTACACCCTCTTGCGCAGAAAGCAAAGGTATCACGTAGGGGGAAATAAGGCAGGGCACCTGTTGGCATACCGTCTTCATGCCCAAACAGTGTAGAGGAGGCTGAATGACATTAGAACACAAAATGGAGTGGTAGCGGGGGAAGAGGATCAGATCCTTATGGAGTTTGAGTCGTTTTATACCTCCCTATATGCAGTGGAGAGGTTAGACTCAGAGGGGATAGAGAAATATTTGTCTCCCACAAAGCATTCGGGACATTTTTTAAAAAGAAATTACCCCTACTGAGGTCCTTTTGGCCATCCAACGCCTCCAGATGGGAAAGGCACCAGGGCAAGGAGGCCTTGGGGCAGAATTGTACAAGTGCTTAGGGGTCCTCCTAGCGCCTATTCTGGCGCAATTACATAATGGCTCACGGTATCTGGCAACCTCACCCCCACAATGCAATTAGGTACGATTATAGTGATCCCTAAACCTGGAAAAGACCCCCAGCTGTGTGCATCCTATTGGCTGATCACACTGTGATGCTAAGCGCTTTACGGGCATTTTGGCATCTAGGCGGGGACCTTATATTGAGGGACTGTTCGATCTGGATCAAACCGGGTTTATCCCAGAACGAACATGCATGGACAATACTAGAAGGTAATGTCATATTCTGGACAAGACCCAGCGGGCTAAGATGCCTTCTCCGCTTCTATCGATAGATGCAGAGAAGGTGTTCGATAGAGTACATTGGGGATTCTTGAGTGCAATTTTCCCCTTGTATGGGCTTGGGCCGGAGTTAGTGCATGCATGGAGCTGACTAGATGAAAAGGATATGGCCTCTGTTGGTTGGGTCGCATGCAGCAATCAAAATGACGCTGTTGCCCAAAGCGCTATTTATTATGCAAACCCTCCCATTGCAACCACCACCTGGACTTCTAGATAAACTGCAGAACCTGTTCTGGGAGTTCATCTGGGCAGGCAAAAAGGCGAGAATGGCAAAGGCACAGGCCTGTATACTGGTGTCGGAGGGTAGGCTGGGGTGTCTCATCTACTGAGCTACTATCAGGTGACACAGCTGCAATGTATGATGGAGTGGTCGCGGGTGAGCATGGAGAAGCACTGGTGCTTCATCGATCAGGCAGTGGCAGGGCAATACATTTGGAAGTTCCCATGGCTTTCTAAGGCATCTCGACCCCCTGAGGTTTATATATCGCCTATACTGCGGGCCACAGTGGAGGCGTGGAATAAGATGTATGTAAAAAAAGGACTTTCCACTCCCATATCTCCACAAACACCGCTCATTGGCAACCCAGACTTTCCACCGGCACTTCCTGGATCCTCATTCCAGATCTGGCAGGACTCTAACTTTAAGAAGGTTGGGGATTTTTTTTATGCTGGCGGTGTCATGGAGTTCCTGTGACTTCAGGAGGATTTTGGAATACCATTTACAGCATAATTGCAATATCTTGCTGTACGCCATTGGGTGATCTCCCCAGCGATTCTCTGGCACTTGGGCAGACCCCTTACTCCCTTTGAGCGATGGCTGCTTACCAGCACAACCGATAAAACACTCACTTCAGATCTCCATACTTTTTTGTTGAGGCCTCCACTTTTGGTGAAAACCAAGATGAGAAGCAGATGGGAGATGGAATGTGGCCGATTCTTCTCGATAAGGAGTGGCAGGATGTCCTGCATACGGGGAGGGTCTCAGCATGTAACATGAATACCAAGGAACTGTTCCTAAAAATAGCTCACTACTGGTACTACACACCGGAGCGGGTTGCTGGCTGGAGGTTGCGTGGCACTGATCGGTGCTGGCACCAATGTGGTCAACTGGGTACGCAGCTGCATATCCTGTGACAACGCCCCAAAATAGTTTAATTCTGGGACTCTGTATCAAAGGCTATAGATAGCATCTATGATACTACCATCCTGAGATACCCAAGCTATATCCTGTTGGGGCTTCGAAATCCCCTGAAATACCCAAAAGGTAGGGCTATCACACTAGCGATCTGGGCTGCTAAATACTTGCTAATGTCATGACACAACTCAACTGACATCCCTACACACACGGACTGCCTCCACAATTTATGGGATATTTTGGGCATGGAAAAGATCACAATGAGAGTGGCAGGGGCAATGCAGCAGTTTGGTAAGACATGATGCCCATTCATCAACTGCCTCTCTGATGAGTTTAAGGAGCTGACCTGCCGGCGTTACCTTCGCATTCTACACTTGACCGCACATGACAACATCTGCCCTAACCGGCACTAACCCCCATAGTGATTCACAGATAGCCCATATTCGTCCCAGAGGATGGACCTGTTGACTGGACCCAGAGTAGATATAGACGTCATATGCTGTTTGGTTTAGTTCCCCCCTGTTTCTTCCCTTCCTTTGGAAATTGGTGGCCACCAGATTAAACTGATTTGTGGTGTTATTGTATCTGGCCTATGATCTAAACTCAATAAACAGATCTTAATCCTTAATATAAATGGAATTTGAATCATTTCTGTAGGGCCAGATGTATAAAAAAACAATCCCATCAGGAACTAGAACATCTGTAATGTTTATAAAGGACAAGTCTCTTCCCACTTTGTGTGAGAATAGCTAAGGTTTTAAAACCTCATCCACCAGTTCAACAGCAGGGAGTTCAGGAAGATAGTGACCATGTATCAGCAAGAAGAAGACAATAACAAATCTGAATTCATAGAAGAAAAGCAAGCAGTGTCAAAATTATCCACAAATAGTACCATGGACAAACCAAAAAGGCTTACGTATGGGTGCAGAAGCTGATGCTGAAGAATTTAAAGAAAAGTCATCAGTATCCGCAAAGTGACCAGAAGCAGTATGTGCAAAAACTGGAGCCAGTGTAGGTGAAAGAGAACTGGCAGATGTATCCACAAGGGGTTCATAAAAACAATTCCATCCATTTGTGTTGCACTGGCAAATTACAAATTTATGTTTTGAGTGTTCCTTGTTGATGAAGTAGTGACAGGAATCAACAAAAGTCAATAATCTGCCCTCCCCAACCTATGGGAAATAATTGTAGCATTGTTTAGTGCTTGAAAGAGGTATATCCTGAATGGTAGTAAGACAGGTAAAGGAACTACCCAGGAAACCTCACAGTCTACTGGGCAGGATCGGTCACATAATGAAGTTTAATGTTGTCAATGGAGACAAAGTGATTGTCTTTAGAACCAGGAAGCGGTAGTAAAATGACAGTTCTGGTACACTGTATTCCTAGAACTGGAACCGGTGCTCCATAGAATTGGGCAAACTCCTTCACAGGTATAGATCTAGATCCCCCGAACTAGATCCCCAACCTTATGAATCCAGCCTGTGAATGTTGGTAAATCCCTCATTCACAAGGTTGCAGCATGTGCTGATGAATTTTCATCACAGAATTGGTGTATTTTCTATAAAACAGTGACACATTCATTTTTGCCAAAAGGTGTTTTTGTTGCCACTGCACCAGGGTAATCAAGATCCGGCACATACATGGGTATCCCAAACAGGACTTCATAAGGGGTTCATCCTCCCAAAGACCTTCTAGGCAGATTATTTAGTGCTCTCGGGACTCCATACAGGTGATGAAGCAAATTACAACCTGAACTTAATACCATAGTTGTTAAGGATTGCTTTAAGACTGGGTCCTTCTGCCCCACTACCGAATTTACCTCAGGATGATATGGAAATGAGAAACGCATCCCAACACCCATCAGTGCCATGCTGTCCCTAAATGCCCTGCAGGCAAAAGCAGGGTTATGGTCCGAATGGAATGCTGCAACTGCATATATTCCAATAAAGACTTACAACCTGAACTTAATACCCTAGTTGTTAAGGATTGCTTTAAGACTGGGTCCTTCCGCCCCACTACCAAATTTACCTCAGGATGATATGGAAATGAGAAACGCATCCCAACACCCATCAGTGCCATGCTGTCCCTAAATGCCCTGGAGGCAAAAGCAGGGTTATGGTCCGAATGGAATGCTGCAACTGCATATATTCCAATAAAGACTTGTAAATCTTTAATAAAAGTATGAGCGTCAGCCCATCGTTGTGGCCCATAGGAATCCAGAGCATGAGTCTACAGCAAGTAGAATACATTTGTATGCACCATCTGGTTGTAAGGGACCATAATGTTCCAGTTACACATGCTGCTATGGTTTGTTGGAAATTAGGTGTGTCTGTGGGGGGCACTTTATGGTAGACCCTTTAATTTGTTGTCAAATGTCACAACTAAGGACATACTGCTTGTATGCTTGTATGTATGTTTGTATAGTCCTGGCCACCAGTAACGGTTTTGCAATAGTGAGATGGTAGCCTTCATACCAGCATGGCAGAAACAACAGCTTTATGAGCTTTTTTCATCCAATCTAGTCTTTGGTCTTGGTTGGGGATCACATGATCACTCACCCCTGGTATTG
The DNA here is from genome assembly GCF_031143425.1 of Pleurodeles waltl. NCBI lineage: Eukaryota > Metazoa > Chordata > Amphibia > Caudata > Salamandridae > Pleurodeles > Pleurodeles waltl. The sequence continues at coordinate 117,799,934 of NC_090436.1, read as the reverse complement.
TAGCAAAGGCACAATTGGGTCGAAAACATAATCAACATCAGTGGCAGTCAAGGAGGCCCATTGTGTCCACCATGGATGTAGTGCACTTGTGTTTGGGATGCTTGCTTTTGTGACCGCCTCAAGGGCCTGTATCATGGTAACTACAATTATCCATTTCCCTTGGGCTAGTGATCTCTCCTTTAAGTCAGCCATCTGGACAGCAGTCAGTGTTTTTTTCTGTTGGAGCAAAATGTTGTTCTGCATTACAGTATAGATGTGATTTATGGCTATAGGTACAGTGTCACTTTCATTGAATGTGACATACTGTATGTGAATCTGATATCACCAGGAATAACACAGATTACCAAATTTGTTTTGTTTTCACATGTGTTTGTCAGTCGGTAATGATCTGACAATCTGTGTGTGTTGTTGTTGCCAATGTTTGCTTGATAAATCAGGACGAATTAAGTCATTAAGTGGCTTGATGTGTTCTTCATAGTCTGAAATGTATGTTAAAGAAACAAAACAATGATTGCAGTTTCTTGATGGTGGTTGCAATTGTCCACATTTCTCTAAGAATTGTGGTAGCAGGCTTCTACCCTCATTTGATAGTTTGTATGCTTAGATTAAGACACTAAGAGAAGCAATTTTTGTTTCTTGAAATTGAACTTGTGGCATTGTGCGGCAAATCCCAACACAATTTGATCCACCCGGCTAAATCTGTGTTAAGGTCATTGTCTGTCAGATAATTGTAATCTACATAGGACAATCCCCCAGGATCAGTATCATGCAATATTGATGTTACACAGGGAGAGAACAATTCTGGACTGTTCTTATACCGTTGAAGGAGACAACAAAATCTGCGTCAAGATTGTTAAGACAGGAGTGTGGTTCCTTGAATTTACTTTTATTCAATATAAGCAGTGACCCATGGCTCAGCTGTCCTCCTCACCAACTGACCTCTCTCCTCCCTGGAATCTCCTAAGATTCCCGAAGCAGCAGCTCAGTTGCCAGGAGACAGCATGATTCAAGAGTGGCACATCATTTAACATAACGAGAATATAACAATGACCCCAACCCAGAAAATGCAGGTAGATCCAGGCCCTCAGCCGCTAGATTTTGGTAGAAAAAAAATCATTGGAAATATCCAAGGTTAGTTAGCATTTTATGCTGACTATGTTGTTGATTAACGCTGTACTGTGTGAGTTTTGTATGGCAAATGTACATGTTTGACTATTTAACTATCTCTAGTCTAAGACTATTCTATATGAATGGTGCAGCTTAGCTACAGGAAACAGGGTTATTCATAGGAGATACACAAGGTTCAATTACTCCCTGGTCCCCAAGTTGTGAGAGAATTTCCCTCATTGGGGCTTTAGCTTCATGTTTAATAGGATGTTGAGGCTGTATTTGTGGATTAGACTATATTGTAATAACATAGTAAGGGGAATCCCTATCCCAACCCACATGGTTGCGGTACTGCGCTGGTGCTTGTGCCACGGCCCAATCTAAGGCATAGGCTTATTTTACTATATCAGGAATAAGGACTGAGAAAGAAGGCAAAATTATATCTGACCCTTGCAGAAGCGTACAGACAAATTCTGGTAGTCAATCTTTTTCAGGCAATAGAATGTCATAACTAAGTGTTAATCTTACCCCGAAGATGACTTTGGTGTGTGCTCAATGTGTCACTCATATTGAACTTTTAATTTGTAAACCCTGTCGGATGGGGAGACACGCCTGTCTGCTGTTTCAACTGTAAGGAAGTCATTAGTTGCTGTCACTTCCAGATGCTCTTGAAGATTCTGGCGAACTATCATGACCTCTGCCACGCTGTCTAGCAGAGTCACTGCCCACATCCTATTATTCATTAGTGTTCTCAATATGTGTGGCTTATTTAGCTGAAAATGCCACAATCTTTTTTTCTTTTTGAACTGGGGCTTTTGTTGTGGAAGTTTTTCTTCTTTATTATTCATAATGTTTGAAGAGCTTTTTGAGTTGAGTTTCATGTACTCATTTTGGTGCTCTGACCACCCTCCTCTCTCACTTCTTTTGTTGCGTGAGTCCTCAAAGTAACAAGACAGGCATGTATCATTTCACTGGTATCTGTCAGAAGTTTTTAAAGTTTAGCAATTTCTAGGATTGTAACGTTTCTCTGAGGTCTTTGAATGCGGAGATTCTCCTCTGGGTTTTACTTTAATTTTATTATTTTTCTGTTTACCCCAGCATTTTTAGAGCCCTTTTGTACCTTCTTCGTATTATCATTACTGGATTCACCTAGAAATTGTGGTTTATCTAGTCTGGCTCCCAGACTATCCGGACCTATACTAGTATACGTCTTGGTGATAATCATTTGGGATTGCAATCACCACAGACTGTTGGTATTCCTCCTGATAAAAAGTTTTCATTCTGATAAAAATTGGTTTAAGGCTAGTATTGGGCACTGCTCCGGGGGAATTGTTTTACAATACGGGGTGAACTTTTAATTTTATTATTTTAATTTACTTTAGTGGGGGCAGGACTTCTTTTAAGTGTTTGGGTGTTATTTAGGATGGAGGGCAGGGGCTGTTTTTACTTCTAACTGATATTGTGGACATGTTCAGAGCATGTACTTTCACATCCTCGTTGCCACAACAGGTTAATTGGAACCACCATCTTGTGAGAGCGGTCCAGTCTCTTTTCTTATTGGCCAGCCCAGTATTTAAGTCATACCATGGTGTGGACGCGCAGCGGACACATGCAGCTAGCTCCACAGACAATTCTGTTGGCACCTGTTTGCATCTGGACGGGTTCAGGGGCCAGCAACTCAGCCTGGTTTAAAGATGCACAAATGTATACCGCAGTTAAATTACATCAAATTAAGAGACATATGCTAAACAAATATAGGAAAGTGTTACCTCAGTTAGATACTCCCCTTTCCTGCACCAACTGCTATTGGAAGGCTGAACACCTTACTACACAAACAGGCAAGACTATACTCTCAAAGGAATATGGCACTCCCAGAATAAGCAGATGTACCTTTTAAACTGTAGATCCCTCCCGAAACACAGCAAAGGGTTCTTCATTTTTCTCAAGAAGAGACCGAATGCCGTGTTCTTAACAGAAACATGGGTAAACTCCTGATATAGCTATTACTCTCTCTTAGTGAATACATTGCCAATTTTACACCTATTGATTTTTCAGGCTGTGAATGTCTCCAGTTTTCTCTGGAGTTTGCCCCTAATTTTACCTTCTCAGGAATGGTAATATACTGCCAATTCATGGCAGCCTTACCAGAGCTGTTGACAGAGTGCAGTCTCCAGAAAGCCAACTTCACTCTACTAGGAGACTTGAATATACAGTTGGAGCAAAAGGAGAACGTTTTAATAAAGGGACTCATTAATGATCTTGAAGCTCTACAATTTAGGCAAATAGTAAATTACCCCACACACAACAGAGGACATCTCTTAGATTCAGTATTCACTCATCTGAACAAACTAACAACAAAATCCTCTAACCATCCTTACGGAAAATCTTAGTCACTCACTGACAATGTGCTGTATTCCTCAAGTTTGGAAACATGCAATACAAAGGCCACTATTAAAAAGCCCTCAGTGAACCCTCTCGGTGCAGAGAAATTAGACCCATTTCCTTGCTCCCATCCATAAGCAAGTTTTTAGAAAACGTGTAAATAAACATGTCTTGCTTTTTAGAAGGTCATGGTATTCTTCATCTGACTCAGACTGGATTTAGAATGGGTAGCAGTAGGGGGGCATTGCTAAAGGCTGGAACAGGGAAAAACCCACACAATTCCAGATCGAGGAGATTCAGCAGCTATGATTAGTGCAGCCTTTGACACAGTGTCACACCCACTCTTCATTCAGAGAACGGATGAAGGAGGAATCTAAAGGGGCACAATTAGGTGGCTTAAATCTTTTTTAGGGGACAGAGCTTCCAGGTGTGTGAAGGCTCCTGTTTCTCCTCCATCTGGCCTCTACATTTTGCGGTTACTCAGGGCTCATCCATACTTTTCAATTTGTATGTTCAGCAGCTAGCAGAGAATGTACAATCTAATAGCCTAGCCTTAATGTCATACACAGATGACACTCAAATTGTTATGGCATTGACACCAGAGACTAGTCGTGCATCCCTTCAGCTAAATTCTTGCCTCAGTGCGGTCACAGAATGGATGTCAGGAGCTGTTTCAAACTTAACGGCGACAAAACTGAGGTTCTGGTGATTGGGAATAACAAAAACAACAAGTGATGGATGGAATGCTGAACATTGTCAAACATTCACTCCCAGTACAGTGATCTGGGCCTAAATCCGTCGTTTTTTTGCTGCCCATGCCATTCCAGTTTGGACCCAGCCATATGCAAATCAGTCTTGACCCTGTTCCCCATGGGAACAGTCCAGCCCGAACTGCTAGGCCAGGTCTTCCCTGGACTGGAAACAAGCATCCTGGGACCGGTTTCGGGGTTTCACCCCTCATCCGCCAGGCTAGCTTGAATCCAGTGGCATGGGAAGCACGGGACCCACGTCTGGGCATACCCTTCCCACTTAGGGCGACAAAGCAAAAACAACAAGTGATGGACGGAATGCTGAACATTGTCAAACATTCACCCCCAGTACAGTGATCTGGGCCTAAATCCATCGTTTTTTTGCTGTCCATGCCATTCCAGTTTGGACCCAGCCATATGCAAATCAGTCTTGACCCTGTTCCCCATGGGAACAGTCCAGCCCGAACTGCTAGGCCAGGTCTTCCCTGGACTGGAAACAAGCATCCTGGGACCGGTTTCGGGGTTTCACCCCTCATCAGCCAGGCTAGCTTGAATCCAGTGGCATGGGAAGCACGGGACCCACGTCTGGGCATACCCTTCCCACTTAGGGCGACAAAGCTAAAACAACAAGTGATGGACGGAATGCTGAACATTGTCAAACATTCACCCCCAGTACAGTGATCTGGGCCTAAATACGTCGGTTTTTTGCTGCCCATGCCATTCCAGTTTGGACCCAGCCATATGCAAATCAGTCTTGACCCTGTTCCCCATGGGAACAGTCCAGCCCGAACTGCTAGGCCAGGTCTTCCCTGGACTGGAAACAAGCATCCTGGGACCAGTTTTGGGGTTTCACCCCCTCATCAGCCAGGCTAGCTTGAATCCAGTGGCATGGGAAACACGGGACCCACGTCTGGGCATACCCTTCCCACTTAGGGCGACAAAGCAAAAACAAGTGATGGACGGAATGCTGAACATTGTCAAACATTCACCCCCAGTACAGTGATCTGGGCCTAAATCCATCGTTTTTTTGGTGCCCATGCCATTCCAGTTTGGAACCAGCCATATGCAAATCAGTCTTGACCCTGTTCCCCATGGGAACAGTCCAGCCCGAACTGCTAGGCCAGGTCTTCCCTGGACTGGAAACAAGCATCCTGGGACCGGTTTCGGGGTTTCACCCCTCATCAGCCAGGCTAGCTTGAATCCAGTGGCATGGGAAGCACGGGACCCACGTCTGGGCATACCCTTCCCACTTAGGGCGACAAAGCAAAAACAACATAGATGGTGGCAAATAGGATGCCCCAAACAATTGGGACAACCACCCAACCCGTCCCCTACTGTCAAGAGTTTAGGGTTCTGGATCAATGAGAAACTAACTATGGAAATTCACTAAAATAAAAAATACAAACTTGTGGGCTACTGTTTCTGGATCCTTAGATCCATTAGAAAATTTCTACATATGTTACTTCTCCCTACTAGAAGAATTATGGTGCAGGGAGAGATTAACTCTCACCTGGACTTTGGAAACTCTTGCTATATAGTGAGCCAAAAGTATGTGACAAAATGTCTCCAAGTAGTCCAGCATGCAGCAGCTAGAACCTTCCATGAGTTATCAAAGCACCAATCTGCTTGACAAGCCCTAAAAGCCCTTCATTGGCTCCAAGTGGAAAAGAGGATCTGTTTCAAAGCCATGTGTATTGCTCACTAGGTCACCCAAGGGGGAAAGGTCCCATTATCATCAAGAACCTATTGACCTATTATGTCCCAGGAAGGCTACTCCAGTCAAGCACACAGGGACTTCTGTCAGTCCCCAAGGTTAAAGGAGCTAGAAATAGGGACCAGCCCTTCCCACCTCTATTCATAATCAGCAGTCTGTATCTGTTTTTAGAAAACTCCTCAAAATCCACTTCTTTGATGGAGGAGCTTGCTGGGAGCCTATTCTAGCGGTCTGGAGTGGTTGTCAATAAGTGCTGGAAGACTCAGGCAGGTAACCATTCACTATAGAAAAACCTATTTGAATTAAATTGAATCTTTGGAAGCTTGTAGTCCTGATCTTGTGAAGGTACATCCCGCAGCTGCTGGCATATTGTCAATTCTACTGCTTCCCCTTTAATATTACTTAATATGACTGCGGAGAATGTGGACAAATTTCCCATTAATTTAATCCCCAAATGCTGGGCAAAGTCCACCTTGTGTTCATCTTGAATCTGATTTAACACTTCCGGAAGGTTTGCAAGTATTGGTGTACCATATGTAGTAGTGTAAATTGCAGCAAATACTGCTCCCCAAGTGTTACAGTTATCTACAGAGGGAACGATTCCAAAGGGCAAGCACATTGTGAGAATGCTATGTTTATCTTGGGGTCCTGTTTGGGGAAACACTGCTTGAAGTGCGTTTATTTTTTGTGCTCTCCAAAATGAAATTGCCTCACGTTTGAAGGGAACCTTTCCCATTATTGAATGCACAGTCCCCAGGTTTATCCCAGTTGTAGTTGTGGTGCTGCTGAAGCAACCCTTGCTAGGGCAGTATTTAAGGTCTGCATTATGAATTGAGTTAAGCATCTTTATATATTTAATACATTATTATATAAGTGATTTAAATTTGCTACCAGCATATTTATACATTGGGATGTGGTGTATATGTGGCCAATTCTGGCCATGTAGGTGGATCATCCCTTAGGGGACTTAATCTAACATTTTGAATAACCTGTGGAAGGGTGCTTTGAAACAAATTCTGGTATTCTTGAAAAGAAAGGGTTATATATGCATATGATCTGTATTGTGCAGGTGTGCTTGCAGTATTATAAGCATTCAAATGTTTCTTGTCTGCATCAGCTGTCAGAAAAGAGACCCATGAATACAACATGTGTGTTTTAAAGGTTTTGTGTGCCTCTACCACACATGTTACATCCCCACCCTCAACAGGGAGCCTATGAGGTAATAAGTGGGGTGTGTATTTACTGTAGTTACCAACCATGGAGGATCTGCCATATTTAAAAAGGGGTATAATTCAGAGATAGAGACAGAGATAGATCCTTTTATGGTTCAAGATAGAACAACCTACAGATTAAGATAGGTACTACCTATTTAGCTAAGGAAGATCTTTCCACAATACCACAGATGTCTTCGTATAAAGGTAAATAGGGTACCTTTGGCATGTGAGAAAAAAAGACACTCAGGTGATCCGTTAAGTTTGTGCCTGACCAAACCTTGGTGATCATGTCAGAGGACTCTTACCTTGGGGGTAAGACTGCGTAAGGGCAGCAGCACCAATGAGTGGTCCCACACCATCTGGAAGCTGTCAGCCTGACTTCATCAGTTAGCTCACAGCTCCTCACCTAAACCTAGAAATTAAGGTGATTTGTGGCAGCCTAAAAACATGACTCTGACTCCTCAGGGAAGTCGTGTACAACAGATCACGCCTTTCCTCGCAGTTACATGAGGCTCACAAATGCAACGGCAAATGCAAGATAGGTTCAATATATTTACTGAAGTGTCTCCATTCAGTCATACAAACTGTGGTCTGTGATAATTAGGTAGACGAAATATGATACAGTGATTATAGTTACCAGTAGAGTAAAGAAAATGAACAATCCCACCATCTGGATATTATTATAAAACCTAATAAAACCTAATGATTCCTACCTACTCTATAATATATGAAACCTGAGAGCATTGTGGCATTCATCTATGGAAGGAGCCCTGAATCCATACCTGAAAGATGGACAAGGGTCTGCCTCTTGTCTGCTAGCAATCCTCCTGGTTGGCTGTAGAGTCAATGCCAGGATCAGCAAAGTTGTCAATGAAATTATGTACATCTCCTGACGCCCATGACTGGAATGCCCTCTGCCCTCTGAGTAAAATGCGTGTGGAGGTGCTGATATGCCTTCTCGGAAAAGGCAGCTGATAAAAATATAAAAACAATGAGCTGAAAAGCAGATTATGCAAAAAATTATTAAAAGGATTAAAATGAATCAAACATGTATGTATATTTATGAAACAGGCTACGGACGTAAAGCCAAGATAAGGATGTCAAGCCTAGGTACTAAGGGGAACCCACATAATGACCAGAATTTACTATTTCTATGTGAAATCTGATAACAAAATTTAAAAACTACTCATAAAACCAGGAATGGCCATTATAGCCAATGATGATTTCCACAGGACTGCAACAGGGGCTTACTGCAAAAAGATAATATACGCAAACAAGGCAATTCTCATGTCCAAGAGGAGACAGCTCCTTAATAATACTGTTAAGATGGCTTTGATATCTGCTCTGATCTGCTGCTTATGACTTTCAATCCCAGCCTATTTAGTTCATCCACTAAAGCTTCTGAGGTTGGTAAATTTAGTAACATTAAATTGGTTAATAATAACACCTGATTGATAGTAACACCTGTAATTATCAACAACAACTGCTTGATATGAAGTGTTATGAAAAAAAGGAAGTTGTTAATAGTAGGAGTTAAGTAAAACCATTAAGTCTCAGATCCTGGCCTTCAAATTGCTCAAAATAAGAGCTAGAAAGACCCCTCACTACTTCAGAAAGGAAATAAAAAAATCACCTCTTTTTAGATCAAGTCCACAATCTAGCGCAGTTCTCTGGTTGCGAAAAACATTTTGCAGACTTTCAAGAAACAACTATTGGCTTGGAGCCTGGCCATTGCTCACCATTGGTTGGCTTTCCTGTCATTCTTGCTTGCCTGCTACTTATTCATGTCCCAATTTGTTAATCTTGTGTTTGTCCTTTCCAAAGAGCATATGCCCTCTGGAATATCTTTTGATTAGTAGGCTTCCAGTGTTTGCTTTTCAAGGACTACTTTTTTTAGGCCGAGGACTTCATGAGAGTGCAAGTGTTTTCCAGCTGTCTCCCTTGAGTACTTCAATACTCCTGCAACTTGATGCTGCACTGTCACCCATATGTTGCACAACCCTTAGTGTATTTCTTACTGTTGCTTTCTCAACTGTTAGCTTCTACCCCACCTGCTCCAAGTTGCTCTCTTGCCAGTTGCTTCACATCCCGACACCCACCCTCCATGTTGCTTTCCACCATACTCACCCTCCTTCTCTCACCCGTTGCTTCCTCTCCGCATTTTGTACTAGTAAGATTTTTGTTTATTTACCAATCCAAATGACACAACACTGCATCATAGCACTGTTTTTAGTTTGGTTTATTTAGGCAAGCTGCTGAACATGGGTTTATTGGTAAAGTCAATAGCTCCCAAAGGTCTGACCTATTGCCAGCATTGGAGCATTGACTAAGTCAATAGCTCCAAAGGTCAGACCTATATGCTTCATCAATGCTTTTTTAAATAAGCCAAGGAAATCCAGATAACTCAATTATTTATCTGCCTTCAGGCAACTGCTTCAATAAATTCACAACAAAAGCCCTAAGCAAATTAAAGACAAATGTAACAAATACAATTTTGTGTATCAATATATATAGTTTAGGCCTGACTTCCTCAGGCCAGCTCATTAATACCTTCAGTATTGATATTCAGTGATTTGTCATGGGGTCAGTGTGTGTGTTTCCCAAGATTAATATGTTTTTTTGTAAGGTCCCAATGGACCTAGTCTGTATGTGTACCGTTTTATATATTTCACAAATGTCACTTCCATCTCCTGCAATTAGTTGCACATATTCATTTATTTACAAGCAAGTGATGTGCTTCTCAGGACAATAGTGGAAAAAAATAATCAGTACAGCTTTTTCCACTCCAATCTGGTTGTTTTTGCTTTTGTTTTTTTTAACTGATTTACATAATTTTATCATTGCAAAAACGTATCTTGTTGTATAGTTCCTTCATGCCATAATGTTCCTTAGGGAATTGATTAAATGCAATCTTAGTGGAGGGTGAGTGATCCCGTCATGCACTTGCCCTGAAAGAGCTGCTTCTGGAGGAACCAGTGGATATTGGTGTGTGGCGCTCTCATGGCAGTGAGGAAATCCAGGTCGCTGGAAGCTTGAAAGTGGTGGTGGCAAGCCACAGGATGGCTTAAGTGGCTATACAGAGGACCGCAGCATGGTTTTGGCTTCATAGTGGATTAGCGCATGAGGCGTCAGAGCCACGGCCCTAAAGCCCGGTGACGAGATGGTACAGGGTATCCACAGTAATGGTGACCGGACCACAGGGTCAAATTCAGGGAGAGGAGTCAAGCAAGACACCCTCAGCCATTAAAGGAGATTTAAAGACAGAGAGGCTGAACTTTATATTGTAGTTATGAACTGAAAACCACTGTTATTAACAGGACTTTGTCTTTTCATTGATGCCCCTGGCAGGCCCGGGCCCTCGACTTCAGAATATATGATTGCTCCCTATACGCCTTTGCTAAGATATTATTCCACTCTGCATTAATAACACCCACCCCAGGACACAGTAGGTTTCCCCAAGGGTGAGGTCAGGCCGGTTGGACTGCAAAGACGGCTCGCCTAGGCACAAGTGCAGCTTGTGGCCCCCTGAGGCCTGGCTGATTTTTGGAATTGGCACAGCACACATTACTCACCACCCCTGTTTAACATCATTTAATGCGCTGAGCAAAAACCCTCTTTTTTAAAGGGGTGAACTGAGTTTTGGGTGCATTGAATTCAGCTATACCCCGCACCTTGGGTCTAGTGATTTAATGAAGAAAGCGGGGTGCTGGGATTCTTTAGTGCTGGGGCACACCCCAAGAAAAATTAAGTCAGCACGTGTGTCCAAAAAGTCAAAAACATGTCATAATTCCTTGGAGATCAAAAAAAGTAGAGCTAATAAGCAGAACTTTGAGGGCTCAAAAAATGAAAATTTCAAGCAATTGTCCTCTCCTTTCGGGGGTGGGAGGCAAGGTGGAAGATTGACCACGCAACCTCAGGGGTCCACGGCACTCTCCTCACCACTACCATCACAAAAGTATGATGTGCAGAATGTGCCAGTGCCTCCGTCAGCTCTAGTAGAGAGCCTCCCTGAAGCCTGTAAATAACCATTGCTTTAACCTCTGCTTGGTCCCAAGGCAGTGGGCCCTGTCTCAATGGAAGAGGTGGTTTTGTCTCCCCTGCTTGCATTCTAAGACGGTCTGGGAGATTCCTCGCTACCCAGGCCCTCCAAAGCTTCGGCAATTAGTTCTCTGGAAGTTGAACTAACATCAAGTTTTGCAGAAGATGTGCTGAGTGAGGTAGCTCCTCATTTATCGGTGTCCCAATCAACTATTAACAATTTAAACGTAGCTTTAAGTGAGCATGGATTTGATGCAAGCTCACTATTCAGCATCAGAACCCATAGGATATTTGGGAGTTTGGGTTTCTTCCAAACTCAAAAACCTTTATACTCTCAATTTCAATACTACTCTGTGGAAGATGCGTGCACTATTCTCTCAATAGAAAGATATTTCCCTATTGATTATGGGGCAGGCTGCGCTAATGAAAATGTCTATTTTTTTCCCTATTTCTTTTTCTATTTACTAATATTCTGATTAGGGTTCCGCAGGCTTGCTTTGAGTCAGCAGATAGGGACATTAGACAATTTCTGTGGCAAAGTTTGAAACCAAGACTCAAATTACAAGCTCAGCAGTTGCACTCCAAGGGAGGAGGAATTGATCTACCTATTCTTAAAACTTACTATCAGGCATTGTTTTTGGATTGGTTGATTAGAGTGGCCCGCCCATCGCTTCATGAGGCAAATTTCTATTTAAATCTGATACTTCAAGAAACAGACATTGGCTTGTTTCCCTTTCTAAAAATACCTCATGTAATTGTTGACTAATTCCAGAAGATTTGTGAGAGCTATGGGATTCACAGTTTTAATCTTCAAATGAAGTTACTAGAGTGTATCCCACTGGGATTACAAGTAAACGTGACCTTAAATAGGGGCTGGTCAGGCTTAGGCTTTCATCGGATGCAGGACTTTTTTTTACATGGGGCAGGTTTCTTTTTTGGCAGCATCTGATTGGCCACCACACTGATATAAATGTTTCTCCTCTTTTTTAGCTATGCTCAAATTAGGAAGTTTTGTTTAGGCTATAGGGAGGGTGATAAACCAAAAGCAGATAAACTCAATTGGTCGTATTTCATCTTTTCAGTCCTGGGTATCAGGAATTCGTACAGGGAACTGATTTCTGCCAAGAATACAACTTAAATTCCTAGTCATCTTCAGATGACCATGAGTACCACAGATTGTAATATTGATGCAAAGCAATGGCAGTTTTATAACCAGATTACCCATAAAGCAGTCAGGGTGGCTAATCTGAGAAAAATCACCCTATTCAGCAAATGTATATTATACCACATTCCAACAAATGTACCCTCTGGTGTCATTGATATGCTTTAGGTGCAATCAGGGTACTGGAGATTGGTTGCACACGTTTTTTGTATGCCCCCTGTAGGAAAGTCCTCCTTTTTGCCCTGGTCACCCCCAAACATTTTGGACAGGGACTGGTGATTATTGACTCTTGGCTGGGCCCTGGGTACTGCTTACCAGCCCCAGGGCCAGTGCTCTGTGTAAAGTGGATATGCAAATTAGGCTAACTATAATTGGCAAAATTAACCTACCGATAAGTCACGAGTATATGGTAGGGCATGGAGGCTTAGGGACCCCAGCATAGGTAGTGCCCCCATAGGTGCACTGCTGAGGTACCCAGTCTCATTTTGAAGGCAGGCCTGCCTTGCTGGCTGCTTTTAAATTAAAGTGTCATGCAAATTTTGACTTTGGAATTCAAAGTAGTTCCAAAGTCTTAAACTACCTTATTTTTATATATAAGTCACCCCTAAGGTGTGCCCTATGTGCCCCTAGGGCTGGGTGTCATGTAACTATAAGTAGGGACCTTATAAAAATAGTTTTATAAGCCCTGGTGAGGTAAAACAGGCAAATTTGTTTTTCCCCCATTGTAGTGAATGGCCTCCATAGGCTAGAATGTGGAGATTTTATTTTAATTTTAAAAGTCCTCTTAAGTAACAAATACCACAAGTTTGGTATCAAATTAATTGTTATAATAAATCCCACAACTTGCAGTTGTTGGATTTAATATAACTTGTTCAGGTAAAGAGATTTTGTCAACACCAGGACAGTGCGTGCTCTACGGGCAACATAATGCAAAATGACAAACCTTGTGCAATGTAATAATTCATGCATTGTGTGCTGATATTGCATATTAACTTTTTGCATTGCAGGTATTTATCTTGAAATGTCTTTAATACTGTTTGCAATGTATTGTTCATTTTCAAGCCTTTCCTGCAGCGTGGCTGGGTGTGGCAGGTGGGCGGGGCTTGGGTTGATTTAAGGAACCCAGCCCAGCTCCACGTGCTCACTATTCAGAGGTCCCGGTGGAGAGCAGCAGCATTTTCCAGGGCTCCTGTTCCGGAGGCCTACTTGGACATTTCCTGTCCCTGTCCTCATTATCTTGCTGATCTTCAACCAGGGCGGTAAGGTGGAGTTCGGGATAGACCTCGACTCCGTTTTCTAGAAACATTTGAGTTTTTGGCTTTGTGATTTACCGCATGTGCGATTTACTCTTGGCACTTAACCCTTGCAGTTCAGATCGGCAGAGTGAGCGATCATTTCAAGGCCTTTTAATCTTGATAGTTGAATCGGCAACAGTGAGCGCGATTCATTCTTGGCAATTAATCCTTGCAGTTCGGATCGGCAGAGTGCATGATCATTTCAAGGCATTTGAATCTTGATGGTTGAATTGGCAACAGTGAGCGCAATTCATTCTTGGCAATTAATCCTTGCAGTTCGGATCGGCAGAGTTCGTGATCGTTTCAAGGCATTTGAATCTTGATGGTTGAATTGGCAACAGTGTGCGCGATTCATTCTTGGCAAATAACTCTTGCAGTTCGGATCGGCAGAGTGCGCGATCGTTTCAAGGCATTTGAATCTTGATGGTTGAATCAGCAACAGTGTGTGTGATTCATTCTTGGCAATTAACCCTTGCAGTTCGAATCGGCAGAGTGCGCAAACATTTCAAGGCCTTTGAATCTTGACGGTTGAATCGAGTTTGGAGCAGCCAAGAGGTGGACATATTGGGAACAGGCGCAAACCCAGAGGATCCGGTCTCGCTGCCAGCTTTAAACTTTTCCTGAAAAGTTGCCAACTTCAGCCCTGCAGTGTTTTTGCTACTTTTCTCTGATTGACCAGCATCCCAGGCTGCCTTGATAAAGTGTGAAGTGGTCTGGCTCAACACAAAGAGATGTGCCTGGGGGAGGAGATCTCCCCTCAGCAAATGGGGAAGCAGGAAGGGGGCAGGGCTGGCAAACTGGTCTTCAAAGTAAGGGAAGGACATTTGGAGCAACCCAGCAACACCCTCACATCCTGCAACCCCAGACAATTAGGTGCCCCCTTGATTAGATTAGGAGAGGGCAGGAGAGGGGTGTGTTTAGGATTTTTAGCCACACCAGTGGGTGGGCTCAGCCAGATGTAACCTCCAAAAATCACTTTCAGCCGTGATGGATTTTTGAGGAATGTTGCTCCCTGGGATTGATTTTTGCCACACTTCCCAGGAAGTGGTCATCACAGGGGGAAGGACCCTGCCCCGATTGGAGAACCAGGACCCTCCTGCTTTTCACCCAGGAGCAAGGATAAAACTGGCAGACCTGCACCCACACCTCAGATCCCTATCAGATTCCAACAAGGCCCGTTCCTGGACACTGTACTCTGGAGGACTGCACCAGCTGCACCACAAGAAGGACTTTGCCTGGCTTCAACTGTTTCAAGGAGGGACTCCCTGTTTGCTACATGTGAAAACTTGCTAACCAGAGTCCCCTGCACCAACTCCTGAAGAATCCAAGCAGCTGACCACTGTCCAGTGGCCAAGAAAGAGTTTGTACCAGGTGCATTCTGGGAGTTGTAGTCCGCACCCTCAAGGAGCATCTCAGAGCTTCTGGAACCTTGGGGTGAAATGTGGACCTCAAAAGAACCTTAATAGAACATCTGGAAGAAGATCCAGAAGTTTGGAGAACTTTTGGACAAAGCTCCATAGAGGGACCGACCCGCCGCTGCAACTCTAGCCGGCTTGCCTCAACCGCAACCCAGCCTGACTTGCAGGTTCATCCCGGTGAAGAAAATCTAAAAAAAAGTGACTAAGTCCGAACGTAGGAAGTTGACCGGGACATCCCAGGCAGTGTATCCGAAAAGGGCTCCAAGGACGTCGGATCAAGATTTAGGTTTGCCTGAGTCAAAGGATTTTCACCTCAAAAAAATGATTACGTCCGAAGGTATAAATCTCCACCGAGGGCTCCCGCGACGCGTATCCGAGGAAGAGTTCCAGGAGGTCGTATTGGACTGGCAGGTTTGTCCCACTGAAGAAAATCTCCAGAAAAACGACTAAGTCCTAAGGTAAACTTTTGACCGAGGCCTCCCGCGGGCTGTAGCCAAGCAGAGTTCCATCATGGTCAGCCTTAAACTTTGACTTTGCCCCGGTCGAGGTGCGACCAGATGATCAGATTGGCGCTTTTTGTTTCTATGCGCTAGAAAGCATTAATTCTTTAAAAATTCATATCTCCGGTTCCCCTCATCTGATTTTATTCATTGTGGTGTCATTTTAAAGCTAAAAATATTTCCTATTTTCTTAAATTGATTTCGGATTTTTAAACTGTTTCCTGTGTTTGATTTAATTACTGATATTTGAATGCTTTACGCTTTGTCTCCTAAGTTAAGCCTTGTCGCTCGTTGCTAAGCTACCAAGGGTTGAGCTAGATTTAATTTACTGAGACCTAAATGGACCTAAGTGGAGTTTATTGTTAAGTGCAGGTACTTACCTGCCCTTACCAATAGCCCATCTTCCAACACCCCCTATTGAAAACGTTCTGGCGAAATGTTTTTCAGGAACTGGAGTGTAAATTGAAACTGAATTTTTCTCCCTATTCTCAGATCGCGTTATTTAGCTGGGAAAGGCCAGGTCTAGATCTGACTATTGGACTATTGAACAATAACAGCTAGTATTTATTGCAGCCTTAGTGGCCAGATCATTAATTCTAGGTAAATGGAGGTTGACTAAAATTCCATCAGTTACAGACTGGGAAATGAAAATGAATAGAGTGAAATATAGGGAAATGCTTTATGCAAAGATGGTGGGTTCTATGGTCAGATTTAATACAATTTGGCAAGACTGGTGTAAGTAAATTTCACAGTTGCAGCCCGGTTAAGAAGGGCGGGATCTGTGGGCTTTCTTGATTATGCACGTTTATAAGGGGCGAGGTCGTTGAGATGTATGAAGTAGTGCTGTGTTGAATATGAGATGTTTATTCATATATGTCTATTTATTGGATACAATTTGATATAACTTGATATAAATAATGAAATGTTCTTATGTATATTTATCACTTCATATTGTGTCTTATTTCTCCTTGGCAGTGGAAAACACAGCCATAATTACCCTTTGGTAATGTATCAAGTACAGCCAACACATGTTTTGTCCCTTAAGTGGCTTTTGGACCCTGGGTTTTCTCAAGGCTGAAATAAAACGAGTATTTAATGGAATTTCTAATAAATTAAAGCCCTTGTGTAAAGTGACACATACTGTAAGTGAGACCACAGCAAACTGTGGAGAGATTGTTCTCATGCTCCTAACTGTTTATCATACTCTTGTGATGTGTTGATTATTAATCACATCTAAATACACCCAAAGGCGGCACCGTCTTTGAATGGTAGGTACAAAATTAATTATTGCTCAATGTATATTTTGTTGCCTTTAAATGTGTTGGATTAACTTATCCATATGTAAGGAGTTAATATTTTAAGGCAAATATGACTAATAAAATTAGAAATTAGACATTCTCTTAGAACGATACTTAAATGTCATATCCCATTCATATTGTGTGATTACTCAAATAAAGGTGACTCCTTATTTGTCAAGTTATAATATTTAATAAATGTGGCTACATTTTCATTAATCAAGACAGAGACATACGTCTTTGAATGCAGTCGAGATGGGGCTGTTACGAGAGGCAGACACCATTTTTGGACAGAGATATTTTCTCCTAACTACAGCAATAAAGTTTTAGTAAGCCTGCCTCTACCTACAAAATACTACATTCAGATATGTTTTCAATGTTTCTTTTTAGTTTCGTATTATTATCCTGTGTCGAATGTTGGAAGGGTTCTTTAGTAGGCGTCAATTGGTGACAGTATGTATTACCTAAACTAATGGTATTGTCTGGTTATTATTGGTCTGTATATGATTCATGTATTTTGATTGTAATGAGTTTAGATCTTGTAATGACTGCAAAGTTAATTTTCTTTATGCAATGCTAGCTCAAAGTACACATGCCATTAGATGTTTGTGAAAAACACACATTGTGAAAATATCTATTGTGAAAATATGCTCTCTGGGGCTAATACTATAACCAGTTTAACTTCTTTTTAGTACCGTAAGTATTTGCATTATTACTTGTTGATGCATCAGCCAAATACCTTGGTTACAACAATTGTATCATACAGAATTGCACCATAGCATTATATATTGCATTACATTCAAGCATAGAGTGTCAACATTCATATTTCCGTATACATAAAGTGTTGTTATGCAAAATAATTTTTGTTTTTTAGGGTACCCAGGTGTGCTGTACAGCATCATTATTGAGCTCCTGTTTAACTGTATCAAATTATATAATTAATTCACTTTCCTGTTTCCGGAGAACAGTTCCCGATCTCCTCCTCATGGATTTTAATTTAATTTCTCAACACCATGGAAAGTGAAGCTTCAGTGGTGTACATGATGTTTTTTGGAGTGTTCAGCTAAATGTAGTTTTTGGTCTCATTTCTGGATATTTCAGTTATGTTATTGTATCCTCTGTAAGTGATGATGGTACCTGATGGTACTGCTGATGTAGGTTTTGTTACATGGACATGCAATGTCGTATATCACATATGCACTGTTACAGTTAATCCATTCATTGATGTGGTGTTTGCAACCATTTATCCTACATTCCATGATTTTGTTAACATCAAGTGTGCAGATGGCTGTTACATTTGTAGAATCTTTTGGGTTTGTCCAAAAAGGTACTTGTTTTCCTTCTCTCATCTTTAGAGAATGAATGAAAGTGTTTCAGACTCAAGTTAGCTGTTTTTTTAAAAACTTAGCTGGGTGTATGGTTGCATTCCCTCTTGTAGTTGTTGGTTATGAGTTAGTAATAACCAATGTTTACATGAGATTGTTTTAATGTATCAATGCCCATTTCTGTATTCTGTGATGAAGCGGATCGTCAGTTGTGAGGTTTCTGGATTCCAGTTATTTTGTATTAGTTGGCTTCTGTCAAAGCACTCTATCTCATTCATTGTTTTATGCAAGGTTGTCATATCTCTTCTGTTGAAAATGGCCCTTTTTGCAGGGTTACCCCAAACTGTTTTAGCAATGCTACTTTTAGAAAATGGCATTTCTCTGTACTTACTGCTCTGTGTGTCTGACAGCATGTCTGCAAGACACGCCGGTGCTGTGCTGGGTGACAGCTACATTTATGAATAGACAGCCACAACACAGGACACTCAACTGCATCTGCATTCATCTGCATACTGATGGGTCTACGTGGGCATGAAAGATTGGAGGGGCTCACACTTCACTTGAATAGGTAGTGTCCTGTTCCCACACAAACGTCTGGTTTAGACCTCGCAGCTAGACTGGCAGACAGGACTGGGTTGAAAGGGATCATTGTGTAACTCAGAGCGATCCTTTGAGGTCATTCCCTACATCAAAGGCACTTTTGTTTATAATTGCTGTGCCTCTTACCCCCTAAGATCAGACACTTCTGGATCTTGAACGAAACCTGTAGCAGAAGGACTACTGTGCTGCTTAAAGGACTAAACTGATCTGCATTTCAGTAAGGACTGTTTTTCTGCTTTTTTCCCTACTGCTCCCTGAATCTTCTGGCAGAACTCTGCCTTCCCTCCAAGTGGTCTTCAAGGGCTTGTTGGATTGCTTCCTGTTGTCTGAAGTGTCAGGGACACAAAATACTTCTTTCAGTTCTACTGGTGCTGCTGGACTCTGCATTCTTTGAGTCTTATTCATGCTCTGGCCCTCAGAAGTGGGTTTCTGCAGCTTTTTCCATTTCAATGCATGAAGGGCTTTGTGCCAACTGGAGCCGTTGCATTGTCCTCCGACGCCAAAGCAATGGCTTCTCGATAATATTGCCTCACCGGACTGCGTGGCTCGATGCTGATGGACTGCACGTGCCTGCATCCTAAAGGGGTTCAACACCAAAGCCTTGATTGACTGCGCGGATCGGTGACAGCGCTTTGCCTCTATCTAGAGGATAGATGATAATGCAGCACCTCCTCGACTCCTCCATCAAGTCTTCAACATTGATTCTTGCTGCATCCAAGGCACTTTGTCAGGGGTACCTATCTCGTCCTGTAGCTGGCCTACCCTCCGCCACAGTCGGCCTGAACATTGGATTTGCACCGGTCCCTCGCAACCTCAAGTAGCCTGTTGACCTCTAGTGACTTCCATGCACTACTTTTGCATTTATTCATTAAAAAGTCATATCTTAACTTCTACTGATTGGATTTTTTTGGTTATGGTCTTATTCTGCTCAGATACATATCTGTTTTTTAAACTTGTGTAGAATCTTTTTGAGATGTATTCATTCTGTTACTATGTGTGTGTTGCACAAATACTTTACACAATGTCTCCTTAGATAAGCTTAATTGCTCTGGGTCAAGCTGCCAGCCGGTGAGCACAGGCTAACTTTTAGTGTGCACTTAACTTGCCCTGACTAGAGTGGTGGTTCCTGCATGGCCTGGTTCCATACCTAAGACAACCACCAATCCCATTTCTAACACCCTCTCACTCATGTGGATGAATTATTTATTTTGATGTATTTAGAAATTCCTCCTTTTAGCTACAATTTCTTCTTGCTCTGCGATATTTGCTCTTGGGAATATTGGATATGGTGGTTTTTGGGTGATAGCTAGTAGATTGTAGGATTGAATTTGATGCTGTGGTTTTCCTGGGTATCTTACTATGTAATTTACTGTTTTCTACATGCAAGGTCATGCCCAATAATTTAATTTCTTCTTGTACAATGGAATATGTGACTGTTATCCCCCACTGGTTTGTGGATAATTTATTAATAATGTATTTCTTAACAGTTGCTAATGAGTCTTACCCTATCATAAGCATGTTATCAATATAGGACCTGGAGGCTCTAGCAGATCAGCAATTATTCTGTAATTAATGTGATTTTATGCCCAGGTCCTATGGAGCATGCTATTGTGCTAACCTGTTTAGGATAAGAGACCATGGCCTCATTACGAGTTTGGTGGTCTTTTGGAAACACCACAGTGGTGGCGGCCACCAAAAGACTGCCATGTTGGCGGTAATCCAACCCCCGTATTACGACTCACACTGTGAAGACCGCCAAAAAAATGACAAAATCTGAAACCGCTAGGACACTTAAGGACGTAAAAGAGGCAATCCCACCACCTTCACCGCCATCCCGACAAAGAGCCACCCATCAGATTACAAGCCTAAAATCACCACAGCAGTTCTTCCATGGCGAAAACCATTACTGGTGTGAACCACGGTGGTCCCAACTCACTTCAGTCAGAACACAACACCACATTAGATAGTTTGAATACCCCACACCTGACACACATCCACGCACCCGTCACACCAACTAACTGCACTATATGATACACCCCTTAAAAAGCCACAATCCTTTGCATCCAGAACGCCATATACAGAATCGTAAATGAGAAGATTTTGTACTGGTACACTATAGGCACACATACACATATCACTCAGCACACACCCCACATCAGCAAACCTATCACAATACATACATCACTAGCACACACAATCCACAACTACCATCTCCAACTCACATTGCAGCACCCACACCACAACAATTACCTAACACTGCACCCTTACCCTCATAACACCCCCACACACTGTCTACACAACCACTACCATGTCCCAACAAAAATACCCATGTTTCACTGGTGACAACTTAAGTGTCATGGTGGATGAAATTGTCAGGGTAAGGCCACATGTATTCGGAGCACGGGTCCAACAAACATTTTTTTGCCAGGAAAATGAAGTTGGTGCAAAGGATAGTCAACAGGGTCAATTCTGTTGGCAGTCATCCATGCACAAGGGAGGACATCAGGAAAAGGTGGAATGACCTACGAGTAAGGTGTGTTCAAGTGGTGGGCTCCCTCCCCTCCCCACAGTTCACATCTTGGGAGGAGAAGGTCTTGGATATACTGCATCCTGAGGGTTTGACAGGAATACTTAGGGGACTGGAGTCTGTTAAGTACCCACAACATTCATGCCACACAATTGACTATTCCAGCATGTGTCCTCACCACCCCAATCCTCCCTAATTAAGTAATTTAGTCACTACACCTCTCACCTAATGCCTCCCTCTTGCATGCCACCTTTCCACTTAGCCCAACTGCCCTCCCAGCCCTTGGAAATGGCACATTAACTTAAGGCTGATCAGATCACTACAACTCCCAGAATGCACCAACCCATCGTTGTGAAAACCTCGATAATGCACATAACTTCACATGTAATGCTTGAATAACCAAAGTGCTGGTTACACCATCTAGATTGTTCTAGTGAGAACCAGCACATGGCAATGGCAGCAGTGCAAGGGCACACCCACAACAGCAAACAAAGCAAAACACAGCTACAGCTCAGTGACCATTCCCAGAGGCCACAGATCACAGATACCAATCCAGAAATAGCCAAACCCGGGTGGGTTAGGAAGAAGGCAGAGTCAATGCACATGTACAACACATACTTACAGGACAATTACCCCTGCATACTCACATACTGGGCCGTATTTATACTCTGGTTGCGCCGAATTTGCGTCGTTTTTTTCGACGCAAATTCGACGCTAAACTAACACCAACTAACGCCATATTTATACTATGGCGTTAGACGCTTCGGGCGCCAAAGTGCCCGGAGTGGGCGTCATTTTTTAGCGTGAACCCCTTCCTTGCGTTAATGATATGCAAGGGAGGCGTTCCCGTCTTAAAAAATGACTCCCAGGCCTTTACGTGGTATTTATACTCCCGGGCAAAAATGGCGCCCGGGAATGGGCGTGGCCAAAAACGGCGCTTTTGCGCCGCTTTTTAACGCCTGGGTCAGGCATGGCATTAAGGGACAAGTGGGCTCAAAATGAGCCCAGAGGTGCCCTCCCCTGCCCCCAGGGACCCCCCCTGCCACCCTTGCCCACCCCAGGAGGACACCCAAGGACGGAGGGACCCATCCCATGGACATTAAGGTAAGTCCAGGTAAGTTTTTTTTTTTTTTTTTTTTTGTGGCATAGGGGGGCCTGATTTGTGCCCCCCTACATGCCACTATGCCCAATGACCATGCCCAGGGGACATAAGTCCCCTGGGCATGGCCATTGGGCAAGGGGGCATGACTCCTATCTTTACAATGATAGGAGTCATGTTGATGGGGGATGGGCGTCGAAAAAAAATGGCGCAAGTCGGGTTACGACGATTTTTTCGACGTAACCTGACTTGCCCCATTTTAAGGCGCCCATACGCCATTTTCCCCCTACGCCGGCGCTGTCTGGTGTACGTGGTTTTTTTCCACGCACACCAGGCAGCGCCGGTCTGATTGCGCCGTCTAACGCCATTCCATAAATACGGCGCCCGCATGGCGCTTCAGAATGGCGTTAGACGGCGCAAATTTTTTTTACGCTAAACTGCGTTAGCGCAGTTTAGCGTCAAAAAGTATAAATATGGGCCACTGTGTTCCAATAAGGACAACAATGTGAATTGTGTAGCTTTAATGTCTGACATCTGGCAAGCCTGTCTCTACACTAAGTAACATAGCCGAACAGTCATGTCACATATCAAACATCATCAGATTGCAACTGCACTAAAATATGTACCCTATGATTATGACTGCTCTCAACATGGAGTAAGGGAGAAAAGTCACAGACTCATATGTAAAACTAAGGTATGATGTGCAGCACCTGTCAATGTCATTTCAGGGATTCATGTCAAGCCACTGTCTGCATCTCCCACAAAAGCAACCAAATACAGGCCCTCATTACAACATTGGCGGTAAATCCCGCTTACCGCCATGCAGAAGACCGCCAACACACCGCCGCGGAATTCCGCCACAGCTATTGCGACCCACAGCTCGGAATGCGCCAAAATCCAGACACCTACACAAGTCCACCACACCAAAGGTCAGTGATAAACTGGCTATAACAAAACCTCCACCGTCACGCCAACAGGAATACGCCCACACTGTCACGACCCACGAATCCACGCGGCGGTCTTTAAACCGCGGTAAACCAATGGCGGTACACACCGCCGCGCTCAAAATACACACACATTTACAAAACACAACCACATTGGGCAAATCGAAATACACACACCTGCTACACATACACACACCACTCCCACACACCCAATACAATATAAAACACACACCCACATCACCCACAATCGCTTACAACCAGAATTGCGACAGAAGGTCAGAAAGAGACACCACCATCAACAAACTAGCATCCACAGGCACTCAAAACCATCACCCACACAACATCCACGCACCTCTCACAACACACACAAACACATCCCCTCACACATCACAACACACACCACCTCACACATCACCCACACCACACCATGGCACCGCAAAGACACCACAGGTTTTCTGAGGAGGAGCTCAGGGTCATGGTGGAGGAAATCATCCGGGTAGAGCTACAGCTATTCGGATCACAGGTGCAGCACACCTCCATAGCTAGGAAGATGGAGCTATGGTGCAGAATCGTGGACAGGGTCAATGCAGTGAGACAGCATCCAAGAACACGGGATGACATCAGGAAGATGTGGAAGGGGGATGGTGCATTCCGTGGTCTCAAGACACCACATTGCAGTTCAGAGGACTGGCGGCGGACCCCCACCTCCTCCCCCACAACTAACATCATGGGAGGAGCAGGTCTTGGCTATATTGCATCCTGAGGGCCTAGCTGGAGTAGCTGGAGGAATGGACTCTGGTAAGTCAAATCTTTAACTACCAAATCCCCCACCCTACCTGCATGCCAACACATACCCCCACCCTCGCCCTCACCTCATCACTCCTACTCCTCACATATGTCCTATTATCACAAACCACACATCCCAACACCAAGCCCTGAATGCAACAACAAAGCATGGACACCCATCATCAAAGCATGTCCACTACAGATACCCACACAGACCCCAAAACAATTATCACACAAGGTCCTACACAAGAATGTAAGCACTAGGGTACAGGGTCACCCACCCATTGCACACCATGGCACACACAGATGCAATAATCATGCCTTTACACCCCTGCAGGACCCCAACCCAACGTCACCGGACAGGAGGGTCCACACATGTCCACCCCCCCCACAGAAGAGGCCCACAGTGATGACAGCAGCTCTGTCCAACTGGATCTAGATGACCAGCCCGGCCCATCTGGGACCTCAGGACAGTCAGTTCCCCTGACACATTCACAGGCCAACACAGAGCCTCCCCCCTCAGGAAACACCAGCACAGCACCCACCCAGCGGGCCCGGGACACATCAAGCAGCAGTGTGTCCACCACTACAGGGAACCCAGGCAAACCCACAAACCGAAGAACCTCAGGGACCTGGGGGCAGTTGCAGTGGGCACACGGTTCAGGGGACAGAGGCCCAGGAAAACCGGGGAACTGGGAGGTCTGCTGTGCGACGGGGGAGGACAGGCCCAGGGAACCCACTCTCCACGAGGCCCTCTCCAACATCATGGGAGCGTACCATCATTCCAAGGAGACGATGGCAACGGTACTGGCCAAGTTTCAGGAGACCCAGCGGCTGCAGGAGGAACAGTATTTGGAGTTCAGGGAGGAAGTCAAGTCCATCAATACCACCCTGGGCACCATTGTAGGGGTGCTGAAGGACCTTGTGAACACCAGGAGGGACACTGTGGCACAGCAAGGGGCCCCTGACACTAGCCTGGACAATGAACTGCCCACCACCTCCGCTGGCGCTAGTGGACAGGAGGCACCGCCACAGGACCACGACACCAGCACCCCAACCCCTGCATATGGAGAACCACCCCGCAAGCGGTCCTTGAGATCCAGGACAAAGACAGAGAACAATGCCAAGACTCCCAAGAAATGAGACCACCCTGAATGTCATCCTTCTGTCCCACTTTGTCACCCTGTCCATCCTTAAACTGCCCAAGCTCCACTTCCTATGCCCCTTTGGACAATGCACCTGTGAGACTAATAACTGGACTGTGCCATGGACATTCCTCCACCATCACCCCTGACTACTTTACAACCCCCCACTATTTAGCACTTAAATAAACACCCTTGAATCACAAAACAATCTGGAGTCAGTCTGTGCTTTCAAAATGTTATTTGCAATAACTGAGGAAAATAGCAATGTCCATTCTATTGTCAACATACCAATGTCACACAGCTCTAGTCCATGAGGTAACATAGTAGAGGTCACACAGTGGGAGCCACATCTGTGAAATGGAAAGGCAAAGTGACAATTCAGGGTCCATACACTGGGTGAAAGTGACAGACAGATGATAGGTCTAACAATTTTATCAGATGTAGGAGGCAGTGATGTCTTCTTACCTGTGTCTCACTGGAAGTATTGCTGGATCACATTGTTTCTGTTGTCTATGTCCTCTTCTTCTGCCTCCTCTTCTTCGCTGTCCGCAGGCTCCACAGCTGCCACAAGACCTCCTTCTGGACCATCCTTCTGCAGAAAAGGCACCTGTCATCGCAAAGCCAAGTTGTGCAGCATACAGCAGGCCACGATGATCTGGCACAACTTCTTTGGTGAGTAGTATAGGGAGCCACCTGTCAGATGGAGGCACTGGAATGTGGCCTTCAGGAGGCCAAAGGTCCTTTCTATCACTCAACAGAAAATAGGGTGCACTGTTCCTGGAACATCTAAGATGGGAACCCTATTGGTTCGGAGCAAGAGCCCTCACACATACATTAGGATGTCATGCTTCATCATTGGGGTGCTCCTCGTCAGTCCGGCGCTGCAATGTCTGACAGGCTCCCCATAAGGGGCTCTTTGCCGGAGATCTTTTTCAGAGTAACTGCCGTGGTAGAACAATGGGATATTGATACCTACTGGCAGACGAATTTCTTATTACTGTTTTTAATCTTGGTCCGTACCCTCTTTTTGATCATTAAACAGCAATTCCTGATAGGGTACTGAACCAATTTTAATTTTCTTTCTCTCCTACCATTAGTCTGCCAGTAGGTATCAATTTTCCATTGTTCTACCACAGCAGTTACTCTGAAAAAGATCTCCGGCAAAGAGCCATCCAGGGTGTAGAGAGGCAGTTGCAACAGACAAATGTATACCTGGAGGGCATTCATTCTGGCCAGGCAGCCCAACAGCAAGCATTTCAGGATCTGGCCTCTGCACTGATGGTAGCGATTGTCTCTGTGTCCAGCCTCCTCCCTCCAACTTCCTCAACCCAGACCCAATACCCAGTACCTCAGCCTATCCCAGGCACACACCTCAACGCACAAGGGTGGCTCTGGCAAACATAAGCACCACACATCCCACAAGCACTCGCACAAGCATCATACCCATGCACACATACCAAAATCCACTGCCTCCACTGTGTCCCCCTCCTCCACGTCTCCCTCCGCCCTCCCTGTCAGGTCTCTACTCACACCTGCATGCATTACATCTCCAGCCACAACCTTCATCACCAGCAGGCCAAGCACCACACACCGCTCACGTGCACTCACCACCCCCATTACCATTCACACATCCCCTGTGTCCTCTACCAGTGTGTCTGAGAGCCCTCCTCCCAAACTACACAAACGCAGTCACACACCCACCCAACAGCCATCCACCTCACGACAGCCTCCAGCCCATGCACCTTCACCCAAAGTCAGCATATGAACACCTCCTACAACCACTACCTCTTCCTCCACTCCCAAACCCCCTCCATCTACTTGTCCTAGTGTGTCAAAAAAAGCTTTACCTCTCAAATTTTGACCTCTTCCCTACACCTCCTCCCCGTCCGTCCACTAGGGCCCACCTTTTCAGGTCCCAACCCAGCACCTCAGCCACCACATCACCGGGCAACACGGTGCCAGCAATATCCGGATTCTGGAGTGCGCCAATCAACACGGCTGCCAGTGTCCCAAGGAGCGAGTCCAAGGACATTCCCCCACCTCCAAATCAGAAGAAGTTGCCCACATCCCAGAGGGAGAAGGCCAAAACACCTGCCACCAAGGGCTCAGCCAAGACAATAGTTGGGAGTGGCAAGACAGCTGCGGCACCATCCAAGGTGGGGAAGGGCCTGAAAAAGAAAGGCAAATCAACGTCGCCGCCAACCTGCACGGCGGACAAGACCACCACCTGCACTGCTACATGCACCACGGACACCGGCCGCCAGCACCCCAGATACTGAGCCCTTCACCAGTACCGCAGACACTGTGCCCTTCAGCAGCACCGTGGTCAGTGAGCCCACCACCAGCACCGCAGTCTGTGAGCCCGCCACCAGCACCGCCACTACTGACACCGCCGCCAGCACAGCAGTCAGTGAGCCAGCCACCAGCACAGCAGTCAGTAAGCAAGCCACCTGCATCACAGTCAGTGAGGCCGCCATCAGCTCCGCCGGCCCAATGACCGCCACAAGCACCACCGCTACTGACCCCGACGCAAGCACCTCCAGAGGCCATGCGACATCCTGAGCCAGTGGCACCAACGCAGAGATGGCTGCCATCCCCAGTGGTAATTCGTACGGGGCTGGTGGTCAGTTCCCGGGGCCAGGGCAGCTTCGATGTTGCCCCACTGTCAGTGGAGTGCACATCCACTACCTCAGTCCTTGGCAGGATGAAGCACTCTGGGCACAAGGCCCCCTCCAGAACCAGTGGAGAATCACATCCACTACCTCAGTCCTTGGCAGGATGAAGCACTCTGGGCACAAGGCCCCCTCCAGAACCAGTGGAGAAAGGCATCCACCTGAGAGACCGTGGCTTTGCACTCCCCAGGATGAAGCAGTGGGCAACCCACCCACTGGAGAGACTTGGGAGACTGTGGCTTTGCACTCCCCAGGATGAAGCAGTGGGCAACCCACCCACTGGAGAGACTTGAGAGACTGTGGCTTTGCACTCCCCAGGATGCAGCAGTGGGCAAACTATCCACTGGAGAGACTTGAGAGACTGTGGCTTTGCACTCCCCAGGATGCATCAATGGGCATGGAGCCCCCTCGTGGTTCTGGCGTCGCGCACTCATCCGGCTGAGGTGCCCCCCCTTCCCTTCCCTCTGAGGTGCCTGTTTTATTTTGATCTGATGCCCCTGCAGTGTTCTCTCCGTTTCGACGGGTATCGAGTGTGGGCCTCGCCCATGCATTTTGGGCCCAGTGGTCCACGGACTATATAGCTGCAGTACCTGGACTTGAATTCTTGGTGTACATATTTGTTTATATTGTATATAAAGTTTTGACTAATGTATTTTACATGATTACAATCGTTCAAATCATTTCCATTTGTCACTGCGTTCTTCCAGGGGGGGTTAGGTGGTGTAAATGTCATGTTTCAGCATGTATTGGTGTGTGTGTTGTTGTGGGTGAGGGTGGGGGTGTGGGTGTTGCGTGTTGCGTGTGTGTGTGTCACTCTCTTTTCCCTACCCCTCCCCTGTGTTGTAGGTGCAGTACTCACAGTGGTCGTCGCCGCTGTCAGTCGTGCTCCTGGTAGAGGAGCAGGAAGACAATCGCAGGGAGTATTTGGAGTTCAGGCTCCTTGGCATCCAGGTTCCTCATGGGGTGTGTAGAGGTGAGTGTTTTCCCTTCCAAGTCCTGTTTCCGCCGTGTTTTTGTTTGTGTTGAATCCGCCCCGGAAAAGGTGGCAGATTGGTCTGTCATAATAGTGTGGGCAGTACATTGTCTTCCGACTGTCTGTTGGCGGTGACCTCCATGCTGTTTGTTTGTACCGCCGTGGTGTTCGGAGTGTTAAAGTGGCTGTCTATGTTGGCGGTTTTCGCCATGGTCATGACAAAAAAAAAATTCCGCCAGCCTGTTGGCAGTTTTACCGTCGCTTTACCACCGACCGCCAGGATTGTAATGAGGGCCACATTTTCTAACCCGAACTCTGTGTCTCACTCCCTCCACAGGTAACTGTGCCATTGCCACCATGGAGATGATACCTCAGGCTGTTAGTTCCCCCCAGGATGAAGACCCCAGTGAGGACAACACACTTTCATGTCTGGACACTGAAGAACAACCTGGCCATCTGGGACACCTGGTCAGTCAACGAGCCTCGGCCTCACCCTGCCCATATCAACACCTCCCAACACAGTTGCATCATCTTCATAGGCAACCATTTGCCCCCAAACCAGTGTCCCAAGGAATGTTCAATCTATTGTGTGCCACACAGTGCAGGTACCTGAGTCTAACCTTGCCACCCCTGACAATGATGGACCTGCAACCACTGGGAGTGAGCACACTGTGTTAATTTATCTAGTATTTTTGTCACTGATAGTTTATTGACAAGCACAATAAATCAATAAATCACACTTGAACACACATGTACAATAGCCATGCTTGCCAACTGTGGTCTGGTCATGCCCCACTGTATCAAACAATCAGTGTAATGCTCATCACACGGAGGTTCACTCAGCAGGAGATACATTACTACAGAAATGTTAGGGAACAGATGTGTAAGAGGTTGAAACCCAGGTTTACACTATTGAATAATCAGTCTTGCATTCCGGAAACAGAGCATGACAAAAAGCACATTCACAGGTTACAAAGTCATGCACATGGTAAACTATCTACAAAGCTGGGGCACACAGATACGTCCTCTGTATCATCATGCATGGGCTCTTCACAGACCCATACCATAGCTACTAAATCACATATCCCATGGAACACATAAAGAACATTGCAGACAAACCCAGTACTGAAAACACACACTAACATTGGCTCCAAACCCATAGGATTGTCACTCACCTATGTCAGTATACAGTTACATGCACCTTGGACTGCAAAGTTAGAACACAAACTGAGCTAGGTGCCATGGCCATCACAAAGTACTTCACCCATTGTGAAGCGAGAGACCCTGATTTAACCTTCACACACATGCCAGAAACTTCACCTGACATTATACAACATTTTACATCAATCAATCAATCAATCAATCAATCACAACATTTGTAAAGCGCAATACGTACCCGTTAGGGTTTCAAGGCGCTGAAAAGGGGGGGGGGGTGCTGCTACTGGTCGAAGAGCCAGGTCTTAAGAAGTCTCCTGAAGGTGAGAAGGTCCTGGGTCTGTCGCAGGGAGGTCGGGAGGGTGTTCCAGGTCTTGGCGGCAAGGTAGGAGAAGGATCTGCCACCGGAGGTCTTGCGCTGGATGCGGGGAACGATGGCGAGGGCGAGGTTGGCAGAGCGGAGTTGGCGGATGGGGGCGTAGAAGTTGAGTCTGTAGTTCAGGTAGGCTGGTCCGGCGTTGTGGAGTGCCTTGTGAGCGTGGGTGAGGAGCTTGAAGGTGATCCTCTTGTCCACGGGGAGCCAGTGGAGGTCTCTCAGGTGGTGGGAGATGTGGCAGCGGCGGGGTACGTTGAGGACCAGTCGGGTGGAGGCGTTTTGGATGCGTTGGAGGCGTCGGATGTCTTTTTCTGGGATGCCTGTGTAGAGTGCGTTGCTGTAGTCTAGTCTGCTGCTGACGAGGGCCTGCATCACCGTTCTTCTGGTTTCCGTCGGGATCCATTTGTAGATTCTACGGAGCATGCGGAGGGTGTTGTAGCAGGAGGAGGAAACTGCGTTGACCTGTTTGGACATGGTGAGGGCGGAGTCGAGGACGAAACCCAGGTTGCGTGCATGGTTGGCTGGCATTGGCGGGGCTCCCAGCGAAGTGGGCCACCAGAAGTCGTCCCAGGTGGAGGGGGTGCATCCGAGGATGAGGACCTCCGTCTTGTCAGTGTTCAATTTCAGGCGGCTGTGTCTCATCCACTCGGCGATGGACTTCATTCCCTCGTGGAGGTTGGCTTTGGCGGTGTGTGGGTCTTTGGTGAGGGAGAGGATGAGCTGGGTGTCGTCGGCGTAAGAGAGAATGTTGAGGTTGTGCTGACGGGCCAGTTGTGCGAGGGGGGCCATGTAGATGTTGAACAGCGTTGGGCTCAGTGAGGAGCCTTGGGGTATGCCGGAGATGATGTTGGTGGCTTCGGAGCGGAAGGGTGGGAGGCGGACTCTCTGGGTTCTGCCAGAGAGGAATGAGGAGATCCAGTTGAGGGCTTTTTCTTGTATTCCGGCTTCGTGGAGGCGTGTTAATAGGGAGCGATGGCAGACCGTGTCGAAGGCTGCGGATAGGTCCAGGAGGATGAGGGCTGATGTTTCGCCGTTGTCCATTTGCTGTCTGATGTCATCTGTGGTGGCGAGGAGTGCTGTCTCGGTGCTGTGGTTGCGTCTGAAACCGGACTGGGAGGAGTCCAGGATGGAGTTGTCCTCGAGGTGGTGGGTAAGCTGAGCGTTGACGATCTTCTCGGTGACCTTCGCCGGGAAAGGGAGCAGGGAGATCGGTCGGAGGTTTTTGAGGTCGTTGGGGTCTGCCTTGGGCTTCTTAAGGAGGGCGTGGATTTCGTCGTGCTTCCAGCTTTCCGGGAAAGTTGCGGTTTCGAAGGATAAGTTGATGACCTTTCGAAGTTGGGGGGCGATGGTAGAGTCGGCTGTGTTGTAAACGTGTTGGGGGCATGGGTCCGAAGGGGATCCTGAGTGGATGGAGTTCATGATCCTGCGTGTTTCCGTGTCGTCTACGTAGGTCCAGGTGGTCAGGCGGTTGGTGCAGGTGGAGTTTCCGGGGGTGTGGTCTGACGGAGGCGTGGTGTTGAGGCTGTCGTGGATGTCGGTGATCTTTTGATAGAAAAAGGTGGACAGGGCGTCGCAGAGTTCTTGGGATGGTGGGATGTCGTTGACGTTGGCGTCTTCCTCAAACCCACAGGTAAAAGAAAAGGACTGAGCATTTACCATCCCACTTTTATGAAAGATAAACTATCAAGGTACCACCCCACTGAAACTAATCTTGTTTTAACAGGTTGCTGTCAGGTACACCTCTCTTGTCTATCTGCAATTACCATTGGCTACTGACACAGAATACCTGAGGCCTAGGGTGCAAAACCAAACAGGACCTTGCTAAATCAGTGCATGGAAAGAAAAGAGGATAGGAGATTGCACAAAACATACCTTAATTCTGAGAAGTCTATGTTAGCATCTGCTGTAATAATTCATGAAAAAGCAGAACAATCTGTCCTGTACACATTACAGTCTATCCGTCTGCATCCACAACTCACACATAGGCATTGGGGTTCATTACGCCCCCACTGATAAAGCAAGAAAAGAAGTGTAATGGCAGCCATCTACTTCTGGCTGTACACATTCATCACAACAAAAGAACCACTTCACATACTGTATGTCAGTTGAAGTACTGATTGATTAGATCTTCCCCAGAGACTCCTGCTCCTTCTTCCTCTGGCTCTTTATCACTTTCCATACCAGCATTTCTAGCCACTGGTCCAGCTGCCTCCCCCTCATTTGCTACCAATGGTATCTGGCATCTCAGGGGTAGATTGTGGAGCATGCAGCAGGCAATTATTATTTGGTATACCTTGTGGGGCGAGTAGAGGAGGGCTCTTCCAGATAGGTCCAGGCACCTAAATCTTTCCTTCAGGAGCCCAAATGCTTGCTCTATTACACACCTTGTTCTCCCTTGGGCCTCATTGTAATGGAGTTCCCCTGGCATGGTTGGCTACCTCACTGGTGTCAACAGCCAAGGATGGTGTGGATATCCTGAGTCACCTGTGAACACAGTGGTTGAATACCATAAACATGTATGTGGGACTTGCTGTATTGTGATGACAGGAGACATAACTCACAAACACATACTACAATGGAAACTTACCAACCAACCAGGCCCTTTCTTTGTGGAGTTGTGTCATTAGCTGTGGGACATTGCTGCTCTACATGATGTAGGAATCATGCACAGATCCTGGGTACTTGGCTGTGACTTGTGAGATGTACTGGTCTGCCAGACACACCACCTGAACATTGATTGAGTGGTAGTTTTTCCTGTTCATATACATCTGTTCATTGGCACTGGTAGGGACCAAGGCTACTTGGGTGCCATCAATTGCTCCTACCACACAAGGAATGTGTCCCATCTCATAAAAGTCTGCCTTCACATAGGCCAAATCTGCTTAGTGGGGAAACCTGATTTAGCTGTCCAGGTGTCTCAACAATGCACACAGTGCATCCTTCAAAACCAGACTGCACATGGGCTGAGACATCCCTGCTGTTAAAGCCATGGTATTTTGAAAGGAGCCTGTGGTCAGGAAGTGTAACACTGACAAGACTTGAATGATGGGATGTATGCCATAGGGAAGGCGAATGACAGGCATCAGATCTGGCAACAACTGAGTAATAAGATCCATGATGGTATGACGATTAAGACGATATGTCTGGATGACATGCCTTTTCTCCATGGTGTCCAGGTCTACTAGTGGACGATACACTGGTGGTTGTCTCCCTCTCCTCATGGCAGGATAACTATGTGAAGACAAGTGAAAATACTATGAGTTATGCAGTATGCACACATCATGTACACTTTGTTTATTTGCACACATCTAACATCTGTAAAGGATGCCTAGCACATCTGACATATACAGTACATACGCATCTGATTTCACCCTCCTTGGTGCACACTGCCAACTATGACAATGGGATTGTACATCTGATACTACTGTTATTATATGTGTGTATGACTAAGCTGTCCTGCACTAATCACACATATTTTTGGAATCAATCTATATTTTTTAGTGGACTAAGAACCTCTGAGTAGCTGTACATAGATATCACCATATTTACTCACTCAACCCAGCTTCTACTTCACATTTACACAATATGTGACCCAAACATGATGGCAGTACATACAGATATACAGCACTTTAGGGAAGTAAGTGAATGATGCAGATTAATAAACACTTCCATCTATGAAATGTGTCCAAAATGGCAGGTGGCTGACCTACTGTACTGGACAGGTAGAAGTGACCTAAGTCCGCCAGCAGAAGTAGTCATGGCAGAAGGCAGTCACAACTGCAGTATAACTTGTCATTGGAAGACATTGCACCCTTTGGTGGACTTGGGTCAATGGCGATGTCCACCAGTGGTGATGATCATGTATGCTGTGGTCATGACCTCCATCTTCTGCACTATTGCTCACTTGACTCCTGATACTGTTGCCAGACAGACCTCTACTATGTGAACTGCGGTATACTGCCTCTGGGAGCCATCATGCCACGTCCTGCATGCGATGGGGCCCCTGCATTCACCCCAAAAGAGCTTGAGAGGCTAGTGGAGGATGTCCTACTCCTGTCAGAACAGCTATATGGGGCACCAGAAGAACAGGTGAGTACAATGTCCTAACTATGTGTGATAGGTGTTCTGTGTGACATTGTACCGGGCATGTGAACTTGTGAGGGTGCAGATGTATGCAGATGACATAATGTGAAGGGGTGTGTGCAGAGACAATGGGTATGTGTGCCTACTTGCTGTGACTGATGTGTACTAACCACTTCTACTGGTATGGCACATGTGTACATGATTTTCTCCTTTTGTCTGTGTCATCCATGCAGGTCAACACCCATCAGAAGAAGGGGATTTGGCATGCCATCACCAAGCAAGTGCAGACACTGGGGGTCCACAGCTGGCGGAGCACACATTACAGAAAGAGGTGGGAGGACCTGAGATGCTGGGCCGGATGACCGCTGAGGCCCAGCTGGGGATGTCCTCTCAATGAGGGAGGGGTGCCTGTCGGACCCTGACCCCTCAATGGCCTACATTTTGGTGGTGGCCTACCTGGAGGTGGATGGGCATTGGAGGGCAGCACAGTAGCCACAAGGGGGTAAGTACTGACTGACTCCATGTACTTACCTCTGGTAGTTAGGCGTTTGCTGTCACACTTTGTTATCAGCTGTGACACCGTAGTATGTGCTACATGTATGTTGACTACTGGGAATACATAGTTGCCTGAAAATAACATGGAAATCTGGCCTTAGGGTTGTGCACGAGACATTTAGAACACCTGTGTCAGGGAATATCTATGACTGCATGAGCAGATGCACATTTGCAGTGTCACCGGTGATTCTACCCATCTCTCTCTCTCTCTATATATATATATATATATATATATATAAAAATACATATATATATATATATATATATATATATATATATATATATATATATATGTTTGTAAGTTGTTGTATCATCCTACCCATCTAGTATTTGCATGTCCATTAAGCATATTATATAATAATGTGGCTCTAAGGTGTCAGATTACTCCCATCTGTAAAGATCAGCTGTATGTACTAGATAGGGCCTGACATATTTGGTACAGGGCCAGTTACCTGGTGTCCTGGTACAGGTATGTTCTCCATGTGAGTGTGGCATCTCATTCAGTCAATAGGTATGGCCAATATTGGACTGTTCAAATGGGTTTGTGGCAGTGACCCCATTGACCCTTCATATTCATACTATGGAGTATGTGAAGGTTGTAATGGAAGGAAATCCCACTACAGGTGTCTGCTTTTGTCTGTTTGCCCTTACCATGCATTGTCATGCCACTAACATGTGGAAAAATCACTTTTATCCCAATGCCTTTGTTGTAGAGGAGGTAAGTGGCTAGGCTGTTCTACCATTTGACAATGTGAAATTTTCATGCTAAATGTGCCAATGCCCTACCAATAAGAGTGCAACATATGGTATTAGCAGTCTACATCAGGTCTCAGTAATTACTTGGGGGCAGATCTTGTAGAGTGGGACAATCATTGCTACCCTTAGCCTAGCTGATGTGGGCAGTTTGGACAGGAATTGTTATTGGCTCACCTCATATTTCAAGATGTCATGGTTTAGCTGTACTACTATTTCTCATTTAGATGTTGTTGTGTGATATCTTGTCAGTGCAATGGCAGTCATCTAGGTCCATGTGTACATCATGTGTACATGTCTTTTCAGTGGGATATATGTTTTGTCTGGACTTAGCGACTGTAAATCACGTCAGGAATGCTTTCAGTGATGCTGGTGTACTCATGATGTAATGGTGTGGCTCAGAATCGGCATGTCAGGTGGAATGTAATATGCCCTCCTATGAATTAGTAGGCTGTCCTTTGCTTAGTAGTTGTAACTATGCTGTCAGTGGGTGTTTCATGTGTGTAGGTAGGCACAGCAGAAGTACATGCATTTATGGTGTGATGTGCAATATCTGTGAATAGTGACTGCAGCTATTTCTCTGAGATTTGGTACATGTAGTGACATAGCTGTTCTCCAGGCTTGAAATGTAAAAATGTGATGGCAACTGTATGGGACTGCCGCATTTTGTGTCTTCATCAGAGATTGTTGCCATTGTGTCAAATGTGTACAGAGAGATCATCTAGGCATGTGATTGGAATGGCAGGTACTGTGTCGTTTGTGAAAAGAGTTGTCTTTACTTGCATGGAACATGACTTATGTTCATGGGCTGGTCAGATGTAAATTCGGATTAGGCATGGTAAGGTGTTATCAGTCAACTGCATTTCCTTAAATTGATAAGAAAAAGGAAAGTTATGAGCTGGATTAGGATATCAGTTTGAGACAGGGCATGATGAGCATGAAGAGCATGCTGACTTTGATTTACAGGTGATTTGATGGGATGCTCCAGTTGTGCTCCCTCACATGGATTATGATGTCGATGACAGAGATGACAAATGGGGTAGATAGAAGTAAGATGTTTTGACATGATGTGGGATCTGTGGGTTTCAATATGGAATTACCTTGCCAGGAGGTATACCTACAGTTGTGCATGCTGTAATGTGTGTATGTGAAGAATGTGATGGCCCTCTCTCTCCCTCTCTATCTTCCTCTCTCTTGGTTTGTGTGCATCAGCATCGGCAGGTAAGGTAGATGGGGCACAGGTAAGTGGAGATGCTGCCGGCCACGGAACCCAGAGTGCTAATACCACCGACAGTGAGAGATTCAGTGGCTCGGAGGGCGAAGAGAGAGCCACGGGGAGACTGGATCCAGCACATCATCTTCAGACTCCTCCTCCAGAGGACACTCCCTGGCAGTGGCAGATTTATCTGGGACCACCCCAGCACCATCTTTGTCTGCCACCCCTCTTTCTACCACCGCCCTCTCTAAATCTCCCCACCCAGTTGTCTGTGCCCGCTCACCCAAGAGGGTGGGCGTCTCCTTTGCCACTGGCACCTCTGCCCTAGCCCCAGTTAGCCCTTCTGCCCTCAGTGAGGAGGCTATCGACCTCTGGAGGTTGATCTCTGTGGGTCAGTCAACCATTGTAAATGGCATCCAGGGACTGGCAACTCAGGTCCAACAGAGTAATTCGTTCCTGAAGGGCATTCACAGTGCACTGGCTGGCCTACAGAGATTCTTTCAGGCTCTGGCCTCCACAATGACAGCAGCCAATCACCCTTTGTCTTCCATCTCACCTCCACCTTCCTCTTCCCAAACCCAAGGCCCTCTTCTCTGACCCAGCCACAGCACACAAACAGACAGGCATGCATCCACCTCTACATCCAGTGGTAGCGTTGACAAACACAAGCACCACAAGACCCACCACAGGCATGCACACAAGTGACATCCACCTGCAGACACATCAACAGTCATTACCTGCCCTGACACCCCCACCACCCACAGTATCACATACACAACACCTGACATCTGCAGTCACCACATCAACATTCACCGATACAGCCACAACACCTATCCTGCCCACAATCAGCACAATAGCAGACCCTAAGTCATCCACCCCAGTCATCACATCCGCAGGCACCACAACCACAGACACTCCTACATGCAGCACATCCACCATGCCTGCAGTCACCACCCCAACAGACAGTCACCAATCCACCACAGCATCTCCCAGCACTTCCACCTCCCCTCCTCCCAAGACACATAAACACCTACACTCACCCACCCAACAGACAACCAGCACCCACAAGCATCCCTTGCACACACATGCACCCAAGACATTCACCAAAACACCTCAGACAACCACTCTCTCTCCCTCCACACCAAAACCCTTTTGCCAGGATTGTCCCCTTGTGTCAAAGAAAGCTTTCCTTTTTCCTACTCCTCTCCCACCCCGTGTGACCCCAAAATACTCTGTTTCCCTCCCCCAAGTCTAGCCCTTTCACCTCCACTACCTCACATGTTCCCTCTGCAAGTACCCCTGCCCCTCCCACAAGATGTCTATCCCTCCCAAAGTGTTGTCGGTTCAAAGGTTACATCTTTGTCCTGCTTTAATTTTCTTAGGGCAGTTTTGATCTTGGCTGATTTTGTTTGTGTGTGAGTAAGTTTTGTGTGAGTGGTGGTTGTGCTACCAGTTGTGTCTGGGCAGCATGTGTGGTTGTGGGCATAGCATTTGTCCCCCAGTGATGAGTTTGTGCTGTGTGATGTGTGTGTATGTTGGGGACATGTTGCTGTGTTGGTATTGTGTGGTGTTGACATGTGTTGACATGTGTTATTTGCAGTGTTGTCTGCCTTTGTTTGGTTGTACTGTGTGTGTGAGTGTGTGTGTTATGATTGGTATGTCAGATCCATTGTGATGTGTGTTTGTGGGGTATGACATATGCTGCATTGTTTGGATGTGTAATTGTGTGTGTTCATTCTCTGATGCTGGTATGTTGTGTTGTATGTATGATTTGTCAAGTGGTGGCGTCTATTGTGGGTGCTTGATGATGCTTTGGTGGTGTAGTTGTGTCTTTTGATGGTGTTGTGTTGTTGTGTTTGACTGTGCCGGTGCTGTGTATCTGGGGGTTGCTGTGTGTTTCAGCCATGTGTGTGTGTTGGCCGTAGTGTGAGTACTATGTATGTGTGTAGGTATGTGGCTGTTTGTGAGTGTATGTGTTGGTGTGGTGTTACGTGAGTGTGCCGTCCTTGCCACCCATTCCTGATTGGTATGTTGTGTGTGCGTAGGTACCATGACGTTTTACAACTGTGACAGGTAAATGTGTGTACTCACGGTTGCTTTCGTTGCAGTCGTCGCTGGCTTCAATGTCGTTGGGTGAGTAGGAGCAGCAGGAAGACGTGTAATTCTGGTTCAATGGCGGCTTTGGACGGGAATGAGTTCCTGAACGTGAGTGTCTCCTTTTATACTGTTGGTTTCCACCAGGGTTTCCGTGGAAGTGTGACCTCGTCGGAAACCTTAGCGGTGTGCAGCCTCGTTATATGTCCGACATGAACATGGTCTTCACCGGCTTGCAGGTGGCTACCACCGACCATGGAGGCCTGACCGCACTGGCGGTGCCGGCGGTTGTTTGGCTGTATTCTGTTGGGAGTACCGCCAAGGTCATAATGTGCTGGTCTTCTCCACCAGCCCTTTAACCGGTACAACCACAACAGCCAACATGGGAGTCCTGAGTCCGCCAAACTCGTAATGACCCCCTATGTTTCAGTATACACGAAATGTAGGATATTAGTTTGGAGTGACCTCAAACATAACTATGGATGCATGATGCACTTTGGATACACGATTCATCGTTTCATAAATCAATATTGTGATGTAATAAACAAAGCATAGATTACATGCTCTTCGTAAACAATAAAATAAAAAGACTTCAGCAGTTGTGAGACCTACTGCAAATCGAGCAAGGTCACGAGAAGGTGATTTTATCGCCTCCAAAATTGTGTTTTCCATCTCACATTGATCTGGAACAGGTGTACAGCAGCGTTCATTTTAATGGGAAACCTGATCCTTCCGAAGTGAATTACATACAAACCAGCTAGTGTTTTATTTCCAATGCCCTCATATACTTTCACTTACCGTGCTCTTCCAGCATTGCCCATTGCAACATTCATGAGCCCAGCACAAACAATTCTGCTGTGAATCACTTCACAAGTTTTCATCAATAGTTGATGCACTAAATTCGTGATGAATAATTCATCCCCTTTTGCTCATGACTATTTTCTTGAACTGAGGCCGAGATGCATTTGATGAACATTTAAAGCGTCTTCTGGAATATTTAGCAGCATGATTTGCACAGATGTGTATATCAGACTATCAACAGTGTCAATATGACCTTGGCCCTATGGTTTTCATGAAGGCATACTTTTGAAATATATATACACTCAGCTGCGTTATTTGATTACTACCTAATTATAAAGCAATAAGGACCCAGAAATGAGAGTGGTGAATTACATCAAATGCTGATCCTACTAATAGCACTTACAAATTGTGTATTTAAACAAATGTCAATTATAGTTGGAGGAAAATCTCGGAAAAAAATGCTAATACTTGGGATGTGGAGCTGGCATGTGTACTATTTGATCTATGCAGAAGTATTCGCATAGGCTTTTTAATACGGCAATGGAATCTTGTGCCTGTCATATTTTTGTACGAAACTTATGTAAGTAAACAAGGGTTTCAAAGGTTTAGACAGCCCCTAATTCAGAGAATGCTCTACTACTAGAACAGCACCCCATAAGTTCCTTTTAATGTTTATTACATATGAGTCCACATATACTCTATCCCGAAAAATCATCACTTCCTTCTTTTTGATTGCTTTGAAGTTAGTAAACTTCCTTCAGGAAATAGACCTTATTGCCAGGAATGTTGCACTGAACACATGCAATATAGGCAATGCTGCGTATGTGGAAAAAACACATAACATGTTGTAGCATTTTGTCCTGATAAAGTATTATTAGGTACTGCTTTTATCTTTAAAATTGGACATCTCATGACACAAAGATGCTAGAAACTACTGGCCAATGGCCTCTTGTCAGGAGGGCAGATCTTGCTACGAAAATGAGACTTGATAATGGTCTGATCATCATGAGAACCTTGGATGGACAGGCATAGACATAAAATCGTGCGGAGTCTATTCGAACATCTGATTACTTTCCAGCAAGTCAGGTAGATGCTGAGGTTCTGCTACTTGGCAAAACACCGTCAATAGACCATCAGGTTATATTCGGGGACGCGTTTTCCAGTTCGCAGGGCTAAAGGTTGTATTAGGCCTGTTCTCATGCCACCGGAGATTGGGAGCTAAGAAAGGGTCTGTGTGGGGTCCCAAAAAGGTGAACTAATGAAAGAAATTATAGCAAACCCAGGGAACGCATTGCACAGAAAGTCATCACTCACCTGCACTTGAACGTGGATCACAGAGAGCCCACCTCTGTACGCTGATGTGAGGTAGAGGGCTTCCTTGTGTCTTTTTTGATGAATTGTTTGAGCTGGTTGGAGGCTTCAACACAATCAAAGACAGCACTAGTGCATAGTAGGAGAGCTTCAAGAAGGCACTAGACTTAGTCCTGGCGTAGCAGAAATTTGTCATCTTTAGCTCCATGTTCAGAATGCACCGGAGAAAGATCCATGCAAGACCATGATGATGACGTTCTTCCATTGCCAGAGTTGCAGCAGCTTTCTGGGAACCAATACTAGAGCATCATAAGAGTCTGAAATCCAAAGAGTCATGCTGGAGCAAGGAACTCCCCACAGGAAGGATGAAGGGGAAAGCATGATTTGCACTGCTTCCCAAATGTATTTTGGGCCTCATGTCTACATGACACCAGCAAGGTACAATCTTCAGGTGCCTTCCCTGGGAGGAAACTTTTGTTATTCTCTACAGACAGGCCTTGACAGCAAAGCAACAAGTGTCAAGAAACAGAAGATGGGAAAGGGTTGTCACAATCTTTTTCTTTAGGTAGTGGTCAGCTATTTTGCATCTTCATTTTACTGTTACAAAACGATGCTCAGGATGACAGGATAAGCTTCATGGCAAGTGCACCTAGGATGATTGTGATCAGTGATTTGTATCTCCTAGTTTTGATGCTCGTGATCATAAATGCAAACATTTTCATTAATTAATAAAAAATACAAATGGTACACCACTTACTAGGGTCATGTGACTTCACTTACATGAGGACGCCAGCAGGTATTGCCCCAGTGTTTAGCTATTGTACCCCAAAACCGAATGAATCTTCCCATTAGTCAAGAGATTTGTGAGTGAGTCAAGGGTAGGCATAAGTTAGAGCAAGTTGAGGACATTTTAGTGTCTCCCCTATCTGACGTGTGCTAGATCTGAAGTTGGGTGCTGTTGCTTGGGACGTGGGACACCCAAAATCAGCCTAAAATGAAAAAGCAGAGAAACTCAGGCATAATCCAATCCAATAGATCTCCCTGTGTTGTAAAGATCACATTTACATGCCTCTAATAAGCTTTTTTTATCCAGCTTGCAGTACCATAGGCCTTTGTAAGAAATTGGGTTACTGGTTGAGGGGGAGGGAGTGACACCCTATTCAGGCAAGAACCACATTGCTTGTCAGAATAAGGCATACGAAATCCTCAAGTTAACATGTGCTCAACCTTCTGGTAGCTTGGAACATAGCAGTTTAGCTTAACTTGGAGGCAAAGTTTAAAGCAGTGGTTCCCAACATTTTGACTTCTGCGGACCCCCTCTTTATAATTACTGGAACCCGGGACCTCCATTGAATCATTATTGGAATCAGGGGAACCCCCACTGAGTCATTACTAAATGCTGGGGACATAATCCGATAATATTATTTAATTTTCCAAGCAGTTGAGAACCCCCTGAGGAGGCTTTGCAGACCGCCAGGGGTCCCCAGATCACATGATGGGAACCACTGGTTGAAAGTATTTATAAAGCATGTCAAACAGCAAGAAAGTGAAAATACAACACAAGAAGTATAATACACCACTTTAGAATAATAGAATCAATCTTAATAAACAAACCAAGACCAAAATAACAAACATCTAATTAGTAAAACCATAGCTATGCAATTTTAAAGAATTAAGTGAAAGCAGCTCCATAAAGCACTAAGCACGAACTGTGGATATCTGGTCACACTAGACTGGTACAAAGTCACAAGTTGAGGCCGCCTGCAACAGAGGGTAGACCGGCTACAGGAGCTCAGCTAGGCTCACTGAACAAGAGTACCTTAAATCCTGGAAGCAAAGAGTTGCAGAGTATTACGTAGAGGATGCAACATAAGCAGGTGGTTCACTCAAGTAGCATTTAATTTACAGACCCAGGGCACCTGCAGTACCACTTTTACTAGGGACTTACAAGAAAATTAAGTAAGTCAATCGAGCATAAGCCAATTTCATAACATTTTAAGGTGAGAGCACAAGAACATTAGCACTGGTTAGCAGTGATGAAGTGTGCAGAATCCCAGAAGCTAACAAAAACATGTTCAGAATACAGGAGGGTGAACAGAAAAATGTCTGGGGATGATCCTGCAAAAAGGGTCAAATCCAACAGTCTTTCTTAGAGTTCACTGGAGTCAGACACAAATGCTTGCTTTAACAGGCTGAAGTACCTTAAGTTGTTACAAGAGCTCCCTAAATTTAGACAAAAATGCTTGCGGTTGCGGCCCCATAGGCCAGTACCAGAGGTCCCTGGAGTCACAATGGCTCTTGACGCAGCAGAAACATGAGTGAAATCTGACCACACAAAAAGGAAAACTAAAATTAAAAGTCACAAGCAAAACTAAACTTACTAGAACCTCCTTGTGCCCACTCAAAGATACATGAAGCAGCTCATTGCAAAGTCTAAGAAATCTGAGAAATCCGGTCACTCGAGCCTGGAGCATAATCCACTCACTCCCACTTTGTTTAGAAACAAACATGTTGGTTACAAATAAAAATATAAACATTTAGGTCTCAATTTGTTGGGATGTTATCCTCAATAAATGTAAAGCAGCTGAGAGTCCTAATGAAAACAACACAGTAAAAATCAGTGCAGTAAAATCACTAATTGAAAATCTCCTTTGCCCTCAACATTCAGTGACTCAAAACGTGTCTCCATTATTGGATGTCCTTTGTTTACCTAAAACTCAGGACAGCCAAGCTGGTATCCCTCCTGTTCACCAACAGCAACAAAGAATTACAAATTAAAACCTGGCTCTTTGAAATGTAAGGGTTTTAATTTGCATCGTCACCACCAGCTGACATACCTCACCAAAACACTTAGATCCAC
The DNA here is from genome assembly GCF_031143425.1 of Pleurodeles waltl. Classification (NCBI taxonomy): domain Eukaryota; kingdom Metazoa; phylum Chordata; class Amphibia; order Caudata; family Salamandridae; genus Pleurodeles; species Pleurodeles waltl. The sequence goes on along the minus strand of NC_090436.1, from coordinate 117,755,785 downwards.
CATCAATATTGACTTCTCTTTCAAAAAATAAATCATCAAAAATCAGACAACTCACCCTCATGAATACAATGAAATCTTAACAACAAGAAACTAACTTGTGAACAACAGTACAAAACTAAGGTGTTAATGTACACCTATAAACATCATTATCCTGGTGCTTTTTTGTAGAAGGTAAAGTTCAGCGGGAAAAGGATGCAGGAGGTGTCCGAGGAGGGAGTGTCTAAAAGTTACACGCTTCCATTACTTTTATTAGAAATTAATGGTGTAAAGGTTTGTATTGATAAGTGTCAATGTTTTGCTCACACACGCCATTCTACTTCAGAGAATGATCTGTCTTGGTCCTTAGATGTGTTTTATAGCAGTAACAAAAAAAATCATTATTTGCATTTGTTAGAAATGGTCTTTGGTTGGCAGTTATGTTACCCCAAGTCCAAGCAAGGACCCTAACTCTAGTCAGGGTAAGCCACACACCATCCAAATTATCCTGTGCTCACCTTCTGGTAGCTTGGCACTGAGCAGTCAGGTTTAACTTAGAAGGCACTGTGTAAAGTATTGGTGCAATAAAGCATGCAATAACACAGTGAAAACCACACAAAAATACACCACACAGGTTTAGACAAAATATGGAATATTTATCTGAGTAGATTAAGGTCAAGACAATCAAGATTTGATAAATACAAGTTGAAATATCACTTTTGTAATGATAAGATGAGTGGAAATCCTGGGTGCACAGAACGAAGTCACAGGTGCTGCATTGATCCAGTGGGTGTTGCGTTAGAGTTTCTGTCACACGGCAGGCGCTGCATCAATTCCTCTCGCAGGAAGACGGGCTGCGTCATTCCTGCTCAGCGATGCGTTGATCCAGTGGGCTGTGCATCAAACTTCCGGTGGCAACTCTGGCGCTGCGTCAATCTCCACTCAGGGAGCCAGGGTACGTTGTTCTGGTTCAGCGATGTGGGTATTCTTTTCCTGCTAAGCAAGCTGTGAGTCATTTCCGGCAGGCTGTGCGTCAATTTTTCACCACACAAGGAGTTCTTTGCAGAGATGTGCCTTTGAAGTGGGGGCGACTTCAAATAGTGCCTTACAACTGCACAAGGTCCACTTTCAGTACAATCCTGTCTGCCAGGGTCTCAGTAGGGTGTTTGGCAGTCCATTGTGCGAGGGCAGGCCACTATTGTTTGAAATGTACGTGTCAGGCCCTCCACCCTTCCAGTCCAGGAAGACCCATTCAGTATGCAGATGTGTGCACGTGTGACTGAGCATCCTGTGTTTGTGGTTGTCTGGGTGAAAAGCACAAGGTAGCTGTCAACCAGCCAAGCCCAGACATGGATTGCAAGGCACAGAAGGATTTAGGTGCAGAGAAATGCTCACTTTCTAAAAGTGGCATTTCTAAAATAGTAATATAAAATCCAACTTCACCAGTCAGCAGGATTTTGAATTACTATTCTGGCCATATTAAATATGACCTATTTACCTCTTTCTAATCAGAATCTACCACTCAAACAGTACATGAGGGTAGCCTTAATGTTAGCCTATGAAAGGAGCAGGCCTTACAGCAGTGGAAAATGAATTTAGGAGTTTTCCATCACCAGGACATAAAACACACAGATAAATGTCCTGCCTTTTACCCACAGAGCACCTGGCCCTCTGGGTTATCTAGGGCTTACCTCAGGTGTGACTTATATGTAAAAAAAAGGGGAGTTTAAGGCTTGGCAAGTACTTTTAAATGCCAAGTCGAAGTTGCAGTGAAACTGCACACACAGGCCTTGCAACGGCAGGCCTGAGATATGGTTAAGGGGCTACTTATGTGGGTGGCACAACCAGTGCTGCAGGCCCACTAGTAACATTCAATCTACAGGCCCTGGGCACATGTAGTGCACTTTACTAGGGACTTACCAGTAGATCAAATATGCCAGTTGGGTTTGAACCAATGTTACCGTGATTTAAGGGAGAAAGCATATTCACCATCTGGCAAACCAGCTCTTGGACTCATTATTTGATAACAACATTGAGATTGGACTGTTAGTGGTGAAGATGAGTTTAGATGCTAGTTCTTTAACGTCTTGCCTACAAGTAGCACACATGCGCTGTTACTTGGTGGTGATCTATTATTTCTATAAAAGTAAAAACTCCAAAAGGGGCTTTCAGCCTCCCTGTTGCACCATTACCACTTCTTTGCAGTCTTTTCATTCGGCAGCGCGTTCCAGGCGTCACTTCCTTTTATTTCTGTGATGTATATACCACGCACAGATTGATTCGTTTTAATGAGTGTCACTCTGCTGCTCGCGCTGTGATACTGGTACTGGTACTTTCACTGCTTTCAGCTGGCTCCCCAGTCGGTACGATTTATGTTGCTTGTTCTGTGTGAGTTTCATCTACTATAGTGCTTCGGTAACCTGTCAACCTTTTGAACAAAAATATGTTTCATTGACTTGTTTGAGGAAAATACATTTTTTCGACCTCTTCCTGGTGTTGGAATTATGCATGCTGCTGCTGGACAACAAGTTTAATCTCTCGCTTCACAAACGTGGCCTCATAGAACGGGCACTAAAGTCTCGCCCAAATTTGGGTCGTCATCACTCTGATCAGGTAAGAAGGCCGTCTTTTAGTTAATGTTCTCTAGTCTGGAGGCTTTTCGAAAGTTTCTCTGAGAGATGAACGCTTGACTTTGTGTTCATCCATTCTGCATCCTCCAGTGCATATTTAAAGAATAGCTTTTATTGCGGTGTTAAACGTCAAGGCACCCGGATTCCTAAAGCACGTGGGCATTGAAAGCTCACTGCAAATTAAAGTTTTGTTTTTCATGTCAGAACAGCATTATTAAAAGATAGATTAGTAAAACCAATCGCATTTTGAATTGTCGTGCGCGAGAGCTCTCTGTCAGTGTAAGGCGTTACCGGTTCTGTGTTTTTGCTTTGCATTATGGTACTTGGAGTTCTGCTGTGCTAAACGGGGCACCGCTAGGAACGCAAGTAGATGAATCGTGAGCTCATTTGTTTAGAAGGCAGCAGGCGTGTTCCTCCGGTGTGGCGCAAGGACTGCTTTTTCTCCATCATAGCTTAGGCTTGATTACTCCGGCTCACGTTCGTGTCCTTCCTCGTTGCCAGTTTGTATGGGTCAGAAATAACCCACTCTTCTGAGCACACTATGGGGGCAGTGCTGTATGTGTTCCTTGTGCTTGGTGAGCAGAGCTACCGCGCCCCCAGCATTGCATATGAAGCGGTGACGGCAAGTTTAGTCGAGCACTCATGCGTCCATTTCTTACGATAATGGCATTACTCCTAGTCGTACTCCCTCACCTTCCTTTCAACCAATGAGGCTTCCTGCCTCCCTCTAGACCCTCCCTTCCCCTTTTAAACCCCCCCCACCCTTACCACCTCCTGTACAAAAACAAGTCCAAGCAGCAACTCAGACAGTCCGTACAAGGGGGGCGGGAGGGAACGGAAAGGAAGGCGAGGGAGTAGGACTAGGAGTAATGCCATTATCGTAAGAAATGGACGCATTACCTCCCGTCCCTCCCTCGCCTTCCTTTCAACCAATGAGACATAGCAAGAACAATACAGGAGACGGATGCTGAGTTGCAAGAAGTTTATTACAAAGCACACAGACCACCGAGATCCTCCCCCTATTACCTCATAGAGGACAAGACCCGGTGACCCAACACCGACTCCAAACTACCCAAGTCCGACAGCCTATAATGCCGAACAAATGTTGAAGGAGAGGCCCAAGTGGCGGTCCTGCAAATTTCCACCACTGAAGCCCCCTGAAGCTCAGCCACTGTCGCCGCCATACCCCTGGTAGAACGGCCCTGAATCCCCTGGGGAGGAACCACCTCTTTCAACGAAAACGCTAACAGAATCAAAGACCTCAGCCACCGACTTAATGAAGCCGTGGAAGGCTTCTCACCCTTACGGGCCGGACCAAAATTCACAAAAAGCGAATCCCCTTTATTGAAAGGAGCCACCACACGCAGATATTCCAACAACGCCCTGCGCACATCCAAAGAATGTAACCGAACCTCCTCATCCGAGGAGGGATCCGGACAAAATGAAGGAAGGATGACCTTCTGGCGAGCATGGAAAGAAGAATTAACCTTCGGAATAAAAGAAGGCACCGGAACAAGCACCACACGATCCTGAAAAATCTTACAAAAAGGAAAGGAACAGGCCAAGGCCCCCAATTCCCCTAAACGGCGGGCCGAAGTAATGGCCACCAAAAAGAACGTCTTCAAAGAAGATGGCGCAGGTCACAATCCCCCAGAGGTTCAAAAGGGGCAGTCTTCAATGCATCCAAAACTAAGGAAAGATCCCAGGAAGGAAAAGACCGTACAGGGCGAGGAAACAAATTAAGAAGCCCCTGAAAAAACCTAGGCATCAAATGACCCTCATCAGACAGATTACTCCAAGGACCCCGAAATGCCTGAATAGCTGCCCACTGCACCCTCAGAGAAGCCACCGACAACCCCAAATGTGCACCATCCTGTAAAAATTGCATCACATCAAAAATAGAAGCGACGGTAGGATCCAATTTATGCCGGCAGCACCAAGAAGAAAAAACTTTCCACTGCCTACCATACGACATCAAAGTGGAACGCCTTCTTGAAGCCAGTAAAGTAGAACTCAAAGCCACAGGTACTCCCAGACCCGTCAAACCCCGGCGTTCAACTTCCAGGCCGTCAATTGTAACCTCCTCAATGACCCCTGCGAGAGGCAAGGAAACTCCAGGGGAGACGGACAGAGAGGAAGAGACCACATCCGACCGGCTGCCATCAACTGCAGCAATGGAAACCAATTCACTCTCGGCCAATGGGGTGCAATCAAGAGAACTCTGGCTCCCAGAAGTCACACTCTCAACAGAAAGGCCCGGATCACCCGAAATGGCGGGAAAGCGTATAAGGACACCGAAACCGGGAGCAGAAGCGACTGAGTTTTGTATTCTCCCGGGATGCAAACACATCCAACACCGGAAGCCCCCAGAGACGAACAAGATGAAGAAACAGCGACCTCCGAAGGGAGAAAAGTTGCGAGGAAGGAATCACCCTGCTTAGCAGATCCGCCCGAACATTGACCACCCCCCGAATGTAGGTAGCCCAGAGAGAAGGAACCCAATCCTGAGCCCACACAAAAATTTCCCTGGCCAGATTGAACAACGCCCGCGACCGGGTCCCCCCCTGTCGGTTTACATAAGCCTTGGCCACTAAGTTGTCTGTCCGAATAAGAACCGCAACTCCCTTCAGGGACACTTGGAAATGAATTAGAGCCAACAACACCGCCTTCAACTCGCGCCAATTCGACAATCGATTGGCCTCCAGTGGGGACCAAAAGACCTGGATCTGTTCCGACCCCATCCAAGCACCCCAACCCGAGAGGCTGGCATCCGTCGTAACCACCACCAGGCTCAGAGGTGACAAAGATACGCCTACCCGAAGACGAGTGGTCCCCAACCACCATCCCAACTCCTTGTGAATCAATCCTGACCCCGGAATCCGGGTCATCAGAGAACCAGACCCTGTTGTCCACCTTCTCAGGAACCAGTTCATCAAGCAAAGAAGATGGAACCGAGCCCAAGGAACCAGGAATATAATGGATGCCAAATGACATTGCAGACGTAACCAAAGAAGAGCACGGGAGCAGCCTGCGACACGACCTTCCTCACGACCTTCCTCACCAGGGACTGGAGTACACCTAACCTCTTTTCCGACACTGTCACCAAACCAAGAAGAGTCCGAAAACGAGCCCCTAGAAAAACCAGATCTTGGGAAGGGACCAAATCTGACTTCCCCCAGTTTATCAAAAACCCGTGGTTTTGCAGGACCACCAATACCCGGGCCACCTGCCTCCTCAACAGGTCCTGCGAAGGTGCATGTATTAGGATATCGTCTAGATAAGGATGAATAAACACCCCTTCTGAATGCAGCAAAGCCACCAGGGGGCCAGCCCCTTTGTGAAAATCAGGGAGAAGACTTGAGGCCGAAAGGCAGTACACAAAACTGATAATGATCCAGGCCCACAGCAAACCGTAGGAACCGCTGAGAAGTCTTTGCCACCGGCACATGCAGGTAAACATCATGCAGATCCAGTGACGCCAGAAAATCCCCCTGACTGACCATCGGAAAAATAGTCTGAATTGACAGCATGCAGAAATGCACTGTCCTGATCCAAGCATTCACTCCTTTCAAATTGAGAACAGGTCGAAAACCCCCTGACACCTTCTGAACTAGAAACAAGACAGAATAAGTGCCCAGACCCTTTCTTCTAGAGGAACGCGGGAAATGGCCCCCTTGACGCCGTCCAACAAAGCCTCTCTCCGTGCCCCGACCGCAGGCAGAGGAGTGGGATGCACCCCAGAATCTGGAGGAACCACATCGAAATCTATGACGTAACCATTGGCCACAATGTCCAGCACCCAATGATCGCTGACACTTTCCTGCCAAGCAGAAAGAAAATGCCTCAGCCTTCCCCCAACCTGCCCTATGCCAGGCCCACAGTGATTGTCAGGACCCCTTCTTAAACCCACCCCGGTTCGAAGGAGCAGGTTTCTTAGGGGAAAAACGGGTCTGAAACCGAAGTTTCCTGAAAGAAAAAGATTTTGCATCCATCTTGGGAGAAGAACGGGAATGCTTCTTCCACCCTTTCCCAGAAGCAGATCCCCCTTTATAAGGTAAGGCATGCTTCCGTTCCTTAAACGCCTTGGAAAGCATAGAGGGCAACTGATCACCAAACAAGCTACGACCTTCAAAGGGCAGCCTCAGGAGAGCAGACTTCTCCCAGGGATCCACCTTCCATGACCGCAACCAGAGGGACCTACGGGCCCCAATCAAAGCCCCAGACGCCAGAGCCGAAGTACGAACGACATCCGACGATACGTCCGCCAGTAACCTGGCCTTCTGCTCCATACCAGCCAGAAGTTAGGAGCACTCTGCACCTTCCTGAACAGCAATTGCCAGTTTATCAAAGTCCTGAACCAACGACTGGGCCGCATAAGCCGAATATATACCTGCTCTCAGGGCCAGATTCTCAGCCGCAAAGCCCTCTTGAGACCAGAATCCGCCGTACGGTCCGTGGCATCAGTAGGCACACAATCCTCCGGATTGACTGCCGTCTTGCCAATCAGGGTTGCCAAAATAGAATCTAGACGAACAGAGGGAGGTAGTACTTCCTCCCCTTCGAGCAAATAAAGTTTCTGGAGGAACCGTGGAACTTGAGCTTTATCCACATCCTTCCATTCCCGAAACACCATATCCTTCACAGGTCCCTGAAAAGGCATGGCAAATTTAGAAGGTGTCTGATACTGAGGGAACAAGTGGGAGTCAGAGCTCATCGGCTGAAAAACTGGAAAACCTAAATTGTCCCGCACATGTGCCATCACCTCCCACATCTCTTCCCTGGAGACATATTTCCCCCCAGAGGAAGTAGATGGAGCCTCCCCTTCCTCATCATCTGAAGAAGACCTCTCCGCAGTTGTAGGCGGATGTGTTGCTGTAGACCGAGTAGGCCTGGCCATCCCTGCCTGGAGAGCCCTAGAAACAGCCACCTCAATCCTCTCCTGCACCTCCTCCCTGGACATGAGAGGCGCAGCACCACCAGCCGGAACCTGGTGACCCCCAGGTGTAGATATGGCAGCAGCACCTTCCTCCCCTGAGGAGGAGGAAGAAACAATCCTGCGTCGTTTTGCAGGTACCTTCGGCATGGCAGACTCAAAATACACTACACCACACTGAACCCAACCATACAAATATACAGAGGACAGGACCTCCCCTAAAAACATTCAGCCAATCAGAATATAACAATAATTAAAGAAATCAGCTAAAATGCGGGCAGAACGCCCGTCCTACCAGGTCTGAAGGCCAAAAAAGCATACCGGCACCTCCACGCGGCTCCGTGGGCAGAGGAACCGGAAATGGACGCCCCAGCCGCAAAGAGCCGACTGACCTCGTCAGCCGACTCTCAGGACACGTCACTCAAGCAGCCCCGCCTGCTTGGAAAAGACGCGACCGGCCAGAGCACACCTCGAGGGGCCCCGCTCCTCGAGGAGTGCAGGAAACGACGACCCCCAGGTCCCGCCGTGGAGGAAAAAGTGAAAGGTAAGTCTAGCGTGGGCTAGACAGAAAAAACAGGAGGTGGTAGGGGTGGGGGGGGGTTTAAAAGGGGAATGGAGGGTCTAGAGGGAGGCAGGAAGCCTCATTGGTTTAAAGGAAGGCGAGGGAGGGACGGGAGGTAATGCAGATTACTAGCAAGGTTCGCAGAATACTATCATACCGTGTTCAAGTGTCTGATTTTAACAACATAATGCTTAATGGGAGTTGTAGTCCTGGCTGACTTTAGTGGAAATAATACCTCAAACAATGCTGTATAAAAGAAACGACCAGAATTGAAGCAACGAAGATTGGCAACGCCAAGAGGTCTCACCTATGTGAGAGCTATTTGTTTTGCCAATGTCTTTTAGCCATGTTGTGGAGCAGGGAGTCTGCTGTGCAGCATGACTGAAAATTATAAGAAGAAATGCACTTTTACCCTTTTTAAACAACTTTTGTAGCGCCTTTTAGCTAACGTTTACTCATGCTGCACAGCAGCCACACTGCTCTACAACATGGCTGAAAGACATTGGCAAAGCCAATATCTCTCACATAGGTTAGACCTATTGGCTTTCCTAAAGCCTGTTCTAGAATTCTGGCAGCTAGTAGGTGAATGAAGAGCTTTATAGGTTAGTCAGGGATGATGACTTGGTTTACTGCGGTACATGCTGATTCAAGGGGATCACTGTGCTGGTGAACATCTCTTGATTCAGAAAGGGTAGCTTTCATATGTCACTGATTGGCAAAAAAAGAGCAAGCCGTATTTTTGCCATTCGTCCATCAACAAGCTTATAGGAATGATTTTCGCTCAATCAGTCTGTTTCGCAGTTGGTTCCTCCATTTATTTCTTAACTGAGTGCCCATCTCTGCGTGCTTCCGGTCCAAGAAAAGCTCTTGAATGCAGAATGCTTCAAATTTACCGACCTGCTTTCTCTAGATAGTTTTGTATTGAGTAAGTTGGTTGATACTGAGTTACTTCCATGATCAATACTTCTAAATTAGCAGATTTCTAACGGATAACTTGGTCAGAGGGACAAGATGTCATGGGCTCTTTAAAAATCCGAAATTGTTCAGCGGAATGCGTACCAATATTATTTGGAGATTGTTTCTGAGGCCCATTAGGACATGCGTTACTATGATAAATGGTGCTTCAGTCATATCGGTTTGAAATTACAGACGTTTCTCAGCTAGTCACACAGCAGACACAATTAACTTCAACTTAGAAACACATAGCCAGGAAGATCTAATTCACCTTGACAATGTTAAAGCAAGTGATTTGTCAAAAGGCTGACACACAATTAAGCTATAAATGAGCCAGTGTAATTGTCATGTAGTGTTTGTTTTAATTTATGTGGCCATGTAGATTATAATTGCTGCAAAGGAACTGATTGTTTGAGATAACCGGTGTTTGATTAATGATCACATTTGCATAATGAGGGGGCCATGAAATAACATTATTTTAGGAGTTCAATAAAGGATAGGGAAATCAGTCCATGAAAGTTATTATTCACTGAGTTTGGATTTTAAGACAGAAAACATGTCAAATAAAGAAAACGGATCCAAAATTGTTTCTGAATCTCCTTATCTCTTCACTTACTGCTCTTCTGTCGTTCTAAAACTTTCATGGGAAGCTTCCCACCAAATGCAGAACTATTCCACATGATTATGCGATTTGTTGAACATTTTGTTTAGTTAGTCAATTTAAAACCTAAAAAATCAACTTGCATGGGCTCAGCGGTTGAGTAATTTCGAAGATGGTGGGTACCGACATTTTGAGGGTCATGTTCATTCCGCTGGAGAAGGTAGGGAGGTTAGACGTCAAATTTGACTAGGTTCTGTATGTGAAACTTCATATTTCATTACTTTCTCTAGATACCCTTCAAGCAGAGTATGAGTTTATGCACTGAGATATCCATCCCATAGACAATGACTCATAACCTCTTTTCATTCTGACATGTACCTTTCCTTTACCTTTTATTTTTTACAAATATTTGTTTTTAGAGGCTATTTAAATTCTAACTTTATCTCTAATCTTAAAACATAATGCTATCCCTGTTTCTAAATTTGAATACATCCCTCATCTTTCTAAAATAATTGAGCTAAATGCAAAGGTTTCAGTTTAGAGAACATTTTTATCATGCTTCAAACTGGAAGCTGGATGGAAAATATAGATACTTTTCCAGGTGGGTCTCCTACCTATCACAGAAAACTAAATTGATGAAGTAATACATTGAAGGGATATTTGTTGTGCACCATCTTTCCTTGGATGATATGCCTTGCTTCATCGTCTACTTAAATCATATTTCCATTTTTCATTGTATTGCTAAGTCATTCATTTTTTAACCTGTTGGCTGCTAAGCCTTTTCCCCCTCGGACGCTAAGCCCTTTCATGGCTGCTTTGGGTAGTTCACGTTTAGGACCTCGTAACCTTTTTTCTATGAAAAGTATCCAGGTCAAATTTACATCCTTTTCTCCAACATCCTAGGGATTTTAAAGGTACCCAGGGATTGTCGATTGCTCAGGAGTGGACTATGAAAATAGCCAAATTACAGCAATATTTTGGGATTTGTAGGAAAAATAGGCAGAGTGCTTCACAAAAAACTTTGTGTTTTTCCCTAAAATTACATCAACAAAAGATTTGCTGTGATTGATTCACCATTTTCCCAGCTATCAGGAAAATGCAGAGCTGAATCAAAAAACTATGTTTACCACAGAACTGGCATTTTTCAAAGAGGTAGCTATTATTCCTAAAATGTGTGCGTTCAACCTACTTCCTGTCTGTGATGGATACCAGGGTAAACCCATGGGTGATCCTGGAAGGCTATAGATTTCTTAAAAGTAGACACAAATCTAAACTTAACAAGGGGTCCTTTGTGTAGATCCCGCAAGGTTTTCTTAAAGAAACTAACTGTTGGAATAAAAAATAAAAAATGACTAAAAAAAAAACAGCCCTTTGTGACAAGATTTTCAATTGTAACTTCTTGTCACAATGGCTGATTTACAAAAGTAGTATACCATTATGTCCGCAAAGCTATTTTGCTAGTGGGGATGTAGAGGATTTTTAGGTTCTCCAAGAACCCAAGCTAGCCACAGCCAATAACTGAACTTCACCTTACAATAGTTTTTCATTGTGTAACGGGTACAGAGCGATTTCACATGATAAAATATAAAGAGTGAAAATGACTGCCAAAGAAACCTATGTATTTCTGAAATATACACCAGATACAGAGTTCGTAAGCATTGGTCTTTTGTTTATCCCTGAATTTGTGGGTACTCACACTACCATGTGTGATTCAATGGTCATTTATCAAAATGTCGTCTTTATTACACACTCCCTCATAGTTGGAAGACACAAATGCAGAGAAATACATTGGTAGTAACAAATGTTCTATATTCCCACCTGTCTCCCAATGAAAATGGTACCTCACTTGTGTGACCCATTACATATTTCCCCCTGAGAAATGGCCCTTTTTTCATTGTGGGTAGCTGTCAATTGTGGACTCCAGCTCAGCAGGCACCTAGAGAAACCTTGCAAATCTGTATATTTTTTAAAGCTAAACACATAGAGGAATACAGGTGGCTCCCTCTAGGTTTTCTTACGCAGAAACCTTTGTAAACCTCAAACACCAACATAAAAACACAAATTTTCCTCACATTTCAGTGATGAAAACCTCTCAAATCTCTTGGAATCCACAAATTTACAACCACCCAGCATTACCCCAAGTTTCCTGATAAACATTATACCACAGGGGGTGTGGCCGACCACCATAGAAAATGGGCTCTTGTGAAAGGGGCTACTCAGGCTCACACACCAATCCCCCAACATCTGAAAGTAAATATGCCCCTAATAGATCCAGTTGACAGGTTTAGGGCTGGTGACGACAAGGGAACCAAGAGCTGTGAGCATCATCAACTGCGTCACAGCGTATTGGCTGGGATAGTGTTGTGGGTCCCTCGGTCATGTGGAGTGTGGCGGCCTACATCGATAACACAGTGGAAAAGAGCTTGGCAGCTGCGCAGGAGGCATGCACTATTGGCCAAGACTGGTGCTAGGAAAGGGCCCACCAGTCATTTCAGACCACCTATAAGACCCCACAAAGAGTGCTGAAGTGGGGGTTAGAGCCCCAGTGAAGTCGGCAGTGCATCGCTGACAACCTGCGGCATTGACGGCAGAGTAGTGTGGTGCGAGTGAAGTTCTGCTGCTTGGCCTAAAGGGACACAGAGGTGCCATTGAGGGACTTGGGGGATCCCAGCAGTCTTCACTCTGGCTTGATTGGGGCTACCCGACTGATTACACAGGAGGGAAAAAGGAAAAGACGCTGCACTGCTAGGAAATCCAAACTCAGCCGCGCACCCAGTGCAGCGTAGTGGGGGATGGGGCTCAGATGGACCCTTAAATTGAGGTTGGTAACAGGAGGACATTGACTTGTGTAGCAGGTCTCCCCAGCCCCCGAGGGAATGAATTGAGCTTACTGTCCATCAGTAGCGATTTACCCTGCTACTGATGAACAACTAACACAGAGGAAATTGCATAATATGGGAGCCACAAATGAGGGCCCTTGTAGGCGCTGAAGTGAACCAGCCCCTTGGGCTGATTAAGAGACAGTTGTGAAGACACAGCACTCTACAAACGACAAGGGAGCTCCCCCCTAGATCCCTGGGAGAAACTTTGGTTGAACAGGCTCCTTGAAGAAACAGGGGAAAGAGCTTCTGAAACTCTTAAAGCCAAACTTGGAGACTTCTAAGGAAGCTCAAGATGCAACAATATCCACTTGGTTTGAGTGCCTGGAAAGGATGAGGGTCCTGTCATGGACCTGTTCACGGAAGACATTATTCTCAATGTGCTACAATGACATGGCCTATTCAAATATTTTTTTGCTGGAAAGGGTGTAGAGGATCCTGTGACCCCCGCCCCCAAGGTCGGGTGCACCCCCAGGTACAATTACAGCCTGAACATTCAACTTCAGAGACCGCAATGCCATCCTTTAGGTGGCTTGTCGGGCCCCGCCGATCAAAAGTTAGAATATGGAAATAAACCACTTCCCGGACTACACTCGTAAACTTTGCTGCAGTTTCATTGAAGTGAAGAGGGCCCTTTGAGAAAAAGAAATAAAATACTCATGCTGTTCCCAGCACAGTTCAGAGTGGTGGCTGAAGGGAAAACCTGCTTCTTCCCAACGCCAGAGGCAGAGTGGGACTGGCTGGAAGGCTGGAGGAGAACCAGGGGACAAAACCCAAGCACCATTCACAATGTCAGGAAGGCAATCACACCACTGCAGACTACCAAAACTCCACCAATAAACAAAGGAATGAAATGGGATCACCACAGCGGCACGGCTCCCAAACTATGAAGACTCACAAATGGTTCCCCGACTGATTTGACTGAGAGAGTTGGTCTACCTGGTTGAATGTACTTTTCTCTTTCTAACACGGGCACCAGCGATGAAGAATGCATTGGGTGATTCTTCGCGGCTGAGAGGAACTCTATTCTGCTAATGATAAAAATACCAGATGACTCTTGTTAAGGCACAATTTTCATGGGGAGATGGGTGAGCCCACTGTTTGGGGTAGCCACAGTCCTCCACTGTTTTAGAACTGGCTAAGGGTGACAGGCACACTGTCAGATTGGGGTGGCTGACAGTGTGAAGTCCACTATGCAGGGGGCTTGAGTTGGGGGGATTGTTGAGGTAATTTGTTGGCCCCAAAGAAGGGGTCGTTAAATTTCAAATTAAGAGCACTGACACTACACTGTAGTAAAGGCACCACAGGAGCTCTCCCATACCCCCTCATGGGTAGTCTCATGGGCAGCCACCCCAGAGACACAGATCTTCTTAACCATCTTGATGACGATGAGACATGAATGCACTGACAATTGCTTCCTCTAATGGAATGTCATTGGCCTTGGAGACAAAATCAAAAACCCACACCAGTAAGCAGCATTTATTATCACCATCACAACCTTACCAAACGTGCCTACGCTACCCCTCATAAATCAGACAATACCCCTAACACATAAGGCAGGGCATTTCTAATACAATCCTATGAGAAGGCAGCACTCACAGCAGTGAGACACCAAGTTAGGCTGTTTGTCACTACCAGGACAGGCCATGCAATATGGCACATGTCCTGCCTTTCTACATACATTGCACCCTGCCCATAGGGCTAGCTAGGGCGTACCTTAGGGGTGACTTACATGTAGTAAAAGGGGAGTTCTGGGCCTGGCAAGTAAGTTTAGATGCCAGGTCCCTGTGGCAGAAAACTACGCACACAGGCCCTCCGCTAGCAGGCCTGAGACAGGTTTGAAAGTCTACTTCAGTGGGTGGCACAAGCAGCGCTGCAGGCCCACTAGTAGTGTTTAATTTACAGGCCCTGGGTATAGAGATACCACTGTACAAGGGACTTATAGGTAAATTAAATATGCCAATTAGGTATAAGCCAATCATACAAACTTTAGATGGGAGAGCACCTGCACTTTAGCACTGGTCAGCAGTGATAAAGTGCTCAGAGTCCTAGAGCCAACAGCGAGAGGTCAGAATAACCAGGAGGAAGGAGGCAAAAAGACTGGGGATGACCCTGCGTAAGGCAAAAAGTCCAACAGGGAGTAATACTTCAATACCTTAAACAGAATGCCCCTGTGTTGTAGTTTAGCAGCGATTAGAGTAAGCATTAGCAGAAGACATCTTGTATTTAGCAACTATTGTGAACATTTCGCGGAAACCATTTTGTATTTATGGCAGCCATTTTCTCTGCCACATGCTGCCATGTGCTGACCATGTGCTCTGTCCTACCTTCCTGTTAACTACTCTTGAAATTCTGTCTAGTGACAAGTTATATTTAGCATATCCCACTTTCGCACATGCCCAGTAAGGTCTGCAGCTGTTAGCCCCTCCTACCTGTCGACTGTGCATTTCCATATGACCTTATATGTATAGAAGTCTTGCTTCTATAATTGTACCACCTCCTTTTAGCCCCTGTGTGGGTATAAAAGGACCATGCTCTCTCAGTTCAGTGTGCTACTTCAAACATTACCAAAGGGTGCTGTTTGAACTGTAGTACCACCTCATGAGGTTTAATAAACTTTGTCTTTTATTTCAGTTTCTGTGCAACTTCTTCCTATATGGTCTGAGGACTTTGTGCAGAGAAGGGTGAACCCTTTGCACTAGTAGGCCTTGCTGAGGCTTACTTCAACACCTGGTGTTGCGCCCCTACAAGAGACCCATTTAAATGGAAATACCCATAAGGCACAAGAGAGATGGAGCTTCAAGCTGGTGGCTCCTGCTTGTTACACAACAGGTTCCAGGGGAGTTGGCATTCTAGTCAGAAAATTACTACCACTTACAATTCATCGGATCTGGCCAGATACCCATGGTCGGTTTGTGCTGGGAAGGACATACCATCAACATATGCTCCAAATACATTCTGCCTCGATTACATGACACAGCCTTTCCTGCATTGGGAACTCTACACCTCAAACTACCAGAGGGCAAATTGATTACAGGGGGTGATTTTATTCTGGTGATGTGTGATGAACTTGACCATGACCCACCCAAACAGACATCATCCTCCCAATCCCCATTATCGGACTTTCTCCAGGCAATGGGGCTGACAGATATATGGCGCACCCATAACCCCTACAAACATCAATTCACCTTTCACTTAGGGGCACACGGCAAGCTGTCATGCTTAGATTACCTACTTACTCTTCTGCACCAGATACATCTCTTCTCAAATGCTTTGATTCTTGGCTCAAGGTATTACAGTGTCAACATCAGGACAGTGCACGCTCTACGGACGACAAAAATGCAAAAACCCAGCCTTTATGCAAGAGCATAAATCATGCATTGTGTTTATATGCAGCATGTTAACCTTTTGCATTGCAGAGTTTAACCTTGAAAAACACTATTAATGAGGTTTGCAATAACTGTTCATTTGCAAGGCTTTCCCTGCAGCATGACTGGGTGTGGTTTGTGGGCTGGGCCAGACTCTATAGAAGGGAGCCAACCAGCTCCACGTGCTCACTATTCAGAGGTCCCGGCGCAGAGCAGCAGCAACTTCCTGAGCTCCTGTTCCGGAGGCCTACCTTGATGTTCCAGGCCTGCCCCGCATTATATTGGTGATCTTTGAGCAGGGTAGTAAGGCAGAGGTCGGGCTGGACCCCGACCCCGTTCTCAAAGACTCTCAAGTTTTGGGCCTACTTGTGAAACTTTCAGAGTGCGCGATTCATTGCTCTCATGTAAACCTTGGCATTCAGATCGGCAACAGCTTGCGCGATCATTTCATGGCATTTGCATATTCTTGTTTGAATCGGCAGTGTGCGCGATTCATTTCTCACATGTAAAACTTGATGTTCAGATTGGCAACAGCTTGCGCGATCATTTCATGGCATTTGCATATTCTTTTTTGAATCAGCAGTGTGTGTAATTCATTTCCCGCATATAAAACTTGATGTTCAGATCGGCAACAGTGTGCACAATCATTTCATGACATTTGCATAATCTTGTTCGAATCGGCAGTGTGAGCGATTCATTTCCAGCATGTAAAACTTGACGTTTAAATCTGCAACAGTGTGCACGATCATTTCATGGCAATTATAACTTTGGTGTGTTGTGTTTGTTGAGGTGCACACATTTATTCAGAGCTTTTGGATTTCCTGTGAAGATGCTTCATTCAAAATGTGACATTCTTTGTGCATATTAAGTCCCTAGTACAATTCCTATTGTTTTCCAGGGAATGTTTCAGATAACCTTTTGTCCTCATGTAAAAATGCAATGTTTGTTCCGAAACATTATTCTAGAAGGTTCTTGTATTTCTAGACAGTATGTGATATTTCATGAAAAGCTCATATGAAACATTGTATGAACCCATTCTTGATTTTTTCCAGGCACCTAGATTCCTTGAGGTCTAGTTATAGTCACTTCTTAGGTTATCCATGGTTACAGTATGAGAACTCTTTGAACCATAGTCTATTGAAAGTCAATGTGATTATATCTTGATATTGTGTTGTTTAACATTTTGCTTCCTACAGGTCTCCTTCCTAGCTGTTCCCTACCTAACCCCCTTTTCCCCCACTTGGACTCTCTCATGCTCTGTGATATTTCTATCGGAGCTTTGGAGCTGTCTAGTGGTGGACATGTTGGGAACGTGCTCAGGCCCCGAGGATCTGGTCTCCCTGACAACAGACCACTCCCCAGCATGGGTGCAACTTAGGCTCAAGGGAGGATGCCTCACATCATATGGTCTCACTCAGTGCATAGTATCTTAAATTACCCAAGATAGAAAAGGATTTCCAAACCGTAACTGTGCATTATTTTGCAGAAAATGACAAGTCAGTTAAATCAGCAAAAACCTTATGGGAAGCCTACAAGGCAGTCATTAGAGGGCAGGAGCTAGCCCTAATAGTGGGTCTAAAAAAAAGACAAAAGAGCAAGAATGGACTCTCGGGAGCAGGAACTTCTGGCATTTGAAAAACGCTGACTCATTAAGAGAATGCCGAAACCAGCCATATCCTTGAACTTGAGCAGCGTGAATACAGTGATTTAGCGACAGAGGCATCCTGCTCAATCCATAGAGCAACACAGTACCAAGTCTATAAGGTCAGGGACAAACCTGGCAAACTTCTGGCCTGGCTCGATAAAAAGGTACATGCAAGCCGATGGGAAGTGTGATTGTGAGAGGGAAAGTGGTGCAAGACAGACAGGGTGTGGGAGATGCGTTTGCTGCGTACTATGCTCAGTTATACTTTGTTGCCGTTACAAGAGTTATTAGCCAAAATTCAAATATCATCCTTGCCTGCTCAGAATTGGGCAATAGTAGGTGAAGAGATCACAGAAGGTAAAATTGTGACAGCAATATAAGAACTAGCCTCAAGTAAAACAGTTGGGCCAAACAGGTTGCCAAGTGAGCTGTACAAACCATTAAGCCTGAAACTGACCCCACATCACCTGATGATGTTTGCAGAGAGCTGACAAAAATGTATAATTCCTAAAAACTAAGGACTGGCAATCATAGTGTTAATCACAAAGGAGGGGAAATCCCCCAAGGATTGTGCCTCACATAGGTCTATCTCTCTCCTGAATGCTGAGGCCTAAATATCTTGACCAGAGTCCTGGCCAGTCGCCTCACAAAAGTGATCTTGGAACTGGTACATCCAGATCAATCTGGTTTTATGCCCCATTGTAACACCATACGAAACCTAGGTCACCTTTATAATGTGCTGAGCATGGTCCCACAGTTACAAGAGTGGGCTCTAATAATCTCCCTGGATGCCCTCATGGCATTTGACTCTTTTGGACGGGCATACCTTGTTGAGGTTCTGGCTAGGATGGGCATTGGCCCAGGCTACATTAAGTGGGTGTGCCATTTATACACTGATCCACATGTACAGGTGAGAGTAAATGGGGGAATGCCCTGAGTTTTACAACTACAGCGGGCTGTGTGGCAGGGCTGCCTCCTTTCACCTTCAATATTAGCACTCGCATTGGAACCGCCGGTGAACTGGGTAAGGCAGGACCCATTGGTCCGTGGCCTATGGTGGTCCAAACAATGAGAGAACCGAATCTCTCTATATGTAGATGACGTACTGCTGTACATTACGGATCCAGAGCTCCCATTGGCCAGGTTAATGCAGATATTCCATATTTTTGGCCACCATTTTGGATACACACAAATTGTCACTTGCACTCTGCAAGGGGAGCCACCATGACTATCGTCCACTGCCATGTAATGCTGAAGGCTTCCCGTATCTCAAGCTCTATATTACAATGAACCCAATGCAATTTTTCAGAAAAAACCTGATGCCACCTCCGGATAGATTAAAATGAGATGTCCAACATTGGAGATACTTCCCTTCTTGGCTGGGCTGCCCTCTTTAAAATGACCTAGTTGCCCTATACATTTTACAAAACACACCCTACCCAGTTCAAAGATCATACTTTGAAGTAATTAAGAGTGAGATAGGGACACTACTTTAGGATGGGGGCCTGGCGCAAATCACACAAACAAACAAACAAATGGCTGGTATGTTGGCAGAGTGGCTCTGCCAGACCTCCAAAAGTACTACTGAGCAGCCCAGCTGTCCACTATCAATGGCTGGGCCTTTGGGACCCCAAAGAACTGGCCTACTAGATGGATAAACTAGTACTAAAGCCATGGGGTTACCTTCAGGGCAATATATGAACCTTCCAAATGCTTGAGACTCAGGGGCCCAATGGTGACAGTAGTGGACATTTGGCAGTCACACGGATCCTGAGTTGGAGGGGGAAGATCACACAGGCCACCCTATCTGAGATACAGCCGCACTGGGAACACTTAGGTGCCATCCGGGCTTTTATAAGTGGCATCTCTAGGGTAGGGGATCTATGGTAGCACAGTGAAGTAGTTCCTTTTGCAGACTTACAGCAAGAATACCAGCTGTCACTTACCAAGACATTTCGCTACCTGTAGGTCAGGTATGCACTCAAGGCAGCACTGCAAAAGGCCATGGCACTGCTGGAGCATGGTGAGGACTGACTGCTTCATGAATACATGCCACAAAAGGTCATATCAGTGAAACACAAACAAAATACTGGACAACACACCTGAAGCACTTACACAATTGAGAGAGCATTTGAGAGGCCTTGGGGATGATGATTGGCAATGGGCCACAGCCTCCTATAGGGAGGTAGCCATATGTTAAGGTTTTCACCTGGTACAGTTTAAACTCTTCCACTGACAGAATATTCCCCAACTACCTTCTTCAAGATTGATAAAACACCAAATGCCAGTTGTAGGCAGGGGCAGGGGTGTGGCCAGGACAGTACCTTCTACCATTTGATTTGGGAATGTTCCAAAATACAAAGCTTCTGGGAGGTGATTATTCAGTGTCTGAACAGGGTGTCTGGGATGGCCCTCACTCTGACCGTGAAATGGCTCCTCTTGAATCTATGGGAGGGAACAGCCCTGACCTGTATGAAATGAATCTGTTTAACACTAGGGTTGATCATTGGTAAAAAAAACATCACCAGATTGTGGAGATTAGAACAAGTGCTCCAGTTGGACAACTGGAAAATTGACATGGATTGCTGCATGTTCTTCAAAAAGCTCGTCTATGATGGCCGGACCTGCCCACAATAATAGAGTAAGATTTGGGGTCACTGGAATGACCAGCCCTTGCAAACCTCAAACTCTGACTAAAAAAGACACTTTCGTCAAATTTCTGTGATGGAAAGTTCTAGAGTCTCCAGAAGCCACACATTTTCTACCACTTGTCATTCCCCCACGCCTCCTGATAAAAGTGGTACTTCGCTTGCGTGGGTAGGCCTTGTGCCCACAGCACGAAAGGCCCCAAAATGCAACAAGGACACATGACATTTTTCAAATGAAAACTTGAGGAAAACCTCTGGAATCTTTGGCTAGCCACAAATTCCCTACCAACCAGTATTCCACTAAGTGTCCTGATAAAAATGGTACCTCTCTTGTGTGGGTAGGGCTAGTGCCCGCAATAGTAAAGGCCCTAAAACACAACGTGGACATTTTTCAACTGAACCTAGCAAAAATGTACATTTTTCAAAACTAGACATCAGAGGGAATCCAGGGTGGAGTGACTTATCTGACTCTCAAAAGGAATTCTTACCCAGAAGCCCTTGCAAACCTAAAACTGTGACAAAAACACATTTTCCTCACATTTCTGTGATGGAAAGTTCTGGAGTACTGGAAGTGCAGGGAGCCAAAAATAATCTACCACCCCCCTCAAGTCTCCAAATAAAATTGGTACCACACTTGTGTGGGTAGGTGTAGTGCTCACAGCAAGAAAGACCGGAACAATGTGGAGACATCAACATTTTCTGTCTAAAAAATTATCTGATTTGGCGATGGGGGTAGAAATGTGTTTGGGCCGGGGATCGATGATCACCCAGGGGAACTTAAAAAAATCCAGACTTTTATAAAAACTAGACATCTAGGGAAGTTAAGTTGGTATGCCTTGCATGGATCCCAGAAAGATTTCTTACCCACAACTCCCTGCAAACCTCAAACTCAAAATTCCTACCACCTAGAGGTTTCCCACCTTTCCTGATAAAATTGCTGCGTCACCTGTGTAGATGGGCCTAGTGCATGCAAGAGGTAGGCATCAAACCTAGTTCAATGGGAGTCTAGTGGAGTGACTTCATTGACATTGGTTTGATTTGCTTGTTCCCTTTTTAAAATTTATATCTCCAGTTCACTTTATTTTTCTTTCTGTTATTTTGGCCTCATGTGGTCCATTAAATTATTCTCTAAATGCTTTATTCATTTTCTCTAAGTTGAGCTAATCTGCTCTAAGGCGCAGCTACTAGGGGTTGAGCTCAGGTTTAAATTACTGAAACCTTTAACAGGGCCTAACAAGATAATTCCTTTGTGGTGGATCTCAGTCCACCTAAGTAATAAACCTCTTCCTCACAAATATGATATTTAAGAAGGAAATCAGACATGTAACAACAGCACAGTTGGGAAACAGCCCTTACAATGCGGTCATTATCAAGCATGACTGTTACCACGGAGCCATTACCCTGCATATGCCTTAACCACCCATGGCTTTACAATGAATTTCTTCTAAAGGCATGAATGGTAAAGGCATATCCTTGGTTAATGTATTATAGGTAATTATAGGTAAGTATTATTTTTGAAATTTTGTAAAGGCATGAATGGTAAAGGTGTCTGATGGTGAGTTTTTCAGGTAAGTACAGGTAAGTATTAAGTGTTTTTAAGTGTGTGTTTATATATATATATATATATATATATATATATAAATATATATATATATTAATCAAAAATTAGCAGTGCACTCCATTAGGGGTGATAATTCTCACGTTTATTTCAAGTTCAAGCTGGAAAAATAAAACGAACGACGCGTTTCGACCGTCTGGTCTTTTTCGAGTTCAAAGAATCTCATTACTCTTGCAGCTTCTATTTATAGAAACGAGCAGTGCTTTACAGTGCATGTTGGGGCTCGTGGTTCCAAACCACTTAACCCTACAACAAATATAACAAACAAAAGTAATGTGTGTAAATATTGTTACATTTCAAAAAGAGGACATGGGTCAATTTATTTAAACACTAATGTTTTGAATTCAAAAAACTGTAGTACCACCATATATTGACAATTGATTATGCATGTAGTCAAAAATAAATTATTGAAAATGTATCTATTTAATTCTCAAATAAATTCTTTGATTTTTGTAACCATTATTGTCGTACTACCAGAATTATATGTTATACAGGTGATAAGAGCAAATGTTATTGTGGTAGAATTTATAACTCCACATTAACATTAATTATTCTTTATTAATTTAAGGCTAGAACTACAAATGAACAAATAATTCTTCATCATTGTTCATCCCAAAAGGGACCTTAGTTTTCATCTGTATTATAAATCTTGATTCAAGACGCCTTAACTTTTTGACTCTATCACCTCCTCTCTCATGCTCAGGAATGTGATCAATACCATAGTATCTCAGTGTTCTCCAGTCGTTCTGTGTGTGAGTTTGTAAGTGTCTAGCTGTGGCATATGTGAAATCCTTATGATTGATTGCTCTTATGTGTTCCAAAATTCTTTTCTTCAAAGCACAAATTGTGCTCCCAATATACTTGGAGCCACAATGACATTCAATTACATACACCACAAACTTTGTGTCACATGAGATCTTATGCTTAATTACCAACTCTTGTCCATTTGGAAATGTGACCTTTTTCAAAGATTTTCCAATTTTACAAGCTTTACAATGATTACATTTAAAGAACCCCTTTTGGGTTTCCCCCAGCCAAGTATGTTCCTTCTCCAGGCAAAAATGACTTTTAATAATCATATCCTTTATACTGGGTGCTTTCCTGTATGAAAATAAAGGCATAGGGTCCACTAGGGATCCTAAATCCGAATCTCGTTTTATAATTTGCCAATGTTTGCATAAAATGTTTTTAATAGAATTACTTTCTTTGGTAAACTGCATTATCATTCTTATTGGCTCTTTTGAGGTTTTCTCCTTGTTTTGAAACAGGAGGACTTCTCGTTTTTTTGACTGAATTAAATTGAGATTTTTCTTGAGAATGTTCTCATTATAACCTCGAGTTTTGAACCTCTTATAGGTTTGATAACATTTTGATAATGACTCACTTTCACTGGAGCAATTTCTCCTCATTCTAATGAATTCACCCAAGGGTATACTATTAATCAGAGATTTGGGGTGAAAACTTTTTCCATGTAGTATGCTGTTGCATGCAGTCTCTTTACGAAAAACCGTGGTTTCTATTTTGTCATTCTCAATATAAATCGTAATGTCTAGAAAGTTAATTGTTGTATTACTTATATCACAAGTGAATTTAAGACCCACTTCATTGTTATTCAGAATACCAAAATATTCCATAAATTCCTGCCTTGATCCATTCCAAATGATAAAAAGATCATCTATGTAGCGAACCCAAAGTAATGCTTTATCAGCATAGTGTTCATTGTTTTTACTCCACGCTATCTCCCTTTCCCACCAACCCATTACCAGGTTTGCATAATTTGGGGAAAATGAAATTCCCATAGCAGTGCCACATAATTGATGATAAATTTCATGATTAAAAATGAAAACATTGTTTTAAGACACATATCAATCATGTCTAGTAACATCTTTGAATGCTCTAACTCCGAAATATTTCGCTGTTTCAAAAAGTATTCACAAGCATTTAACCCAATTTCATGCCTGATGGTGAAAGTGAGTCATTATCAAAATGTTATCAAACCTATTAGAGGTTCAAAACTCGAGGTTATAATGAGAACATTCTCAAGAAAAATCTCAATTTAATTCAGTCAAAAAACGAGAAGTCCTCCTGTTTCAAAACAAGGAGAAAACCTCAAAAGAGCCAATAAGAATGATAATGCAGTTTACCAAAGAAAGTAATTCTATTAAAAACATTTTATGCAAACATTGGCAAATTATAAAACGAGATTCGGATTTAGGATCCCTAGTGGACCCTATGCCTTTATTTTCATACAGGAAAGCACCCAGTATAAAGGATATGATTATTAAAAGTCATTTTTGCCTGGAGAAGGAACATACTTGGCTGGGGGAAACCCAAAAGGGGTTCTTTAAATGTAATCATTGTAAAGCTTGTAAAATTGGAAAATCTTTGAAAAAGGTCACATTTCCAAATGGACAAGAGTTGGTAATTAAGCATAAGATCTCATGTGACACAAAGTTTGTGGTGTATGTAATTGAATGTCATTGTGGCTCCAAGTATATTGGGAGCACAATTTGTGCTTTGAAGAAAAGAATTTTGGAACACATAAGAGCAATCAATCATAAGGATTTCACATATGCCACAGCTAGACACTTACAAACTCACACACAGAACGACTGGAGAACACTGAGATACTATGGTATTGATCACATTCCTGAGCATGAGAGAGGAGGTGATAGAGTCAAAAAGTTAAGGCGTCTTGAATCAAGATTTATAATACAGATGAAAACTAAGGTCCCTTTTGGGATGAACAATGATGAAGAATTATTTGTTCATTTGTAGTTCTAGCCTTAAATTAATAAAGAATAATTAATGTTAATGTGGAGTTATAAATTCTACCACAATAACATTTGCTCTTATCACCTGTATAACATATAATTCTGGTAGTACGACAATAATGGTTACAAAAATCAAAGAATTTATTTGAGAATTAAATAGATACATTTTCAATAATTTATTTTTGACTACATGCATAATCAATTGTCAATATATGGTGGTACTACAGTTTTTTGAATTCAAAACATTAGTGTTTAAATAAATTGACCCATGTCCTCTTTTTGAAATGTAACAATATTTACACACATTACTTTTGTTTGTTATATTTGTTGTAGGGTTAAGTGGTTTGGAACCACGAGTCCCAACATGCACTGTAAAGCACTGCTCGTTTCTATAAATAGAAGCTGCAAGAGTAATGAGATTCTTTGAACTCGAAAAAGACCAGACGGTCGAAACGCGTCGTTCGTTTTATTTTTCCAGCTTGAACTTGAAATAAACGTGAGAATTATCACCCCTAATGGAGTGCACTGCTAATTTTTGATTAATAACATTGTTGTGGGTTGGCTCGCCTCAGCAGTAGCACCGGTAAATGGAGCGCGGTGCCTTTTCTGAGCCTTTTTGTTTTCCATATATATATATATACACACATATATATGGGTAGTAAGAGCATTTTTAGGTTTTAGGGTGGGTATGGGCTTTTGATTGGTAAGGGCATTTATAGGTTTCAGGGTGGGTATGGGTTTTTGGGTATTAAGGGCATTTTTCGGTTTTACGGTGGGTAAGGGCATGTTTAGGTTTTAGGTGGGTATGGGTTTTTGGGTGTGAGGCATTTGTAGGTTTTAAAAGTGGGTTTGGGTTATTGGGTGGTAAGGGCATTTTTAGGTTTTATGGTGGGTATGGGTTTTTGGCCGGTAATGGGGTTTTAGGTTTTCAGGTGGGTATGGGTTCTTGGATGGTAAGGCTGCTTTTAGGGTTTAGGGAGGGTGGCTATGGGTTTTTGGATGGTAAGGGGTGTTTGGGGTAGGTAGGGTTTTTGGGTGGTAGGAGTATTTTTAGGGTTTAGGTTGGGTAGGGTTTTTGCGTGACAAGGTGATTTTTATATATAAAACCTACATTTGTGGATATCTGATTTGGCAGTACGATGTAGTCGATGGTGTCAAATACCGCTGAGCCATCCTGGTGTATTCATGCACATGCCAGACCATGGTTACATGTAGATAGTTTGTCTCGGACATTTAGGAGAGCTGCTTCTGTTCTTTTGCATGGGCCAATAGTTACTTGTCTTTTGCAAGGGCTATTAGCTACTTGTCTGTAACTTTACAAGTTATTACTTAATAGGTGCACAGAGAGCTGTACTGTCACTACTGATTCTAAATATTTTCAATGTAAAGAAAGGTAGGGTGGTTGATGGAAAGAAGGCTAGGGCTATAATTTCTTCCTTTCAGTAATGACATGACAAAGGTGTGCCTGATATTGTGAATGATTTAACCAGTACATTGCAAGGCAGTGATGAGGTTGATGATGATCTGACCAAGACATGAGTGTACAAGCTTTACATTCGAAATGTGTGATTTCTTCCATCTGGTACAGACAGATTTATGTTTTCCTGAGTGGATTAAAACAATCGTAAGGTATATGAAAATTGTGATTTGATTCTTGTCTTTCAACAGCTTACCCTTGTGTCTTGGTTAGTGGACATAATTAGAGTAGTAGTCTTTCAATTTCCTACTTCAATGAGTCAATATGTTATCTAATGATGGATGAGTTGGAGGTGGGCCTGTGTACTTTTACTTTCTAGACTGATTATTATGTTGGGGTAGTTTCGGACAATGAGTCAGTTACATAAAGGAGGATTTCATAGAGTGTGCCTGGATCTATGGTTGTTCAGGTTCTGTGTGGAGGGATTCTTGGGATGAACCCTTGCTGTTTCAGTACACAATTCTTTGTTCATTTGGAAGTATACCACAGCATGGTATGACCAGGAGGTAGGCAGTGATGTGAAGTTCAAGAATCTGACTGAAAAGAGGTGGCCAGACAGTGGGGGTCATTACAACCCTGGATGTCCAAGACCGCCAGGCCTGTTTTGACAGAAGCACCGCCAACATGCTGGTGGTGCTTTCTGGGTCATTACGACCGCGGCGGAAGCACCGCGGTTGCACCGCTGGGGCCGGCGGTTTCCCGCCACAATGGCCCCGGACATTTTAATCTGCCAGGGCAGCGCTGCTTGCAGCGCTGCCCTGGGGATTACGAGTCCCCCTACCGCCAGCCTTTACCTGGCTGTTTGAACTGCCAGGAAAAGGCTGGCAGTACGGAGAGTCGCAGGGCCCCTGGGAGCCCCTGCACTGCCCATGCCACTGGCATGCGCAGTGCAGGGGCTCCCTGACAGGTCCCTATGCAGACAGTGAAAAGCGCAACGGGTGCAACTGCACCCATCGCACGGCTGCAACACCGCCGGCTCCATTTGGAGCCGGCTCCTGTGTTGCGGCCGAGATCCCCACTGGGCCGGCGGGCGGAAACAGGCAGAATCACAGAAATGGTGCAAGCAAGAAAATGCTCACTTTCTAAAAGTGGCATTTTCAAACACACAATCTTAAAATCAACTTTACTGAAAGATGTATTTTTAAATTGTGAGCTCAGAGACCCCAAACTCCACATGTCCATCCGATCCCAAAGGAAATCTATACTTTAATCAGATTTAAAGGTAGCCCCCATGTTAACCCATGAGAGGGACAGGAATTGCAACAGTGAAAAATTAATTTCGCAATATTTCACTGCCAGGACATATAAAACACAGTACCATATGTCCCACCTTAACCATACACTGTACTCTGCCCTTGGGGCTACCTAGGGCCGGCCTTAGGGGTGCCTTACATGTAAGAAAAGGGAAAGTTTATGCCTGGCAATTGGGTACACTTGCCAAGTCGAATTTACAAATCAAATCAAATCAAATCATAAACATTTATAAAGCGCGCTACTCACCCGTGCGGGTCTCAAGGCGCTAGGGGGAAGGGGTTACTGCTGCTCGAAAAGCCAGGTCTTGAGTAGTCTCCGGAATGCGGAGTGGTCCTGGGTGGTCCTGAGGATGGTGGGGAGGAAGTTCCAAGTCTTGGCCGCCAGGTAGGAGAAGGACCTCCCACCCGCCGTGGAGCGGCGGATGCGAGGGACGGCGGCGAGAGCGAGGCTGGTGGAGCGAAGAAGACGGGTGGGAGTGTAGAAGCTGAGGCGGCGGTTGAGGTATTTGGGTCCCTTGTTGTGGAGGGCTTTGTGTGCGTGGGTGAGGAATCGGAAGGTGATCCTTTTGCTGACGGGAAGCCAGTGCAGGTGTCTCAAGTGGGCGGAGATGTGGCTGTTGCGGGGTATGTTGAGGATGAGGCGGGCGGAGGCGTTTTGAATTCGTTGCAGACGTTTCTGGAGTTTAGCGGTGGTTCCGGTGTATAGGGTGTTGCCGTAGTCCAGGCGGCTCGTGACGAGGGCGTGGGTCACGGTCTTTCTGGTGTCGGCGGGGATCCAACGGAAGATCTTTCGGAGCATGCGGAGGGTGAGGAAGCAGGAGGATGATACGGCGTTGACTTGTTTGGTCATGGTGAGAAGTGGGTCCAGGATGAAACCGAGGTTGCATGCGTGGTCTGAGGGGGTCGGTGCGGTGCCAAGGGCCGTGGGCCACCAGGAGTCGTCCTAGGCGGTCGGGGTGTTTCCGAGGATGAGGACTTCCGTTTTGTCTGAGTTCAGTTTCAGACGGCTGAGTTTCATCCAGTCTGCGACGTCTTTCATTCCATCTTGCAGGTTGGTCTTGGCGCTGGTGGAGTCCTTGGTGAGGAAAAGTATCAGCTGAGTGTTGTCGGCGTAGGAGGTGATGATGATGCTGTGTTTGCATACGATGTCGGCGAGGGGGCTTATGTAGAGTTAAAACTGCACACACAGACACTGCCCTGGCACCTCTAGTGCACTTTACTAGGGACTTACTAGTAAATCAAATATGCCCATCATGGATAAACCAACCATATACAATTTACACAGAGAGCATATGCACTTTAGCACTGGTTAGCATTGGTAAAGTGCTCGGAGTTCAAAAGCCAACAGCAACAGGTCAGAAAAAAATAGAAGGCAGGAGGCAAAAAGATTGGGGATGACCCTGCATAAGCAAAAAAGTCCAGCAGTATATTTCACAAATACATGTTTGATTTGTAAACTGCAATTTACGTTTTTCTACATGTGATGTCTGCCTCTTTCCCTGTTTATACTGATAATGAGGGAAATGTTTTGTAGAAGAGCTACGACACTGAGTGAGGAGGCTTCAGTCGCCCAAATCTATCTGAGAGCAAGGAGGTCAGAGGAGCTATCGACAATCAAGCCATAAATGTTGGAGGACTTCTGAATGACTGCTTTCATGTTAGGATGGGCACCTATAAGAGTGTAAGCTGAGCCAAAATGCAAAGCATGGAATCATTACAAGTTGTTCTTGCAAATTTGAGCAATGTTCATTTGATGTTAAGAGCAATGACAATTTACTATATTGAGAGGAGCTCTCTGCACTGGGAGGAGCATTGCCATCCTGGACTGTGTTACTTGGAGACAATGAGAGTTTGCTACGGACAGCATTAGTTGTATGAACATTGTTAGAAATTGGGTTTTTGGTTGGCAGTCAGGTCGCCCTCTGTCCAAGCAAGAACCCTCACTCTAGTCAGGGTAAGTCACACACAATCCAAAATCAGCTTGTGCCCACCCTCTGGTAGCTTGGCACGAGCAGTCAGGCTTAACTTAGAAGGCAATGTGTAAAGCATTTGTGCAATTAATCATACAATACCATAATATAACACCACAAAAATACACCACACAGTGTTTAGAAAAATATATAATATTTATCTGGGTATTTGCAGGTCAAAACGATCAAAGATGCAATATGAATTTGTAAAGATATCACTGAAAAGTGATATAAGGTGTCTTAAGTCTTTAAAAAGCAAACAAAGGGGGTCATTCTTACCTTGGCGGCCGGCGGAGGCCGCCCGCCAAAGTAACCCCGTCAGAACACCGCACCGCGGTCGAAAGACCGCTGCGGTGATTCTGAGATTTGCCCTGGGCTGGCGGGCGGCCGCCAAAAGGCCGCCCGCCAGCCCAGGGCAAATCAACCTTCCTACGAGGACGCCGGCTCAGAATTGAGCCGGCGTAGTGGGAAGGTGCAACGGGTGCAGTGGCACCCGTTGCGTATTTCAGTATCTGCATAGCAGACACTGAAATACTTTGCGGGGCCCTCTTACGGGGGCCCCTGCAGTGCCCATGCCATTGGCATGGGCACTGCAGGGGCCCCCAGGGGCCCCGCGGCACCCCCTACCGCCATCCTGTTCATGGGTAGGGGGTGTCTGAATCCCCATGGAGGATTCAATAGGGCAGCGGTAAACCGGCGGGAGACCGCCGGTTTACCCTTTCTGACCGCGGCTGAACCGCCGCGGTCAGAATGCCCTTCGGAGCACCGCCAGCCTGTCGGCGGTGCTCCCGTGGCCGGTGACCCTGGCGGTCACCGGCCGCCAGGGTCAGAATGACCCCCTAAGTCTCTTTCAAGCACAAATTACCTGGTTTCTGGTGGGAAATCTCTGCAGAGGGCCGCAGAAGAGGAGATGCGTGGAAAAATGGTGTGTGCGTCGGTTACGCCCCTTCACACACGGACTTGCATCGTTATTTTTCATGCGGGGAGACGTGCGTCGTTCTACAGGAGAAAAAATGGTGTGTGCGTTGGTTGCGCCCCTTCACACACGGACTTGCGTCGTTATTTTTCACTCGGGGGAAGACATGCGTCGTTTTCCGGCACGCGGACCGTCTCCTTCTATGGGTCGCGGGGATTACCAGATGTCCCGGGTCTGTGCGGGGATTCTCCTGCTTGTTTTCCAGCTGCGCGTCGTTCCGCGGGGCTGTGCATCGAAATTTCACTCTCACGGCAGGCGTCGCGTCGATGATTTCTCCTTGGAAGTCGGGCGGTGTTGTCCTTGCGAGGCCGTGCGTCAAAGTTTCGGTCGTCCCGAAGGCGTCGCGTCGATCAGCGTCGGTGTGCGGAATTTTTCTCGCCACGGAACAAGCTGTGCATCGAAAATTTCGGCGCATGAAGCGTCCAAGTGAAAGAGAGAAGTCTTTTTGGTCCTGAGACTTCAGGGAACAGGAGGCAAGCTCTATCCAAGCCCTTGGAGAACACTTTTACAGCCAGACAAGAGTTCAGCAAGGCAGCAGGCCAACAGCAAGGCAGCAGTCCTTTGTAGAAAAGCAGACAGGTGAGTCCTTTGAGCAGCCAGGCAGTTCTTCTTGGCAGGATGTAGTTTCTGGTTCAGGTTTCTTCTCCAGCAAGTGTCTGATGAGGTAGGGCAGAGGCCCTGTTTTATACTAAGTTGTGCCTTTGAAGTGGGGGTGACTTCAAAGAGTGTCTAAGAAATGCACCAAGCCCCCTTTCAGTTCAATCCTGTCTGCCAGAGTCCCAGTAGGGGGTGTGGCAGTCCTTTGTGTGAGGGCAGGCCCTCCACCCTCCCAGCCCAGGAAGACCCATTCAAAATGCAGATGTATGCAAGTGAGGCTGAGTACCCTGTGTTTGGGGTGTGTCTGAGTGAATGCACAAGGAGCTGTCAACTAAACCTAGCCAGACGTGGATTGAAGGGCACAACAAGATTTTAGTGCAAAGAAATGCTCACTTTCTAAAAGTGGCATTTCTAGAATAGTAATATTAAATCCGACTTCACCAGTCAGCAGGATTTTGTATTACCATTCTGGCCATACTAAATATGACCTTCCTGCTCCTTTCAGATCAGCAGCTGCCACTTCAACAATGTATGAGGGCAGCCCCAATTTTAGCCTATGAAGGGAGCAGGCCTCATAGTAGTGTAAAAACGAATTTAGGAGTTTTACACTACCAGGACATATAACTACACAGGTACATGTCCTGCCTTTTACCCACACAGCACCCTGCTCTAGGAGTTACCTATGGCACACATTAGGGATGACTTATATGTAGAAAAAGGGGAGTTCTAGGCTTGGCAAGTACTTTTAAATGCCAAGTCGAAGTGGCAGTGAAACTGCACACACAGGCCTTGCAATGGCAGGCCTGAGACAAGGTTAAGGGGCTACTGAAGTGGGTGGCACAACCAGTGCTGCAGGCCCACTAGTAGCATTTAATCTACATGCCCTAGGCACATGTAGTGCACTCTACTAGGGACATACAAGTAAATTAAATAGCCAATCATGGATAAACCAATCAATAGTACAATTTACACCGAGAGCATATGCACTTTAGCACTGGTTAGCAGTGGTAAAGTGCCCAGAGGTCAAAAGCCAACAACAACAGGTCAGAAAAAATAGGAGGAAGGAGGCAAAAAGTTTGGGGATGACCCTGTCAAAAAGCCAGGTACAACATTCATAAATTGTGGTAGGAGGTTTGCTATGATGGCAGTGTGTAGACATTTCATTAATGCAAAGTTGTTGATTGATGTTAGTTTTCTGGAATGCAAGTAGCTTGTGACCTCCAAAAATCATCGACATTTCTAAAAAAAAGAAGAATTGGAAGACAGCAATGATCAGTTGGGAGTTGTTCCGACTAAACAAAATATGGTTTGTGTTAGTAGTGAATTTAACTCGGCAGTGAAAGTTATCAGCTACAGAAATGCCACATACATACATATATACACACAGCACTGTCTCAAGATTTCGAATGAGAGGGTAAAATGTGTCATTCCTGATTTTGAGGACTCTAGGAAAGTAATGAAGTGGCTTGAAGGGCTGCTTTTCAAGAGACAAGAAGATGAGTTTGTGAAAGTGACATGGTGGAGGGCAATCCAATTCACAGAGCTCACAATTTAAGCAAGAGACCCCAGACTTGTTAAGTAGAGTTCCGTTATAATGCATTTGTTACCTATAAAACCTTTTAAATTCCATTATTACCTAATAATGAGATCAAAGTACCATATGTAATATTTGGAATCTTCAATTTTCAAAAGTTGATTTGTTGAAGTAAAAAGGTATCATCCAATGCAGTTTCAAATTTCCTTTATAAGGGTATAGGGACAGACAGTGAATGATCCTATCAATTCCCTTCCAAATTGTAAATGACATTGGTTTTCATAACATTATATGGTGACCATTATAAGGTGTTGACATTAGAAATTAGATTTTGTAGTAGAATATGAACTTTTCGAAATGTTTTAAGAAGATGGTTTTCGTTATTGCTATATTCATGGATGTGTTGGAATTTTAGTATAGCCCTTCAATTTTTATTGTAAATAAAGTAGGTGACAAGAACTGTTTTGTCACTGGAATGAGAGTAAAGCCTTATATGTTAATGGCTACCTCTCAAGAACGTATATTCAGGCCTCTCCTGCATTTACATGTGGGGAAGTGCCTGATATCAAGATGACTGTTCAACTGGTAGGGGCTTTCTGGAACTGTATCTTTGCCGAAGGAGGGAAGACCAACCTCAAGCATCATCACAGCTTACCCATATGTGAGGATAAAACACCATGGCTGTGAGTAGCTTAAGCTGACTACCACAGGAGGAAGTGATTAATCCATACTCTGAGCATTTTAGGAGGCACAAAGAAATTATGGCAGCAAAAGTGCCTAGGATATGGTCTAGATGTCAGCATAGACCAGCATAGATGTTATGCTGCTGCTCACATAGCATCCAAGGATGTCAATGGTGGTCTCTGAACTGCGCTCAACCTCTGTACATGAGACCATTGTAGTAGTTTGTAAAGTAGGCATGTTTTAAACAGTTCATAGGAATGTTATATTTATCCACGTTTGTTTCATTTCCTTTTGTTTTATTTCCTCGTGCGTGCGTCTGTGCACGAGATCATTCATTTGTATTCCATTTGGAATGCATTGTTTGATTTACGAGTCAGTTGCTTCTCTATGCTTGCTCCTGTCAACCAGCCTCTCTGTTGCTGGGAACTTTACTAAGAATAAACAAAACCTTTTTCCACCTTGCTTTTGGAATCTCATTACAACATTTTGGCGACGAGCGTTCCCAGCAATTACGAGTTGATTGAAATCATTTTTTCACTACAACTACGGGACTTTGGCTTCTCTTCGTCAGTCGGTAGGAAATGGATGTTTGTTATCTTCAGCTATCTCCCTGATTTATTGACTTGCTCAGCCTGGGTCAGCAATTAAGGCTGTTCTCCGCTTATAGCTTTCCTTCTAAGCTACTGTTTACATTTCAAATTCGGAGCCCTGGCAGCACCTATTTAACAGCCAGTCTTCAGCTGGAACTTAACTTATGTGACCCCATTTTGTTTTCTTTTCATTGTATTCTTCAAATTAGTCACACATAACCTGACTTGAGTTTTGTTTTGCTCAACATGCCAGCAACCTAATTTCATTATTAATCTGTCAAAAACTGAGTACCAGCTCCTATTTTTTTCGTTTTGTTTCTGATTTGATTATTTAAATATATATATATATATATAGTTATATACATTTATTTGTATTTAACAATGCAACAGTGTTGTAATCCACCTCCGCCACTACAACAAAATCCAGGGGATGTACCCATGAAGTGGAGCAAATGGCATGGTTTATTTAATAATTTTATGATTGCCATTGATGGAAATTCGTTTTCTGCGACTAGAAAAAAAGGGCTTCTATTAAACGTTATTGGCACAGAAGCTCAGGAAATATTTGATCATTTACCTCCACATAAACCACCTGAAAGAACTGATATAAATGATTATGATGTTTTTTCTGAAGCTTTGGACAGATTACAATTACATTTCACAGTTGAACCAAATGTAGTTACAGAACGTTTTAACTTTTATTCACGGCACCAATTTTCCACAGAACGTGTTGAAGGATATGTGGCTGCTCTTCGCATTTTGGCTTCAACTTGTGATTTTGGTGTCATTACTGATCAATATATTCGGGATCAAGTTATTATGCACTGTTATAACAAAAAAATTCAAGAACAACTTCTGAGACACAAAAATCCATCACTCAAAGAAGTAATAGAAGTTGTTAAAGGTATTGAAAGGTCAATACGATCGTGTAAGACATTAAATGATGACAAAGATAATCATCTTGAAGTAGCTGCCATACGCAATGTCAACAAAAATAAGTACAGCAAAGGGTACAACAAAAATAATCTAAACAAATTAAAATGTATGCAATGTGGATCAAATTTGCATACCAACAAATCAACATGTCCTGCCTTATTTAAAGAGTGTTTCAAATGTGGTAAAACGGGACATTTTTCGACAGTTTGCAGATCTCAAAGGAATGTCAATTCGATTGTTGGAAAACAATTAGAGACTGAACATTGTATCCAAGATGTTGAAAGCGTAGTCTTGATGATTACAGAAGATAAGTCTAAGCAACATAATATTTTTAATACTGATATTGACAACCAGATATATCGTCCTCCAAAGTGCGAAGTTATCATTGATGGATTCTCAACTATAATGCTAGTGGATTCTGGATCACCTTTTTCTGTCATATCTGAGGCATTTTTCAACAAAAACTGGTCTGGACGGAAGTTGGAGAGCAATGACATTAAGGCTTATGGCTACAGTCAGACAATAATTAATATTTTAGGTTACTTTGTAGCTTCTATTTCTTGTCATGATCACAATATTTTAGGTAAAATTTATGTAGTTGACAAAGGACAGCATGTTTTGGGATGGAGACATCAAGGTAATCTTGGAATGGTTTTGGATCCATCTGCTGATGTTCCGGTGTATTGCATGACCATACAGCAAGGTATTGAAGTGATTATTTCAGAGTACAAAAATTTCTTTAGAAAAGAATTGGGTACTGTTAAAGGATTCACACATAACATTAAACTGAAAGTGGGAGCATTACCAGTCAGACACAAGTTGAGAGATGTTCCACTTAGTGTCAGGAAAGAACTTAGTATTTTGCTTGATGAATTACTTAAGGATGGTGTCATTGAACCAGTAGACTCCTCTGAATGGGTTTCTCCCATAGTTTTGGTTAGTAAAAAGAGTGGGTCTTTGAGATTATGTGCAGATTTGAGATCATTAAATAAACAAATTATTGTTGATTGCCATCCTCTACCAAAGATTCAAGAACTTTTTGCACTTTTGGGTGGAGCAAAATTCTTTACATCTCTTGATCTCAAATCAGCATATCATCAGATTACTCTTGATGAGGAATGCAGACATTTAACTACATTTATAACTCCAGAAGGGGCTTTCAGATATACCCGCATGCCGTTTGGGTTGGCATCTGCTGCATCCGTATTCCAAAAGCTTATGCATAGGCTATTTACAAACATGGATGGAGTTATGGCTTTTCAAGACGACATCCTAATTTTTGCTGATACCATTGATTCTCATAATATGAGATTGTCAAAAGTACTGTCAGTTTTACAAGAAAAAGGGATGACACTACAAATGGAAAAATTTAAATTTTTAACCCAGGAGGTAGAGTATTTAGGACACACCATATCTTCGAAGGGTATAGCTCCTAAAGCTTGTTTGTTACAAGCTATAAAAGAGATGGGCATACCCTCTGATAAAGATCAATTAAGATCTTACCTGGGCTTGTGTGAATTTTACTCTAGGTTTGTGTTTCATTTTTCCCAAATAGCGTTACCTTTAAGAAATTTACTTAAGAAAGGAGTAAAATTTACATGGTTGAGTGAACATCAGGAGGCGTATGATAAACTTAAAAAAAGCATTATTGAGGCGGCACCATTGTCTCAGTTCAATCAAAATTTATGTTGTGCTGTTTACGTTGATGCCAGCTCTGAAGGGTTAGGGGCAATACTTACTCAGAAAAATAATGTCACAGAAAATACTGTGGCTTTCGCTTCAAGACCTCTTTCAGTTTCTGAATCTAAGTATTCAACTATTGAGAGAGAAGCTTTAGCATGCACATGGGCAGTGGAACATTTTAAAACGTATTTGTGGGGCAGAGAATTTACCATTAAAACAGATCACAAACCCTTATTAGCATTGCTAAACAGTAACGGTACTGGTAGAGCATCTTCTCGTCTAGTCAGGATTTTATCAAAAATATATGAGTATAATTTCAGAGCAGTACATATTCAAGGAATTCTCAATTGTGTGGCTGACTGTCTATCCAGATTACCTGACAATTCTGTTAAATTGTTTCCTGAGACATTAGAAGAATGTGTGGTTGCTACTATAGATGATATTTTACCCCTATGTAAGGATGTGTTTTCCAAGGATGCCTGGTGTAAGAGTTGTAGTGAGGATGAAGAATTACAAAACATTCAAAAATGTTGTAACACAGAATGGCCTCGTGAAAGGGTGTTGTCACCATCTATGCAGATATGTTGGAAGGTCAGAAATTCAATTTCAGTATCAGGGGATTTAATCTTTAAAGATGATTGTGTGATTCCCCCTAAGGCGCTTCGCCCCAATATTATTAAGTTAGCTCACGCAGGACACTTAGGGGAAACCTTAACTAAAAATAAAATAAGAGAAATGTTTTGGTGGCCTTATATGGATAGGCAAATTTCAGGATTTGTCAAACAATGTGTCATTTGCTCTAATTCTGATAAGACTCTTGTCACCAGTAAATGTGTACCTGTTAAATCTGAGTTTCCATCAAGACCATGGAACAAAGTAGCATTGGATATTTTGGGACCATATGATAATCTAGCTAGGTGCAAGATGTATATCATTGTACTTATTGATTACTTTTCTAAATGGGCAGAGGTCAAATGGATTGTCCAACCCACCACTGACAGTGTTATAAGATTTTTAAAAGAATGTTTTTTTAAGGAGGGGTTACCATCTAGCATTGTCACCGACAATGGTAAACAGTTCACATCCTTTAAGTTTCAGGAATTCATGAAAGTCAATAATATTTTGCATTTAAAAACTTCGCTTTATGCTCCAAATATGAATGGCCTTGTGGAAAGATTTAATAGGGTTATTGTGGAGGCTGTACAATCGGCCATAATCAAAAGGTTTAATGTCAAAGAATTTGTTGAAGAAAAGATTTGGGCATATCATTCGTCCCCCAATTTGACAACTGGGTTTTCACCATTTTCCATGCTCAAAGGGCGTGTTCCACGCACCACTTTATCCCCTTCTTGGTTGAGAAAAGAATTACCCATTATTGACCTTAGAAAAATGTATTTTGAGGCTAAAAGAAAAGTTGAGAAGAAAAATAAGGGAGAATTAGACAAAAATAATATTGATAATACTAAGGTGAAAATTGGGGATTTTGTCAGGATCAAACTTCCTTATCGAGTGAGAAAGGGTGAGTCAAAGTTTTCAAAAGCATTCAAGGTTGTATGTGTGGGAAAAACCTCAGTCAAGTTGAATAATGATTCATGGTGGAGTCTAAGCAGAGTTGCTAAAGTCACTAATAGTACTGAAAAACATGATCCTAATTCATATATGGATTTGTCCTCAGGGGTGATGAAGAACATTTGTATGGATAAATCGCAATACTTTTCTCTTTCAGATTTTGAACGTGACAGTAACACAGAAAGATCTCAGTTGACACCTGGTATTGTGGGTAATGAGGAGACTCCTATTGATTGCAATGAGGACTTTGAGATTATTGATTCCACTTTTGTGCCTATTGTGCCAAATGTCAATCAGCAGGATAATGTACAAGTCAAAGATTATGTCCATGAAAGAGTCAACAATGATAGTGTAGATCTTCCTAAAAGAGTATCTGTACTACCCAAAAAATATGCTGATTTTGTTTTGTGCTAAGTTATTTATTTATTAATTATTTTTATTATAATATTGAAGAGAGGAGATATGTAGTAGTTTGTAAAGTAGGCATGTTTTAAACAGTTCATAGGAATGTTATATTTATCCACGTTTGTTTCATTTCCTTTTGTTTTATTTCCTCGTGCGTGCGTCTGTGCACGAGATCATTCCTTTGTATTCTATTTGGAATGCATTGTTTGATTTACGAGTCAGTTGCTTCTCTATGCTTGCTCCTGTCAACCAGCCTCTCCGTTGCTGGGAACTTTACTAAGAATAAACAAAACCTTTTTCCACCTTGCTTTTGGAATCTCATTACAACAACCATGCAATGACAAGAGTCATAGGACCCCGGAGATCAGAACTCACTCAGACTTCAAAATAATATTTCCTCCAGGGTCAGAGTTTTACTGTGAGGTCCAATGTCTTCAATTATTCTGGACGACAGTTAAATCTGATTATATCAATTGCAGCATACTCTTTATGCATGGGAGACAGAGTATCGTATTTGCCATTGTGAGCAATGGTGCAGATGAGCAATGAAGCCATGATTGTGGAAGCATGGTCCATATACAGGAAATGCCAGCTCTCTGGTCCCAAAACAAGGTCTGTGTAAAAATATAATTACACCAGCAAAAGTCACAAAATTCAAGAATGATTCACACAAAAAATGTCCATTTGAAACACGTTTTCTGCTTGGACAATCTCCTGTTGGCTTCTTTTGTGATTATGACCCAATGTGCACACTCATTTAAATAAAACAAGTCAGAAGAGAATCTGGCAAACCACATTTTATTCTAAAAGCATAATTTCACAAGATTTTTGTAGAAGTCTGCAATTTTTCACAAAACATTGACTTCTCCCATCTTTAGTTGAAACAGGGGCTTCTAGTTTTATGAAAAAGGTATTGCTTCAAGACAGGCTTTTACTAGGTGGTAATGTGCTGAGAGGAGTTCTGTGAAGGATATCCCTACCTTACTGCCATTAGCTCCCAATTTCTTCTTGAGAATCTAATGATAATTAGCTTCAAAAGGTGGTACAAATACGTATAGCTCACTACACATAGTCATTAATAGTTTGGGCAATGGTTTGACTGAAATGTTGAGAAATGTTCATGCCAAACCAAGATGTCTCTTTCTGAAGCCTGCTGCAATGCTTCTGAAATTGCTGCCTTGATTATTTAAGGGACTAATCAGGAAATGGAGATGGCTCAAAGTTGTTGCCAAATTGTGTTGGCCTAAAGATGACTGCATGTCAGGACTTCGTTTCCCAACTTTCAGTGGTTCAAGGAAACCAATTAACCTGCACAGCCAAATGTATATTGAGGCTGGGGCTTCCTGTGCTTTCATACCAATGTCTTTCAGAACTAGGTTCAGGATATCAGAGGATCAACTGCGACTTCACCTACTCCACGATACTGAACAGCAAGTAAAAACGTGCTGGAACTTAGCTTCACTTTACTAAGCAGACATAACTTGACTGCCTAGGGCCCTTCCTGGTTTGGGCCATCCCAGAGTTTCGACAAGACAATAGTTCTGTCATTAACATGGTCATACTGTAATAGACTTAAATGGGTCCCTAGACAATGAGTCAGTTTGGAGTTTGGAATTCAAACCTTTCGTTTTCCAGTGTTGTGGATGTTTTAATTTCATAAATTGTTGAAAAAGCTGCCAAACGTATGGTGTCTCACCAGCATCAAATATATTTTTCACCTAACCTGGCTATAACTGCCATGGGAAGAGAAAATTTGAGGAGAAATAATAAGCTGGAAAGTTCACTAATGCATGTGACTTCTTATGGAATTCATACCACCAAATGTGGCAATTAAAATGTACCCTCCGAAAAGGTAATACATGGACTTTGCCTGCATGTCAATCTTCCTAATGTACTGGCCCTGCTTCCCAAAATGATAGTGTCCCCATTCTTACATTTGCATTAAAGTACACCATCTGTTCCATGGTTACCTCACCATCCTTCATGGTAATGTTAATTCTGAGCTGGTGACAATGTCACAGGGGTCACTGTGGGCAGTGTGTCTGGCCTCTGAATCATTCTTAATAGAGTGGTTATAATCTTGATGGTGTCTCTGTAGAAGTATGTATAACATTACAATAAATGTCATTACCATGAATGCCTTTATCATGTGTCCATTACCATGCAATGCTTTTCCCATGCATTGGACCTCATTACGACTCTGGCAGATTTAAGACCACCAGGGTTGCGGTGGTGGTCAGACCGCTGCCAGTTTGGTGGTCCAACAGCCACATTACGACCGCGGCGCTAGCACTGCGGTCAGACCGCCAGCACCGCCACTCTACTGCCACGGGACAGACTGGCGGTGCTGGTGGTCTTAATCCACTAGGGCAGCACTGCAAACAGCTCTGCCCTGGGGTTTACGACTTCCCTGTCAGCCAGAGGTTTCATGCGGTGCTACTGCCATGAAATGGCTGTTGGAATCAGGGTGCAGGGGGCCCCGGAGGGCCTCTGCACTGTCCGTGCACTTAGTATGGGCAGTGTAGGGGCCCCCCGGCCAGCCCCATCAAGATGTTCAATGCTGCATTGCGACGGGTGCTAGTGTACCCTATGCACTACAGCATTGTCCCAGGCACGATTACAAGCTGGTGACAATACTGTAGTGTGTTTCCTACTGGGTCAGGGGGGTTGGAAACTCTGTTTCCGCCCCCTGATGCAGTGGAAAACTCGTAATGGGGTCAGCGGTGAGGCCGCTGCACTGGCGGCAACTTGCCCGTTTGGACTTCGGCAGACAGTGTAAACCGTCCGCTGAAGTCATAATGACCCCCATTGCCTTTACCAGCCATTTCTTTATGTATTACTTCACAAAATGTCCTATGAGATGTATTTTGAAGGAGGTCCTATCTTATTACTGTTAATAGGGAGTTGTACCTGAGTTTATACTCATCTTTCAATTCTCCTGAAATATTTTAGTGTTTTTTCCAATTGGTAGGGGGATTCACCCACAACCCAGTAAAAATCACGTCTGGTGATGCAAATGAGGTACAACAGGCAGGGTTTACTTGGAGGAAATGTGTAAAGTATGTGTGCAGCACTTCAAATCACCACACGAAAATGATCCCACACCAAGTTAGAAAAATAGACCAAAATTGAATAAATAAAACAAGATAAAAATGACAAAAATACAATCAGTAGAACCAGAGATATGGAATGTTAAAGATTTTAGTGAAAATTGCTTCAAAAGTTGAGGTGATGTGTCGGTTCCGAGCAGCTGCAGGGATGCGATTCAGAGTCTGGCGTCATCATTGAGGCTGTTATAAACAAGGGATTTTTGGGACAGATCCAATCCACACAGCAGCAGCTACGCATTGTTTCTGCTTGAGCACAGGCTGTCAGAGCACCTTTAGTCCTTTTCCAAGGGTCCTGGACTGGGATGACACTGCTTATCAGGGTAGACTCGCAGATGGCAGAGTCTAACTGAAGGTGCAAGGTTGTTGGACGCCTTTTGTATTCACAAGGCTTCAGGCCAGGTGACCAGCCAACTAGCCCTTGGAGTCAGTCTAGGTCCGGGCCTCAAGGAGGTCAGGTTCGGCCGTTCTCACCCAGGCAAGGAGGCAGAAGGTCAGCACAGTAGGGCAGTAGTCCTTCAGCGCAGCAGTCCAGCAGACTAGCAGTCTTTTCAGCAGCACAGCAGTCCTTCTGGGCCTAGTATCCAGAGGTCCAGAAGTGTACAGAAGAGTTGGTTTCAGAGGTCCAGTATTTGTAACCAGTTATGCCTTTGAAGTAGGGAGAAGCTTCTAGAGGCTTGTCTTTGTAGTGCACAGGTGCCCTGCCTTCCTTGCTCCAGACTAACTATAGGGGGTATGCAGCTCTTTGTGTGAAAACAGGACACAGCCTATTCAAGTGCGAGTGGGGCTGGGCTTTTGGTTGGCAGTCATGTCGCCCTCTGTCCAAGCAAGAACCCTCATTCTAGTCAGGGTAAGTCACACACAATCCAAAACCAGCTTGTGCCCACCCTCTGGTAGCTTGGCATGAGCAGTCAGGCTTAACTTAGAAGGCAATGTGTAAAGCATTTGTGCAATAAATCATACAATACCATAATATAACATCACAAAAACACACCACACAGTGTTTAGAAAAATATATAATATTTATCTGGGTATTTGCAGGTCAAAACGATCAAAGATGCAATATGAATTTGTAAAGATATCACTGAAAAGTGATATAAGGTGTCTTAAGTCTTTAAAAAGCAAACAAAGTCTCTTTCAAACACAAAGTACCTGGTTTCTGGTGGGAAATCTCTGCAGACGGCCGCAGAAGAGGAGATGCGTGGAAAAATGGTGTGTGCGTCAGTTACGCCCCTTCACACACGGACTTGCGTCGTTATTTTTCACTCGGGGGAAGACATGCATCGTTTTCTGGCACGCGGACCATCTCCTTCTATGGGTCGCGGGGATTACCAGATGTCCCGGGTCTGTGCGGGGATTCTCCTGCTTGTTTTCCGGCTGCGCGTCTTTCCGCGGGGCTGTGCATCGAAATTTCACTCTCACGGCAGGCGTCGCGTCGATTTCTCCTTGTTGTCCTTGTGAGGCCGTGCGTCAAAGTTTCGGTCGTCCCGAAGGCGTCGCGTCGATCAGCGTCGGTGTGCAGCGTTTTTCTCGCCGCGGAACAAGCTGTGCATCGAAAATTTCGGCGCACGAAGCGTCCAAGTGAAAGA
This sequence comes from Pleurodeles waltl, assembly GCF_031143425.1. Lineage (NCBI taxonomy): Eukaryota > Metazoa > Chordata > Amphibia > Caudata > Salamandridae > Pleurodeles > Pleurodeles waltl. The sequence continues at coordinate 117,712,827 of NC_090436.1, read as the reverse complement.
GAGAAGTCTTTTTGGTCCTGAGACTTCAGGGAACAGGAGGCAAGCTCTATCCAAGCCCTTGGAGAACACTTTTACAGCCAGACAAGAGTTCAGCAAGGCAGCAGGCCAACAGCAAGGCAGCAGTCCTTTGTAGAAAAGCAGACAGGTGAGTCCTTTGAGCAGCCAGGCAGTTCTTCTTGGCAGGATGTAGTTTCTGGTTCAGGTTTCTTCTCCAGCAAGTTTCTGATGAGGTAGCGCAAAGGCCCTGTTTTATACTAAGTTGTGGCTTTGAAGTGGGGGTGACTTCAAAGAGTGTCTAAGAAATGCACCAAGCCCCCTTTCAGTTCAATCATGTCTGCCAGAGTCTCAGTAGGGGGTGTGGCAGTCCTTTGTGTGAGGGCAGGCCCTCCACCCTCCCAGCCCAGGAAGACCCATTCAAAATGCAGATGTATGCAAGTGAGGCTGAGTACCCTGTGTTTGGGGTGTGTCTGAGTGAATGCACAAGGAGCTGTCAACTAAACCTAGCCAGACGTGGATTGAAGGGCACAACAAGATTTTAGTGCAAAGAAATGCTCACTTTCTAAAAGTGGCATTTCTAGAATAATAATATTAAATCCGACTTCACCAGTCAGCAGGACTTTATATTACCATTCAGGCCATACTAAATATGACCTTCCTGCTCCTTTCAGATCAGCAGCTGCCACTTCAACAGTGTATGAGGGCAGCCCCAATGTTAGCCTATGAAGGGAGCAGGCCTCACAGTAGTGTAAAAACGAATTTAGGAGTTTTACACTACCAGGACATATAACTACACAGGTACATGTCCTGCCTTTTACCTACACAGCACCCTGCTCTAGGGGTTACCTAGGGCACACATTAGGGATGACTTATATGTAGAAAAAGGGGAGTTCTAAGCTTGGCAAGTACTTTTAAATGCCAAGTCGAAGTGGCAGTGAAACTGCACACACAGGCCTTGCAATGGCAGGCCTGAGACAAGGTTAAGGGGCTACTGAAGTGGGTGGCACAACCAGTGCTGCAGGCCCACTAGTAGCATTTAATCTACATGCCCTAGGCACATGTAGTGCACTCTACTAGGGACTTACAAGTAAATTAAATAGCCAATCATGGATAAACCAATCAATAGTACAATTTACACAGAGAGCATATGCACTTTAGCACTGGTTAGCAGTGGTAAAGTGCCCAGAGGTCAAAAGCCAACAACAACAGGTCAGAAAAAATAGGAGGAAGGAGGCAAAAAGTTTGGGGATGACCCTGTCAAAAAGCCAGGTACAACATGACCCCCTACCAGCCTAAAGCCAGGGGAGAACAATCACTATCCTGATGTACTTCCCTGTTTGAGGCGACAGAACAAGGACCCAGGCCCACAACAGCAGGGGCATGCTCCAGTTCTTCGCCTTCCTGACTCCAATTTGATCCCTCTGTCCATACTCTCAGGGCCCACTAAGCCCATCCATGGGGAACCTTTCTCCTTACCTGCGGATCCCATCTGTGCAGCACCTAACCTTACTTTGCTCACAGATGTATCCCAGGAGCAGGATAGTACCACCAGGACTAACACAGTGGTGTTGCCCACTCTACTCTCGGGGTGTGACACTTGTCCCCTCCCCAGAGATAACTGTGTCCACCCGGACAGCAAGCCACAGTGGTTACTGACAGCTGCCAGGAATGAGAGCAAGGCCCCAGGCCTCTCAAAGCTCTCCCACCACTGTGGTTGTGGAGAGTGGGGGGCGGTAGCCCCAGGTGCTGGGCACCATTTAACCACTCTCCCTTCCACCAGGTCAGGGATGACAGCCTGAACCTGGTCCTCCCCTCTGGGGCTCTGTACCCTCCCTCCTGGAGTGGGACCCCCAGAGTCCAACATGGTCAGGGTGCTTATAGAAGTCGCCCTGTACCATTCCTCCACCAGTGCAGGGCTGTTAACCTGCAACTGGCCCTCCAACCTGGGGTCTGTACCTTCAGGTTGGACTAGGGCCCGGGGTGAGGCTTCCCTCCCCCTGCCCTCCCTTCTGGGGTCCAGCACCCTCCAACTGGGAGTGGCCTCCTCAGAAGACAACATGGTAGGGGCACTGTTATCAGTAGCCCCTCCCTCCAGGTCCGGGGGGACACCCTGAATCCGGTCTTCCAGCCCAGGGTCTGTACCCTCAGACTGGATCACTGCCTGGCACGCCAGGACTTTCTGGGAGGCACACCTACCTCCCACCAGGTCAGAGTTTAACCTCTGAACCTGGTTCTCCAACCCAGGGTCACCACCCTGAGGTTGGGCAGTTGCCTGGCACACCAGGGCTTTCTGGGGGGCACACCTACCCCCCACCAGGTCAGAGTTTAACCTCTGAACCTTGCCATCCAACCCAGAGTCAATACCCTGAGGTTGGACAATTGCCTGGCACAGCAGGACTTTCTGGGGGGCACACCTACCTCCCACCAGGTCAGAGATTAACCTCTGAACCTGGGTATCCAACCCAGAGTCACCACCCTGAGGTTGAACCATTGCCTGGCATACCAGGACTTTCTGGGGGGCACACCTACCCCCCACCAGGTCAGAGTTTAACCTCTGAACCTGGTTATCCAACCCAGAGTCACCACCCTGAGGTTGAATCTTTGCCTGGCATGGCAGGACTTCCTGGGGGGCACTCTCACCCCCCACAAGGGACACACCGTCCCCAAGGGCCACACAAGAGTCTGGTTGGCGCAGGTCTCCTGACCTCTGCCCATCCGGCAGAGTCTGGGTTTCCCCCAAACCAGAAATGGTTTCACCTGGGTCATTCCTGGGGGGCTCTGCTCTCAGAGCTGACCCCTGACTCTCAAGGTCCTCCACTGGGGTCTACAACCCCCTCTCAACCCTATGTCTGGACTTCTGCACCCCCTCACTAGGAGTGGTACTGCCAGACACCAGAACTGTTGGGATGCTGGCTACAGTCACCCCCCCCCCCCCAAGTTCTTCTGACACTGCGGGGCTTCCCTCAAAAGGTGGCCCTACGGTACAGGCTAGGCTTCCCTCCTGGTGTTCCCTCATGGATCCCTCTAGGACCTGGGACCTACCTGGGACACTACAATCCTCTCCCACCTCACTTGGTTGGGAACCACCTAGACCACTCCCTTCAGGAGCACCCCCAAATGCCTCTTCAGACTCTCTGGTACTCATCCAGAAGTCTGCCTCCATTGTAAGTTCCCTGGGGTCAGAGAACTCACACTCCACCTGGTGTTGGCATAGCTCTGGAAAATAAGGACCAGACATATGCTCTCCAGCAATTACATCACTCTGCCCTTCACATGTATTAACCACAGTACCCTTCACCCAACCACCCAGTAACTCAGCCTTGGAAAAAGCACTCTACATCACCCTCCTGAGACTGGTGAGACAGTATCTGCCTGTCCCTGACACTCAACCCATACTCTTCTGGGATGTCTCTACACTCTATATCCAGGTCGTCCACCAGGGGGGAACCCTTTTCTCTGTCACTCTCTGCTAGAGTCAGTAAAGTGTCCCTCCCCCCAGTAGGAATATGACTCCCTGTGCCAGTTCCCCAATCCTTCTCAGGGACCCTGTGCATAACGGGAACTACCTCATACCCTTGAACCACATGGGGTGTGTCAACTCCCTTCTTCAAGTTGGGCACCACATCTCTGGGCTTGTGCCCTTCTTCAGCCGTACTGGATGCAAGATTTTTGCTGCCACCATCTGAACTGGACTCAGCCCTTCCGGCCTCCAGTTTCAGCTCTTCACAGCTCAGCTCTTGAGCTGCAGTCCTTTCTTCTTCTAGGGCTAAGAGTCTTGCTGCCTCAGCCCTTTCAAGCTGCTCATCTAGCTCTTCCATCCACCGCTCTTGAGCTAGGAACCATTCATCTCTCACTGGTTCTCTTTCCTCATCTGAGTAGTCTTCCTCCTCATTTGAGCAGTCCCCCTCCTCATCTGAGGGGTACTTAGTCATTTGTTTTTTTTCTGCCTCTCTCTCTGCCCATCTTTCTTCCCCCCAGACTATGTAGGCATGTAGCATTTCCATCTTAGTAGATCTCCTTGATACAGAAAGGCCCCATTTTCTGCAAAGCCTTCTTAGGTCAGCCTTAGTGAGGTGGTCAGTAGGCACAAAGAGTGAGTAGGTAAGCAATCTCATTGCTGATAAGGTCTTACCAGTAAAAACCAAAATCCAAAGTCCAAAATATCAATAGTATATCCAGGAGGACATCAGAGAACCAAAAGCAAAAAAGATGAAAAATCAAGTTGACCTTCAACTGTGGGTAGGTAGTGAAATTCTTAGCTACTGTATGTCACTGCACAAACACAAGTCCTATCCTCACCGCTGATCACCAATGTTAGAAATTGGGTTTTTGGTTGGCAGTCAGGTCGCCCTCTGTCCAAGCAAGAACCCTCACTCTAGTAAGGGTAAGTCACACACAATCCAAAATCAGCCTGTGCCCACCCTCTGGTAGCTTGGCACAAGCAATCAGGCTTAACTTAGAAGGCAATGTGTAAGGCATTTGTGCAATAAATCATACAATACCATAATATAACACCACAAAAATACACCACACAGTGTTTGGGTCGGCGGGAGCACCGGCAACAGGCTGGCGGTGCTCCGCAGGGCATTCTGACCGCAGCGGTACAGCTGCGGCCAGAAACGGAAAGTCGGCGGTGTACCGCCGACTTTCCGCTGCCCATGGGAATCCTCCATGGCGGCGCAGCTTGCTGCGCCGCCATGGGGATTCCAACCCCCTCACTGCCATCCTGTTCCTGGCGGTTTCGACTGCCAGGAACAGGATGGCGGTGAGGGGTGTTGTGGGGCCCCTGGGGGCCCCTGCAGTGCCCATGCCAATGGCATGGGCACTGCAGGGGCCCCCGTAAGAGGGCCCCACTTTGAATTTCAGTGTCTGCTCAGCAGACACTGAAATTCGCGACGGGTGCTACTGCACCCGTCGCACACCTTCCACTCTGCCGGCTCCATTCGGAGCCGGCTTCATCGTGGAAGGGTGTTTCCTACTGGGCTGGCTGGCGGCCTTTTGGCGGTCGCCCGCCAGCCCAGTGGGAAACCCAGAATGACCGCCGCGGTCTTTTGACCGCGGTACAGTCTTCTGGCGGTCCCAGCCAGGCCGACGGCTACCGCCGCCGGCCGGGGTCAGAATGACCCCCAACGTGTCTTAAGTCTTTAAAAAGCAAACAAAGTCTCTTTCAAGCACAAAGTACCTGGTTTCTGGTGGGAAATCTCTGCAGAGGGCCCCAGAAGAGGAGATGCGTGGAAAAATGGTGTGTGCGTCGGTTACGCCCCTTCACACACGGACGTGCGTTGCTATTTTTCACGCGGGGAGACGTGCGTCGTTCTACAGGAGAAAAAATGGTGTGTGCGTCGGTTGCGCCCCTTCACACACGGACTTGCGTCGTTATTTTTCACTCGGGGAAGACGTGCGTCGTTTTCCGGCACGCGGACCGTCTCCTTCTATGGGTCGCGGGGATTACCAGATGTCCCGGGTCTGTGCGGGGATTCTCCTGCTTGTTTTCCGGCTGCGCGTCGTTCCGCGGGGCTGTGCATCTAAATTTCACTCTCACGGCAGGCGTCGCGTCGATTTCTCCTTGGAAGTCGGGCGGCGTTGTCCTTGCGAGGCCGTGCGTCAAAGTTTCGGTCGTCCCGAAGGCGTTGCGTCGATCAGCGTCGGTGTGCTGCGTTTTTCTCGCCGCGGAACAAGCTGTGCATCGAACATTTCGGCGCACGAAGCGTCCAAGTGTAAGAGAGAAGTCTTTTTGGTCCTGAGACTACAGGGAACAGGAGGCAAGCTCTAGCCAAGCCCTTGGAGAGCACTTTTACAGCCAGACAAGAGTTCAGCAAGGCAGCAGGCCAACAGCAAGGCAGCAGTCCTTTGTAGAAAAGCAGACAGGTGAGTCCTTTGAGCAGCCAGGCAGTTCTTCTTGGCAGGATGTAGTTTCTGGTTCAGGTTTCTTCTCCAGCAAGTGTCTGATGAGGTAGGGCAGAGGCCCTGTTTTATACCGTTGTGCCTTTGAAGTGGGGGTGACTTCAAAGAGTGTCTAAGAAATGCACCAAGCCCCCTTTCAGTTCAATCCTGTCTGCCAGAGTCCCAGTAGGGGGTGTGGCAGTCCTTTGTGTGAGGGCAGGCCCTTCACCCTCCCAGCCCAGGAAGACCCATTCAAAATGCAGATGTATGCAAGTGAGGCTGAGTACCCTGTGTTTGGGGTGTGTCTGAGTGAATGCACAAGGAGCGGTCAACTAAACCTAGCCAGACGTGGATTGAAGGGCACAGAAAGATTTAAGTGCAAAGAAATGCTCACTTTCTAAAAGTGGCATTTCTAGAATAGTAATATTAAATCCGACTTCACCAGTCAGCAGGATTTTGTATTACCATTCTGGCCATACTAAATATGACCTTCCTTCTCCTTTCAGATCAGCAGCTGCCACTTCAACAATGTATGAGGGCAGCCCCAATGTTAGCCTATGAAGGGAGCAGGCCTCACAGTAGTGTAAAAACGAATTTAGGAGTTTTACACTACCAGGACATATAACTACACATGTACATGTCCTGCCTTTTACCCACACAGCACCCTGCTCTAGGGGTTACCTATGGCACACATTAGAGGTGACTTATATGTAGAAAAAGGGGAGTTCTAGGCTTGGCAAGTACTTTTAAATGCCAAGTCGAAGTGGCAGTGAAACTGCACACACATGCCTTGCAATGGCAGGCCTGAGACAAGGTTAAGGGGCTACTGAAGTGGGTGGCACAACCAGTGCTGCAGGCCCAGTAGTAGCATTTAATCTACATGCCCTAGACACATGTAGTGCACTCTACTAGGGACTTACAAGTAAATTAAATAGCCAATCATGGATAAACCAATCAATAGTACAATTTACACAGAGAGCATATGCACTATAGAACTGGTTAGCAGTGGTAAAGTGCCCAGAGGTCAAAAGCCAACAACAACAGGTCAGAAAAAATAGGAGGAAGGAGGCAAAATGTTTGGGGATGACCCTGTCAAAAAGCCAGGTACAACATTCATAAATTGTGGTAGGAGGTTTGCTATGATGGCAGTGTGTAGACATTTCATTAATGCAAAGTTGTTGATTGTCTGTCATGATCTTTAATGGTACTTCCATTGTTGGCATGGTGCACATGGAATTGATGTTAGTTTTCTGGAATGCAAGTAGCTTGTGACCTCCAAAAATCATCGACATTTCGAAAAAAAAGAAGAATTAGAAGACAGCAATGATCAGTTGGGAGTTGTTCCGACTAAACAAAATATGGTTTGTGTTAGTAGTGAATTTAACTCGGCAGTGAAAGTTATCAGCTACAGAAATGCCACATACATACATACATACACACAGCACTGTCTCAAGATTTCGAATAAGAGGGTGAAATGTGTCATTCCTGATTTTGAGGACTCTAGGAAAGTAATGAAGTGGCTTGAAGGGCTGCTTTTCAAGAGACAAGAAGATGAGTTTGTGAAAGTGATATGGTGGAGGGCAATCCAATTCACAGAGCTCACAATTTAAGCAAGAGACCCCAGACTTGTTAAGTAGAGCTCCGTTATAATGCACTTGTTACCTATAAAACCTTTTAAATTCCATTATTACCTAATAATGAGATCTAAGTACCATATGTAATATTTGGAATCTTCAATTTTCAAAAGTTGATTTGTTGAAGTAAAAAGGTATCATCCAATGCAGTTTCAAATTTCCTTTATAAGGGTATAGGGACAGACAGTGAATGATCCTATCAATTCCCTTCCAAATTGTAAATGACATTGGTTTTCCTAACATTATATGGTGACCATTATAAGGTGTTGACATTAGAAATTAGATTTTGTAGTAGAATATGAACTTTTCGAAATGTTTTAAGAAGATGGTTTTCGTTATTGCTATATTCATGGATGTGTTGGAATTTTAGTATAGCCCTTCAATGTTTATTGTAAATAAAGTAGGTGACAAGAACTGTTTTGTCACTGGAATGAGAGTAAAGCCTTATATGTTAATGGCTACCTCTCAAGAACGTATATTCAGGCCTCTCCTGCATTTACATGTGGGGAAGTGCCTGATATCAAGATGACTGTTCAACTGGTAGGGGCTTTCTGGAACTGTATCTTTGCCGAAGGAGGGAAGACCAACTTCAAGCATCATCACAGCTTACCCATATGTGAGGATAAAACACCATGGCTGTGAGTAGCTTAAGCTGACTACCACAGGAGGAAGTGATTAATCCATACTCTGAGCATTTTAGGAGGCACAAAGAAATTATGGCAGCAAAAGTGCCTAGGATATGGTCTAGATGTCAGCATAGACCAGCAGAGATGTTATGCTGCTGCTCACATAGCATCCAAGAATGTCAATGGTGGTCTCTGAACTGCGCTCAACCTCTGTACTGTACATGAGACCATGCAATGACAAGAGTCATAGGACCCCGGAGATCAGAACTCACTCAGACTTCAAAATAATATTTCCTCCAGGGTCAGAGTTTTACTGTGAGGTCCAATGTCTTCAATTATTCTGGACGACAGTTAACATCTGATTATATCAATTGCAGCATACTGTTTATGCATGGGAGACAGAGTATCGTACTTGCCATTGTGAGCGATGGTGCAGATGAGCAATGAAGCCATGATTGTGGAAGCATGGTCCATATACAGGAAATGCCAGCTCTCTGTCCCAAAACAAGGTCTGTGTAAAAATATAATTACACCAGCAAAAGTCACGAAATTCAAGAATGATTCACACAAAAAATGTCCATTTGAAACATGTTTTCTGCTTGGACAATCTCCTGTTGGCTTCATTTGTGATTATGACCCAATGTGCACACTCACTTAAATAAAACAAGTCAGAAGAGAATCTGGCAAACCACATTTTATTCTAAAAGCATAATTTCACAAGATTTTTGTAGAAGTCTGCAATTTTTCACAAAACATTGACTTCTCCCATCTTTAGTTGAAACAGGGGCTTCTAGTTTTGTGAAAAAGGTATTGCTTCAAGACAGGCTTGTACTAGGTGGTACCTTGTCCAACGGCTCTTTTTAAACGCTAATAGACCTTATCCTATAACTGGAAAAGCCTCCCTTTGCAGGTTACAAGTGTTTTATCCACCTCCCACGCCAGCTTGGAGTAGACAACTGCCAACGTTATATGGGGCTCCCCCAGCTACCCACATACAGTCTATCCCTCTACTCGGCCCCAGATGCCCTCCGTCATCTCTCTCTGAGACAGACTGACTAGGAGATGACCTTTCGGAAGTGGCTCCGAGCAATGGTAAGGCTGAGGACATTCATCCCACTGCCCTCAGCATCTCTAACTCTGTTGCCCCTTCGACCTTGGCAGATCCTGTTAACCAGGGATCACCCACAAGCATCACGAGCCAAGTTAGCGAGGAATGTATTCTGTCCCTGTCAATTGTTCCATACATTCTGGGGTCCACCCGTATGCCCAACCTACCTAATTCATATATAGCTGGGGCCACATCCAGCGAGGTTCACATGGCACATAGCGAGAAAGCCACTGGTCCTAATATAACTGAGGGAATTAGTATGGTTCCTAGCAGTTCCCTCCCCTGTAGGAAATATCCTCAGAATAAAGCAGGGTCCATAAAAACAGAGGATCTCGATAAGGTACTCAGCTGGAATGTAGCAGGGTTGGAAAGCAAATTACAAAGTCCAGGATGGGGCAGTCTTATTGATGATCACCTGATCTGCCTCTTCCAAGAAACGTGGGCATTAGAACCCAAATATAGACTAGGCTTTAAAAGCTATTGGGTTCCAGCACGTAAGTCATCTTCTGGGAGACCATCGGGAGGGCTGCTTGTGTGGATCAACACTTCTCTTAGGTGCAAGATAGAAGAAATAGATACGTGTTGCCCTGACTTGCAAGTCCTATTAATAATGATTTCTGAAGAGAGACCTTTACTTTTAATTAATATCTATAACAGGAATGTGAGCTCCCACGCTGATTCTGATGTCCTGTCCATTTTGGACAGTTTTCTTAAAAACAATCCCTCCTTCTTTGTTTTGATTGGAGGGGATTTTAATGTCACTTTTGAACCTAATCCTCTAGTCCAAGGAATATGTAAAGAAGAGGATGCCCATTGGGGCATCCCTCAGCTAGTCTCCAACAAAAGACCAAGGCTGAATAAATCTGCGCGCTTACTGGCCGACATCACACTAGCCCATGGCCTCCGAGCCTGCAACGGTCGCTCGCGCTCGGATGTAAATTTACAAGCTACCTTTAGGCGCGGAGGGCTCAGCAGTCGTATTGATTATATACTTCTTGACATCCGACTGTGGAGCCACATGTTTGATATGAGGGTCCAAAAGCAAATTGAGAGCGATCATGACCCATTGATTTTATCGACCAGAGGACTTTTTCCTTCGTTTACTGTGCTCTACTCCAAGAGCCATGCCTCCCAGCTGGCTCTAACTAATAACAGACGCAACCTAAAATGGGAATCTGTTAATTCTTCCCCTAAACACCTGGCATCTATTTACAACCTGCTTGCCAACCAGATGGGGTGTATGATCCGGCTAAATGAGAATGGGGAGGGTGACAGAGTCTTAGCAGCCCACACTGACTTGTTCCAATCTTTAAAGCATCTTTTTACAAAAAAGTTTCTTAATAAGCCTAACAAAAAGCACTGCGCTCCTTGGTTTGACAATTGTTGCAGAGAAGCACAACTGTCTCTCCTGGAAGCAATAAAAGATGGCCATGTTGGGCTGTTAAGAACAGCCAGAAAAGTTTATAAGAAGGAATGTTCTAAGGCACGCAGAAGTTGGGAAGAGGCCAGATGGGTTATTATTTTGGAGACTGCTAAATCTAATGACACATCTAGGTTCTGGAAACTAATAACTGATGACTGTAGCAATTCCCCTGCCGCACCTGGCTCCTCAATTCTCTCAGCATCATGGGTAGAGCACTTTGGGCAACTATACGAAGGGCCTTCTGAAGCATCTTTGTGGGCCCCTGATGCCCCAATAAACCATGAGACCACCCCGATCACATTCTCTCTAACCGAAACAAGAGCAGCAATAGACTCATTGAAATGGGGAAAGGCCCCTGGCCCAGATAAGATTCCAGGCGATCTATACAAATCAAGACCAGATATATGGGCACCATATCTCAACCTTATCTGCAATGCTATTGCAGCAGGGGCCCCCGCTCCACCCACTTGGAAAGGGGCCGAAATAGTACCCATTTAAAAAAAAGGAAATCCGAACATCCCTGCCAATTATCGTCCGATTAGTCTCCTTGATAACTCCCAAAAAATCTATGCAAAGCATCTTTTGCTCCATCTCGAGGAATGGATTATGGAGTCCGAAGCTCTTTCTGACCTACAAGCAGGATTTAGACCTGCAGTGAGTACAGTTGACCAAGCCCTAAGATTCATGTCAATAAAATGGAAGAATGTTGACCTGGGGAGGGGTAATCTCTATGTGGTCTTCATAGACCTCAGAGCCGCATTTGATTTGATCCCCAGGAACCTGCTGTGGTCAACATTATCAAACATGGGAGTGCCATCTGGTCTCCTGAAACTCATTGCTCAACTGCATGAAAATACTTTCGCTCAAATTAGATGTGGCCAGGGGGGCGAGTTGACTGACCCCGTAGCTATTAAAAAAGGAGTTAGACAGGGATGTGTTCTGGCACCCACTCTTTTTTTGCTATATATCAATAATTGCATCCACTACTTAGAGAACTGTATAAATGATTCACCTAAATTGGTTGGGAAAAAAATCCTGTGTCTGCTATATGCAGATGACACAATTTTGATATCTAAATTGCCAATGGGAATCCAAAACCTGATCAACCAATTCCGTGTTTTTTGTAGCGACTATGGTCTGGACGTAAACATTAAGAAAACAAAACTCATGATATAAAACCATTTCCTTAGACAGATTGCCCGGCTAGGTATGGGCTCACCAATGACCTCTCTAAGGCTAGACCTAGGTCTAAACAGTATTAAAATCACAGCAGCCCTAAGGCCTCTCTCTTATTGGATTCGTTTATGGAAATCTGTTGAACTCGAACCATATAGGCTGGCTATAAGAGAGCTCATAGCCACCCCTCAGGCACTGGAGAAAATCCCATGGCTGAAGGAAATGAAATCTGCCTGGGTCAAAATAGGTTTTCCTTCCTACTGGAAATATCCAGATCAAATCCCCGATAACGCAAGGAAACTTGTCACAAAAAGATATTGGGAGAAAGTTAATGAAGACTCCTTGCACCAAAAAGGGGCGGGCAGGCTAACAATGGAATTTCTCCAACTCAAACACGAGCCCTGGCCTGAGAACTTCTTGAACCTTCCAATGCCTCTGTACGCCCGTGCTTTATATCTCCAACTAAGATATGGTACACTGCCTATTAATGGTTTTACGGCTCACTGGTCATCTAACATCGCTTCAATTGATAGATGTATCTCTTGCCAAAATTGCAAAGAAACAATAGAGCATATACTATTTTTCTGCCCTCTGTATAAAAGTCCCAGAGGGAGGTGGATTATTCCCCTCTGCAAAAATATGTCATTACATGATAGAGCAAACGCCACCAGAATCTGTACATACGACTCATCCTCCGTGGTAGCTATTACAGTTACCAAATTTTTAGCGGAGGCCTGGTACATCCGGCGTAGGTTTATTGTTTCAAAGGGCATGTGAGCCATCCTGACATTAGTCGACAGAAGAAGTCTCAACTGTTATTTTTTGACTCTATATGAGGATTGACGAGGGCCAGGTCTTACGGGAAAACAATTGCACACATTGGTATGTTAGACAGAATTTTATATCCTAGCTTTTATCTTTTTTATTCTTAACATTTTAGCCATGTCTTATTTATTGTACTTTTTATCTACAATCAAATACTTAGTCTTGTTGATCTTATTGTTATTACTGTTTTTATATTGTTATCTTGTTTTTTTTAACAAATACTATTTATCATGTATGATTGTTATCTTTGTTACTCAAAATGGTCTAGATCTCTAGACCGAATGAACTCAAATAAATACTAGGTGGTAATGTGCTGAGAGGAGTTCTGTGAAGGATATCCCTACCTTACTGCCATTAGCTCCCAATTTCTTCTTGAGAATCTAATGATAATTAGCTTCAAAAGGTGGTACAAATACGTATAGCTCACTACACATAGTCATTAATAGTTTGGGCAATGGTTTGACTGAAATGTTGAGAAATGTTCAAGGCCAAACCAAGATGTCTCTTTCTGAAGCCTGCTGCAATGCTTCTGAAATTGCTGCCTTGATTATTTAAGGGACTAATCAGGAAATGGAGATGGCTCAAAGTTGTTGCCAAATTGTGTTGGCCTAAAGATGACTGCATGTCAGGACTTCGTTTCCCAACTTTCAGTGGTTCAAGGAAACCAAGTAACCTGCACAGCCAAATGTATATTGAGGCTGGGGCTTCCTGTGCTTTCATACCAATGTCTTTCAGAACCAGGTTCAGGATATCAGAGGATCAACTGCGACTTCACCTACTCCACGATACTGAACAGCAAGTAAAAACGTGCTGGAACTTAGCTTCACTTTACTAAGCAGACATAACTTGACTGCCTAGGGCCCTTCCTGGTTTGGGCCATCCCAGAGTTTCGACAAGACAATAGTTCTGTCATTAACATGGTCATACTGTAATAGACTTAAATGGGTCCCTAGACAATGAGTCAGTTTGGAGTTTGGAATTCAAACCTTTCGTTTTCCAGTGTTGTGGATGTTTTAATTTCATAAATTGTTGAAAAAGCTGCCAAACGTATGGTGTCTCACCAGCATCAAATATATTTTTCACCTAACCTGGCTATAGCTGCCATGGGAAGAGAAAATTTGAGGAGAAATAATAAGCTGGAAAGTTCACTAATGCATGTGACTTCTTATGGAATTCATACCACCAAATGTGCCAATTAAAATGTACCCTCCGAAAAGGTAATACATGGACTTTGCCTGCATGTCAATCTTCCTAATGTACTGGCCCTGCTTCCCAAAATGATAGTGTCCCCATTTTTACATTTGCATTAAAGTACACCATCTGTTCCATGGTTACCTCACCATCCTTCATGGTAATGTTAATTCTGAGCTGGTGACAATGTCACAGGGGTCACTGTGGGCAGTGTGTCTGGCCTCTGAATCATTCTTAATAGAGTGGTTATAATCTTGATGGTGTCTCTGTAGAAGTATGTATAACATTACAATAAATGTCATTACCATGAATGCCTTTACCATGTGTCCATTACCATGCAATGCTTTTCCCATGCATTGGACCTCATTACGACTCTGGCAGATTTAAGACCACCAGGGTTGCGGTGGTGGTCGGACCGCTGCCAGTTTGGTGGTCCAACAGCCACATTACGACCGCGGCGCTAGCACTACGGTCAGACCGCTAGCACCGCCACTCTACTGCCACGGGACAGACTGGCGGTGCTGGTGGTCTTAATCCACTAGGGCAGCACTGCAAACAGCTCTGCCCTGGGGATTACGACTTCCCTGTCAGCCAGAGGTTTCATGCGGTGCTACTGCCATGAAATGGCTGTTGGAATCAGGGTGCAGGGGGCCCCGGAGGGCCTCTGCACTGTCCGTGCACTTAGTATGGGCAGTGTAGGGGCCCCCCTACAAGATGTTCAATGCTGCATTGGGACGGGTGCTAGTGTACCCTATGCACTACAGCATTGTCCCAGGCTCGATTACAAGCTGGTGACAATACTGTAGTGTGTTTCCTGCTGGGTCAGGCGGGTTGGAAACTCTGTTTCCGCCCCCTGATGCAGTGGAAAACTCGTAATGGGGTCAGCGGTGAGGCCGCTGCACTGGCGGCAACTTGCCCGTTTGGACTTCGGCAGACAGTGTAAACCGTCCGCTGAAGTCATAATGACCCCCATTGCCTTTACCAGCCATTTCTTTATGTATTACTTCACAAAATGTCCTATGAGATGTATTTTGAAGGAGGTCCTATCTTATTACTGTTAATAGGGAGTTGTACCTGAGTTTATACTCATCTTTCAATTCTCCTGAAATATTTTAGTGTTTTTTCCAATTGGTAGGGGGATTCACCCACAACCCAGTAAAAATCACATCTGGTGATGCAACCGAGGTACAACAGGCAGGGTTTACTTAGAGGAAATGTGTAAAGTATGTGTGCAGCACTTCAAATCACCACACGAAAATGATCCCACACCACGTTAGAAAAATAGACCAAGATTTAATAAATAAAACAAAATAAAAATGACAAAAATACAATCAGTAGAACCAGAGATATGGAATGTTAAAGATTTTAGTGAAAATTGCTTCAAAAGTTGAGGTGATGTGTCGGTTCCGAGCAGCTGCAGGGATGCGATTCAGAGTCTGGCGTCATCATTGAGGCTGTTATAAACAAGGGATTTTTGGGACAGATCCAATCCACACAGCAGCAGCTACGCATTGTTTCTGCTTGAGCACAGGCTGTCAGAGCACCTTTAGTCCTTTTCCAAGGGTCCTGGACTGGGATGACACTGCTTATCAGGGTAGACTTGCAGATGGCAGAGTCTAGCTGAAGGTGCAAGGTTGTTGGACGCCTTTTGTATTCACAAGGCTTCAGGCCAGGTGACCAGCCAACTAGCCCTTGGAGTCAGTCTAGGTCCGGGCCTCAAGGAGGTCAGGTTCGGTCATTCTCACCCATGCAAGGAGGCAGAAGGTCAGCACAGTAGGGCAGTAGTCCTTCAGCGCAGCAGTCCAGCAGACTAGCAGTCTTTTCAGCAGCACACAGTCCTTCTGGGCCTAGTATCCAGAGGTCCAGAAGTGTACAGAAGAGTTGGTTTCAGAGGTCCAGTATTTATAACCAGTTATGCCTTTGAAGTAGGGAGAAGCTTCTAGAGGCTTGTCTTTGTAGTGCACAGGTGCCCTGCCTTCCTTGCTCCAGACTAACTATAGGGGGTATGCAGCTCTTTGTGTGAAAACAGGACACAGCCTATTCAAGTGCGAGTGGGGCTGGGCCCAGCTCCTCCCTCCTATCTTGCAAGTGGTGTCCCATTCAGTCACACTTAAGCTTCCCGCTGTGTGTGGCGGTCTAAGAGGAATACACAAGCACAACTGTCAACTACACCCAGTCGTGTTACCCACAGACAGGCTGCAGGCACCAAATGGCTAAGGTAAGAAAATTCCAATTTCCTAAAAGAGGCATTTTCAAAATTGTAATTTACAATCTGACTTCACCATACGTTAGGATTTTTTGTTACAGTCCCAGAGGCACCAAACATAAAGTATTTACCTGTACCCATTTGGAAATGACATTTATAAAATGTAATATAGTAATTCCAATGCTATCCTGTAGTAGAAGTAGGCCTTGCAATAGTAAAAGAGAATTTAGGACTTTTTTTTTTTTTGTAACCAGGACATGTAAAACTTAAAAGTACATCTCCCACTTTTCAGATACATTACACCCTGCCCTCTGGGTTGTCCAGAGCCTATGATAGGGGAGTCTTAAATCTATTAAAAAGGAAGGTTTGGGCCAGGCAAAAGGATTAATTTGCCAGCTCAAAATGGCAGTTTAAAACTTACTCACGCAAGCTGCAATGGCAAGCCTGAGACATGTTTAAAGTGCTATTTAAGTTGGTGGCACTGTCAGTACTGCAAGCCCACTAACAGCATTTAATTTGCAGGCCCTGGGTACAGCTGGTGCCACTTTACTAGGAACTTAAAAGTAAATTAAATATGCCAACTGGGTGTAGGCCAATTTTAAAATGTTTTAAAGAAAGCGCACAAGCATTTTAGCACTGGTTAGCAGTGGTAAAGTGTGCAGAGTGCTAAGGCCAGCAAAACCAAGTCAGCAAAAACAGGATGTCTGAAGGCAAAATGTAAGAGGGAAAAGCATGCCAAGGATGCCATTTTTAACACCTCTTCACCTGAATTTAACTCCATGTAGCTGGGAAACCAGGACAGAAATCCTGGCTTCCATGCTATGCCCAGTCATGTACTGCTGGAATAAGATATTTTCTGTCACAGTATCTCAGACCTAATCTAACATTTTGATACCCGTATAAGTAGCTAAGGCCAGAGGTATATCTACTGCTCAGATAAGTGCAAAATAAAAATACAATGAACTCTAATCAGAGAAAACCATGGGGGCTAGTTGGGGATGTCAGACATATTCCAGATATCTGCACATGTGTTTGCCCAGAGGACATTCTCAGTCTGCTGTAATAATGATTGGAATCATGAAACTGCAGAACTCAGTCAACATCCATCCTTCTCCTGCTGTTACACACATCATTTTTTCTTCTGTGTAAATCATGTCAAAAATAACATCTGTTCCCTAATCAAAGGAAAAAAGAACAGGTTTTGGACAGAATGCTGAACAATGTCAAACATTCGCCCTCGGTACAGAGATCTGGGACTAAACCACTCATTTTTTTAATCCATGCCATTTCAGTTTGGACCCAGCCATGTGCAAATCAATCTTCACCCTGCTCCCCATGGGTACAGTCCAGCCTGAACTGCCAGACCAGGTCCTCCTTTGAGCGGAAACAAGCATCCTGGGACCGGTTTTGGGGTTTTACCCCTCATCAGCCAGGCTAGCTTGAATCCAGTGACATGGCGAGCATGGGAACCATGTCTGAGCATACCCGCCCAACTCGGGGTGACAAATGCAAAAAGAACAAGTGATTGACAGAATGCTGAACAATGTCAAACATTCACCCCAGTACAGAGATCTGGGTCTAAATCCATCATTCTGTTTTGCTCACCATGCCCTTCCAGGTGGGACCCAGCCATATACAAATTATTCTTGACTCTGCTCCCTAACCAAAGATGTCAAGGCTTGATGTCCCTTGAGCATTCTCTCATAATGCTTATCCATCCGACCTGCATTATCAATGAGAGCGCGCAGAGAAGAAAATATCAAAACCCATCGTTTAGAGGAACAAGTCACTAAAGAGCCCCAGGACCTCCTCCAGACTCGGCAGCACACTGAAAGCATCCCTGGTATGCTCTGTGGGACTGACAACATGGATTATTCAGCGCCTTACAAGTCAAACCCATCATTTTCCCTTTCTCTTCAGTTGTTTTGATGTATGTTTTTGTTTGCAAGGCTCTGTCTCCCCCATACCACCAGCATGTATTACATATTTATTTTACCTAAGCTGAAAAAACATCAACCAAACACCCCCAAGGTTATCTATGATTGGGAGTAACATGCAATTTCTCTCCATCTTCCAGCAGGCCAGTTATTTCCTCAAAGCACTGCCCGCCAAGCCACCAAGATTGAGAGTGATGACGCAGAAAAAGAAGGTCCGACATATATTCATACATACCGTGTAATCAATACATATAATGAAGTGTGATTTTAGTAAAGAAAATAATGTACAAGGGAAATTGTGCCCTCGGGGTAGTTCGCCATCATTGTAAACGAGCTTTATTAATCATGAAGTATTGAAAATGTAGTAATCCGTCATGATCGCAAATGTATGCCATGATTTCTTGTTTGAAAACTGTTTTGCTTAGCTTAAATTTAGTACAGGCTTTGGCCTAGTTGCCTGGTTTCAAATTTTAACTGCGTGGTTTTTCCTTGAACTAATGAAACATATATTCTTGCTTGAAGTTGTATTTTTCCAGTAGAACTGACTGGTACACTTATCTCCAAGGTTTCGTACTAGGCCGGTTTCATCCCTTTTGATACAAGGTCAGTCTCTGCAGGTGCGGACAATGAAGGTACAGATAGTAAAATAATTGGCAAACCATGTTACAATTTGTGTTCCAAGGCTCCAAGGACAGTGTATGCATAAATGAGCGCTAGTAAAAGACAATTTTGATTGGACAATTTGAAGCCAACCTATGAACCCTCCAATGGAAGACCCTGCAGAATTTGGAATGTTTCTTACTTAAACCCACCGGACAAAGAGAAGTCAGCCATTTTCCTCGATGCCAGTTTGAAGCCTGATGCCTGACTCCATTTTGGACGACACCCTGATGCCCTTTTCTCTATCTGAGAGAAAGAGACTTTAAGAATTCTCACCCTAGAGACTTTAACTTTGATTTGCCCCCGTCTTGCCCATGCAGTAACTTTGCCCTATTCTCCTTGCCGCTGCAAGGAAGCTTGCCCTTAACTTTGCCCCTTTGAAATTGCCCCATGCTGATCAACCGGTACCTGAAGGACGAAGACTTTTCTTGAATGCTGATTGTATGTGGTAAATATGAAAGGATAAATTTATTATGCATTGTGTTTTTCCTTTTAGGTACCAACTGCTATTTTGATAGGGTCCTAGCTAGAAGTTTTCCAAATTTGTGTTGACTAAATTCGTTTTGCATGAAGTCCCACATGCCAATGCTAATTAGAGGTTAGTCGAGGTACTCATTCGATGTATCATGCTAATTTGAAATCTTGTTATGCTGACCAATGTATGCAATTAGTCAAATACAGTTAGTCACATTGGTGATTTGCATTGCGATAACAGAGTGTATCATTATTCAGATTTTACGTAGATTGCGTTTCTTCCGCCGTTATGGACAGCTAGTAATGTTCATATACATATATCAATTGGTTTTGAGACATATATATATCGTGCTAGCTTTGTTAATATAGGGAAATCAATTCACTAACTTTTAATAAACTGGTGTGGTTATTCATGACTGAAAGGTCATGGTGCGCCGAAATACCAACTGTTATTGATTTCTGATGTGCTATATTGATCTATTAATTAAGTATTGATTACCGATTACAATAGTTATTGATTATTGATCTGAGTGACTCGATTATTTAAGGATGAGGAAAGCCCGACTCGGTTAAAAGATTCACCGACCTCCAACGTGTCCAGGTACAGGTAATTTATAAGGGCTGGACGCGTTATCAGTAGATGGTAGCAGAGATTGATGGTTTAGCCCTTTGGGACCCCATCCGAACAATAGACAGAGTCAAGTTAGAATTTTCTTTGATAAAACAAGTTGGAGGGATGATGATGCCCTAAGTCCCCAATGACTTTCCCGGGATCTCGGAGCTTGCGAATGAAGGACATGGAGGTATGAGAATGGTCTCAGCATTTCTAGTGACGGTATGAGTGAAGTTAGGGTTTTGCGCTTGCACAGCTTATTGCCGCAGATTAATTGAGAAGTATGTGAGGATTTTAGGGGGGGTTAAAAGATATTAGAGGAGTGTTACTCCAAAGGTGTGAGAGTAGGGAAGTCGTCGAACTTCACGTGCGTGTAGCGCTTTGAGCAGAAAAATTGTCCACGTGGTTGTTGATGTTGAGACGGGCCCTGCGAGGTCAAGAGACTCCGGAGTATGTTGAAAAGTGTATGTGACACTTGTTTGATGTTGTGATCTGGTCAGGTTTAATACTGTAGGTTGATCGGGCGTGGTCAACAAATCGATATGAATGTTGCAGAGTGAAAGAAAACTTCGACTTTGAGATTTGACAAATTCTAAAGTGCACTAGAATAGTTCATTGATCAGTTGAGAGTAAAGTTTGCGGGTCAAATTTTGCTTGCGAAAGTGGGAAACCGAGAAAGATGGAATAACTGCCGAGGCTAGTGAAAAATCCCTAAGGTTTCTGAAGCGATTGTATTACCTTTCCTGTAGTAAACCGACAGATCTGTTTTATTCTTTTGGTTAAGTGCTCGCGTTATATTGCAGAAATTAGTTTATGAGTGAAGCCGAATGAAAAGAGGACAAGCCGCGGGACTTTGTCAGCCGCAGTGTGTGAGTGTGACGTCACTAGGAGCCGCGCTGGGATAGGTCGGTTGGCGAGAAGGGTCGTGCACGGATTGGACACAGTCCGTGAAGCGCAATTGGAAGGGGAAAGGCAAGCGAAGAGTATTCCGGGAATTAAAGTCGCTTATTGATTACATATTTTAGAAGAAAAAAAAAAGACGAAAAGATGAAATTTTTCAAAGCATTTAAGAGTGCCATGAGGGGAGATGTTTATATTAAAGCAAATGTAGGAGAAGAAACACCGCCTGAGGGTACACCAGCTTACAACGTCATTGAAGAAAAGGGTGTAGCGCCATGTCTTTGGTTAAAAGAATGGTGCAAATTAACAGAGAAACATGGAAGTGTAGCGTTCCCTATCCATGGGTCGTTTAATCTAAGAGTTTTCGAAAATCTGAGCTTTGCGCTATACGACATGAAAGTACCTCCAAGACCAGCACAGTTTAAGGCACTAGCAATTTAGGAGTTAATAGCTAGAAACCAACAACAAAAGAAATTTGAGACAAGAATAAGAAAAGTAGAAAAGACACTAGCGGATGCTAGATGGGACAGCACACAAAAGGTTTGGAGATCAGATGTATTGCAGGGGATTAAATTGTTTCCAGCGATTACCGATGAAGCGGAGACGGAAGGAAGGAGAGCCACCTATAAGACAAACAGGAGTCAGTCCAGAGAGAGAGAGAACAATAGAAACTCGAAAAGGGGAGACGAGTCAGATGATGAGGAGTTCATTATACAATTGCTGAATGATCGCCCACCACCATACGTGGAAAGCGAAAAAAGCTCGAGCATTAGTACTGCCCCTCCAGAACCAATACAGGGTAATGCAACACCAAATTTGAGAATATCTCAGAGGCCGAGCAGCTCCGACATGCCTTTCTCACCACAAATACCACAGATTCAGAGAATATACCCAGACGTGCCTACATTGAAACCTGCTGATAACTATCAGCCACAGGTTCAAAGGCACTGCTGTGATGAGCATAACATGGGAATGACTTCTGATTCAATGGCACAGGGAGGACAAAACTATCAGAGACCGACATTGATTCAAGCTGAATCAACACAGTTCTCGATGCCCCAAAAGCAAACACAAGAAGTGCGAGTAGAAGAAAGCCAGTTAGGTATGCCAGCAATGATGAACCACAATGTGGGGATTAACATGCCACAGAATTCGGGGAACAGACAGAATCCAGACGCGATATCTCTACCTATCACTGTAGGTCCACCAGTACCACTGTACATACAGGCAAATTCAAGCACAAGCGACCAAGGGTTAATGATACTGAATGGGACAGGGAGAAGATGCATAGAAACCACTCCAGGGCAACTCCGATAGCGGCACTGCCAAATGGATCTGGGTCCTTGTCGGAATTTAGTCCAATTCCAATTTGTGCTCCGTCAACCGTGGTAAGGTCACATCCACCACTATTAGTACCGTTAACCTCACAGACTTAAACATTACAGAAACCGTCAGTGGCAGTCGATGTAACTGCTACACTGATGGGACTGAACGCGCAACAGTTAACACAATGGTTCAACAGCCTGAACTCCCCACAGACTGCATCTAGCGGGAAGGGAGAAGAATACCTGAATAAAATAAGGTTGGGTATGGAGGAAGATGAACTGGTAGAGGGAACAATGGGTTTGAACAGATTAGAATCATACACAGAGGAAGAACTAAGATACATGTGCCCTAGGATTACAAGAGAAGTGAGCAACATACATAAGAAGTTACAAGAAATTGCAGACAGAAACGAGATCGATATAGGTAAGACTAAACACCTGAGCAGAAGTTACAGGTTAGACTTTGAGACAAAAGATTTTGAACACATGAGATCCGTAGGGATGAAAACACACCTTAAGGAGATACTGCAGAGTGCACAGGTCTGGAGATGTTTAGACAAGTGGGAAAGTAGATGGGTTAAGAAAAAGGACAAAAAGAAAGAAAATACTCTAGAACGGAATGAAAAAAAACAACAGAATGACGATCTGATAACTATGCTACCAATGAGAGAAACAGCAGGGGGGAAACTTGTACATGTACCATGGCACAGGTGCGATATTCAATCCTTTACGGATGACTTTCCCAAATTGAGAGAGAAGCCGATTGAGTGGTATCAACAAACAGATAGATTTGTGAAACTCGCGAAAAGTCTCTGGGAAGACCTGAATACTTTATTTGAAATTGTGGTTCCGGCAGATTTGTGGGAAGATTGTAAAAGGGCTGTAGGTTGGCCGACGAGTGAACCAGAGAGAGATAGGGACACAGGTGCGCCATCACCTACGGTAATGAGTTTGTACCACAAGGTGATCGAGCACTTGAAGACCAAGGTTGCGTCGAAAAATGTGGATTGGCAAAGGATTGACAGGACCGCCCAAGAGGTTAAAGAATCTATACACGCGTATTATGAGAGGCAGAAAAGATTGAAAGAAAAGGTGATGGTGATGCAGCTTAGAGCAGCTCAGACGGGTTTACAAGGTTTGCAAGGTTTTCAACAACAGATGCCGCAGCAGCAGCAACAGGGAAATGCTGTGTTTTAGCCGCAGATGAGAGGCAGAGGCCGAGGAGGTTTTGTGAATAATGGTCCTGATGTGAATACCGTTATGATTCCAAATGGTATACAGGCAATCAAGAAGGTGATGCCATGTCACACGTGCGGAATCGTCGGGCATTGGAAACGGGAGTGCCCAATGATGGTGCAGGAAGGTGTAGGTCAGCAAAACAATGATGTCAATGCATTCCAGACTATGAGAGGACAAAAATTGAGAGGTCCGAACCCAAATTTTCAAAACAATATAAACCAGATGCAGGGTTTACAACTCATGCAACCGAAACAGGTGCAAATGCCTCGTGTGCAAATGACACAATTGCAGCCAATGCAACAGCAGTTTCCTATGGTACCTAATCAGCAAATGCAAATACCCTTAGCACCAATGAATCAGCAGCAAGCAATGCTTCCTCAACAGGTCACGGGTCAGGGAATGATTCAAAATGACACAGTACACCAATTCCCACTACACAGCGAGAATGGAATAAACGATGTATGGGAGAGTGGAAGTTCAGATGAGGAGGAAAATTGTGTGCTTGCAGCATCTTTGGAAGTTGATCAAAAGGGTCCGTATGTGGAGGGAAGAGTTATGGGTCATCGCGTTTCATTCTTGGTTGACACAGGAGCTACACGTTCCACTGTTAGGAGCATTGAAGTGCCAAATTTGCCACTTTCAGGGAGAACAGTTCAAGTAGTGGGAGTAGCAAACAGGTACCTGACGAACCCAATCACAGATCCAGTACAAGTCAGAATTGGTAACTATCAAGGGACACATAATTTTGTGGTATGTGACTCAAGCCCGATATCACTGTTAGGGAGAGACCTATTGTGCAAATTGGGATGTTCGATTATGTGTTCGAACGATGGAATTAGAATTCAGACGAGCAGTGATGGGTAAGAAGAGGACAGTGTAGAAGGGGATCAGATGGAGACTGTCGATGAAGAGTATCCCCTGATTACCCTTTATCCGATGATCACTGAAGCAGATATTCCTGCTGAGTTACAGGAAACAGTCGGAAAAGAAGTGTGGGATATGACAGGAAAAGAGGTGGGATTGGTGAAAGGAGTGGAACCAGTGAAAGTGACTGTAAAACCCAATGTAACCTTTCCCCGGACCCCACAGTACCATATGGCACAAGACACCCTCATGAAAGTCGCCCAACTCATTGATGAGCTTGTAAAACAGGGAGTACTGAAAGAAGTGTTAAGCAGTACATGTAATTCACCAATTATGGGACTAATAAAGCCAAGTGGAAAGGTCCGAATTGTGCATGACTTGAGGAAAATAAATGACATAATAATAAAATGTTTCCCTGTAGTACCAAATCCAGCTGTGATAATGTTTCAAGTCCCTTGTGATGCTGAGTGGTTCTCAGTCATCGACTTGTCACAAGCATTCTTTTCGGTGCCTCTTCATGAGGACAGCCAATTTCTCTTTTGTTTCAAATTCTTAGACAGAGTTTACAGTTGGTGTCGAATTCCTCAAGGGTTTTCGGAGTCACCGTCAATTTTCAATCAGATTCTAAAGAAAGATTTGGAAGCGTTAGAATTGCCATTCGAGTCAACCATAGTACAGTACATTGATGACTTACTGATTGCATCGAAGACAGAAGGTGACTGCACAGCCGACACCATTGCCCTATTGAACCATTTGGGAAGGAATGGACACAAGGTGTCTCCTTCAAAATTACAGTTCTGTCAGAAGAAAGTGAAATATTTGGGTCACCAAATAAAGAATTGTTCACGGAGAATAATGAAGGAAAGAATAACAAGTGTACTTCAAATGAGTCCCCCAAAGACTAGGAGGGAGGTGAGGAAGTTTTTGGGAATGGTGAGCTACTGTCGCCAATGGATTCCCAACTTCTCAACACTAGCAAAACCTTTACTGAAACTGACCCAGAAGGATGCATTGGATGAAATTGAGCTGAAAGGAGATGAGATGGATGCTTTTATTGAATTGAAAGAATGCATGTGCAGGGCTCCAGCTTTAGGTATGCCTGACTACACAAAGCCTTTCACATTGTTTTGTCATGAACGTGATGCATGTTCCTTGTCTGTCTTGACCCAAGCCCATGGCGGCGTAAACAGACCAGTAGCATATTTTTCAGCTACTTTGGATCCGGTCGCAGCAGCACTGCCAGGGTGTTTGCGCGCCGTAGCCGCAGTTGGTATCAGCCTCACTCAGAGTGAAGGAATAGTAATGGGACACCCTTTAACAGTCATGGTCCCTCACTCAGTCGAGATACTTTTGACACGTTCCCGAACACAGCACATGACTGGTGCTAGACTCACAAGGTACGAAACAATAATTCTGGGATCACCTAATGTGCAGCTGAAAAGGTGCACTACGTTGAATCCAGAAACCTTGTTTCCCAGTGAAAATGCTGAAATTGAGAACGCTGAAGACATCGAGCACGACTGTCTTCAGGTGACTGAATTTTGCACCAAACCAAGACCTGATATCAAAGATACCCGATTGGAAGAAAATGATCAAATTATTTTTGTTGATGGTTCATGTTTAAGAGATGCACTGGGTATATTGAAAGAAGGGTACCCTGTATGTACAGTAACAGGTGTTTTGGAAGCATCTTGGCTTCAAGGAGTTTACTCTGCACAGCTAGCAGAATTGGTAGCCCTTACTAGAGCTTGCAACTCTCTGCATTAATGAAAGTTACCATTTACACTGACAGCCAGTACGGGTTTGGAATAGTGCATGATTTCGGACAATTGTGGTCACAGAGAGGCTTCATGACCTCTTCAGGATCACCAGTGAAAAATGGTGAAAGAATAAAAGAATTGTTACATGCCATCCAACTACCAGGAGAAGTAGCAGTGGGAAAATGCAGTGCACACTCGAAGGGACAAGACTATGTGCCTGATTCTGACTATGGCGGGCGGCCGAGGCCGCCCGCCAAAGTCCCGCCGACAAATGACCGCACTGCGGTCAAAAGACCGCGGCGGCCATTCTTACATTTCCGCTGGGCCGGCGGGCGCTCTCCAAAAGAGCGCCCGCCGGCCCAGCGGAAATGCCCCTGCAACGAGGATGCCAGCTCCGAATGGAGCCGGCGGAGTTGCAGGGGTGCGACTGGTGCAGTGGCACCCGTCGCGATTTTCACTGTCTGCTCAGCAGACAGTGAAAATCATGGTGGGGCCCTGTTAGGGGGCCCCTGCACTGCCCATGCCTGTGGCATGGGCAGTGCAGGGGCCCCCAGGGGCCCCATGACACCCGTTACCGCCAGCCTATTCCTGGCGGTGAAAACCGCCAGGAACAGGCTGGTGGTAAGGGGGTCGGAATCCCCATGGCGGCGCTGCTTGCAGCGCCGCCATGGGGATTCCCTGGGCCAGGGGAAAACCGGCGGGAAACCGCCGGTTCCCCTTTTCTGACCGCGGCGGTAGAATGGCCCTGGAAGCACCGCCAGCCTGTTGGCTGTGCTTCCTCTGCCCTGGCGGTGTTACACCGCCAGGGTTAGAATGAGGGCCTATGTTTCTCTGGGAAATGGATATGCGGATCAAGTCGCAAGGTTTTGCGCATTGAACTGTATATTGCTTAGGGATGAATGGAATTTGATAAGTGAACCAGAACTCGAACCAAGCGAAACATTTGCTCTAAAGGTGGTAGATACGATGGACGAATTGAAATTCTTACAGAATGATGTCAGTGAGGATGAGAAACTCTCGTGGACCAAGCCACAATGTGTAAAGAGACTAGATGAATTATGGGTTTCAAGTGAAGGGAAATTCGTTCTTCCAAACAACCTTTTGACACAGATAGCCAGATTTTACCATGGACAAGCTCATCTTGGGAGGGATGCCATGATTAGGTTGTTTAAAACTGATTGGTTTAACCCCAAATTCCGTCAAGTTGCTGAAGCAGTTTGCCACTGTTGCGTCATTTGCCAACAGATGAACGCAGGGAAGGGAACCGTAGTAAATCTGAGCCACATTGGAAGAGCAGGGGGTCCATTCAGCAGGATGCAAATGGACTTCATTGAGATGCCTGTGCATGGAGGCTTGAAGTATGTGTTGGTGGTAGTGTGCATTTTTAGTCACTGGATTGAAGCATACCCTACACGCAGAAATGATAGTCTCACAGTTGCAAAACTACTCTTGAGAGAGCTAATACCACGTTTTGGATTCCCGATCTCTTTAGAATCAGATAGGGGAAGTCACTTCAATAATGAAGTAATAAAATTGCTTTGTGCAGCACTGAACATTGAACAAAAGCTGCATTGTAGCTACTGCCCTGAAGCATCAGGTCTAGTGGAGCAAATGAATGGCACATTGAAATCAAGAATGGCGAAAATATGCGCATCAACAAACTTGAAATGGCCTGACGCATTGCCTTTGGTACTAATGTCAATGAGAAACACCCCTGACAGAAAGACTGGACTGTCCCCACACGAGATTCTCATGGGCAGAGCTATGAGACTTCCAGCAGTTCCTGCAAATGCGCTTTTGAATATTACAGATGATATGATGTTAGACTACTGCAAAGGTCTAGCTGATGTGGTTCGCTCTTTCTCTCACCAGGTGGAGGCAACCACCTTGCCACCGATCCAAGGTCCAGGACACGCCCTGAAAGCAGGTGACTGGGTCGTGATAAAGAAGCACGTGAGGAAGTCGTGTTTGGAACCCCGTTGGAAAGGACCTTTTCAAGTGATTTTGACGACTACCACCGCTGTGAAGTGTGCGGGAGTTCCCAACTGGATTCACGCCAGTCACACAAAGAGGGTATTGTGTCCCACAGATGAGGAAGTTGAAGCGCTGAAGTTGCCAGTACCTGATAACAAAGTACCAAGCGCTGAGACAGAGCGAAAAAGAACTAGAAGCGAACAGGCAGAAATAGAGGAGGGAGAAATATTCTCTGAGGGCGAAGCAACTGATTCACTTGGGGAAGACCAAGGAGGAGCCTCAGAAAGCGACGAAGCAGCTGAAGGTAACAAAGAGCCTGAAGCAGCTGAAAGTGACAAAGAGCCTGAAGAAAGTAACGTGACAAAGGGCTCGAAACAGGTGAAGAAGCAGGAGAGCCTGATCTGAGGAGGGCTTTCCCAGAAGCAGACGATACAGGAAAAGAAAAGGAAAATCTGATTGACTCCCCAGAAGGAGGGGACAAGGCAGAACAGAACGAAACTGCTCAAACTCCTTAAGAAGAGATTGCAGGTCCATCAAGTGGACACAGTGCAAAAAGAAGACCAAGCATATCACCAGTAAAATTAAGAACTAGAGAAACGTTGAATGACAGTGAAGGGCCAAGAGTGAAGGAGAAAAGAAAGGAAGTGTCTGTCGTAGTACCAACACCAAGTGAAGAAACGGACTTGGCCAAAGAGGAAAGTACCAGTGAGAAAGAATCAAAGAGAGATGCAAAATTGAAAAGAAAAAGGATACCGAGCAGGAGGTATTCCGGTCCGGATTGGGCATACGTAGCCAATAACGATTGGTCAGACGAATTCGTATCCCTCAGTCTTGAAAACGAAGAGGCAGAACTTCATTTTGGAAATAAAAACTTTATGGACTCTGTTGATTGAAAACACTGATCACCTGATTGACTTTTCAACCGGCTAAGACATTGCTAACTTGATTGACTTTGAAACCGATTTTGAGACAACGCTGCTAACCGATAAGAGACTAAGCTGCTAAAGAAAACTGTGTGAACATTGAACTCGTTCAGCTTTGTAAATACCTGCAAATACGCTTTGATAAAGTGTCTTCAACTTTCTGATTCTATACAGATCATGACTAGCTTCACTACACAGGGGCGTAAGATGAAGTGTTGTAAATACATGTGTATAGGTTTAATAACCGCATGCGTACTAATCATTGTAGCATGAGAGTGAGACGAATGATGCTTCTACTTCTAAACCTATTATCGTTACTGAACTAACAGCTCTGAAGAGACTCGAGCAAGACGAGAGACACTTGCATGATAAGAAGGAACTTTCATCTAACGTTTTCTATCGCTTACTGAGTGAGTATGTTGAGACCATGGATGCGAAAGATTGTTATGTGTGTACACAAATACCTACCTCAGTAGTGGAAGGGGTAATGTATCATAGCATGCCTCTTACGTATGGAATTACATGTAGTATAATAGCTTCCAGATTTTATGGTCAAAAGGACATTCATTATTTCTACACTAATTACAATGTTACTTTTGCATATGTCCCCATAATAGGGCACCTAAGTAAAATAGCTAGAGATTGGTATGCCAAATTAATGAGGGAATTCTTCGAACCGATGTCACCTTTTCACACAGCTCACGCACATAGAGAGAACCTTACATGCTTGCTTTCACCAGTAGAAATAGAATTTTTAGACCGCACTGATGATAGGAAGAATGAAATGAAGGAGAAATTAGAGAGGGAATTACACGAAAGAACATCTGTAGATAATTATGCTTTTGCTGCAATAAAGACACAAGGGAAAATAGCTTTAGATACATTGCACGTAGGGAGATTTTGTATATATAGAGCTGAATCATATTATGACACAGTTTTTGTGGGAACGAGTGAATGCAAACATACGTATGCATTTAAACCTAAGTGGACGTTCATGCTGAATGGACAAGACCCAGTTATTCCTGGAGTATATTATATTTGTGGACTCAACGCCTATTATCGTCTTCCTAAAGGATGGTATGGGAGGTGTTATTTGGGAATAGTGTTCCCAAAGGTTTACCAACTAGACGACTTAAAGAAATTTCCAAGGCTGTCTGAATCACATCATGTTCAGAAAAGGGAGACAGCTTCTGGTGTGGTAGGAGATATATTTGGAGCATTGATTCCTTCAGTAGGAGTCATATTGAATTCAATCAAAATACGAAAGTTGTCTACTATTGTGGATAACATGCTGACAAAGTTTTCAGGAGCTATAATCCTGATGGATGCTGAACTTGCTGCAGAAAGAGCTATGACTCTTCAAAATCGGCTTGCCTTAGACATTCTTTTAGCAAAGGATGGCGGCATTTGCAAAATGCTTGGTACACATCACTGTTGTACATATATACCAGACAGCAGTGGGAAAATTAGAACGATGCTTACAAATTTAACTAAAGAAAGTGTAGATTTAAAGGAATTGAAAGAACCCGGAGTTTGGGAGAAAGTTGGAAAAGGATTTGCTTCTGTGGGAAATTGGCTCAGCAACATTTGGAACGGATTGTTACTAAAAATAGTAAAGGGAATATTGATAATATTAATTTGTTGATTAGGCTCTTGGGGAATATGGAAAGCTTTCAAAATGTTAAAAGCAAGGAACAAAAGAAAAAGAGAAGAGAAAATAGAGAACAAAATGGTGGAAATATATAGAGAAAACAAAAGGGACTAAAAGAAAAAGGGAATTGACTGAAGTGCCAAATTACTATACAGAATTTTAATGGAATAAAATTTGTGGGTAGATTTGATGTGATGACATAATTAGTCATCAGAGGAGGGATTGATGACGCAGAAAAAGAAGGTCCGACATATATTCATACATACCGTGTAATCAATACATATAATGAAGTGTGATTTTAGTAAAGAAAATAATGTACGAGGGAAATTGTGCCCTCGGGGTAGTTCGCCATCATTGTAAACGAGCTTTATTAATCATGAAGTATTGAAAATGTAGTAATCCGTCATAATCGCAAATGTATGCCATGATTTCTTGTTTGAAAACTGTTTTGCTTAGCTTAAATTTAGTACAGGCTTTGGCCTAGTTGCCTGGTTTCAAATTTTAACTGCGTGGTTTTTCCTTGAACTAATGAAACATATATTCTTGCTTGAAGTTGTATTTTTCCAGTAGAGCTGACTGGTACACCTATCTCCAAGGTTCCGTACTAGGCCGGTTTCATCCCCTTTGATACAAGGTCAGTCTCTGCAGGTGCGGACAATGAAGGTACAGATAGTAAAATAATTGGCAAACCATGTTACAATTTGTGTTCCAAGGCTCCAAGTAGAGTGTATGCATAAATGAGCGCTAGTAAAAGACAATTTTGATTGGACAATTTGAAGCCAACCTATGAACCCTCCAATGGAAGACCCTGCAGAATTTGGAATGTTTCTTACTTAAACCCACCGGACAAAGAGAAGTCAGCCATTTTCCTCGATGCCAGTTTGAAGCCTGATGCCAGACTCCATTTTGGACGACACCCTGATGCCCTTTTCTCTATCTGAGAGAAAGAGACTTTAAGAATTCTCACCCTAGAGACTTTAACTTTGATTTGCCCCCGTCTTGCCCATGCAGTAACTTTGCCCTATTCTCCTTGCCGCTGCAAGGAAGCTTGCCCTTAACTTTGCCCCTTTGAAATTGCCCCATGCTGATCAACCGGTACCTGAAGGACGAAGACTTTTCTTGAATGCTCATTGTATTTGGTAAATATGAAAGGATAAATGTATCATGCATTGTGTTTTTCCTTTTAGGTACCAACTGCTATTTTGATAGGGTCCTAGCTAGAAGTTTTCCAAATTTGTGTTGACTAAATTCGTTTTGCATGAAGTCCCACATGCCAATGCTAATTAGAGGTTAGTCGAGGTACTCATTCGATGTATCATGCTAATTTGAAATCTTGTTATGCTGACCAATGTATGCAATTAGTCAAATACAGTTAGTCATATTGGTGATTTGCATTCCGATAACAGAGTGTATCATTATTCAGATTTTACGTAGATTGCGTTTCTTCCGCCGTTATGGACAGCTAGTAATGTTCATATACATATATCAATTGGTTTTGAGACATATATATATCGTGCTAGCTTTGTTAATATAGGGAAATAAATTCACTAACTTTTAATAAACTGGTGTGGTTATTCATGACTGAAAGGTCATGGTGCGCCGAAATACTAACTGTTATTGATTTCTGATGTGCTATATTGATCTATTAATTAAGTATTGATTACCGATTACAATAGTTATTGATTATTGATCTGAGTGACTCGATTATTTAAGGATGAGGAGAGCCCGACTCAGTTAAAAGATTCACCGACCTCCAACGTGTCCAGGTACAGGTAATTTATAAGGGCTGGACGCGTTATCAGAGTATTGATGAAAACCATGCATCAGCACTAACCCACCTCATGTGGCATTTTCATTCATTAGGCTGCAATGGTGGGAGTGATCAGGCTGCAGAGTGACCCGCCTGCTTTCCTGCTATACCCAATCATGTGATGCTGGGATAACAACTTTGCGTGACTGTATTGGGACGTCATCTATACAGTTTTGGAACCCGCATAAGTAAATACACCCAGAGTTATCCCTCCTTTAAAACCTAATTAATATATTCATGAATATATGGCGATGTAGTAAACTGAAACACACTTGCCACATAATGCTGAAATATTGTTTTCGTGTATTTTAAGGTCTTGACACATTTTCATATGTCTTCTCTTGTGAGATTAATTTGCTGCTTTCCTCGATGGCTCAGCTCCTGTATTGAAACAGCACGTAAACTCTACCACAACTCCTCGCCTAGTACCGTGTACCAGCTATTGCCAGCTTGATGTGTAGGTCACACACTGCCCTGGCAGATCATTTCAGGTATAGTATTCCCTAGACTGCTGCTTGGATGGCTGCTGTTGTAATTTCTAATCTGTTCAGCAAGTCCTACGACCCTCCCAAATATCGTATCTAGCGCTCTAGCTCTCCCAAGCCGCCAACGTAGTGCAATCTCCACTGAAGCAGGCTGTAGTTTTTTCACCTAATAACTACAAATTCATCCTTCTGCTGCCACGTCTGAAGGGCAAACATGAAAATATGGAGGGACTATATGGGGAAATATGGATGGAAGAAAGACTTTGAAATAGGAACCTCAGCAGGAGGTTAGACGCCTTCATTAACAGTTTCAGCAAGGTTGGCAAATTTTCATGGGAATCGATTAAAAATAGTCACGATAAAATCAGAAACTATTTGATGCTTGAGTCACACTGCACGCATGTCTGTCTGGTGGTCACACTGAAAAGATCTTGAAAGGTCCTTGTTGGTGGTGCTGACAGCAGTGGTCTGTGGTGGTGGCGACAAGAGTTGTGGTTTGAAGGAGGTGGAGAGGGCACAGGCACCCTTTCAGCCAGAATGTTACAATCATTGTTTTTTAAGTCACAATACATTACTATAACTTAAATATCTTTTTCAAAGGTAATTGTTTTCACATGTATCAACATTACAATGGTTAATGATCACATCTGCGGAATGCCGTGGGCTGCTTCAAGAAGTCACAGGCAAGTGGCCGAAGGGAGCTCACCCACAGAAAACAATGGCCCAGATTTAAGAGAGCCTAGCACCTCCTTGCGCCACATTAGGGTAATTTTTGTATATGCTAATGTGGCCCAACGAGGCCAAATTTGCAGCGCCATATTTACAAAGTGGCGCAATGTATGCATTGCACCACTTTGTAATCCCTTGTGCCACATTATACATGCACCAGGCATAATGTATACAAGGGGACGTGCCCCTGTTAGGGGGACTTAAAAAATGGTGCAGTAGAATCTAAGAGATTCCACTGTGCCATTTTTAGTGGCTATTTTTAACGCCAGCACAGAGCAGGCGTTAATTGGGGGCATGCCATTATTTTCAATGGGCCCATTTGTACTCTGCAGGATTAGCGCCAAGATTTTGGCGCTAATCCTGCACAGTACATCGTTAGAGTCAAAAATGTTGACGCTATTGCCCCTACAGTGTGCTATGGTGCACCTTACTATTAAATATGGTGCACACATGGTGGCAGTAGGGGGGCGCTAAGGGACACAAGAAAAGTGGCACTACATTGAATGCAGTACCACTTTTCTTAAATTTGAGCCAATATCTGAAGAGGACTGATCTGAGCGTCTTTCTCTTTGTTATGTGTTGCGTATGTTAAGTGAGCTGTGTAGTGGTAACATGAGGTTATTAAACAGCACACCAGGGTAGTTTATGTGCACATAAAGTACATCATCCTCTCAATTACGCTTTTCTGTGACTTCCTCACAAATTAATAGTTATTTCATAGTACTACAGTTACAAAAATAATATTGCCCATACTACTATATTTTATAACGACCATTCCATGAATAAGTAATAAAGAATACCTACTGAAAAATTCGTTTTGTGCATCGCATCCTTTATTGCTGCAACAAACAGAAAACAAAAAATGTATTTCTTTCAATTTGTACATACGGTATTGTCTGATTATTTTTTGATTATTACATTTTTCCCCTTTGCCCTCTTGGTTCCAGAAACACTAGCGTAGCAGGCTTTTAAGAAAAATCAATCAGGTGATCTGCTGTCTCAGCACCACCAAGGTGACCTTTGCATGACAACCTCCTTCCTGCTCATGTGACTTGCATTGCCGAATGCTTGTCAACAGTCACGTCTTCTTTCAAACCAAGGAGCGTCAGCAACTGCATATAAATCTGTACAGCAAGCGTCGCTGCCTATACTTTCTGGAACACAGCGCCTGTACATAACCTAGAGGTCGCGAACATTTGAGAGGAGCGCAGCTTTTTCATCGACGATTAGTGTTTGATTGAGGATTACCATTTGACTAACTGGTACATTTGGTGCATCTTTTTCGATCCAAAGCGGTTTACATCGGTCAATGACTACGTTACATCCATCAACAAAGATGGGGTGAACAAACAAAGTAACATCTGTGTACGCAAGCTGAGGGGTTAGCTTGACAAGAACACACATTTAATTAAAACTATAAAATATAGTCAGCGGTTCACAAAGGCACAAAACGCCCTTTGCAACAGTGCTCGGGAAAAAATCACCCTTTGCTTTCAAGCTACAAAAAATGACTTTTGGCTGTTTTGATTTTTTGTAGAGAGCACTTGAACCAAATGTGTAGTAGAAGGGAGCGCTACCACACAGTGTCACTGAGTTGGCGTAGGAGTAACTAGTAGGTTGTGCTTATTTAAGTGTAGGATTTGAGTCTAAATGTCCCACTCGAGCATAACACGGGTTCCTGCAGCCCCTTCGGCGCAAGAGGGGCCTCAGTCCTTCAGAGGGCCCTAACCCTTCCAGGGCGCCACAGAAGAACTGGGAACCCAAAGCAGCCCTGGCAACTTTTTGTAACCAGCCCCCCGGGGCGGGGGGTAAGGGGGGGGGGAGATGGGGGAGGGGAGGAGGTCCCACGCACAGTAGTAAGAGTTCATAGGGGGTGTGCAAAAGCGAAAGCTTGCTGCCGTTTTGGGGGGCGAGTTCGCATCACTGCTGCAAAACAGGCCCCCAGTCACGAAACCAGCTCCCACTGCTCCAAAACTGGCCCCCACCCTTCCATCCTACCGGGAAATGACCAGGCCGGGCCTTAAGGGGCCCACATTGATCTCAAGGAATATCTTTAAAATATTGGAGACTCTGGGTCCCCTCACCACATTTTTGCGAGGGAGGGCACATCATATTGCGTTACGCCACTGGTGTTCCAGAATAATGTGACAGACACGCAGTTTAGGGCCAGGTCGTTTACTGTTTGGAAACTAGAGAACATAGCTGGTAGTGCTAGGGTGAGATGAGGGCTTATTTGGTAAATCGTACAAAGTTTAGGGGGCAATGTTTAACACTTTGTCTGAAGGAGTGAAGGGGTATTGGCTGTTAGTCAATCAATCACACTGATCATCAGGGGCTGGACACCACTGAATCAGGGAGCCCCGTTAGAATAACCAGAAAGGGCAGGCTACTAATCCTGCACAAACCCACATTTTAAATCCAGATTACCGGTGGTAAATCTCCAATGGCTGGAGAGACCCCTGGATTAACCATACAAGGACTGAAAACTGTTGTAAAATACTTGGTTTGCTGGCTGCTAATACCACACCTGCTATAGTGCACATTTTACCATACTTGATTTCTGCAGTATTCTAAATCTGCAGGACTTTATAAATTGGTGTTTATCCAGTAACTACCCATTGCACTTCTCTAAATGAAAGTTATTAGTATGGAATTATTTCCCCCCCATAAAAAGCATACGCTTTTGGGGTCATTTTTAGCTCAAGCTCACCAGGCAGCACAAGCTATCCGGTTGCATAAGACCAATTATGGATGTACAAAGAAGTTAGAGGAACTTACATCCCACGTGTTAGACCTTGTATCCTTGGCATGGCCCCCCTGTCTTTTTTGCCTCTGCTTCCCATGTTTTGACTGTGTGCTGGACTCTGTTTTTGCTGTCTGGGCACATTACTACTGCTGACCAATGCTAAAGTGCAAGTGTTCTTGTGTAAAATTGTATTGGCGATTGGGTTTTTCATGATTGGTATGTTTGACTTACCAGTAAGTCCCTAGTAAAGTGCACTTGAGGTGTCCTGGGCCTGTAAACCCAAATGTTACTAGTGGGCCTGAAGCACTGGTTGTGCCACCCACATTAGTAGCTCTGTAAACATGGCTCAGACCTGCCACTGCAGTGTCTGTGGGTACAGTTTTAAAATGCCAGCTTGACTTGGAAAGTGTACCCACTTGCCAGACCTAAATCTTCCCTTTTTATACATGCAAAGGCACCCCTAAGGTAGGCGCTAGGTAGCCTCACGGGCAGGGTGCAGTGTATGTTAAAGGTTATGTGTTTTACATGTCCTGACAGTGAAATACTGCTAAACCCAGTTTTCACTGTTGCAGGCCTATCTCTGTCATCAGTTAACATGAGGGCTGCCTTTAAATAGCTTTAAAGTGCATATTCCTTTTGGAAGCAGAAAGAAATATGGAGTTTGGGGTCTCTGAACTCACAATTTAAAAATACATCTTTCAGTGAAGTTGGTTTTTAGATTGTTAGTTTGAAAATGCCACTTTTAGAAAGTGGGCATTTTCCTGCTTTAACCATTCTGTGACTTTGCCTCTTTGTGGATTCCCTGTCTGGGTCAGTTTGACAGTTGGGCTGTTGGTGAATTCCCTCTAAACAGTGAGACAAAGGGTGCTGGGGTGTAGCCTGCATATCCAGATAAACCATCTATACGTCATGCCTTTTCCGGTGTTTAGCCATTCTACTCAGCACCGGTAAACTACTGAAAACATATGACACTCCACGTTTTCATCATGGTTTCCAGACTACTTTATCTTTTTATTTTCCACACAGTGCGATCGCGCTGGGGTTTACATAGTGCGATCACACTCTGTTTTTCCGTTTTCAATTTCAGTGCGATCGCGCTACATTTTACATAGCACAATCGCGCTTTGTTTTTTTCTTTTAATTTGTGTGGCAAGCAACATCCGGTTAGGAATTTACAACGCTAATAGCTATAACTCAAGGCAAATGCGAGACCCGTTGCATTGCAAATGCTTGTTCCTGTATATGTTCAGCATTGCCACAACACATTGGCAAAGCCAGTATTTCCCAATGAGAAAACAGCCCAGGCCTCTGCACATTTGGTTCGTTTTTTTTTTACAGCTTTGATATCTTACAGTCAATCATCACTTTTTCAAAATGATATGCACTGCTTTTAAATATCTTACTTATTTAGCCTATCGCATATGAAGAGCCACTTCAGGTTCCCAAACTCAGATTATTTCACAGGCTTTTAAGTTGCTTCTCATGAATTATAAATCTACGCGCTGTACAGAATGCTTGTTAGAAATGGGGTCATTGGTTGGCAGTCAGGTTACCCCCTGTCCAAGCAAGGACCCTCACTCTAGTCAGGGTAAAGGAGAATCACCCTCCGCTAACCCCCGCTCAACCCCTTGGTAGCTTGGAACGAGCTGGAAGGATTAACTTCAGAGTGCTAGGTGTAAAGTATTTGTACCAACACACACAGTAACTTAATGAAAACATTACAAAATGACACAACATAGGTTTAGAAAAATAGAAAATATTTATCTAAATAAAACAAGACAAAAACGACAAAAATCCAACATACAAAAGTCAAGTTGTTAATTAAAAAGCAAAACGAGTCTTAAATCCTTGAGAAAACAGGTAAAACACTGTTAACGTTGAAAAGTACCTGGGTAGCCTCAAAGTAACACACAGGGGGAAGTGTACATCGAAAAAGGTAAGCAGTGTGTCGATTTCTCACCTGCAAGTGATAACGTGTGTTGTTTCCTGCAGGAGAGTGATGCGTCAATCCGGGCAGTATTTGGGTCTGGGCAGGCGTTGCGTCATTTTTCCGCACCCAGCAAGGTTTGCGTCGGAAATCCTGCCACATGGTATCAGCAAAACCAGGCAATGTGGGTTGCAACTTCAACAGCCTCCATCAGCGGGTGTT
This sequence comes from Pleurodeles waltl, assembly GCF_031143425.1. NCBI lineage: Eukaryota > Metazoa > Chordata > Amphibia > Caudata > Salamandridae > Pleurodeles > Pleurodeles waltl. The sequence goes on along the minus strand of NC_090436.1, from coordinate 117,674,519 downwards.
GTGTGTCGTTCTTCCAGCTCCGTGCATTGCTTTTCCAGCTGCAATGCCAGTGGAGCATTGATTTCTGCCACGAAGCGGTGGCGCGTCGTTTTTCAGCCACGATTTGGAAGGTGCGTCTAATTTTTCCCAGCACGGCGTTCTGTGCATGGATTTCAGCTCTTGGTCTGCCAACTTCACCTTCCAAGGCCGCAGGGACTGGATAGGACACCATTTGGCAGGGCAGGAGACTCAGGTGCTGGCAGAGGAAGTCTTTGATGGCCCTGAGACTTCAACAACAGTAGCCAAGCCCAGGACAAACCCTTGGAGATTTCTTCACAAGCAGGAAGGCACACAAAGTCCCGTCTTTGTCCTCTTGCACAGGCAGAAGCAGCAACTACAGGATAGCTCCACAAAGCACAGTCTCAGGCAGGGCAGCACTTCTCCTCAGCTCTTCAGCTCTTCTCCAGGCAGAGGTTCCTCTTGATGTCCAGAAGTGATCTAAAGTCTGTGGTTTTGGGTGCCAATCTTATACCCATTTTGGCCTTTAAAGTAGGCTTACTTCAAAGGAAAGTCTTTCTTGTTTGTGAAATCCTGCCTTGCCCAGGCCAGGCCCCAGACACACACCAGGGGGTTGGAGACTGTATTGTGTGAGGGCAGGCGCAGCCCTTTCAGGTGTGAGTGACCACTCCTCCCATCCTCCTAGCACAGATGGCACATCAGGAAATGCAGACTACACCCCAGCTCCCTTTGTGTCACTGTCTAGTTGGAGGTGCAACCAGCCGAACTGTCAAACTAACCCACACAGGGAATCCACAAACGGGGCATAGTCACAGAATGGTTTAAGCAAGAACATGCTCACTTTCTAAAAGTGGCATTTTCAAACACACAATCTTAAAATCAACTTTACTAAAAGATGTATTTTTAAATTGTGAGCTCGAAGTCCTAAAACTCCAAATGTCTATCCACTCCCAATGGGAATCTACACTTTAATCATATTTAAAGGCAGTCCCCATTTTAACCTATGAGAGGGATAAGCCGTGCAACAGTGAAAACCGAATTTAGCAGTATTTCACTGTTAGGACATATAAAAGACATTAGTATATATCCTACCTTAAACATACACTGCACCCTTCACATGGGGCTACGTAGGGCCTACCTTTGGGGTGTCCTACATATAAGACAAGGGAAGGTTTAGGCCTGGCAAGTGGGTACACATGCCAAGTCGAATTGGCAGTTTAAAACTGCAAACACATACACTGCAGTGACAGGTCTGAGACATGATTACAGGGCTACTCTTGTGGGTGGCACAAACAGTGCTGCAGGCCCACTAGTAGCATTTCATTTACAGGCTCTGTACTAGGGACTTACCAGTAAATCAGATATGCCAATCATGGATAAAACAATCAGCCATGCAATTTACACAGAGTGCATATGCACTTTAGCACTGGTTAGCAGCGGTAAAGTGTTCAGAGTTCTAAAGCCAACATAAACAGGTCAGAAAAAATAGGAGTCAGGAGGCAAAAAGATTGGGGATGATGCTGCATAAGGGAAAAAGTCCAACAACGCTCATCCTATAACTAGAGCACAAACTATCTCCACCAAACCTTCTATGTTTTTCTTCAGTTTGTTTGCATGTGCCTTCTGACTTCAGCAATGTGTTGCATCTGACACATAACCTCAATTTGAAAACAGCCAGTAAAACGTCATATGTTGACAGATTAAATGCAAAGTAACAATGGCTGCAACAATGCACTTCTTCATTATCCTTTTTGCTTAAAAATTAACTTCTTAAGGCAGTGGGGAACATTGTAATACTCAGCAGTTAGCACCTTAATATTCAAGAACAAGTGTGATATTTGTTCTTTGTTACTCAGTTAAATACAGTGATATCCTTTACAAGCCATTTTTTTATTTAACTTTAAATTTGCTATTCAAACTTCAGTCCAACATATTGAAGGAAATGTATATTTATGAAGGGAGTGACAAACACACTTCTCTAAACTTCATACTCTCAAAAAGTGAAGAAAGTTTTTAATTTGGGGGAAGAGGCACTTACATCTTTTAGTTTAACTCCAGCCCAACACACACTGGGGAACGTTTATAAATGGAAGGGGTTACAAATATAATATCCTAAATCCAAACTACCAATCATTGACAAAACCACACAATTTCAAGGCCTTAACATACTTATTACTACTCTTATTCAACACACATTTGGGGAAGTATACAAATGTGTGTGCACATAAATATAAAAACTCAAACCAATCAAGAAAGTTCAAATTTGCAAGAACATTGTAAGTGTTAGATTTAGACTCCTGTCTAAAGTACATTAATTTATTATGAATGAATCTTGTATCCAGTTGACCGGTATGATACCTCTTTAGTGCAGATAACTGGTTAAGATCCTCAATGGAATAGTTACTATTTCATTGGTTTCTCAATACCCTAATATGTTTGAGACATGAGCTAAAGAACAAAGAGGGGATCTAGCTTTCAGTCATCACCATCATGTAACAGGATCTTGCTTAAGTTGCAACATTTGTGAAGAAACTGACAAAAGAAAAAAAAAACAGTTATTACTGGAGTACTACGTTCACTCATTGAAGCCAAAGTTGTGTTCTTGTGACTCCTCCTGTGCTTGAAAGTGTCCCGAGACCCCGGCCCTCACCACAATATTTTTGTGGCTTATTATTTGCATGTCAGTTGCTATGATGCTTCACCCATTTTCCTGGGCATGGTATGCTTTATCATACGTTCATGACAGAGCTGGAGTGTAGTAGTTACACCACCATTCTGCCTTGGTAGGGACATCCATTGTGGAGCAAAAATAGATATAGCAAAATATCACCCATTAACTGCAATACACTTGGTATGCCTCCAAAAACACTTGAAAACAGGGAGTGAATAAAGGATGAAATTACCTCAAAGACAGTCTGGAAAGTGCTGCCAAAACCAGACTCAATCGCCTTAAAAAGTGTACAACACTTGTGGTGTTGGAAGCATTAAATATGCATCTCAGAAGTTAACCAAAGTGTCTTGAAAGGTTGGTGTTTAAAAGTGTCTGTATCCGGACGGATGACCTCACCACTTGCAATTCAAATGCTTCTTAGGAAAATAAAACCGCCATGTGTTTCTGAAACAATAGTGCTTTTAGTCGGCTCAGATTGTCGAAGTTACATCAAAGGTAGGAATGGAAGGCCAGTAACGCACTACCTTAATTTCATGCATCGGAGGGAATAGTACGATACCACATCAGGTCACTATTTTAGAAACAGAAATCACATAAGGGACACCTACCCTAATCTCACAACAGCCTTGATCACAGAATATTAGATAACTTTCATTTGAAAGGAACTGAAACACTGGGCAAATCAAGGGGACGGGAACTTGCCATTGATGTCTTATAGACGCCATTCAATGTCACTTGTTTACAAACCATTGAATGGCTTACAGAAGTCTCACAATCACTTCCTCTAAGAAATACTTCCTTTTCCCCACTAATACATTTGTAATCAAAAGGGTAATTCCCACACCTCAGCTATAAAACTCTCCCCTGAAGCCTCAAATATACTTATCTGAAAATGCTTCAAACATGATGTAAATTGAAATACTGTGATCTTGAGGGAGCTTACTCCATGTACTAACCACTCTGCGGATGGAGTTTCAGCCACTGTGAAAAGCACCTTTACTAACTTTTTTATGTTATGCATTGTGTATGTTGCATCCTTCTTTGACTTTATCTGTTGTTTGTGTTTTAGATTGAAGGGCAAGAATAACTCTTTTCAGTTCACGTGCTTCCAGGGCATGCCATTCGATTTCAGAACCTGTAATATCCAACTCAACTGTATTATAGATTCAAGCTGACTCTGTCCATGTTGTAAAAATAACATGCCATTTTTTATGATATCAAATTGCAGATGACAAAATATTGTTAAGTGTGTAAAAACGAGTAGACAATGTATTTATTCCATTAGCAACAATGATTTCTCCAAATTAGCTCGATCTATTTGTCTTAAATGAGGAGCAGCTTCCATTTGGGAAAGCTTCCATATTTAATTGTAAATTGAATACAAGGATCATTTGGAGCGTGGTGATCTAGGATCTAACAAGAAATCTTGCAAATCCATGTCACCTGAGAGTAGTGAGAGGTGCTCTTTTGCAGCTGACAAAGTGGACTGTTGTAACCATTGCAGATATAATTTCCCATGCAGGGATTCTAAGTGGTGACAATCCGTACATGTTACGTCTCGATATAATGAGGATCTAGTCTGCTTGCTTTAAAACCTTGCGAAGAGTTGATAAAACATGCATGACAGCCATTTGTGTGCAGTGGTCACATAGCCACCCATTGGGACTGGAAAGTATTGGATTACACGTACCGTTTCTGACCATACCATTAAGATGTTCTTCTGTGTAATTTACCAAACTTTAACACTTGTCAAAATTTGCAATTTGAAGCAATACTGGGCAGATGCATGTCTTTAATTTTTGCTGGACCTAGGCAAATTGTCTGCCGAACAGTGTCATTCAGAAATAAGACATGCTTTAAATAAGACATCGATGCACTGTACCTTCCAATGTGATTTTAAATCAATTGCTTCTTTCCAATACTCATAGCCCTTGATGGTCAGCTGGGAAACAAATGAATCTGAATAAATTAATTTAGTACTGGTCAGCATATTTTTTCTTGCTTTTGTGAATAGTAATTGGAAATGTTGTGGTAGAGGATCAGTAGAATCATGCCCAGAAAAAATGTAAATTTGTCTGAGTGTGTCTTAGAACTCCCCACTGGTGAAGTTGGACAATGTTCCCATTGTGTGTAATTAAAAAATGTAGGTGGAGTCCTACCTCTATGTAGGTAATGGTGTGCATGCCTATGATAACAGAACATTTCACCAAAATTTGCTGGGTTCATGTACATATTTTGACTTTCATATACATTATAATATCCAAACTCAGAAAGCATTGAGGAATCTGTTTTCACATCCAAATCGTCAGACAGAACACCTGGCATTAATATATGGTCCATAGAAATTTGGAAACAAAAGGAATCTAAATAATCTCTGTAGGACCAAAAATATTGTATGGACCCTTATCCCAAACAATTCTGTCAGGAACTGGAACATCAGAAAAGTTTACATGGGACAGGTCCCTTTGCGCTTTGTGGGAAGACAAATGAGGCTTCAATACCTCATCCACCAGTTCAACAGCAGAGTGTTGAGGGAAATAATGACCATTTATAAGTGATAGAAATGGGGTCTTTGGTTGGCAGTCAGGTTACCCCCTGTCCAAGCAAGGACCCTCACTCTAGTCAGGGTAAAAGAGAATTGCCCTCAGCTAACCTCCGCTCACGAATTGCCCTCAGCTAACCCCCGCTCGCCCCCTTGGTAGCTTGGAACGAGCAGGCAGGCTTAACTCCTGAATGCTAGGTGTAAAGTATTTGTACCAACACACACAGTAAAACACTACAAAATGACACAACACAGGTTTAGAAAAATAGGAAATATTTATCTAAACAAAACAAGACCAAAACGACAAAAAGCCACAATACACAAGTCAAGTTATCAATTAAAAACCAAAAACAGTCTTCATGCAGCAGGCCCACTAGTAGCATTTGATTTACAGGCCCTGGGCACCTCTACTGCACTTTACTAGGGACTTACTAGTAAATCAAATATGCCAATCATGGATAAACCAATTACATACACATTCTGTATAGGAGCACTTGCATTTTAGCACTGGTTAGCAGTGGTAAAGTGCCCAGAGTAACAAAAACAGCAAAAAAAGAATCCACCACATACCAACAACCTGGGAAACAGAGGCAAAAAGTTAAGGGAGACCACAGCAAGTCTAACAAAAAGCAAGAAGAAAACAGTCACAAATCCAGTCCACAAGAAGAGAGCAAGCAAGATGAGTATAATATACAAATGACACCATCAGCAGTGTATTTAAGTTTGAGCCAGTGAAAAATCTTATGTATACCATGCAGAGAAGTAGGGGCTGAATTTGAAGAAAAGTCGTCGATGTTGACAGAGTACCCAGACAGAAAACCCCATTGGAAATATCAATTTATTTGTACTTTTTGTAGATAATATTGTTCATTAGTGCTGTACTGTGTGAGTTTTATATTGCAAGTGTGCATGCGTGACTATTTAAAAGTCAGTAATCTAAAGCTGTTCTACGGGAATGATCCAGCTTAGCAACTAGAAACAAAGTTTTGTTCATTGGAGATACACAGGGTTTAATTACTCCCTGGTGCTCAAGCTGTGAGAGAATCTCCCTCATGGGTCTTTTTGCTCCATCTTTAATGGGGTATTGTGCTTGGACCTGTGGGCTGAACTTTGTTTTTTACATGATAAGGAGAGTCCCTATCCCAGCCCACATGGTGGTGGTACAGTGCTGGGGCTTGTGCATGAGCCAGCTCTGCAGGGTACGCTTGCTTTACTTGCTCTGCAACAAGGATTGAGAAAGACAGTAAAATCACATCTTTCCCTTGTGGGAGAGTTCTAATGAACTCCAATGGCCAGTCTTTTTCAACTAAGAGAATGTCATAGCTAAGTGTTAAACTTTCCAAGAAAAACTACTTCAATTGAGCACATTATGCCATCCTCACTTTGCATGTTGAATTCATAAACTCAGTTTGGAGGGGTGACTCTCCTGTCTGGGGTTTTGACTTCTATATAGTTATTAGTTTTTCTCGCATCCAGGAACTCTTGAAGAGGCTAGAAAACTCTTGTGACCTCATCTGCACTGTCTAGCAGAGTCACTGCCCATGTCCTGTTCCGCAGTATTGTTCTCAGTATGTGTGGCATATTTGTTGAAATTCCCACAACCTTCTTTTTAAATTGAGATTTTTGTTGAGGAAGTTTCTCTTTGTTCTTTATGATGACATCAGATGAGCGTTGCTCTGTTGGACCATCTGTCAGATGTAAGAAAGTCATCCTTTTTACCCTGATCTCCCCATTTTTCTGACTGATACTGCTGGTTACTGACTCCGACTGTGTCCTGGACTCTGCTAACTAGGCCCTGGGCCAGTGCTCTGATTAAAAAGTATATGATAATTCGGCATAATTAGAGTTGGCTCGGGCAACCTGCTTGTAAGTCCCTAGTATATGGTAGGGTATGTATGTTTAGAGGCACAGGTGTTTTAAAACACCTACATGTGTACTACTGTATTGCCTGTTGTTATATTTAAATGCAGCCGTGCCTTGTAGGCTGTTTTTAAACTAAAATATGTATAAATTAGACTTTGGAATTAAAAGTACTTCCAAAGTCTTAAACTACCTTATTTTTACATATAAGTCACTCAGAAGGTCTACTGTAGGTGCCACAAGGATAGTGTACATAGTCATAATATGCAGGGGCAATATAACAGATGTGTTATATGCCCTGGTGAGGGTAAAACTGCCAATGTTGTTTTCCCCATTGTAGACCTGCTAACTCCTTAGGCTAACATTGGAAGACTTTATTAAACTTTAATAAAGTCTAACTTCTGACAAGAGTGATCTAGAACAGTCATCCAAAGTGTCAAAATAATAATTATAAAAAATGCATCACCTTGCCAAGGTTAGATTTATTTTAACAATTGCAGAAAAGTAGTTTTAGAACTGCTTTTCTAATGTCATCTAAAATCAGCCCTGTAGCAGCCTCTTATGAGTGGTCAGCCTTTGACAGGCTGAGTCAAGCTGCTCTGATGAGGTGTGAAGTGGCCTGGGCTGAAACAAAGAAGACATCTGGTGCGAGGAGATCTGCAGCTGCTAGCATAGGAAGGGGGGCTGGGTAGCCAAACTGTTTTTCAAAGTGCTAGGGACAGATATTACAAGACCCAGACCCACCCATAGTTCCTGCACCCCCAGCCAGATGGGAACCTCTGTAAGTGAATTAGGAGACCAGCTGGGGAACAGTTAGCCACATCTGTGGGTGGATGTAGCCAGACCTGAACCTGCAGGAGAGCATTTCTCTGTTTTGGATTTTTGTGGAACAGTGCTTTCAGGGGGAAAAATATTTAATCATCACAGATGGTGGCACCCTGTATCTCATTGGTCAGGGATGCCACCCTACTTGCCAGCCTAAAACCTGGATAGTTATGGGAGAGCTGCCCAGCAACTCAAATACCTGTCTGTAAATATTAAGAAAAGAAGGACTGCCCTGCTGAACCCTTGGTCTGCACCAAGTGAGGACCACATTCATAAGGACTGCAACTGCTGCACATAATAGACTTCACTAAAAAGGACTGTGCCTTTCTTTAATGGATTCAGTGGTGGTCTCCCTCTAAGCAACAGGAACAAAGGAGCTACCAAGTTTCACCTGCGTCAACTCCTTGCAGAAGAGCCCGGGAGACCAGCATCCAGTGGATGACCAAGTGCCTTGTGGGAATTGTAGTCCAACTCTCCAAGGAACAACTCAGAGCTTCTGTAACCTTGGTTGGTGTTTTGGCTGATTTAATACAATAAAAAGGCCTTCTGGAAGATGCTCTAGAAGTCTTGGACCGTTTGGAGAACTTTTGTGAAAAAGTTCTATAAGTCGACCAATCCGTAGTCGAGAGTCAGTGGTCTGTTCAAAAGGCAGTGCTGAACCACAACTCAGCCTGAAATTCTGGTTCACTTTGCTGAAAGCTCCAGAGCTCTGTCTGTTGATGACAAAATCCAAGACCTCCAGGAGTTAACCAAGGTCTAAGAACAAAGCCAATGACTCACAACCTGGCCGGGCAAGAAGTGTTGCACGATGACGAGAGGAAAAGAACCAAAAAAGTGACTAAGGGCCTGATTTAAATATTGGAAGACAGGTGACTTCGTCATAATGATGATTGATGCCCCATCCGCCAAAATCTAAATCCCATAGGACATAATGGGATTTAGATTTCGGCAGAAGGGATGCCCACCACCACTTTGATGGAGGAACCCACCTGCAAATATCTAAATCAGGCCATATTTGGGAAGGTAAAATTTTAAGCATGGCCTACTGCTTAGTGTAACTGACACACTCTTCATCACAGTCTGTCTTAGGTTTTTGACTTTACCCCGGTCAGGTGAGACCAGATAGCCGTAGTTTGTGATTTTCACCTTTTGGTGTTTGAAAGCACATTTTTACATTTAATCTTTAAAAATTCATATCTCCGGTTCCCTACATTTGATTTTTGTCATTCTGGTGTCATTTTAAAGATAATTTCCTATAGTTATAAATTGGTGTTGGATTGTTATTGTGTGTTTTATTTTACTTATTCCCAAGTTAAACCTGACTGTTGTTCAGGCAAGTTACCATGGGTTGAGCAAGTATTCATTTATTGACTTTGACTAGATGTTAATTGTGATTATGGACATATTACTTGCTGTAGGTATCAACATGCACCTATTAACAAACCATTTTCCCACATTGGCTGAGTCCTGAACGGAATAAGAAGGGCGTGTATGAGTGCACGGATACCTATCAAGCTGCTTCAAACTATTACAGTTACACAAATTATAACATTTTTGAGAGCTCTACGGCTGCCGAGATTCTGCTCAGGATTTTATTTGATCTTTTTTGAATTTTTGTTTACCCCAAAGTTATTTAGAGGACTCCTGTGCTTGCTTAGTGTTATGTTTATCAGAATTACCTTTAAAGTGTGGCTTATTACGTCTGGCCCCCAAATAATCGCAACCTATGCATGTATACGTATCAGCAATTATTTTTGGTAATTTGTGCTCCTGGTCTATTAAAGGAACCTGCACAAGACGTTGGCGAACCACCGATGCTGCTGCTTCCCCTTTTGTGTTTCCTAAAATAATTGAGGTCACTGTGGCATTTTGTATCTGTTGTAGCACTTAAGGTGAAACAGTAAGAGATGGTGTACTATAAGTTAAAATATATATGGCAGCAAAAATTGTACTCCAAGTAGCACAATCATCATTAGAGGGTACCATCCCAAGTGGCAAGCACATTTTAAGAATTCTATGTTTATCTTGGGATCCCATATGAGGAAACACTACTTCAAGCTGATTTGTGTTTTTGAGCAATCCAGAATGGAATTTAATCCTGCCTGTTGGATACCTTACCCATAATGGCTTTTGTAGTCACTGGGTTAAACCTATGTGTATCTAATTGTTGTTGGACAGCTGGAGCAACCCTTGCTGGGCAGGGTTCAATTTTCACATTACAGATTGTGTTAAACACCTTTACAATCTAACTAGATTATTATATAATTGGCGCAGATGTGTTGCTGCAGCTAGAACTGGGCATGTGGCCCCATCTTTACTGAGGGGACTTAACATGTTCAACAAAGTGGGGTGGGAAAACTTGAAAGCAATTTTGATGTTCCTGGGATGTCAAAGATATTTTTAAAAAGTTGTATATTCTGTATTGAGCTGGTAGTTTAGTCTCCATGTATGTATGAAATGTATTTGTGTTGACATTGACTGTTGACTCATGAGTAAAATGTTTTAGTTTTTTTACGCATTGTGTGCCTCTACCTCAAACATAATGTTGTGTAGGCTCTCATTATTCTAATGAGACTACTGGATTTTGAGCGGCAGAATCACCTGTGGTATGAGAGACTGAGTCTGACCCACTATAGGTGACACCTGTCGCCCCAATCTGGGTTTTGCTCTGGCTAACTAGCAGTGCCTCATCTCTACCAAAGGGC